>NC_136068.1:1949785293-1950445293 GCF_964261635.1 Lissotriton helveticus
TCTAGAAGCAGCCGAATCCATAGCTCGGAAAGTGAAATCTGGCCTCACCAACAGACCCGGCCCCCCCAGAGACAATGTTACTACGCATCCCAGACGATTCTACCCATCATCAAGAATCTAGTAAATGCGTCCATTGACTCTGCCTCGGTTCCTCCTGCCTGGAAAAAGGCAATGGTCCGAGCATAATAAAGAAGCCTCATCTGGACCCGCGGACTTTGCCAACTACCGCCCGATTTCACTGCTCCCCTGGGTCAGTAAAATCGCGGAGAAACACATCAATCTCCAATTGGTCAACTACCTGGAAAACAATCTGTTGTTAGACCCTACACAGACAGGTTTCAGGCCTAAGCATGGAACAGAGTCCGCCCTCCTTATGGTAGTCGAGGAGTCAGAAAAATCATCGATCAAGGAGGATCAGTGGCAGTGGTCCTTCTTGATCTCAGCGCGGCGTTTGAACGGTCAGTCATAACACCTTACTGAACCGTGTAGCAAACGTCGGCATTGTGGATAAGGCCTGGCTCTGGATAAAATCCTTCCTGAGTGACAGGTCATTCCAGGTGTTTGACGGACAAGCGTCTCCTCCAGCATACCGATGAAGTGTGGAGTCCCTCAGGGCTCCTCTTTAAGCCCTGCGCTTTTTAATATCTATATGAGGCCACTGGCTGAGGTAGTCCGTCCGCATGGAATTAAGATCATTTCCTATGCGGACGACACACAGCTGGTGGTCTCCTTAGCGCAGGAAGCCCAACATTCTCCATCGGGGGGTCTTACCAAATGTCTGGAGGAGGTGAAGTCCTGGATGACGCTGTCCTCATTGAAGTTGAATGGGGACAAGACAGAGCTCATGTTGCTAGGCCCGGCTGACCCGACCCTCTTCAAGCCCACCTGTCTAGGCCCCCCCCGCCCCAAAAGATAACATCAAAAGCCTAGGGGTGTGGCTGGACAAGAACCTCACCTTTAACACTCAGGCCACAAGGCTCTCTGCCATTTGCTTCGGACTTCTTCGGACATTGAAGAAGGTCCTACCCCTGCTCCCAATGGAGGCCAAACAAACAGCTATTCAGGGCCTAATACAATCACGCTTGGACTCAAACAACGTCCTTTACCTGGGAGCTCCAGAGTACTCTTTAAATAGGTTGCAACTGGTGCAGAACTGTGCGGCCCGCACTCTACTGCAAATTCCACAAAGAACCTCAGTTAGAGAGGCACTGACCAGCCTTCATTGGCTACCAGTGCGAAAAAGAGTGACCTTTAAGGCAATGTGCATTGCCCATCAGGCCTTCTGGGATTCGGGCCCAAAACTCTTGCGTAGCCTAGTCAGCCAATACCACCCTGGCCGTGAACTACGTTCCAGTCAGGCCTTTATGGCACCATTCCCAGAATCAAGAGATCTAGAGCAGGTGGAAGAATGTTCACCCTTAACGCCTCAAAAATCTGGAACACCCTTCCCCCTCACCTGAGATCTAACCCAAATCTTGCTTCCTTCCGCAAGCAATTAAAAACTCATCTATTCAAATCCCCGTAACCATTCAGCTTCCCGCTTTTTTTCTTTTTTTTCCTCCTAGTCTCTGACAGTCTCACTACACCCCTTCTGGTTCCTTAGCGCTTGGACGCCTCAGGGCAGCAATCGCGCTGTACAAATGTATTTTCATTCTTCATTCATTCATTCATTCATTCATGCCATCAGTGTGAGTCTGCCCTCTAGAATCATAGGATGCCTCTCCTGAAGAGGGCCCAGCAACAGCGTTTCCAATTCTGGGAGGCAACCTGGGAAGGTCCCAACTCCACTGTAACAACTTCGGGAACCACAGCTGGGACGTCCCACCACGGCGTCACCAGGAACTATCTCTGCCCGTTGCCTGATCACCTGTGTCATCACTCTGGGAATCAGCAAGAACAGGAGAAATGCATATTGGATCGCGCTTGACCAATCCTGTAGGAAGGCGTCGGTCGCTCTTGCCATTGGATCCGGCCTCCAGCTGAAAAATTGAGGAATCTGGCATGTGAGTCTGGAGGCAAAGAGGTCCGTCTGGAATGGACCCCAAATCGTCTGAAGCCACTGAAAGACTTAGGGGAGCAACTTCCAGTCGCTGTAATCCCCAAGATGCCTGGAATTCCAATCCGCCACCTGATTGAACTGGCCCGGGATGTATTCTGCCATCACTGAGATCTGCTTCGTGAGGCAGTAATGCTAAAAGTCTTTGGCTATCTGTACAAGAAGAGACGATCTTGTGCCTCCCAACTTGTTGATATACCTCACCGCGGACACATTGTCCATGCGGAGGAGGCTGCAACAAGAGGTCTGCCTCGGGGACAGTGTCCGAATTGCGAAAGACTCTGCGAGCAGTTCTAAGCAGTTTATGTGCAAAGATAACTCTTGCGGAGACCATCTGCCGCCCGTGGAGATGTCCCCGCAGCGCGCGGCCCAGCCCCTTCGGCTGGCGTCAGACTCGATTATCACCTCTGGTTGAGAGCCAAATATTGCTCTGCCATTCCAGGCGTCTACGTGACCTAGCCACCACTGTAGTTTAGTCCTGACTTCTTGTGACAGTGGGGTGGTGTCCGAATAGGACAGTCCTTTCTGAAGATGCCTGATTTTCAGGCGCTGAAGGGCCCTGTAATGAAGAGGGCCCGGGACTATTGCTTGAATTGACAAGGCCAAAATCCCTACTACTCTGGCAATAGCCCTGAGTGTGACCGTCTGACTGTTCAATAACGTCAGGATTTCCTTCTTGAGGTCCCTCAATTTCGTCTTTGGAAGGCACAGGTGGCTGACCGTGAGTCTATCGTAAACCCGAGGAAATCTATCACCTGAGTCGGAACAATGACCGACTTCTTTGGATTGATTACAAATCCTAAGCTCTGAAGCAGTGTTGTCGTAAGAACGAGATGCTGCCGGAGTGTGGTTTGATTCTGTGCCATGATCAAGATGTCGTCTAGGTATATTATGAGCCGTATTCCTCTCTCCCTTAGATGGGCGACCACTGGTTTCATCACCTTGGTGAAGCACCAAGGAGCTGAGGAGAGCCCGAAAGGAAGAGCCAAATATTCGTACCACCGGCCGTTCCATCTGAACTGGAGGAACCTGCGGTGGGGAGGGAAGATTGGGACGGAGAGGTAGGCGTCCTTGAGGTCCAGCCGAACCAACCAATCTCCCTCCTGCTACAAATCCGCTAGAAGATGGATACCCTCCATCTTGAAATGATTGTATGTAAGGAAGTGATTGAATTCCTTGAGGTTTAGAACTAGCCTGTTGCCGCCCCCTTTTTTCTGTACAATAAAGATGTTGCTGCAGAAACCGTGAGGCCTTTCCTTGCACTGAGCAATCGCACACTTCTGCAGCAATTCTGCAATCTCCTCGTCTATGAAACTGCGATCTTGTAGGGAAAAATGGAGACCTGCTGGAAGACTTGATTGCCACGGATGAGAGTAAAACTCTAACTGTAACCCTTTGAACGGTTTGCAACACCCAAGCGTCCTGAGTCAGGACCTGCCACTGTTTGAGACAATGTTGTGTACGATCCCCCAAAGGAAGAAGAGACTGATCTACCACACTCACCTATGGATTGTTGGGCCTTGAAGTTCGCCCTGTTGTTACCGGCCTGGAAACATCCTCTGTTAAATCGTCTGCGTGAAGGGTAAAAGGTACCTCCACGGGTGGAGTCCCAATCTCCTCTTCCACGACCAAAGTCACTGCGTTGGGAACCTTGTTGAAATCCTCGGCCTGACGAGTGGCCCCCGCCTCGCCCGGCCCGATTAAAAACACTTTGGTTGAAGACCCTTATAATACCACTTTGCGCCTTATCAAGGGAGGTAAACGTGCCGACGTACTTTGAGACGTCTTTCACAAAGCGCTCTCCGAACAATTGACTGCCAGCTAAGGGTCCCGGTTCAGCGTCCGCCAACTCAGTAAGGTTGCTGTCCATCCTGATTAACAAAGACTTGCGTCTCTCTGACGAGATTGCACAATTTGCATTCCCAATGAGGCAAATAGCCCGTTGGGTCCAACCCGCAAGAATGTCCTGATCAATGGGAGCAGCGCTCTCTTTGGCCGCCAGCGCCATTTCCAATATCTTAGCCAGAGGGCCCACTACGTCTAACATCTTATCCTGACATCTGCGCCACGCGCGGTCGATGCCACGTTTGGGGTCCTTTGAGAACTTCTTTAGGAACGTGAGGAGGCTCGCGTAAATTTCTGGTGTCTCTGCCACCTTGTCTGGTAATTCCAGTCGTGGGCACTCAGACCTGAGGCGGTTGCGTACCTCTCTAGAAAACCCCTTCCTCAGATTCTCGTGGAGATAATCTGAAACCGCGGCAGGCGGTATCCAGTCCGAAGACCGGGGATGGATAATCTCGGAAGGATCAAAGGTAAAAGGTTTGTTGGAAGGCTCCGCCGCTGTCTGGAGCGCAGTCTTTGCCTTTTTTGGGGGAGGAGGCACCTCCGATGTATCGGTGTCTGTATCGGTATTAGTGGTAGTGGTATCCTTGTCATCCTGTACTTTTGACATAGCCTTTGGTTTACCTCCTGCATAGGAATGTTCCGCTGTCCCACTGGCAGGCAGTGTCGATAGGGCCTGGGCATGCGGCTATTGTTTCAGGTTACCTGTGCCTGTGCCAGAAGTAGAAGCTTCAGACTTTCTTTTCTGTGGCTTTTTGTCATAGCCATGACGTTTTGCAAATCCCTCTAATTGTTTTCTAATTGGGCGCAGGGCCACTGCTAGGGCTTGCTGCATGGTCTGAGGAACCGTGGACTCCATTGCCTTGTTGACTGAAGATTGGGCGGAGGCGTCCAACGCTTTAACAAGGTTATCCTCCAAGACAGCCTCCTGCTGTCCTTCACCCACCTCCTCCTCCTCATAGTATTCCTCTGGGTACTGAACCCACACTTCCATAGTTAGGGTGGAGTGAAGCAAGTAATAGAGTATCAATAATTCGCTGACAGCTCTTACATCCACCACCAGGAAGGGTAATGGGGGGGGGGGTCAGCCCAGAAGCACAAAATTCCAGTAATAAAGTTCTCCTAAACCCCCCCAGCAAAGCTGTAATCCAATAGGTCAGTGACCTGGGCCAATAATTATACCAAGAGCGTGTGCTCACTCTTTGGCCAGTATTTTACAACCTTTGTGAAGGCGATGTGCACAGAGAGGCAGCCGGTGTGTAAAACGCTTGAAAATGCGTTTAAAGTAAGCCAGGGATTCGCGCCGAGGCGCGCAGCCCAAACGCGACCCAAAACCAGCCCAAATGTAGCCCAACTTGGTCTTGTTTGGGCGCGCGGGTCGGCCGAGAGCCACCCGGCCCGTGCGGCGTAGGAGGGCTATGAGGGAGGTCCAACGCCAGCACCTAGCGCGTTGCCGGTAATTGAGGCTCCAGTGAGATTTACGGTCTCCTCTCTGCCTGTCAAAGACCGTCTTCCTACACGCGACTGGACGTCGCGAGCCCTGAAATGCGGAAGCACCAGCTCCGCTGAAATTATCACAGGCGGGGGGAAGGCTTCTGATGAGAAAACCAGAGCGACGCTCCGAAGCCCTTCCACACGGAACAATCAAAGTTACAAGAATATTACACACGTTCAAAGCACTTCGAAGTAACATAAACAATATCAGTCATTATATAGCAAAATCAATCCCCATGAAAAGCAGAGTGAGGGAACATGAAATCAGGTGCACTTAACTCTTGCTGTGAGCAGCAAAGAAAGAGGATGATGGGAGCACGCAGAGGGTTCTTATGGACTGTGGAGGCGTGCCTATATGTGTGTGCATCATGGGCAATGTAGTTTGTTTATACTGTTATACATGAATATATGCATTTTCATTGGCTGCTGTGTTTTTGCAGTAAAGATTGAGAAGCATAATCTGAAGCCTCCAGTCCTGTAATAGAATCTCCGGAAATGTTTTTCTAGAGAGGTGGTCGGAATGTCCCCGTCCAGACATCCCCGATAAGGTGGCTGAGACGCCAGAAATAGATGCAAGCCTCCTCACGTTCTTGACATTTTTTTCCAAGGATCCCAAACGAGGCATAGACCGCGCATGGCGCTGATGTCAGGATAAGATGCTGGACGTTGTTGGGCCTTTGGCAAAAATTCTAGAGATGGCCCTTGTGGCCAAGGAGAGCTCTGCTCCTGTGGACCCGGACATCCTCGCGGGCTGGACCCAGTGTGCTATATGCCTACTAGGAAATGCCAACTGTGCGATTTCAGCTGAAAGGCGCAAATCGCTGCTTATCAGATTGGACAGTAATCTCACCGAGCTGGCGGACGCCGAACCCGGGCCCTTAGCGGGCAGACATCTGTTTGGAGAGCGCTTAGTTAAAGACGTGTCAAAATACGTCGGAACTTTTACGTCCCTAGACAAAGCGCAAACAGGAATCAAGAGAGTTTTTCAGCAGGGTGTTTAAAACAGGGCCGGATAAGGCAGGGGCCGCTCCTCAGGCCGCGGTTTCCAGCAAGGCTCCCAAAGAGGCGATTTTGGACACGGCAGAGGAGAGTGGGACTCCACACGTGGAGGCACTTTCTACCCCTCCCGTCGCAGGTTCAACAGGGGACGATTCCAGAGCGGCGGCAACAGAGCAAACTTTAAAGCCCAGCAGTCCTTAAGTGAGTGTACAAGACCATTCTCATCTACCTTTGGGGGGTCGCACTCAGCATTGTCTTCTGAATTGGCAGAATCTGACTCAGGATGCGAGAGTGTTGCAGACTATCAGGGGTTTTCACTTGGAGTTTTATTCTCCTCCGTTTCAACTACAGCTTCGCGCGAATCTCCATTTTTCCCTACAAGAACGCAATTTTATAGACAGAGAAATCGCAGAGTTGCTGCAGAAGCACGCAATAGCCCTTTGCAACGAGGGGCCTCATGGTTTTTGCAGCAACATATTTCTAGTACAGAAAAAGGAAGGTAGAAACAGGTTTGTCCTGAACCTGAGGGACTTCAATCAGTTTCTCACTTACAACCATTTCAAGATGGAAGGAATCCATCTTCTAGCAGACCTGTTGCAGGAGGGAGATTGGCTGGTCAGGTTAGATCTCAAGGACGCCTATTTCTCCATTCTGATTTTTCCTCCGCACCGACGTTTCCTCCAATTCCGGTGGAACGATCAGTGGTACGAATATTTGAGCCTTCCTTTCGGGCTCTCATCAGCTCCATGGTGTTTCACCAAGGTGATGAAGCCAGTTGTCGCACACCTGCACGAGCGGGGTGTGCAATTAATAATTTATCTGGATGACATCTTACTCATGGCTCAGAGCCAGGTCATCCTTTTACAGCATCTGCATCTCACGACTGCGCTCCTGCAGAGCTTGGGGTTTGTGATCAACCTTTCCAAGTTGGTCATCTCCCCGAGGCAGACAATAGACTTTCTCGGGTTCACGATAAACTCGATGACAGCTCAGCTGTGCCTTCCCAAGACGAAGTTGAGGGATCTCAAGAAAGAGATATTAGCGTTACTGGGCAGACAGATGGTCTCGCTCAGGGCCATAGCCAGGTTGGTGGGAATTTTGGCCTCTTCAATTTAGGCCATTTTCCCAGGCCCTCTTCATTACAGGGCCTTGCAGCATCTAAAGATTCAACATATCCAGAAAGGGCTGTCCTACACGGACATCATTCCGTTGTCTCAGGAAGTCAGGACCGAGCTTCAATGGTGGCTGGGCCACGTGGCTGCGTGGAACGGCTTGGGAATCTCGGTTCCAAGCCAGAGGTGATTATCGAGCCCAACGCCAGCCGCTGGGGCTGGAGCGCACGCTGCGGAGACATCTCCACAGGTGGTATATGGTCTCCGCAGGAGTTATCCTAACACATACATTGTCTGGAACTTCTTGCGGGTTTCGCAATTCGGACATTGTCCCTGAGGCAGACCTCTTGCTGCATCCTTCTCCGCATGGACAATGTGTCGGCGGTGAGGTATATCAACAAGTTGGGAGGCATGAGATCGTCTCTTCTTGTCGAGATAGCCAAAGATTTTTGGCATTATTGCCTCAACCACCAAATTTCAGTGATTGTGGAATACATCCCGGGCCAGTCCAATCAGGTAGCGGACTGGAATTCCAGACATCTCAGGGATCACAGCGACTGGAAGTTGTTTTCCAAGGTCTTTCAATGGCTACAGGACATTTGGGGTCCGTTTCAGAAAGACCTTTTCGCCTTCAGGCTCACGTGCCGGATTCCTCAGTTCTTCAGCTGGAGGCGGGACCCAATGGCTCTGGCGACCGATGTATTCCTTCAGGATTGGTCGGGCACACTGCAGTATGCTTTTCCCCCATTCCTATTGATCCCCAGGGTCATGACACCGGTGATCAAGCAACGGGCGGAGATAGTCCTGGTGACGCCATGTTGGACGTCCCAACCTTGGTTCCCAATGTTGCTGCAGTGGAGTTGTGACCTTCCCAGGCTGCTCCCCGAGAAGACATCGCTACTCCTGGGCCCTCTCATGGAACGTCATCCAATGATTCTAGAGGGACGCCTCACGCTGATGGCATGGAGGCTTTCAGGCAGCAGTGGCACATGCCAGGAGTTTCGGACAAAGCTTCTGAATTCATCAAACAGGCTTGGGCCCCTTCAACGCGGAAACGTTACTCTTCGGCCTGGAAAAACTGGGTGGATTGGTACGTGGAACGGCATTTGGATCCCGTGGGGGCGGAATTGCCCCAAGTGCAAAATTTTCTCTTGGATAAAGCTTCAGAGAGCCTTGCTTATCACTCGGTCAACAATTTTAGATCGGCCATTTCAGCGGGTCATGAGCTGGTGGACGGGAAACCAGTTGGCATGCATCCGGTCGTATGCAAGCTTCTTAAAGGCATTCGTGTCTCCAACCCACCTAAACCCAAATATGCGGGTCTGTGGGATGTTTCCTTGGTCATTTCCTTATTCAACCGTTGGCCAACTAACGATCTCCTTTCTAGGAAGCAATTATCTGCCAAGTTGGCTATGTTGCTATGTCTGTCGGTGTGCAGACGTTCCTCGGATGTAAGAGCTCTCGACATTACAGGTAGAGTATTTACTCCAGAGGGAGTTTCGTTTCATATTACTGGTCGTACCAAGACACACCACGGAGCAGCACGGAGGTTTACGGACGGATTAGGGAACATTGGTATTCACTGTATTGAAAATTCAAAAGAACCCTCCCCCACCCTGGCGCTGACTCATGGGGCACGGTTAATGAAAACAAAAATACCGCTTTGGTAAAACTTTTTAAGAGGCCAATCAACCTCTTATGATATATTTTTTCAGCTGACCAGCCTATTTTTGCGGCCAACTAGTTGTGAAATAGGCATACAACATTTAAATTATTATCCTATAGTGCAGTAGGGATCACAATAGCTCCTGATGAGTGAAGCAGTAGGGGACTGCTCATGAAACATGTCGACCAAGTAGAGAGTACAACATAACTAGATTTTGCTCTC
Source organism: Lissotriton helveticus (assembly GCF_964261635.1). Lineage (NCBI taxonomy): Eukaryota > Metazoa > Chordata > Amphibia > Caudata > Salamandridae > Lissotriton > Lissotriton helveticus. The sequence continues at coordinate 1,949,794,685 of NC_136068.1, forward strand.
TCCTTATTTCCCCCTTTTTTTAACGTTCCCAGCCAGAGATACGAATAAAGGCTATTTTTTCTACGAGCCAGAGAATTTTAAATTTATTTTCTCTATTGCACACCTTATTCACCACCTAGATCAGTCACACCAATCACACACAGTCTATTTTCACAAAATCAAGTGCTCCTGCGTAGTCGTAGGTCGAAGCACGCCCCGCCCCGTAGAGGGACGGGAAGACCCCTCTGATGAAGCATGACACTATGGACCCACCAGCCTGTATCTGTGTGCTATTCTATAATCTATGGGCCAATGATGTCTGTAATTTTTTATTGTATTGACTTTATGTTGCATCTTTTATGGCACAAAGGCCGAAATAAAGATTAACGAACGAACTATGGGATTCATAGTGTGTGAGGGTAGTTTAAAAACACATAGTGCTTTCCCCGCATTCGGTAGTTAGCTAATAACATCATACCACGAGTATGAAATTTCACTAAAACACATCAAATTAAATATAAGAGGGATAGAACCTTGTTGTTTATATATAGTTTCACTGGAGGTAGGTTCTATCCGTGACCTCTACCCTCCCTTCTTTGTTGTTTTCGTACCAAGACACTGTCACGACACATTGATTACAATGCTTTTCCTGATGATGAGAAATTATGTACGGTACAATGTTTAAAAGTGTATGAGGAATGTACAAGGGTTTTGAGGCCTCAGGGTTGTTCTCAGCTGTTAATTTCTTTACAGAAACCATATAAGCCAGTGGCGGCTGCCACTATTGCCAGATGGCTTCGATATATCATGCAAGAAGCTGGTATTGACCTCCAAATGTTTGGAGCACATTCGGTCAGGGGCGCTATGGCCTCCAAATCATATATGTTGGGTTCCAGTATTCAGGATATCATGCGTTGTGCGGATTGGTCTTCGGAATCAATATTCAAAAAGTTTTATTGCAAGCCGGTGGGAGATATTACATCAGTGGTCTTTGGAAAGCGTTAAACTAGCATAATCTGAAGCCTCTGGTCCTGTAATAGAATAAAAAATTTGCTAGCATTCGCGCCAAGAATTTTCAATTCTATTAAGGACACGGAGGCGAGGATTATATAACCCGGCTTTATTAATCTGTACTAAAGCTTACCCGCCCGTGAATGATGTTACATACCTTGCTATACAGTGGTTACGGGTTTTTCATTTCCCTCTGTTTCAGGATCGGATAAGAAGTCTGACTAGAAGACGGATGCTCGCAAGAGTTTATGCCTGAAGGTTTCTTGGTTTATTCTTCCATGTTGGAGGTCGTTCGAATCTGTTCTGGTTAATTATTGGACTTTTGTTCCCTGCAAAGAAAGAGGATTATGGGAATGTGCTCACGGCTCTTATGGGCTGTGGAGGCGTGGCTTATGAGAAAGCATCATGGGCAATGTAGTTAATTTGAACTAATTGTATGTTGTTATTGGCTGCTGTGATTTTGCAGTAAAGAATAGAGAAGCATAATCCTCGCCTCTCTGTCCTGAATAGAATTGAAAATTCTTTGCGCGAATCCTAGCAAATTTTTGATCCTCAGCAAGGAGCAGACTTGACTATGTGAGGCTCAGTACGCAGCCGCGGAGAGCAGACGTCTATACAAAGCGCATTCGCAAAAGAAGGAATACTTCCCGGACAAATGTAAATGACAGACTCTGAGCAAGGAACAATGCACAGGTCCGAAGACGAGGCACTTCTCCACACGCATGCGCAAGAGAAGAATCACTTCCAGGACAACTGTCAATGGATGTGAATGTGATTCTGTGTCAGGACCAGAGGCTCCGACTATACTCCTCATTTCTTTACCACTGTTGCAAAGTCATCCTGTGCCCTGGACACTGTAATGTCATCCCAGTGGGCTGCTCCACGTTTCCCAGTGAGTAAAGGGGGGTTCCCCATTTAGACCCTGCTACGTAAAGTTATGGGCTGGCCCGGCGTACCCTCGGCCAGCACGTGTGTGTGCCAGTAAACAGCCCGGGAAACCTGGGCGTGGTTAAGTGTGACTGGCCACTACCTGAAGTATGTTGTACGGCTGTGTGTGTCCTTGTGATTTGCCCCAGAATCGTAATACTACACTGGCGACGAGGTTGTCTCCCCAACCTACCATGACTCACCGCACCTGCTGTGCCTGCCGCCTGCACCTTCACCGCAAGGACATTCCAGCCATGTCTCCCTCATCCTCCGCCAGGCACACCGCGCTGCCGACTCCGCAAGGCCCTGCACCGACTCTCAGTGCCGCCCGCAGCCAACGCCCTCGCTCTCAGCCACAGCACCCACGCACACATGTGCTCTCAGCCACCGCACCCACGCACACATGTGCGGTTTCATCCAGTGCCCGCCAACACCTGGCCCTCTCTGCTGCGGACCTCCTGCGGCCCTCAAGCCCTCAGTAAGAGTGACGACACCCGCTCCCGGCCAGCCTTCACCCAGTGTCTTCCGAACCACGTGCCTCCTGCCACAGCCCCTGCCAAGCTCTGTTTCTCTCGCTCTCAGTTAGAAACCCTCCTGGTTGCCTCTGCATGGCCACACATGGAGCAACAAAGCAGCATGCTCCCATCTGGCACAGACACGCAGCGAGTGGACCAAGCTTGCCAGAGCCCACTCCACAGCACCCTCCTGTGGCTGTGCGCAGTCACCTGCTGAGCCTCACCTCTGGCAGCCACACAGTCGCCATCAAAGCTTAGCCGCCTGCACTACCCTACAGCGCCCCGCTCAGCGCCGCACCTGACCACGTGCCCGGCCTACTGGTATCTCAACGCAAGTAATCTGCCAACCCAGTCGCGCCCACTGCCTCGCCCACATGTCGTCTGTTCCTCATTTGGAGCGGTTCACCATCACAGGCCCCCCACCCTCCCAGGCAGCACGCTGGAAGGCATGGGTTGAGCGCCTAGAAACATATTTTGACGCCGCAGACATCCCTCCTCCACGGAGGAGGCCCATGCTCCTTCACCTCGGAGAGGCGGACATCCATAAAATATCTAAGACTGTGCGTGAGGTAGGGCCCCCAAGGAACTACGCCACGATGTGTGACACCATCACGGCCTATTTCGAGCCTTTTGCCAACCCAGACTACGAGCGTTTCTTGCTCCGCCAGGCTCACCAACTACCAGAGGAGTCCATGGATGTTTTCTATGCAAGGCTAAAAGAATTGACAAACACCTGCACCCTCCCAGACAAGGATGACAAAGTCCGAGCCCAGTTCATACAGGGCTGCGCGTCCTCCAAACTGCGCGGACTGATCCTGCTAGATCACAACATGTCAATGAGGGACATTTTGAAGCTTGGCCGCTCCAAAGAATTGTCCAAGGCCAGGGCAGCGCACATGGACCCCAAGCCGGCCACCACAGTCAAGGAAGAACCGGTATGTGCCCTTCGCACCAACATTCAAGAGCCTCGACAGAAGACCACCCTGCCGAAAACGGCGTCCCAGCAGAGCTCACATAGTCGCCCATGTGAGTTGCGTGGCGCCCATTGCCCCACGAAGGAGCCTGCCCCACGCATGGCACGACCTGCAGCACTTGTGGGAAGGTGAATCATTTCTCCAAAGGTATGCCGATCGACACAGAAGAAGATGCAAAATGGCCCGCCACTGCGAATGCACGCAATTGAACCACCCCTACGGCAGTGACATGGACAATGATGAGGCCGAGGCTGCCACTGTTCACGTACTCAGAATGATGAACACTCTATCGGCCACCCAACATGCCACACCCATGTGTACAGTCAAAGTACAAGATCACGCTGTGGCTGCCCTCATCAACACAGGTGCTACAGGTGCTACCATCAATCTCATGGCAGCTAGCGTCTACAAGAGTTTGCCCAATCCTCCTACGCTACGCTCTACCAGAGTACAAGTCTATGCCTTTGGATACCGGTCTCCACTCAAGCTGTGTGGGGTATTCCAAGCCAATCCCTCACATGAAACTGCACCCCAGTGAGCCAAAGTCGATGTGTCACAGGAAGGTTCAGGGTTTCTACTGGGCTGCCGCACCGCGCAGGACCTCAACCTGATTCACTTTGCATTCCCCGTGCATGCCAGCGACCTAGACCACCTGCTGCAAGGTTTCGAAACGCTGCTTGAAGGAATCGATGCCTGAAGGGTCCAGCGGTCCGACTGCACATCGATAAATCCGTTGCCCCAATCACCCTCCGTCACAGAAGGATTGCATTCCACTTCTGCCCCAAAGAGGAAGCAGAGTTACGCCTTCTGGAGAGCGCGGGAATCATTGAATGTGTGTGCGGCCCCACCCTATGGGTGTCACCCATTATCGTTGCGTAGAAACCGAAGCAACCAGAAGCGGTCTGCATCTGTGTGGATATGAGAGTCCCTAACCTCGGTGTCAAACGGGAGCGCCACCTGACTTCAACTGTAGACGACATCATCGGGAAGCTAGCTGGCTCCAAGTGATTCTCAAAGAAGGACCTACGCTCAGGCTATCACCAGATTCCCCTCCATCCAGACTCTCGCCCCATTACTACTTTCTCCACCCATGCAGGACTCTGACGCTACACCCGCCTCAACTTTGGAATATCCAGTGCTGCCGAAGTTTTCCAAACCATAGTCAAGAATGGTCTCCAGGGGCTGTAAGGTGTGCTCAACGTGAGCAATGACATTCTAGTGCATGCAACCACACTGGAAGAACATATCCAGTGTCTTCAAGGTGTATTCTCCTGCATCTGAGACAGTGGACTCACCCTCCACCGCGAAAAGTGTGAGTTCCTGAGAATAGTCATCAGTTTCTTTGGCTATTGATTCACCGACAAAGTCATTGGCCCCGACCCTGACAAAGTAAAGGACATACAAAATGCCCCCGCCCGATGTCAGTGTCCGCCGTCCGCAGCTTCCTGGGCATGGTCACATATTGCGGGTGTTTTATCAAAAATCTCTCTGACCTGACCGTACCCCTCTGTGACCTCACCAAAACCACTAGCCACTGGGTGTGGGAAGCAGAGCAAAAGGACAAAAGGAGGTATTCCGCCTCACGAAAGCTGCCCTGTCAGCTGACACTACGTTGGTGTACTTTGACCCCCGAAACGAGTCCCAGATGTTAGTGGATGCCAGCCCCATGGGCTTAGGAGCGGTCCTATCTCAACAGCAGACCTGTGGAGAATGGGCCCCTGTCACCTACGGCAGCAGGACACTCACACCCACGGAACAATGTTATTCTCAAATTGAGAAAGAAGCTATCGCGATCCTGTGGGGTTGCCGCCACTTCCACTTTTACCTGTACGGACACCCTTTCACAGTTGTGACCGACCACAAGCCTCTCATCCAGCTGTTTCAAGGGTCATCTTTGCGTCCTCCCCCGTGGATAGAGTAGTGGGTGTTGCAGCTACAAGAATTCCAGTTGACTGTGGAATACAGACCAGCCACCCGGAATTCGGCTGACTTCCTATCCAGGCACGCCAGACCTGTCACTGAGCCTGAAGCTACAGAAACGGCAGCAACCGAAGTCTACGTACAAATGATAATCGAATGATCCAGACTGCTCCCAATCTCGCTGTTTTAGAGGATGACAACCTGCACATATGTCTGAGCAGGGAAGTTGGTCTAATTACGTCATTAGGTATACGGATTAGGAGTTGATGCAACAATGCTGCATTTGTAATGCTTGCAATTAACTTGCATTCAGTGACATGAGAATTATGTGGCAAGGCAGGTCAGGTTTAAGCAGCAGGGCTGTGTAAGCTATGCCCACTTAGGCCCCGAGTCTGATGTCAGTCGGAAAGTCTCCAAAGTGCGGTCGGAGGCCTTCTGACCGACATCTTCATTTTCAATTCCGCATTACGAAGGCGACAGTCAGATCTGAAACCGGCCGGTCATTGCAGGTGGCCTCCGACGGGCTCAAGGAGCCCATCGGTACGCGAACCGGCACGTAATCCCTTAAGGATGGCATTTCCACAGTCTGGATTATGATGTCCGCTTCCCACAGGCTCTTCATGTTGGGCTTTCCCACATGAAAAGCCTGCTGGGAAGAGACTTTGGGGACCCCTACCAACAGCTGCCTTCGTATGGGGCCCTGGGTGCACATATGCTGCTCCCCTATCAATCCCTGCACATAGTTGCAGGCACAGTTTTGCAGCAATGAAAAAATACTCCCATTCCCTATCAAGAAACAACGTGTCTTATCTCATCTTGCTCGTTTAAAATGTCAAATTGCCTTTTTACAAGAAACACATCTTTCTACTCAAGAGCTATCGATGTTACGTAGACAATGGGTTGGGGATGTTTTTTGCTCTCCTGCTATTAATCACAAAAATGGTGTTGTTATTTTATTTCATAAAGCGTTGTCTGTTCAAATTTTAAATGAAACTATTGACACTAATGGCAGGTGGCTGCTCCTTGATTGCATTGTTAATGATGTTCATCTCTCTCTCTGTAATGTTTATGGTCCGAATGGCATTGATTCTTCCTTTTGGAATGATTTCTCCTCCCTTCTCTCTTCTAATGCTAATGAGGATTTGATTGTTGGGGGAGATTGTAATCAATTGATGGACCCTTTTTTGGACCGCAAATCACAAGTTCGCTACATTCCCAACAAAATGCAAAAGTCCTTTCATAAAGCCATCTCCTCCAGAGGCCTTATAGATTCATGGAGGTTGTCCCACCCTGACTCTCTGGACTTTTCCTTTTTTTCTCCTGTGCATAACTCCCTCTCCCGTATTGATTATATTTTTCTCTCCCACCATGCTTTCCAATTTATGACCAACTCAGAATTAGGCTCTATCCTCATCTCAGATCATGCCCCAGTTATTTTAGATATGGATTACCCCTCTCCCACGCCTCAGGCCCGCAGATGGCGCTTTAACAACTCCCTTTTACTTGATCCCACTTTCATTGAACACTTCACTCATTTCATGGATGACTTTTTCACTACTAACTTACATTCCACCTCTAACTTTCATTATCTTTGGGATGCTTTCAAGGCCACTGCTCGGGGTTGTATTATTGACTTTGTTTCACGTAAAAAAAAGAAAACGCTATCCCAAGCTTCCTCCTATCTAAAACGCATTAAAGAACTAGAACATCTTTACTACACTTCCAACTCTCCTGACTCTCTGTCCTCTCTCATTTCCGCAAAACTGCAATTTAATAAACATTCCTGGGAATCGGCCTCCAATCAGCTTCTTCAATTTAATGCGAAGATATATGGTGGTCGTAATAAAGCTGGTAGGGCTCTGGCAAATTATCTCAAAATTAAGAAACAGAAATCGAAAATAGTCTCGATTAAGGATTCACATGGCTCGCTCCAGTCTTCTGACGCCAAAATTCTGGATTGCTTTGTTCAATTTTACTCTTCTCTTTATTCTCCTGAGTCTTCCCCCTCTGTAGAGCAATTAAACTCTTTCTTTAATTCTGTCCCTAAATCTCCTAATCCTCTGTTGGATTTCTCTTCTCTTGATGCCCCGATTTCGGAAAAGGAAATTCTTGCTGCTCTCTCTCTTCTTCCCAAAGATAAGACACCAGGCCCTGATGGCTTTACTGTTCGTTTCTTTCTTCAATTTAAATCTATCTTGATTCCTCATTTTCTTCAGTTAATTAACCATTTTCTCTCCTCTGGTGAATCTAAAGGTTCTTTTTCGCAGGCTATGCTAGTCCTTCTCCCCAAGAAAGATAAGGACCCTTCCCTATGTAAAAATTACCGACCCATCTCCCTTATTAATACTGATTGTAAATTGTATGCGAAAATTCTGGCTTTACGGATTGGTTCCATTGTCCCCGATTTGGTTAACATTCATCAATTCGGCTTTGTTAAGGGAAGATCAATAACAGACAATTCTAGAACCCTTCTTAATATCATTCATCTTTCTGCTAAAATGGACAGTCCCTTGGCTGCCATTACTCTAGACGCCGAGAAGGCATTCGACCGTGTCAACTGGGATTTTATGTTTGGCGCCCTTCGCTGGCACGGTTTCAGTCCCACTTTTCTTAAATTTGTTCAGTTGCTTTATTCTGCTCCTTCCACTTCTATATGGATTAATGGTATGCAATCTGATTAGTTTCCCCTTCATAGAGGAACCAGACAAGGCTGTCCACTTTCCCCCCTTCTCTTTATTCTGGCACTCGAACCTTTCCTTGAGAAAATTCGACAATCCCCTTCCTATTCTGGCTTTCTTTATAAAGATGTTGAGATTAAGTTTACTGCTTATGCAGACGATATTTTGCTTTACATCTCTAACCCTGTTGTTGCCCTTCCCGCTTTCTTTTCTTTATTACACGATTATTCCTCTGTTTCTGGATATAAATTAAATATTGATAAAACTGAAGTCCTTCCCCTCAATAAATTTTGTCTTCCTCACATGTTTCAGGGTTCTGGTTTCCAATGGAACTCTGGTTCTATCAAATGTCTTGGCGTTTTATATGCTAACACTATTAGAGAAACTATCAAAATTAATCACTCCGATATCCTTAAAAAGCTCTCTTCTCTTATAGAACGTTGGTCCCCTCTTTTTCTTTCCTGGTGGGGTCGTGTCTCCACTATTAAAATGATGCTCCTTCCTATTGTGAACTTCTGTCTCTCCATGCTTCCTATCTCTCTCCCCCATTTCTTTTTTAAGTCTATCAATAGTCTTTTTTCCAAATTCCTGTGGAATAAGCGTAAGGCTAGAGTCTCTCTCCTCCGTCTTCAACAACCTAAACATCTTGGTGGTGTCAATTTCCCCAATATCTCACGCTTTCATTCTGCTTTTACTCTCAAGCAAATTTGGCCTCTTCTTCTTGAATCCTCGTCTCCTCCTGCTACGGCTTGGAGCTCTCTGGAATTGGCTCAACTTCACCCCTTCTCCTTCCTTACTGCCTCCAATCTCACTCAACCACCTCCCAAGCTACTTTCTCCTATTTTTAAACACTCCAAAGCTTTAACCCTTGCCCTTTTTCGATCATTCTCTGTACCATCTACTCTTCATATGAATACCCCACTATGGTACAATAAATCTCTTAAATTACGCAAACGTGCGCTCTTTTGGAAGGAATGGATTGACAAAGGAATTCTCACTTACCAACATCTTATTTCTGATAATTCCTTATTACCCTTTCCAACACTTCGTGATTCCTTCGGTATCTCTAACAAATACTGCACACACTTTCATGAACTTCTGCCCAAACTATCCACTATTATCCTACACAATACTCCTTCATCCTCTTCACCTCCCCTCCTTGCCTCTCCACCTAACTTTCAGGTTCCCCTTAAGGCCTCTGCTATTTATAAATTACTTTCTCCCTCACTTACTGACAGGCCTAAAACTAATCTTGAACTTACCTGGGAATTGGACCTCAATCACACTTTCCCCTCACTTACCTGGGATTCTATTTGGTCCAAACTTCATTCTACCTCTCGTTCCGCTAGTACCACACAAACCCTTTATTTTTTTTATAATAGATTATTTTACACTCCCTGTGATTTGTTTAAATTTAAATTGTTAGACACTAAGAAGTGTTGGTCCTGTTCATGTACTCCTGGTGACTTTATTCACATGTTTTTTCTTTGTCCTAAGGTCCAACTTATGTGGTCCCACATTTGGTCTACTCTTAATAAGATTTTATCTACTAATGTTCCCTTTGTTATTTCTTCTGTATTCCTGGGTGGTTTGGCCCCAGTTTGGGATGTCCCACTCCATACTCGTAAATTTATTGATCTTTGCATTGCTATCGCTTTTCAAATTATAACAACTAATTGGAAAGACACTACAAACGTGGTTTACAACGCTTGGTGGAATTTGCTCTGCCATCATCATAGACTAGATCGTGCATGTGCTTCTTCTATTCCATTGTTGATAAAACGTGATTTACTTTGGTCCCCTTTAACAGACTTTTTATCTTAAAGTGCCTCTCGATCACATGTTATTGTTATATTTAGTATTATGGTTATTATTATCACTGTGAACTTTTCCCCCTTCTTCCCTCTTTCTTTCTCTTTTCCTTCCCCACAAAATGAAAAGTTATAAAAGCATTTTCTCTTTGTATAACGTTCTCCCCTTTTGGGGCCTTTCTTGATTATTGGCACACTATTCTCCACAATTATTTTTACTCCTATTGCTCTTTATTTGTGCTATTGTACTGATGTTTTACATTGTTTTCTTCAACATAATAAAGCTTTTCAAACTAAAAAAAAAAAAAAAAAAATACTCCCATTTCTCTATTATGGCATGTGCTGTGGCCGGTTTCCGACTGCAGCACAAGCTCCCATAAAGAAATGGAAGTGTGCGACCGCACCATGTGCAGTCGCATCCTAATACTGCAGTCGGGACCGCAGACCGGAGGTCGGTCGGTCCTAATTCCCCAACAGTGTTGGGTGGAGTTGAGTCAGCCCAACATCGTAATAAAGCTCTGGGAGAGTTGCAATAATTAAAATGGTGGTCCTACCCAGATTTCTCTATCTTTTTAATAATATCCCCATCCCTCTTACGAAGACCTGTTTCTCGCAGCTGCGTACACTATTATTACGCCTCGTTTGGGGAGACAGGACACCTCGGGTCTGCTGGCAGACCCTGACCCTACCCACTTTAAGTTCCTTCGCAGAATGTACCCCACTCCCGCACGCTCCCATAGAATAGACCACACCAGGCCCCACCACTGCCAGAAATACCTGGCTCCCTTTGCCGATTTTGCCCACCTCGCTTGGACATGCCCTAGGATACACTAGTACTGGTCCTTCGTCCAATCAACACTGGGAGACATGCTATCCATGCAGCTACTACCCACCCCTGAGATTGCACTGTTGGGTTATGTGGTCAACTTCCCCCGGAAGGTCCGGAAACTGGCGGGATCTGGGCTTCCTGTGGCCAAACGAGAGATTGCTCTGATGTGGGGTAACAGGAGAGCCCCCTCTCTGCGGGCATGGCTCCGGAGTTTGGCGTTTTGCAATGTGAACTGCGAGGAGTATTCCACTCTGATCCCTAGCTCGTCAAGGCCGGTGGATATATGGGGCCCATACAGGGATAGCCTGGCCCAGGTCGGCACAGGATTCCCAGGTGGCAAGCGGTATTGTCCCTGAGGGGGTTGGCTAGATGTTCGCTGTAAGATGAGCGTTGTATGAAAAATCTGACTTTGCTTATGGCCACTATTAACGTGCTGATGCCTGGATGGTTTAGATTATTGTAGAAATTATTGTCTCTTCCCACAATGAACCACTATATTGATTGTTCCAAATATATGTCTTCGATGTTTGACCATACTGCACCGTTCATCCCCATTGATGTATATGACCATGCTATACTTGGTTTGCTTTACATGAGATCTGTTATTATTGATACTATAATCTGCAATGTACCAATTTTCAAACGCCTGTATTTCCAAACTGGAAAATAAAGTTTAAAAAAAAAAACATTGTAATAAAGCACTTAATGTAGCAGTGATGCCTTGTTGCTATTTTGTAATTTCTACACAAATTGGGCCAGATGTACGACCCTCCGTGTTTACGAGTCGCCATTTGCAAACACTGATGTACAACAGTGTCTTGAGACGCAGTTTGCAATTTCCAATGGGTCGCAAAAGACTTGCCTCATCAATATTCATGATGAAGGGCACATTTTGCGACTCATTGGGAATGGCGGTCACTCACTGGGATGGACGCCTGCTGGGGTCAGCAGCCCACCATGCATGCGACTGCTCCCTCAATAAAGCAATTTTTTTTTAATGCAGCCCGTTTTCTTCAAAAGAAAACGGGATGCATTTAAAAAATAAAAACAAAACCTTTTAGTTTTATTTTTTAAGAGCAGGCAGTGGACAGTGGGACCATTGCCTGCTCTTAAAAACATTTTCGCTGCCTATCACACAGGGGAAGGGGTCCCCAGGGGATCCCATCCCATTTGCGAATAGTTTACCACCAATTTGAAATTGGTGGTAAATGTGATTGTTTTGCGACCACATTTGCTGTCCCCCGGCTACTCGCTATTAGGAAGGGACGCCCTTTGCACGCCCCCTTACCAATAGCAACTCGCAAAATCTATTTTGCAAGTTGGTAATAGGTTACTGACTCACAAAATAGGTTTAGTACACGGTACAACCCTTTTTAGCAGTCACAAACGGGCCAATTTCCCATTTGCGACCGCTTAAAATGGTTGGACATCAGGCCAGTACATAATAGGTTTTCCAAAGAAAATACAAATATTGATCTTGCCGTGCATGGAACATCTGTGACCCCATGTGATCACAAATGTCCATTCCAAATCCCAGACCAAAACAAATAAAATACCTTGTGTGAAACGTACATTACTTCATCCAGGTACAGTCCTTTCTTTTAATATATGGCGCAACTCTTTCCCAGGTGATGTTTAAAACTGGTCTTCTTTTGTGTTTTTATTCTGGGCCTCCATTATTTATGGCAGCATCCCTGCACAGCAATACATGCACAGTAATGGTATATTATGGATGAAACACTGCAGGCGCTCTGAGATTCAAGACTTCAAACATCAAAGACTGGATTCAGTGCCCTCCGACGTAACTGCAACTTTGCACCGCATGTGGCACCATTTATTTAACAATTGTTTTTAAAAAAAACTTTTTATTAAGGACAAAGTTATACAAAATAAACATTGCACAGACACATGTGTCCAAAGGTGCTGTGCTGGCACAAAGTTAACTACAAACCTGAGTCCATAGCCTATTGCACACAGTTTACATTGGATCAAATTATGGCAGGTCTACCCAGGTTCACTACTCCGTCTAGGCTGCGAGGGATCACAAATTCCTCCCCTATACTCATTCCATTTGTCCCAAATGTGTGCCCATGTAATGGGACATCCCCTGGATTCCTACACAGTCCTCTCCGTCACCATGCACCAGGCCATGTCTTTTCCCCACGCACCCAGTGTTGGTGGTTCCTGCGCCCTCCACAATCTTGCAATCTTCCTTTTAGCAATTATCATTCCAAGTGTCACCCATATTCTCTCTTTGAAGTTTAAGTCTGTAGGGCCCCAAATGTTCAGGAGACACAGTTTGATGTTACAATCAACCTTGTTGCCCATTACTTGCTCCATACACTCCGCCAATTCAGACCAGTACCTCTGGATAACCGTACATTCACAGAGTACATGCACAAAAGCGGCCTCCTGCCCCATCCCCTCGTTCATCTGGCCTCAGTGCTATAACCCATCTTTACCAACACTGGTCCCCCAAGGTATATTCTGTGGAGTATCCGCAACTGTATGAGTTTAAGCCTAGAGGAGATGGCAGTCTTTCTGGGAGAATCCAAGGCCTCAAGCCATTCCTCATCCTCCAATTTTGCAACATCGTATTCCCAATTAGCTCTAAGTCGGAGTAGGGGGTCCGACATGTATGGATTAGTTTTCTGTATACCAACGATATGGATTTCTCCTTGAGATTTCCATCTAAGACCCTGTCTTCTAGCGGGGAGGATTCTGGTGGCGTCTCTCCCTTTGTTATCGCTGCTTGCACCGTATGTCGGATCTGTAGGTACCTAAAGTGTTCTGTATTAGCAAGATCACATTCCACTTGCAATTGGGCGAAGGAGTCTACTCCTCCCGCCTTCCATAGATCTCCAACGTTAGAAATGCCTATTAAATCCCATCGGTCGTAAACGTGGGTGTGTCTTAGGGAGCCAAGTAGTTCAGTGTACCAGAGTGGGGTGGCCAGTGTGACCCACCCTCCTCGGGGCAGTCCGCCACACTTGGACGCAATGGCCATTGGGACCCGGTAGTTTCATTTTAGCGGGGTCAGTGTATAGCGCTCCTGTAAAGCTTTCTCCTGGGAGCAGCCATCTATCCATGTGAAATCCGGGATCTCCCTGTGGCTTATATGTGCACTGATTTATCACGGTGATCAGCACCGCCCAATAATATCTCGATGTCGGGGAGACCAATTCCCCCATCATACCACCCTCGTGTAAGCTTCTGAATAGATATTTTGGGAGGTTTTCCTTCCAACAAAATCTCTCTTAGGGCGCCTTCTATAGATTTAAGCGTGGAGGGAACACCATTTTGAATAGAGCTGTGCGCCCCAGTAGGGATAATGGGAGTGACTTCCAATGTAGGACATCACTTCTAAGTCTCTGCAACGGGGGCAGGAGGTTGCGTTCGCAAACATAAGCCGGATCCTTAGAGACCTGGATTGCCAAGTATTTGCACGCCGTCTCTGCTTCAGTGATAGTGAAACCCCTTTTGAACGAGCAGCGCCTAGTATCTTCAGCTGCCTGCTCTGGGTGCAGTTTTGAGTCACTCACAGCCTGTGTCTGACTCCATTCGGACCTCATGCCAAGTTAGCTGAAGATTTTTAAACACTTTTTATTTATTTTAATTGTAAGGTCAGATGAAACACCAATAATTGTGTTGATTATCGTAGATGACAGTAATATACACTCTCGTCAACCACGTCCTAGCAAAGATATGACAGAAACACATCCCTATCTTCCAGGCGGGTCAGAAATACATGACTTGAAGCATTGTCTTTAACGGAGCCCGTCTTTCGCTTTAACCAACTCTTAGCGCTTATAGATGATCGAACAAAAAGGGCGTTGGAAACTATATGCTCAGCTCAGATGATTCATGTTCTCTTACTTAAACCCATAGCATGTTATCAATATCGTTTGCTTAACCCCTTCCCCTTTTTACCAATCTCTTCACAGCAATGCACAAGTCCATGTTCCTATTAAATTCTGCAATTATTGGCAGTGCGCCACAGTACTCCACAGTTGTGTTGTTCCACTTTGTTAATATCAGCCCTTAGTTAACAAACACTTACTAGTATATATTCACTTCCTGTTTACCTCAAATGCCCTTATGCACAGTAAGTACCTCACCTCTCGGGTCAACTTTCTGCAAAACTGCCTAGACAGATTTGAAGAGTAGACAGTAATGAACGCCGTATTGCTGAGCTTGAGGATGGCATGGTTGAGCAGCCCAAAACCCTGCAACTGATTGAGAAACAGAAGCCGATTAGGACTGCGGAATGTCAGAAGACCTTTGAGGACCTGAATAGAGCACTATACGATGGCCCTGAATGTGGTTAGTCCTTGCATGATGCCAAATAAAGGAGTTTGAACAGTCCTGGCTCAAATTGACATTAAGGGCAGAGTTTGTCCAGTGCCTTTCATTAGCCCTAGACTATTTTCTAGGAAACAGAATTGGGTGATCATTCAACAAGACTGCTTTGGATACAGAAGTCGTTAACCACCACTCCTTACCCACCACCACCAGGAATCTGGGGCCAGATGTAGGAGCCCTAATACCGGTCGGAAACGGCCGATTTCTGCCGTTTCCGACCAGTATTGGGGTTTTCAGATGTAGGGGGCTGAAAATTACAGAATCGGTATATTTACCGATTCGGTAAAATTACCGATTTGGTAAATTACCGAATCGGTAAATATACCGATACTGTAATTCCAAATGTAGGTGGCACAGTTTACAGTGCCACAGGCCCTTAAGAGTCGGTATTTTACCACACAATCCTATTGTGTGGTAAAATACCGAATTCAGGTGTGCACACCTGTGCAATGTGACACACATACATGCCCTTAGGGCATGTATGTGTGCCACATGTCACACAAGCCTGTACTTGGGGTGCTAGAGGGTGTCAAAGTGACACCCCCTGCACCCTTGCAGGATTCGGTATTTCCCATTGATTCCTATGGCCTTCAAAGCCCATAGGAATCAATGGGAAATACCGATTCTGTATTTACAGAATCGGTAAATACCGAATGTTACAGATTCGGTAATTCTGAATTTAAAATTACCTACATCTGCCTCCTTCCTATTTACCTACTCTTAAATACCGAATCGGTAAAATTCGGTATTTAAGAGTAGGTAAATCGGAATTACCTACATCTAGCCCCTATTCCTTTACTGTCTGGTTACACTCATCTGTAGTGACTGAATTAATCAATAAAATATCATAATGCAAACAAATGCATTTCATACCGATTACTTTAACTTGGATTTATCTTTAAACATACAGTGTGTCTTTATTTTATATGCTGTTACCTGAAGGTGAAGACAATCGAAACTTGGGACAGAATAAACATATTTTGTCCTTCCAGCTTTGTTTTTAACTTACTGCCCCTCATCCAGCCTGGTACTGCCCCAACTGCAGAACTCAAGTTAGTCTAGTGATCAGGTGCACTGGACTCACCTGTAGTATCCTGAAGGTGCTGCCAGGGGAATCGTGGTCGAACCCAGTGTGGTGGACCGGTCTGCAGACATTGCTGATGTCATGGACGGGGCAGATAGGGGACAAGGGTCCTGCACAAGCTGTGATTTTACGAGTGAGATGTCACAAGCAGGGTAGGTAGAACTGATGTAAGTTTTGGATTTGCTTCTGCTTTTCCTTCAGCGGCATAGCTAGGTGGGGGTGGTCCGCCCCAGGCGGCATTAGTTTGAGGGCGGCGGCTGCGCGACACTGGTGGCCCGAGCGGCGGCCGTTATAATTTATTTGGGGACACTCACTGACTTTCACTGTCCCCAAATAAATTATAAAGCCGGCCACCGCCACGGGCCACCAGTGCCGCGCAGCCGCTGCCCCTACAGTGAGTGATGTCATGTACACTCAGTACACCCACCAACCCCCACACGAGCCCAGAGCAAATGCGCACGTGACATGCAGTTACGTGTAAACTGAAGTACACGACGTACCGCGTTTGTTGTGGGACCCAGGGCCGTCAATCGTGTAGCGCGAAAGCGCTACCAATGACGGCCCTGGGCATGGTTTTTGGCCAACCCCAGCGCCGAAAACGTAGCAGTGACGCATCACATGCACCACAGGGCTGCTTCCCCACTCCTGGTTATGGCCCCGCTTGCGAGCGGGTGCTTCGGCACAGCTTTCACGGGGGTTCTCTTTCCGGACCCGCAGTAGGAGGAACAGTCTACCTAAAGATGTACACACAGGCTACATTTCCCAAGTGAGGGTCGAGGCTAAAGATTGCAACTACATAGGCCCGTCTATAATATGTAACAAGCGGAATAAACAATTAGCAATTGGTATTTTATGGTACTCTTACACTGTGTGCTAAAAGAAACAAACCCTGAGACACCACATTTTCCCAAGGCAGCAAATAGCATTCATGTTAAGGAGAACGTTTTCAATGGTCCTTCCAGAGCAACACCTTTATCAGACAGCATTTGTTTACCAGCATCTTAAGATTACACTTAAAGTCACTCATCTCCTCACTCATTGCAGCGTTTTATCCAGCTGCCTGAGAAAAATGTTTCTTTACTGATTTACTTTTTCGGCTATTTAGAAATATTATTTTTCTGCTATTTAGGAAAACGCTATATAGAAACATCTTTGTTTTGACTTTTGTATAGGTCTGGTGATTGCTCATTCCACTGAAATCCTTGTTGAATAAATCCAGCAGTGCCTGCGGTGTTTAAGGTTTCCCTGAAAGACCAAAAACAAAATGTCAATGTCAAAGGTTCTTATATAGCGCCTTATCACCGCAAGGTCTCAAGGCGCTTACTTTGGGAACCCGTCCTGGCTTTTCCCTGCGAGATAACCCCTACTGGGCATCCCCAAGGTGAAAGCCAGGCATCCCGCCGCGAGGGGCCGTAGTGGAGATTAAGCAAGCTGATGCCTAGAGTTGCAGAGTGTGAACCCGTGATTCGAGTAGGCACCGGAGCGTGAATTATCGAGTCCGTGGACATTTGGGCTCAAGACCCTGCCGCGTCAGGAATTGAACCCCGGTCCCGGGTCTGACCTCTGCTTCAGGGTCTGCCTCCTCTAATCAGTGAGCCACACTTCTCCACCAATACCCAATATTTAAGCGATGGAAAGCTACAGGCGGCTTTAATGAAACTATATGTGGACCATCAGCGCTTCGGGGTGGCTATGATATGTGATAAGCTCATAAAATATATACATTTCTGCCTGCCAGAGACAAAAGAAAAGGCAGGCTGACAGTCTTCAATGCAGACAATATCAGCACCCCCAGCTATGCAATTGTCATCGGGGTGCGGCAAGTCACCTCCAAAGATGTTTAAATTCCAGTTATGTTCCGCCATTTGTGGGATAGACACGGAGAGAAAAGACCACCCGAATTAGCCACTCAACAGCCAATCATGACAGCCGGAACAGCCGGAGGCCATAAACAGAATGTATTGTTGGGCATAGCTGAAGAGTCCCTCATTGGAGAGCAACCTGCGATTGCCCAATCAGAGCCCATTACCTCCTCATACAGCCTTCCTAGCACTAAATGCTGAGCACGGGAGCACAGCAGGAGGTTGTTGAACCTCCAGATTTCCTTTTTTATCAGTCATTGAATAATTGATGACATAAGAATGGAATTCTACTTTCAGTGATTGTTTTGACGACAGGATGGTACTTACATTAAATTCAAGTTTTGTTCATTAAAAAAAATAGAAATCAGTTAGGTTGCTCTTTGTTTGCACTGATCCAACGCAAACTAGGATTGTATTTCAGCGGATAGTATAAAACATACGGCATATATTTTTACATCACTCACCTATTTCAAGTGCCCGCTGTCCTTTTTCCCCAGCACCCCCCCCCCCCCCGCTACCTGCCAATCTGAGGGATAGCCCCGGGCGCCACAAGCTCTAGCTACGCCACTGTGTCTAGCCCTGGACCAGGTCATGTATGTGCATGTAACTTGCCTGATCGAGGTAAGTATTAGCAGCGATATGCAGGTGCTCTCACAGTCCTTTTTCCCCAGCGCACCCCCAGGGGATCTGAAGGATAGCCCCGGGCGCCACAAGCTCTAGCTACGCCTCTGTTCATACTTTATACATTACTTGACTCACCTTTACGAACGTGTTAAAGGTTTGCCTCATAAACAAATAAGACGTCGCACGAATCGGGTTTTCTATGCAGCTGGCTTTCCTTCTCTTTCATACTTGTGTTTGGTATTTTTGACTCACTATATCTGCATGCAGGTTATATGGTCTTTCGTTTTCTACGGATAGCTGGGTTACTACCAACTTTTTCAATCTTTTTATTTTGCACTTGACACTACTTTGTGAACATTCACCGCCACAAACCTTTTTTCCAACTTCTCAACTTTAAGCACATTTGGGTACTCAAATCACATATTTTTAGGATATGTTAATCTTACATATATGTATGTTATTATTATCCATACAGCCTTGAAAAAAGTAGGGTTGTGACGAAACACGTGATGGCTGTTGTTTTTTCTTTAACAAGATTTGGCTGTTGTAACTTCACTGAAATACAGATGTACTGTCCAGAACTTGGAAACACCACCACTTGAAGTATTTAGTCATTGTATAAAAAGTATTGTTTGAACAAAACTGATATTGATAAAATGAATCCAATGAAATTAATAAATTATTGAATATTTATGACTTCTTCTAGTGTCTGTGTTACCTGTAAACAAATAACAAAACATGTTCAGAAAACTTGCTTATACAATATATCACTAAAAAGCATCAAACGATGGGAGTGCCGGGGTAGATCTTGTATATAATAATATGTGTAAATATCAATATTTTCACATGAGGTTTTGTGAAATGCTACAAACTACAAGAGATGCAATTTCAGGACTTGGAATTCCAAGTCTCTTTCCAGCTTCAGAATTTAAAGCGAGGAGCCAAGAATATGGAAAGATTTTGCAAAAAACATATTCAGCTTCTTTAGGTTGAGGACCAGTAGGTCTTCGGTGACAAGTGTCTGGTAAACTGATGGTCAGTGCCGGTGGGAGTCGGTTGTCAGTATGAACAGCCTAAAACCTGTCGTAAGAACAACCAGATAATAAAATGCCACACACCTATGAACACGTAAACCTGGTTTGAGCACATTATTACAGCGAGAGAACCAGAGAACCTATGTGTTAGAACCTTGAGTTGAAAGACTACAAAGACAAAGAAACAGACAGTGGTCTAAATCAGAGAGAAATGTAGATGATAAGCAGAGCGTGACAGTATACAACGAACACAGACAGATGGCATCGGAAAGACCTGACCAAACCAACAAACAGCACAGTGCGGAGTCCAAGATGTCTCCTAAGACATGACTTGAAATATCTGAGAACCATGCCTTCAAAATTAAACATCCATTTGAGATTTCCAAAGTAGAAGTGTGATTAAGCATAATTTGGTAAATTAAGTAACATAAATGATGTTCAAACTTTTTAATTTAGAGCTCCCCCATGTCTAAAAGAATTTAATTGTAGAACTCTAAAATTACAAACATATATTCTCACAATTATGTATAAAAGTTTTAAATGCTACAAGCACGCTAAAACATTTTAGTGGGGATTAAGGGCGCATCCTTTAAGAAATATTCAAAACACAAATGTGCAGTAGTGCTTTTCAATTCAACACAATAAATAAAAGTAGAATAAAATATTAGCAACCCAATCAAACATTTCAAGTGGGAACACACAGTACAGGGCCATTCTAAAGGAAAATAAAGCAACATTTTATCTCATTTTTTTTCTAACAGAAAATACGATATGAGAAACTGAAAATGTCACAAGCAAAAGGATCCTGTTTAAGGTAGTTTAGACTACATAATATAAATTGACAAATAGTTATGTTCATTCTTGCTTTATTTTAACATTTTACCATACCTAGCTGAAAACTGGCCAGCACATGTCATGTGCGACACCTCCACCCAGTCCTGGCTTTTTAGCCAAAATCACTTTTCTGCTGGACTTCACAAGCGGATTCTTTCAATGTTATATTGGAAAATACAAGTCCCGAAACACAGGGCCCTACTGGCTAACGTACCACGGGTGGCTGAAGGTGTTTCACAAGAGATGGGGCCCCTCGACAGCTCTTCAAATATTTACCAATTGGAATAATGCAGTGAATTTATTTCTTTTAAAGGTGACCTCATATACATCATTGCCAACATGCTACTGGCAGCGCTGTCCCCCTAATAATGCCTGCAGTCAGACCCTTTATTAGAAATGAGGGGAGGTGAGATGCAGAGGGCTGTGTTGAACCCCCTTTTGACGCTCATAGCTTTCCAGGACATGAACAGCAAAAGATGGGATTAGTGCACAATGCGGAGGGGCTCACCGCCACGTGGGTACGCAGGGGTATTTTAAATGCTCCTCTTGGCCAGAGCCGGGTGCCCTGCTCCGCCACGTCACGCCCTCCCTCTCATTCCCCACAAGAGCCACACCACAGTTTGAAGATCTCTGCTCTGAGGATACACAATTCTTCTTAGTTGTTGATCAACTGGAAGAAAATAGATTCCGTCTTTACATCCTATCACGATAGGTCTATGCAGCAGCGGCAGTGGTGGTGGTGGGGCACCATGGGAACGGGCACCTGTCCATTGTACTTTCCGTCTCTTGCCCTCCGTTACTTATCAAGGCATGTGTCATTTGTGGCTGTGCTACACCAGGTTTAATTTATACATGTAGCAATCTCCTAACGGCGCAGACTATAATAGGGCCAACAAAGCAGAAGTAAGCGCTTTAAAATGAATGGGACTTCATGAAGTGAGGTCATGGTGAGCACAGTGGTATCTTTGGTTATGAGGCCTGACGGGTAACGCCGCCCGTCTTGTGTGCTCTTACTCTCTTCGCCATTTTTCTGCAGAGGCCTGTAACTTGTGTATCTTCGTTAGCCGATACACTAATACCTCTTGTGATATATTGGATTTATTTCAGTTTAATGTGTTTATCCCTGCAAGGGGATATCATTCCAAAGGCATTCTTTGCTGTTTCAGATCCCTTATCCACAGGCAGAGCGTCTTGCTCAAAGTACGTTCATAGGGTCTGTCTCTTGCTTCGACGAGTATGAATTCTGATATGGCGGTTCAGATTATCTGTCCGACTAAACCTTTTGTGACAGAAAGTGCATTTATGTGGTCTTTCACCCGTGTGCGTTCTATAATGCTTCTTTAGATTGGACTTGTTAAAGAACCTTTTCTCACACTCTGTGCACTCATAGGGCCCAATTCCAGAATATGTCATCATGTGTCTAGCCAGCTCCCTCTTCTGAAGATAGCTTCTATCGAAATCAGTAATCCTATACGCCATGTGATTATACTGTGTGTTTGGAAGGTCGGTACGAAGCAGTGAATTTCTCAAACAGCTCTCCAGTTCTTCTTTAGATCTGGGACTTTCCGGGAGAAAAGACTTATGTTCTGAGAATCTGAAAGCACTTTCCCGTTCAGAGGCTTTGCCTCTCCTTGTTTCCTGTAAAGTTTCTGGCTGCTGTCGGCTTCTAGGGTTTGGTCCATGGTAAAAGTGTTGGAATGCCTTGGAGTTCTTCTCCCACATGGAACTTTCATTGGTTGCTGCTATTCCTGTGGCACTGTATTTGTGCTCTGCATTCTCTATTGGTTGGTTCACGCTCACATCACCTGTAGGATTGAAAAAAGATTTAGTGATTGGATTTCAACTTATAAGATTTTAAACGCAGAGAGAACATTTTGTTACATATATGCACTATTTATACAAACAGGGCCACTGCAGAAACAATCCGATCTCCACACTTCTATAAAGGCTGTGCAGACAAGATGCGAGTTAAAAATCCCATAAAAAATGGCCCGTCTGACTTTTTGTCTCAATTCAATTCATTGACATTAATTGAAGAAGAAAATGGGTGGCATAGGTTTTTATATGTGTGTGGTAGTGCAGGGGTAGCTGTCTGGAGCTCAGAGGGGTCCTGGGTTTAAAGGGCCCTCACACCAGACAGCCAGAGCTGGGTTGGGTTATTAATCACTCTTTCCTGGAAGCAGTGCATCTCATAGTGCATAAATACAGTGTGGGTGTTAAGCATGATATTTACATTCACCTGACAACAGTCTGAAATGAGCCTTGATGGTTCACGCAATAGAAGAGCATTAGACTATTAAGCAGACTCTCTCCGGGGGAGTTTTATGTTTACCCTTTTTCCTTTTCATTATCTCTAAGTAAGGTGAAGGTAACTGCTGCTGGATTCCAATCTAGAAAGAAGCAAACCCATTATGATTGGGATAATAGTTGGGGCACATTCGCCCTGGTTGTGTTCATGATGATGTGGAAAAGTAAATTTTGCCATGTTCTGTGTCCCTACGTGTTCCCCATCTTATGCTATATGTGCATGATTAATATGCATATGTATTCCCTTATGATCGATTAAAGACGCAATTACAGTTGTGTCCAACTCTAGTATGCCAGTTTCCAGTTCTCGTGAAAGCTACGAGTATCAGGCCTATGTAAAGTTACGTTGCCACGTTTCTCAGCGTACACGTTAATTCAGTAAAAGTCCCCGTTTCTAGGCCTCAAAAGGGCCCGGACTCAGATTCAGCTCCTGTTTCCTGAACCCTCGCTGAGGAGTGATACAGCCCCCACCTGTATCCCTGACCCTTCACTTACTTCCTGCCTCACAGTGCCCGGCTCGGCCTGGCTCTGCCTGCCAGTCTGCCAAGAGTATGTTATGATTCTAGTTATCAGTCCAGCTCTCCTTCTCTGCATTCCTAAGCTACTGAATCGCATCAATAGTTTCCGTCATGGTCTAGCCTTTATGTCTCCATGTAAGAGAAATACTGTATTAATGGTCATTTAATATTCCTCAACACGCACTACATGTAGAATAATGCATGCACCAGTCTTAGAGTCTGTTAGCCTTTACCCTGATAACTTCTGGATTCTATCAATATGTTCTCTAAACATCAGATACTAGATAGTGTTTAGGTACATGTCGCTCTGACTCTCCAGACTTCAGTCTCTTCTTCTAGCACAGAAGTCATAGCCCCCAGTTCCTCCTAGTAACACGTCATTGCCAGCTTGCGCGCACCACTAGGTTAGAGGTCCCGGCTCCTTAGGTAGCCCCCTCCATGTTTCCGCCCCATTTATGACATATTCTGTTATGTTTGCATCACATGTCTATGTATACGCCCTGTTCACGCCTCTTGTTACACCCACTTCAGCCTTATCTTTCGCGACTGTTACTAACTACGCCCACTGCTACGCCTACTGTATGAACTCTAATGCAACTGTTTTAGTATATATATATGTTGTGCACTGTTATTAAAGCTAGCGCGCTCATCCCAGATCCTGCCCCGGCAGCTGCCGGGCCCTGCCATCCTATTCCCGTGCAGGTTGTCCTGTTGCTGTCCTTTATGCTGTATTAAAACCTGCAAACTCCAGCTACCTCGAATCTTGACTCTTATTTATTGAGCTATCTGTTATTGTATATCTAGTCAAAAATAGATCAGGTATTTAATTATTTATTTACCACATAATGGCGCCCGAATAGGGACTTGCCCTTTCCCCACGCGCCGGAGAAGCCACGCAGGCCCCCTGATCCTCTGCAGCCGTGACGGAACCATACCGTGCACGTGCAGATATTTCTGCTTCAAGTATCCCTCAGGCCCACGGAGGAGACGGAGGTTGCGGTCCAGCATCCAGACGAGGCGGTGGAGGAACGCGGCGAGTCCCGACCAGAGCCCAAGCCGAGAGTCCAAGGTCCGAGGTACCCGGAGGCCCACCCGTAACAGAAGTCCGAAGTTCGTCCGTCCGTCGTCGTAGCAGTCCAGTCCAGTCCGAGGCCTTCCGTTCTTGCTGCCCGGTGAGTACCGTTGCTGGGGTAGTATCTAGACAGGGTCAATTGCATTGTCTCTGGTCCGTGGGTTTGGGTATGCAAATCCAACACGAAGTGTCCACCTAGGTGGATGCGGGTCCTGACGTGTCTCTTTATGAGACCGGTATGTTTCGTACTGTTTCAGCAGTGCATCTAGTAATTCTAGTAAGTTCTAGTCTCGAGAAATTCATGTGTTTCTGTTTCCAAGTATTTTGTCCGAACTGTTATTTTAGTGTTATCTTGTGTGTTTTCAATGCCGTGGTATGAGTGATCAGTCTCAAGTCATTATTGTGTTCATTGTGTATTGTACTGTGTCCAGATCCCAGTTTACGTCATGCCTCTACTCTCCAAGTTACGTCAGTTAAGAACTAGAAAAGGTCTGTTAGAAGAAGCAGTTCCTGTCCCGCCTAGGGACAGTCCAGGTCATTTTATGTATCAAAAGCATGGCATAAGTGCCATATTATATCTAGACTTATGGGTGGAGTACACCAAACAGTTAGAAGAAAAGTATAGATGGCCCGTATCGGGTACATGGGATGCCGAGTGCATCATGCGAGTAGAAGAAGCATTATGGAAAAAGAAAGCCAGACAGTCACAGAAAGATGCCATCGAGTTATGGCGCAAAGAATCTCATAAAAGAACCGAAAAAGAAATCAGAAAGTCAGAATTAAGTAGAGAATCCTCAGAAAGAGCCCAAGAAAGGGAATTGATCGAAATAGGTGAACGAGTTAAAACCGAACAATCAGACAGACAGAGGAATGCCCTTATTAAGGGTATGTATCCTCTTCTTGCCGAGGGCTTGCCAAAAGCAACCCCGGAGGCATCCAGTAATTTTTCGCCACCCTTAGTTCCGACCAAGCTACGTCACAAACCGACCGCAGCTAATATTTTTCTCTCGTCCTATTTGGACGACACAGTCCCAGAATATGCAAATCCTGTTCCACCAGCTCCTGTAAATAATGTAATTCATGGTCCTCCAGCCACCGGGGCACCTGTTACAGCACCTGTTACGGTACCCCCGGTCCAGCCCGTAGTACAAATTCCCGCCACATCAGTCACTCTGCCAGCACGAAGAGTATCAGTCGACGATTCCAGTTTAGGGGCCGCGGGAGGAGGTCCTCCTGGTACCCCGCCGCCAAATAAACGTCTAGGGGTAGTCGAGTTACATGAACGTGCGTTACAGCGTACGCCCAAATATCAGTCCATTGAAGATATCAGGCGAGCTCTTACTGAATGCTGTTATGATCCAGTCCCAGGCGAGGATAGTATGGTTATATATTCCGTACGTATAAGGCAGGTGTCCGAGTATTTGGTCACCCTACCAAATATGAAAGAAGATCTAGACAGAATGTATCGTTTCATCCGTACAGGACAAGATCCAGAAAGTATCGGTGAAGTCATGTCTCTCAGGAAATCTGAGATCCAGTTCATGTTATTAAAGTTTCTGATCAATTGTTTAATTAGGGAACAAGATTCCCCGACTAAAGATCCGAACGAATTGAAAATTCTGACAAAGTGGAGTGATAATATAGCCGAGGGTAAGCACAAGACACTCAATAGTATAGAGAGTATGTACAAGAAAATACGTAAAGAAATAATAAGGTTACACGAACAACGCAAAGGAGCTCTAGGAAGCGAGAAAGAAAATGACTCTCCTACTGAAGAGGTAGACGACGAGAATCCCGCCAGAATAGCGTATGTAGGTAAATCTAGATTTCCAGACCGACATTTACGCCTGGAACACAAGAAAGTCTTTCATCTTCCAGCACCAGAACAAGGCTCTCTAGAACAAGTATTTCAAGCTACCGATCAAATTCTGAAATCACGAATCGGTTATAGTGAACTTAGTACCATGCATGAACAAGAACTAGCCCGATCAGCAGTCCGATGGATTACTGATTCTACCACTTTTCCAGACGAAATAGTGGCACAAATGTTTCTGAAACTGCCCCCAGCCGAGCAGCGACTGGTGGGTATGTATATGATCCAGCACCTCATTACACTGTATGAGGGTCAACATTCTGATCCAGGCCCGTTACATGATATCCTGAACGAGTTACTCCAGTATAGATGGAAAGGTTTAGGTACCGATTTAATTAGTGTCATTCTAGAACAGCGCCACAAATATAGAACGTTTCTGAACCCGCATTTTGTTCATGTCTCACCCCCGGAAAGTAAACCGTTTTACATAGACAGACAGCATCCGTTACGAGAAGTACACCCAGTTAAGACAGCGGGTGGTGAAATGCAACGAGTATTTGTTTACACCCCAGTTACCAAGATGGAACTCTTAGAAATGAAGAAGTTAATTCCCTGTCACGACAAAGATCCAGCAGGGTTCCACCGAGAATTAAAAGACATGCTCCGTATGGGAGAATACACGTATCCAGATATTATTAAAATGCTAAAAGTCCTGTTGCCTGCGGGCATATATGAAAAACTCAAGGAAAAAGATTGGGAGGTGGGAGAGAAAAAGATTGATTGGACAGCTCTAGAAGCTGAAGATAAGGTACGAGTACCAGGTACCGGTCTTGGAGACAAATGTAAAGAATTACCAGAATTATTGATACAAGTTTTGCCTAGGTTATTGGCCACTAAAAAGGAAGACTGGGATGCAATCTCAGCCTGTAAACAGAAACAAGACGAAGATACTAGTGATTTTTATTCCAGATTTGAGAAATGTTTTACCATAAACAGTGGTTTAAAGACGAGTAGCGAGTCATACCCTCATCTTTTTGTTACTAAATTAGTCGAGAATTCAAGTCCACAAGTTAAGAATCGAGTTTTGAAAGTTGAAAGTACCTGGCAAGCTAGTACTCCGTCCCAGATGTTACAGATGCTCCAGTAACACCAGAATAGAATCAGAGAAGAGCAAGAACACGAGAGAAGACGTATGAAAGACACGAAAATGAAAGTACTAGTTGCACAATCTGTTCCTCAAGACAGTCAGAAGAGGGGTCCGAATCAAGCCAGTCATCCTGCAGCTCCCGTTAAAGGGACATGCAATTATTGTAAACAGCCAGGTCAT
Organism: Lissotriton helveticus; assembly: GCF_964261635.1. Taxonomy (NCBI): domain Eukaryota; kingdom Metazoa; phylum Chordata; class Amphibia; order Caudata; family Salamandridae; genus Lissotriton; species Lissotriton helveticus. The sequence goes on from NC_136068.1 coordinate 1,949,822,166, forward strand.
TTTATAAACGAGTGTGCAGTTCTGAAACACAATATAGCCACCGGTAAAACTAAAGAAAGACCACGTCTGCCTAGACAAGAACAAGTTTCACAGACTTCTCAGTCACCACAGAATGTACCACAGACAGTTACAGCACCGCAGCCTATTGCTGCAACACAGCATGTTACACAGCAGATGTACCAGTATGCACAGTCCGAGTATCCAGAGTACCAACAGTATTCATGAAACAGCCTAGAGAGGGAGGTAGGCTTGCCTCTCATCGAGATTCCTGTAGATCAAGAGGGTCCCTATGTTCACAGTCAAGTATTAGGGAAAGACAGAAAGTTTTTGATTGATACAGGGGCAAGTAGGACTACCATCAGTCATGACGAGGTTCCAGGGGCTCCGCTCTCAGGCTCTAGAAATGTTTCCCTTGGATTTTCAGGAAAGCCAATAGTTAACGAGATTTCCAAACCAGTTACTCTAGAAGTAGATCCATTGTCCCGAACTACTGATCTATTGCTTACGAAGTCATGTCCCGAAAATTTGTTAGGTATTAAGACATTGAAAGAATTAGGTGCAGTCATGTGTTGTTCCCCAGAGGGAATACGTTTGTTTTTGCGTGACTTCAAGGGTCACTATGTTTTACGAGATTTTGATCCGAGATTGTCTAATGTTCCGCAGCATCTATGGGCACAAGGTCCAACTGATGTTGGTTTTATGCAAATCACACCCCATCGTGTGACTCTGAAACCAGGTGTAGTCCTGCCACGAATTAGACAGTACAGATTGCCACCTGAGGCTGTAGCAGCCTTATCCAAAATTATTGACGAGCTCATTGTTCAAGGAGTAGTTGTAGAAACTGACTCCAATGTATGTAATTCTCCTATCATTCCAGTCATGAAACGTACTGATCCAAATGCACCTCCAGTATATCGATTAGTGATTGACCTTCGAGAACTCAATAAATGTATCATTCCCCAGTACCCAGTTGTTCCAGATATCTCATCCCTGTTGACAGCCATTGATTCTGAAGCCACATTTTTTACTGTAATCAACCTCAAGAATGCATTTTTTAGTGTCCCCATTCATCCAGACAGCCAGTACCTTTTCGGATTCTGTTTAAATGGAAGGAGCTATAAATTCACACGAGCTCCTCAAGGTTTCACAGAAAGTCCTAGTATTTACAGTCAAGCACTTAAGAGACAACTAGACAATATTCACATGCCAACTGACACTGCCCTGCTCCAATATGTCGATGATCTACTGATCACAGCCCGTTCTGAACGTGACTGCGAGCGTGCATCACTTACAGTCCTGTATTTCCTAGCCGAGATGGGGCACAAGGTGTCCCCTTCGAAGCTTCAATTCTGTGTCCAGCAAGTGATCTACTTAGGCCACTTACTGTCCAAGAGGGGTAGGCAGTTGACACCTGACCGTATCCAGTTAATAGCGAGTCTTCCTCAGCCCAAGACCCAGAAGGAGGTACGTGCTTTTATCGGCCTCACTTCTTATTGTAGACAATGGATTCCTCAGTATGCCTTTCTAGCCAAGCCACTGATACAGTTAACGACACAGGAGGCAGCCGTATCGACTGTCCTCCCTTGGACATCTGAACATACACTTGCTTTTAATGAGTTAAAGAAAGCCTTATGCCAAGCACCTGTTCTAGCTACACCGAACTACAGTAAGCCTTTTACACTTTTTTTTGTCACAGAACGTGATGGTACTGCATTATCTGTTCTTACACAAGATCAAGCTGGACAATACAAGCCCTGTGCTTATTTTTCGAGTACATTAGATCCAGTAGCCCAGGCTCTGCCTGCGTGCCTCAAGTCAGTTGCAGCCACAGCACTAGCTATCAGACAAAGTGATTCCATAGTGTTAGGACACTCCCTGACAGTACAAGTTCCACACTCCGTGGAAGTTCTTTTAAACCGAACACAGACTCAGCACTTGACAATTGCACGTTTAACAGGTTATGAACTGACACTGTTCCAGCCACACATAGAAATCAGACGCTGCAACGTTCTAAATCCTGCTACACTGTTACCGTCAGTTACTTCAAATCCTGCCACACATGATTGTGTGGAAGTAGTTAACACCATGACAAAGCCAAGACAAGACCTGACAGATATTCCATTACCTAATCCCGACCTGACACTTTATGTGGATGGTTCATGTATGAGAACAAGTACAGGAGAACTAGTAGCCGCGTATGCAGTGACTACTGACACTGACGTTATTGAAACACATCGTATTGACACCCTGTCCGCTCAAGCAGCAGAGCTAGTTGCTCTGACCCAAGCCTGCATACGTGCCAAGAACCTGAAAGTTAACATTTACACAGATTCACGCTACGCATTCGGAGTTGTACACGACTTCGGAGTGCTCTGGCAAGAGAGAGGTTTCATGACTTCTCATGGAACCAAGATTCAGCATGGTTTCCTTATTCAAGCTCTGTTAGATGCAATACATTTACCGACAGCTATCGCTATCATGAAGTGCAAAGCACATACGAAAGTCACAGACATTATTTCTCAAGGAAATGATCTAGCAGATCGAACAGCCAAGCTTACTGCTCAGACACCAGACATTCCAGTTGACAAGACACCGACATCCACTCTAGAACAGACTACATGTATGACAGTTAAGGACCCCACTCAAGATGTCATAGATATCCAGTCACATGCTACTCCTGAAGAAATCAAGAAATGGTCCGAACAAGGAGGGGTCCAGACAGATCAGGGATGGGTGACGAAGGGAAAAGCCACATGGTTTCTCCCCGACTCAATGGTTCAAGTCATTATTAATACCGCACATAGTCCAGCACACTTAGGAGAAAAAGCCATGTTAGACAGTATCCAGAACCTTTGGTTCAACAAGCATTTACGAGCTGCAGCCAAGCAGAAAGTCCGTACCTGTATGATATGTTGCCAGTTCAATCCAGGTAAAAGTGTTCCGGTGGAACAAGGTGGATTCCAGCCCCCTGACCACCCTTTTGAAGTCCTCCAGATGGATTACATTCAGATGGAGCGATGTCGAGGTTTCAAGTATGTCCTTGTAGTTGTATGCGCTTTGTCCAGGTGGACAGAAGCATATCCAGTCCCAGATTACACAGCCGCGACCACTGCCAAGCAGTTGGTTCGTGAATTTTCCCCCCGCTATGGACTCCCTAGGGTCGTGTATTCTGATAACGGCCAGCCATTCTCATCTGAACTCATGAAGCACGTTTCCCTTTTGTTAGGGTACCAGTGGAAGTTCCATTGTGTACGCCATCCTGAAGCAGCAGGTCTCGTAGAGAGACATAATCAAACCTTGAAAATCCGCATTGCCAAAGTTTGTCAAGAAAAAGGTGTAGACTGGTTAGTTGCCCTGCCAGTTGCTTTGTTTTATATGCGCATGGTCGCACACTCCAGATCAGGTCTGTCCCCTTATGAGGTCGTATTCGGCCGCCCCCCCGAACATGTGGGGTACACCTAGACCCCGAAGTATTACCGATGTTTCTAGTAATATGCTGACAGATTACCTAGCTTCCTTGATGTCTGCCCTACACTCTTGTCGTTCACAGGTTGCCGCTGCATTTCCCGACAATACTGAAGTCAAGCCACACGAGGTCCTTCCCGGCACTTTGGTTTTAATCCGGAACTTTGATCGTTCAAGTCCGCTGGAGCCTCGCTGGAAGGAGCCGAAGTTAGTCCTTCTGACCACCCGCACGGCCGTGAAGTTGGAAGGCAGAAAAGGCTGGGTGCACCTGTCTCACGTCAAGAAATTTCATGGACTAAGAACTAAAACGTTCAGTGATACTTTTACAGACACTTCCGAGTCTAAAAATTGCCCTATTCTCAAGGACTGTCCCGCTATTGACTTTGATTCAAAGCCCTCCCTGTTAGAGAAAACTCCGCAGCAGGAGTATAAAAGTAAGCTCCAGTCTAGTAAAATAAGTCAGCCAGTTTAATTGTCTAAGTCCCCCTCGGGTGAAACGGTTAGACAGGTATCTGACATGTATGAGATAGACCCCCATAGTGAGAGAGTTAGTCAAAACTCAATCCGATGTATCGTTTTTCTAAGTTTTATATTGTTTCTGAGTTTGATGGTTACCTGCACAAGTTATGCATTTCATTTATGTTTTCCAATTCCGCATGTAAATAAGTTTTCTAATGCTACAGTAGAGCACACGTTTAGTGATCTGCCTCCTCACGAGTTATCCTATCGTCTTGCTATGCGCAATAACACATTCATCAGAATGTTACACTATTCACACCAGACCAGCAATGCCACTAATTGTTGGGTGTGTGGTCGACTCGCCCCTTTCCAGACACCGAAGGGAGTTCTGCCACTGTTTCCTTATCCGTTTTCACATAATGGTTCGTGTGGAGCATGGTCCATGTTAACGTCATCCTCAACAGATATGTCCCTTCTGAACAGTACATGTTTTCCAGACAAGCAAGGTCTTCCCCACAGAATAGGGTTAGATCTAGAAAATGAAGTTTATAATTTGGGTAATTATTCTTCGAATTTTATGGTCCTGAATGTTCAGTCTGATCCTACTCCAGACTTACCTGCTATTTCAGTACTACCAGTCAAAGGCGAATTATGTGTCCGAAAGAATGGTTCTGCACATGTAGGACATAGTGATTGTACTACTATTGTCAAGTATAGTGACAGTAGGAAATCTATCTTCAAAGCTTCACGTCATTCATATTTTGTTTGTGGTCAGACCGCATATGTTCGTCTGCCCCTCGATTGGGATGGAACCTGTTACATTGCCTTCCTACTGCCACCAGTTTTTCTAGCCCCATCTGATTATCATAGAAACACACATCTAGTACACATTAGACATAGAAGGGAGATCGAGTCCCCAATTGTCGATCAAACTGAAACTGCTCTAGAACAGTATACAGACTTCAACAAAGGTTTCTTCTTCTTTATAGGCCCTATCCAGAATAGTAAGCTAATACGTAGATTAACCAGAACCCTTGAAGCAGTAGTGAATGAGACTACTTCTGCTCTAGGTAACTTAACCGAAGAGCAATCTGCTATGAGATTTGTCGTGCTCCAGAATCGTCTCGTTCTTGACGTCACACTGGCCGATAGAGGAGGAGCATGTAGAGTCATCGGATCTAGTTGCTGCATTTTCATTCCTAATAACGCGCCGTCTGTTTATTCAGCTATAACCAGACTTCATAAAATTGCCCATCAGTTACACCAGAATCCAGGCACCTGGACATGGTCCGGTTGGTTCTGGAGTATAATTTCTGCCTGGGGATGGAAAGTATTGTCCTTTCTAGGTATTGCAGTAGCGATCATATTCAGTTGCTGCCTCTGTATACAATGTGGCCCTGCGATTTGCGGCATTTGTGCTACATCTTGTATTCCTAGTCCCAAGTCCCGTCCTAGATCCCGTTCCAAGACAATTCGAGACGAGCAAATGATACTGTATGAAATGATAGATGGTATCATGAATATAGATGTTTCCTGATGGAAACGTAGTGACAAGGAGGGAATGTGGAAAAGTAAATTTTGCCATGTTCTGTGTCCCTACGTGTTCCCCATCTTATGCTATATGTGCATGATTAATATGCATATGTATTCCCTTATGATCGATTAAAGACGCAATTACAGTTGTGTCCAACTCTAGTATGCCAGTTTCCAGTTCTCGTGAAAGCTACGAGTATCAGGCCTATGTAAAGTTACGTTGCCACGTTTCTCAGCGTACACGTTAATTCAGTAAAAGTCCCCGTTTCTAGGCCTCAAAAGGGCCCGGACTCAGATTCAGCTCCTGTTTCCTGAACCCTCGCTGAGGAGCGATACAGCCCCCACCTGTATCCCTGACCCTTCACTTACTTCCTGCCTCACAGTGCCCGGCTCGGCCTGGCTCTGCCTGCCAGTCTGCCAAGAGTATGTTATGATTCTAGTTATCAGTCCAGCTCTCCTTCTCTGCATTCCTAAGCTACTGAATCGCATCAATAGTTTCCGTCATGGTCTAGCCTTTATGTCTCCATGTAAGAGAAATACTGTATTAATGGTCATTTAATATTCCTCAACACGCACTACATGTAGAATAATGCATGCACCAGTCTTAGAGTCTGTTAGCCTTTACCCTGATAACTTCTGGATTCTATCAATATGTTCTCTAAACATCAGATACTAGATAGTGTTTAGGTACATGTCGCTCTGACTCTCCAGACTTCAGTCTCTTCTTCTAGTGCAGAAGTCATAGCCCCCAGTTCCTCCTAGTAACACGTCATTGCCAGCTTGCGCGCACCACTAGGTTAGAGGTCCCGGCTCCTTAGGTAGCCCCCTCCATGTTTCCGCCCCATTTATGACATATTCTGTTATGTTTGCATCACATGTCTATGTATACGCCCTGTTCACGCCTCTTGTTACACCCACTTCAGCCTTATCTTTCGCGACTGTTACTAACTACGCCCACTGCTACGCCTACTGTATGAACTCTAATGCAACTGTTTTAGTATATATATATGTTGTGCACTGTTATTAAAGCTAGCGCGCTCATCCCAGATCCTGCCCCGGCAACTGCCATCCTATTCCCGTGCAGGTTGTCCTGTTGCTGTCCTTTATGCTGTATTAAAACCTGCAAACTCCAGCTACCTCGAATCTTGACTCTTATTTATTGAGCTATCTGTTATTGTATATCTAGTCAAAAATAGATCAGGTATTTAATTATTTATTTACCACAATGAGACAAGTCTCATAGGTACCAAAGAAGGCAATACAGGCTAAGAAATGTGGGAAAGACATACCATAACCGGAATGCCAATTAAACTCTAGCCATTTAATGTAAAAGTACACAACAAAGTGATGGACAGAGGTTTGAATCCAACTTAATACAAAGAAGAATGAGTCCCTTTTTGTGTCAATCACTCTAGCTATTAACAATACAAGATAATTTTGTTAGATCTTATAAGATCTTGATATATCCTTACACGCAATCACTCCTCTATCTCAACACGATTTCAACAAATCGGGCTTTCTAATGTTCCCTGTAAATCGTACAAAGGGTTGTGAGGTTAAGAGCCAAAAGTAAGTGTTAGGAACCAGAAGCCAAGTACATTAGAAAGCCCGATTTTTTAAATCTTTTTTAAACCGCATTGTTTTTTGGTATTAGTGCTTACTTTTCACCCATTTCTATTCTTTTGATCTGAATTTCCAGTCTTTTTGCTGGGCTGATTCAGCACTTATACTTGCTCTTCTTTTCAATTAACAGCCCTGAGAAAGCCCTGGCTCTACTCGCCAAACAGGGCGAAACAAGTGTCGGCTGTTCTATCCATTGTTGTAAAAATCAACTGCATATGGATAAATGAAAAACGAGCAAAAATTCATGAATTCTTGTGATAACACCAATAAAAAGAACTCCGCTCACACAAATCAATTGGTACTGTGGTATCTCTAACAACTAAGAAAAATCTGCCCCTTGATAGGAATGAATGAAAATATTGGGAAAGGAGGAATAAACGCTTGCAACCCCTGTTCACATTCATAACCTTAGTGGCACTCTCCCCCAGCTACAAACTCAGACTGATTCATGTAATTTTTTTTACATAGGATATATTACACCTCTAAGTCCCTGCATAGACTGGGCTTCAGAGACGACGCATGCTGCAGGAGATGCAGGTCCCAGTGGGCTGGGCTCCTTCACCCGGCCTGGCTCTCCAGACAGTTGCCAACTTCTGGGCCAAGATACTACAGACCTGCACTGAAAGAACAGGGTTTGTGGGCCCACCCTCTCCACTTGGTACCCTACGGGGATACATGAAAGACATACACCTATGAGTAAGGGAATACACTGCCTTGGCTTTACTCACAAGTAATTTCTCTCCCAGGATCCCAAATCAAACCTCAAAACCTCATCCATTGAATAGCAACACAGCGTTGTGCCGGCACTAACCCCAGGAAAGCAATTTTATATTGGATCTTCAGTTACTGGGGCCTGGGTATCGACTAAGCAAAGTCGCACTCTGAGCTCTCTAGGAATGTATGTCTACTGATTTTGGCACCACTGATCGCGAGACTGTTTGCAGGTGTGCGCAGCTCAGTGTCATATTGTTATGGAAATCAGTCCTTTCCACTTTGCATTTTGGATATGTTCTGGGGCAAATCCCATGCATTCGCAGAAGGGTCAGATATGTGCGGTGCAGGTAATTAAAATGCGTCAATTTAAATCGGGTGTTGCTCGAAATCAGCTTCACATGTTCCCGAGCGGAGCTCCATTCTGTATCTGTTATTGGGGACTCCAGATCGCCATCCCATATCTGTCGGACAGAAGGAAAATGCTTCTTAACCAGAATGCATCTGTTCTTGGCATGTAGAGCTGTAGATTCACATGCTGTGCATAGCCTGCCATCTAGTGTTGGGTCCGGATGGTTGCACTTTGTTTTTGCTCGAAAAAGTATTTTGCAGTCACGAGGTAGGTGATTCCTCCTTTCTGTGATAGTGCGCACGGGCATCGGCTCCATCGATAGATTGCTTGCCGCAGAGGGTGATGATGGAGTTAGTAAGAGTAGTAAGAGATGTCCATGTATGTATGTATCTAAGTAAGATGTAACTGCAATAGGTATAGGTACCCGGGGAGACGGGCAGGCGCATGTGACTCTACAGTTTTATATGCCAAGAACAGATGTATACTGTGGTAAGTAGCATTTTTCGAGGCACGTGAGCTGTAGATCACTTGCTTTGCATAGACTAAAAAGCAGTTACCTCCCAAAGCGGTGGCTAACCTGTATCTGTTGCAGTGGTTCGAAATAGTATACGTAAAACTGCCTGGCCCACACTAGCTTGCTGTCTTGCGAACACATCTACACAATAGTGTTTTGTGAATGTGTGAGGTTCAGACCATGTTGCAGCTTTGCAGATATCATCTATTGGTATGTTTCCTAGAAATGCCATAGAAGCCCCTACCTTGCGTGTGGAGTGCGCTCTAGGGGAAATTGTTAAAGTTCTTTTTGCTTTTGCATAGCATGTCTGAATGCATTAGACCAGTGGTTCTCGGGAGTGCTTGCATTTTCCTCCCTGAAAATAATTGGGATGAAGCGGAGGAAGGTATTATAATCATATACGCAGGTTTTTTTTGTATTACTAAGGTGGCACCTCTAATAAAATACTCCTAGTTGTACTTCCTTGCCCATGCCTTTTTTAGAGTACACTCACACTTTTTTATCCCACTTACAGTGCTAGATAGCACCCCCATGCATGTAGATACCATTTTTAAAGTGTTTCTGCGCTTGAAAAATATTTGCATGCACTTCCATTTCTACCCGTGTCATAAATGCCAACACACCTGTGTCAGCAGGGTGACTCACGATTTTTTAAACCACATTCAGCTTTATTTTTGCTGTCTCCTCTCTAAAATTGCCTCCAAATCGATGCAAGCCAAATAAATTCCTCTGATTTTTAAACGTCCCTCTTTCTTGTTGCCAAATGTTGGCATTATGCCGTATAAGGTGTTTTACTTTCCTGTGCTAAAGGAGAGATCAGGCCTGTCTAGAAATGTGTGTGTGTGTGTACTGAAAGAAATGTGTACTGGAAGTACCTATGGTTCAAGTACAAATGTCTATACTTAATAATAATAGTTAGTGTGTTTAATAAAGAGGACAATTGTACTTTCCTGATAACTTGCATTGGTGAAAAATGCATTTGGAAAAAAACAAAACTATTAATGATTCTAACAAAACAAATCGTGCATCTTCTGCTTACTTTGGGAGTGTTGGAATGTGGGGATCCAGTGAAATATGGAGGTCATCTCCCTCGACATGCAATCAATTAAGCTGAATATGCTACTTACCAGTAGGCATCTGTTCTTGGCATGTAGGGCTGCTGACATTCATATCTATAGCATAGATCGCCGCCTAGTGTTGGGTCCGGATGATTGCACATTGTTGTCCTGGAAGAGTCTTCGAAGTATCACGAGATAGGTGGCTCCTCCCCTGGACTACAGTGCGCATGGGCATCGACTCCATCTTTAGATTGTTTTTAGCCATTGTGGCGAAGATGGAGCGTAACAGTGTGAGCGATGACCATGCTAATGATTGAATACAATAGTATATCTGCAGCTGCGACAGGCACCGGGGAGGAGGGCCGGCGATATGAATGTCAGCAGCCCTACATGCCAAGAACAGATGCATACTGGTAAGTAGCATATTCAGTTCGAGGCATGTGGGCTGCTGAATTCATATCTATAGCATAGAATATATAGCAGTCCCTCCATTAGCGGCGGCCGCCCGTGCCAGCTGCAGCAGTTTGAAAAAGTGTTTTTAGAACAGCCTGTCCTACAGCTGCCTGCTGTTTGGAGTGCACATCTACACAGTAGTGTTTTGTAAATGTGTGTGGGGTAGACCATGTCATGTGGCTGCTCTACAAATGTCTTCTAAAGGGATATTTCCAAGGAAATCCATGGAGGCCCCCAACTTGCGGGTGGAGTGGGCTCTTGGGGGGGATTGTTCAAGTGCGCTTAGCTTTTTGATAGCAAATCTGAATACACTTAACGATCCACCTGCTTTGGAAATGGGGTTGCCTTTGTGTTATACAGAAAAGGCAACAAAGAGTTGTTTCGTCTTCCTAAAATCTTTGGTCCTATCAATGTAATACATCAAAGCTCTTTTGACGTCAAGAGTGTGGAGCATTCGTTCTGCCACTGTCTCAGGATTTTGGAAGAACGCAGGCAGTGCAATAGTCTGATTGATATGGAACTGCGAAACCACCTTTGGAAGAAATTTAGGGTTAGTGCGCAGCACCACCCGGTTGGAGTGAATTTGTATAAATGGCTCTTGTACAGTTAGTGCCTGGAGTTCACTAACACGTCGCAGTGACGTAATGGCTATCAGGAAAGCCACTTTCCATGTTAAGAACTGAATCTCGCATGAATGTAGAGGCTCAAAAGGTGGACCGATCAGCCGTGTGAGAACCACATTAAGATTCCATTCAGGAGCAGGTGGGGTCCTGGGAGGAATGACTTGCTTGAGTCCCTCTAGAAAAGCTTTAATGGCAGGCACTCTGAAAAGTGAGAGATGCTGCCTGTTTTGGAGATAAGCCGCTATGGCGGATAAATGTATTCGAATGGAAGCATATGCTAGGTTGCATTTGTAAAGATGTAACAGATAACAAATGATGTTGTGCGTAGACGCGTCAAGCGGGTCAATGCTGTGGTCTACGCAATAAATGACAAACCGCTTCCATTTTGCCGCATAGCATGCCCTTGTGGTGGGCTTTCTTGCCTCCCGTATGATATCCATGCAGTCAGGAGGCAAGTTGAGGTAGCCAAACTCTAAGACCTCAGGAGCCAGATCGCCAGGTTGAGCTGTTGCAGATCTGGGTGCTGAATGTCGCCATGGCTCTGCGTCAAAAGTCTGGGCGTGAGGTGCAGCCTTTGATGCGGTACCACGGAAAGTTCTAGAAACGTGGTGTACCGTGGTTGGCGTGCCCACGTTGGAGCAACCAGGATGAGCGTCCTCGAGTGTTGCTTTAGCTTTTGTGCCACCAGCGGTATTAGAGGTGCTGGGGGAAAAGCGTACGCAAATTTGCCTGACCAGTTCATCCATATCGCATTACCCTGCGACTGTGGGTGCGGGAACCTGGCAGCAAAGCTTTGGCATTTGGCGTTTTCCCTTGTGGCGAACAGGTCTATCTCTGGATGACCCCACTGCTGGAAGTACGGGTGGAGTACTGATGGATGTAGCTCCCACTCGTGCATTTGGTGGCTGTACCTGCTGAGCAGGTCCGCCATCTGATTGTCCGTGCCTGGGAGGTGTTCCACCACGAGGAAGATGTTCCTTTGAATGGCCCACTACCACATGCTCTGTGCCAGATGAGACAACTGTGGAGAGTGTGTACCTCTCTGCTTCTAAATGTAGTACATGACCGTCATGTTGTCCGTCCGGATCAACACGACCTTGTTGCACAGATCTACCTTGAATGCCTTCATTGCCATGAAGATCGCCATCAGCTCTAGAAGGTTGATGTGCATTTTCTTCTGCTGCGTTGTCCATAGTCCCTGCACCGTGTAGTGGAGTACATGAGCTCCCCATCCCGGAGAGATGCGTCCGTTGTTAGGATGATTTGTGGCACAGGCTCCTGCAACGGTCGGCCCTTGCAAAGGTTGTGTGGATTCCACCAATGCAGAGAGTTGTATGCACGACCAGTCACCAACACTAGGTCTTTCAACTGTCCGTGAGCCTGAGTCCACTGACGTGCTAAGCACTCTTGAAGCGGACGCATATGTAGTCTCGCGTGCGGGACTATGAAGATGCAGGAGGCCATCATGCCTATCAACTGCATGAACACTCGTGCCGGAAGCGAGTGTTGTGGTCTGAATTTCCGTATCAGCAATTGAATGCTGTTGATCCTCACTGAATTTGGCTGGGCTGTGGCCGCCAGAGTGTTTATTGTCGCGCCCAGATACTGCCGCACATGGGCGGGCTGAAGGTGGGACTTTGGATAATTTAGTGAGTATCCCAGATCGTGAAGAAGGTGAATGGTGTGGGACATGTTGGCAGCGCACTGCTGTGCCGATTTTGCTTGGACAAGCCAGTCGTCCAAGTAAGGGTAGACGTGCACGTTTTGTCTCCTGAGGTGCGCAGCCACTGTCGCCAGACACTTTGTGAACACCCTGGGCGTTGTGGTCACTCCGAAGGGGAGGACTTTGAATTGGTAATGCTGATTCTGAATCTGAGGTATTTTCTGTGTGACGGATGTAGTGGAATGTGAAAATATGCATCCTTGAGATCTAATGTTGCGAGGAAGTCCCCCTGATTGAGCAACGGAAGAACCTGCTGCAGTGTGAGCATATGAAAGTGTTCTGATAGAATGTACTAGTTTAGGGGTCTGAGGTCCAGAATGGGTCTGAGGGACCCGTCCTTTTTCGGGATTAAGAAGTACAGGGAGTTGACTCCTGTGCCTCTTTCCTCCACTGGCACGAGCTCGATTGCCCCTTTCTGCAGCATGACTAGCACCTCCAGCTGCAATAAGTGCAAATGCTCCTTGGACATAGGACGGTGTCTTGGGGGTATGTTGGGTGGAGTGGATGTTAACTCTAGACAATAACCGTACTGGATAAGCTGTCTGACCCACCTGTCTGTGGTGATGGATTTCCAGACTGGCAGGAACTGCTGTAGTCTCCCCCCGACTGGTGTTGTATGGTCAGGGGGCAGTGACAAGGCATCACTGTTTGTTGGCGGCGGAGGATCGGGAGTTGTTGTTTCCACGACCTCTGCCTTTTGCGCTGTTTCAACGATAGCCACCTCTACTCTGTTTGTTGTACGTGGTTTGCGCGCCACTTTTAGTGTACTGTGTTTGCTGGGACAGCTGGCCTCTGGAAACACCTCTATTGCCTGAACGACGAGAAGAACCACCCCTGAACTGCTGGGACTGGAGAGCCCCCATAGTCTTTGCAGTCTCAGTGTCCTTCTTTATTTTTTCCAGGGTGGTGTCCACCTCAGGCCCAAATAAGTGATCTGGGTTTACAGGCTGGTTTAGGATGGTGGTCTGTATCTCCGGCTTGAACCCGGAGATCCTGAGCCAGGCTTGTTACACTGGTGTTAATGGCCCTGGCCGCGGTGTCTGCTGCGTCTAGTGCACACTTAATAGAAGCATTTGAGATGAGTTTCCCTTCCTGAATGAGCATTTCTGCTGCCTCCTTATATTCATCTGGCAAGTGTTGTAACAGGGTTTCAAGTGTATCGTAGTGTGCCCTGTCATATCTGGCCAAGAGTGCCTGAGTGTTTGAAATACGCCAGATATTGGCCGCTTGAGCCGCCACCCTCTTCCCTGATGCTTCTAGCACTTTAGATTCCTGGTCAGGGGGAGGAGCATCACTAGTAGTTTGTGAATTTGCACTCTTCCGGGCATTAGAAACAACTAGAGAGTCCAACGGCAACTGGCCCTTGATGTAGGTAGGGTCGCCAGGCGCTGGCTTGTACTTTTTTTCAATTCTGGGGTTTATAACCCTGGCACGTGTGGGTTCTTTAAAAATGTCTGCCGCATGTTTCAAGACACCCTTCAGCATTGGCAGAGTCTTTACGGTCTTTTCAGAGGTGGAAAAGGTGTCAAACAGAAAGTCCACCTCAATAGGGTCAGCATGGAGCTGGACGTCATGATTTTTGGCTGCCCTCTCAATAAGCGCATTAAATGCCGCTGAGTCCTCAGTAGGTGATGGTTTGACATTATACACTTGAGTGTCCGGGGCAGTTTGTGGATCCCCTGGGTCCGCAGCATCTGCCCATGTGTCATGCTGATCCTCGGGATTAGTGTCGGAAGGGTAGTTGTACTCATCATTGTCACCTTCCCCAGCCTCCACATCTGAGTAAGTGGGCGAGAGTGGAGCAGTGTCCTGACCACGTGGAGTTATTAGTTCAACAAGAACGGGTGAATCCGTGGAATCTTTCTTCCTTTTTAAAGGAATTGTGTAGGACTCCATCGGCTGTGCTGGTGTGATTTTCCGCTTGTAAATGGAAAGTTTACCGGTGTCGGCGTCGATAAATTGTTCCGACTGCTCCTCCAGCAGGGGCCGTCGATGCGTTGTGCCCACAACTGCAGGGGTAGGCTTCGGCCCCGTGGACACCTTCATGGACGCCTCGACAACCTTCTTTGGCGCGAACGCTTTCGGCGCCACTTTCGGCGGCAGCGTGAACTGGATCGGCGCCGTCGACTTTTGCGGTTTGGCGGCAGGCTTCGGCGTGGTAGTATCCTTCGGATCGACAACGGAAGCCTTCTCCTTGATGCGTTTTAATGATTCCGACACCTGCTTCGTGAAGGAGGCGGACGGCTGCGTCGACTCGACAGGTGCCTTCGAGCCACCACCCGGTGCGGACTTGAGGGTTGTAGTACTTTTGGCCTTGTCCGGCCGACGCGCAGGATCGACAACTTTAGGAGCTCAGAGTCCTTTGTCTGTGTCGACGGCCCTCGGCGCCGAAGTCTTCGGGTCGACGACCTTGACAAGTACTTTCGGTGTCCCCGTCTTCGGCTCGACGCCCTTGAGCGACTTCACCGGTTCGACAACCTTCTTTGGTTTTGTCTGCACCGACTGTTCTGAAGACGTGGAGCCGACCAAGGCGACACGCACTTTCTGTTTCGACGGCGCCTCTATCACTTTCGGGTTCGTCGACACCGAAGCTTTCTCTTTCGGTTTCGATTTGACCAATGGCGGCTCCTTAGAAGTGTCCGTAGCCGGGCCCGGGGGCGAGACCGTGGAACTTGGTGCAAGATCTTGGGTAAGGCCATGTGGCGATCCCTCGACCTGAGCCGTAGATATTGCCTGAACGGGGCATAGCTCCTCGCTTGAGCTATCTTCCGTGGCCCCATAGGCCCCATCGTCGTCTCCTACCCTGTCTTCTGCATCAAGCATTTCTACGTCTGCGTCGTAGTTGGAGTCGATCTCTGCCGCTGGATTGGAAATCGGCTCTCGTTCTTCTTGCTCGTCTACCTCTTCTCCCTCGGTATCGAAAATGTTCACCGGGGGGAGGAGCCTAGCTCGCGACCGAGATGGCCGCGCTTTAGCTCGGCTCCGTTCGCCTGCCTGTGTTTTTCACATTTATCCTGCATTTATCCTGCCCCGGGAAGCCCTCCTTGCTGTGTGGTACTACTACGACGCACTGCAGGCACTTACCACTTGTTCCGGTTGTCCTGGCGGCTGTGGGTCCGGTGCGGTGTCCCCAATCGTTCCCGGGACTCGAGAGCGGACTGGCCTGGTTCTTCGTCCCGGCTCCTGGGCCGGATGCAGCCTGCGGGCTTGCCCTTCGGGGCACGCTGGAGGTGATTGGAGGGCCGCTGTTCGTGTGAGCCGGAGGTTCCTGGCTGAGAGGCTCCTGTGTGGCAGCTGCCTTGGATGGTGACGCTGCCCTTCATTATTGGGGTTCCTCGTGTGTTCGGCTTCTTCCCCCTTTGTTCTCCGGTCCGGCCATTTTGTTCTTTGCCGCCCGGACTCGGAGAACGGGACTGGCGACATTGGGGGGCCGGCGAATCCCCTTCTTCTGGTGGCCCCCCTTCCTGTCCGGGGTGTTCTTCTGCCTGTCGGTGGGACTTCATCTGCTTTAATGCCGCCCCGGCGGAGGTTGTTGGCCGCGCGGCCTGTTCGGGCTCTCAAGATGGCGACCAGCCCCATTTGTTTGGGCCGGGCCCAGACGAGCACTGGGGGCCCGCCACAAGGCCCGGGTGTCGGATACTGTGAATGTTTTCCTGCACTTAAGGGGATCCTGACCGTCCTGCTATCCTGGCGGCTATCGGTGGCCGCGCCACTCCTGGCTCTCGAGACGGTTCCTCCCTACGGGCCTCCCGGGCCCCCGCGACCGGATGAGGCATTGATATCGCGGGGTGTGGCTGGTACTCTCCTGGCGGACTCGGCCCCGGCTGCCACCCCGGAGGCGCGCAACCTGATGGCGCCTTCTCCTCCTGTGCTGCCTCCTCTGCCCTTGGCCCGGGAGCCGGATTTTGTTTTGCCGGACTTTCATGATTCTCCTGGTCCCTCTCAATCACCACTGCCCGATGACGTCTCCTGTACCGGCCCGGATGGGTCGGCTTTTATGGATATATCCTTGGAACTGTGCCTGCATCGTTTGCTACATTCTGTGACTTTCCTGGATCTTCCATGCTTTTCTTCCTGTGACTTTTTTGGACTGCCGTTGGACTTTCCTGCTGCCTGCCTTCTGTTCTTTCTGGCAGGGTCCTCGTTGGATCGGACCCTTACTGCTTTGGATAAAAAGGGTCAGGGCTGATGAAAACTGGCTCCTATATGCGGTGGTTCATGAACGGTTTGGATGATCTCTGTGTCCTGATATGGTTCTGTGTAACTGGTTGGTGCTCCTGGACTTTGGCCTGATACTCTTTGGCTTCCCGAGGACTTGGACCCTTAACCCGGGCGGGTGGATGGGTGCATTTACTCCTGTCTTTGGCCCTCCCCCGTGTGTATGTTTGTATGTCTTTATTCCCTTCTTCCTTCCCTCCCTTTCCCCCCCCCCCTTTCTTTGTCTTTTAATTCCAACTTTTCTTGCTCCACTAAATTTCGGGTTCAACTTAGGGCGACAGGCACGCTGCGGGGGGGTAGGCCGTAGCCTTCTGCAGGGGTGCAGGGTGGGCTTAGGGGTGGGTGGGGGGGGTCTGTTTGTGTCGGGGGGTCTTTTTCCCCCCCTTATTTTCCCTTTTTGTTCTATGGCTCTTGTGTATTCACTTTTTCGGGACTCTGTCGCCTTGTATCTCCCCCGGGGGTATTCTGTCCTTCTTCCGGTGTGTGGCTGATTGTGGTTTGCTGCCTATTCTGGTATTATATTGCTGTTACATCGCATGCCGGTTTTATTGTCCTGTTTTTCCCCCTGAGGATGCATGGTCTGGCGGGTGTTCCTTCTGTTGTCTTTTTTCCCTCTTTCCCTTCCTCCTTTCTGGAGGTGCCCTTTTTCCGTTGGGGTGCGTATTACATAGTTTTTGTGATGGGGCTTTTTGACCACGTCTTCTTTGTTCGGGTGGGGGCGGAGGTGAGTGTGCGCGATTGATTGTTGCCACTGTCGCTATTTGATGGTCTGCTTCTGTTTTTGTCCTTTGCTCGATTTGATTATATGGCTTCATTTTCTTACGTTGTGTTTATAAAATGGCGGCTTGCCGCGGTCCCTCCCTTGTATTCTCGTATACGGCCCGTTATTCTTTTGGTCCCCTCCCCGTGCTAGAAAACTTAACCTTTATTATCCTGCTCTTGCTGAACGCTCGATGGTTTTTCTTGTTTCACCAGTGCTCCTGATGTTATATCCTGTGCAGATCTTCTTTTTGTATGCTGGTTATTTGACCATTCTGTTTCTGGCCAGCCCGTGGGGTTGTAGGCCAGTATTTGTGAGCTTTCATTAGTCAATAAAGGTTTTCAAAAAAAAAAAAAAAAAAAAAAAAAAAAAAAAAAAAAAGAAAATGTTCACCGGGTCAGGTGCCGTCTGCTGGGCCTCCTGGTGCGCCACGCGCCGAAGTCGAATCTTCTTCTTGGAGTGGAAACGAGAAAAAGCCATACAGTTGGCTTCATCGTGGTCCGGCGACAGGCACTTGTTGCACACCGGGTGGACGTCGATGTGGGGATACTTTGAGTTGCACACGGGGCACCTTTTGAACGGGCTCTGTTCCATGATGTTTCGTCGAATAAGTCTTGTTGCGTCGACCGGGCCTTGAGCATCGAAGAGCCACGCGACTCCTCTGGACGTCCGACTCGGGAACTGAGCTGGAACAGAGCTGGGCACCGATCGTAAAACAATACCGACGATAGGAAAGGCCTTTGGGCCGAAAGAAAGTTTCTATTGATTCCGAACTTGAGTGATCAAATATGCATCCGAACCCAATGGCGGAAAAAAACAATCTGGGGATGGAGTCCATGCGCACTGTAGTCCAGGGGAGGAGCCACCTATCTCGTGATACTTCGAAGACTCTTCCAGGACAACAATGTGCAATCATCCGGACCCAACACTAGGCGGCGATCTATGCTATAGATATGAATTCAGCAGCCCACATGCCTCGAACACTACGTTTACAGCTTTAGGCATCTCACTTACAAATCATCTGCATCTTGTGGTTAAGTCGAATTAGTTTAACTGAAGCCAACAGACCCTTCACATTAAATGCAATAAAGTGCTTGGTGCCCGGCTGCCCTGGCTACGTTTGACAGCTCGCCAGGGAGCCACGGCACACAGTTTAGGAACCATTGCATTAGACTATCCACCTTGCAATGCCTGACTTTGATATTGGATTGCCTTTATGTGGTGGAGCAAAAGCCACAAATAGTAGTGTTGTTTTGCGGAAAGGTTTTGTCATTTCTATATAGTAAAGAATTGCTCTTTTCACATCTAAAGTGTGTAAAGCACACTCTGCCACAGAATCTGGTTGAGGGAAGAACACGGGCAACTCAACAGATTGGTTGATATGAAAGGCATACATTACTTTTGGTAGAAATTTAGGGTTGATCTGCAGAACCACTTTGTTTTAATGTATTTGTAAGAAAGGTTCTTCAATAGTTAGTGCCTGAAGCTCACCCACTCTCCTCAGAGTTGTGATAGCTATGAGGAAAGCTACCTTCCAAGTAAGAAACTGTATTTCACATCTTTGCAATGGCTCAAAGGGTGGACCCATTTTCCTGGTGAGGACAATGTTGAGATTCCACACTGGAGCATGTGGGAAGTCTTGGAGAAATGATTAGTTTAAGTACCTCTATAAATGCTTTGATGACAGGCACTCTAAAAAGAGACATATGTTGTCTGTTCTGTAGGTATGCAGCTATTGCAGCCAGATGTAAGCGTATGGAAGAGTACGCTAAATAGGAACGCTTTGATAATATTAATTAAGTCTGGCGAAAGATTAAGGTTGCCAAACTAAGATTTCAGGTGCCAGATCGCAAGGTTGAGATGTCTGGGATCTGTATGTCTTATTTCTCCATTGCTGAGTGAGCAGATTGGGAGGGAGGTGTAGTTTTTGGTGAGGAACTACTTAGAGCTCCAACGGGGTTGTGAACCATGGTTGACGGGCCCATGTGGGGGCAACTAGGATTAATGTCAGGGACGCCCGTCTGCGCTTCCGAAGCACAAATGGAATGAGTGGGAGCGGCAGAAATCGTAGGCAAATATCCCTGACCAGTTCATCTATAGTGCATTGCCCTTGGACAATGGGTGTGGATGTCTGGATACAAAGTTTGGGCATTTTGCGTTTAGGTTTGTGGCAAACAGATCTAGGTCTGGTAAGCCGCACTTCTGAAAGAGTGGGAGGAGAACTTGAGGGTTGAGTTCCCATTCGTGGAGCTGTTGTCTTTGAAGACTGAGCAGATCTGCAATCTGATTGTTTACTCATGGAAGGAGTTCTGCCAGGAGAAACATTCTGTCATGTATGGCCCGTCTCCAGATGGTCTGTGCTAGTTGTGACAGCTGGAAAGAGTGTGCCCCCCCCCCCTTGTTTTTGTATGTAGAACATTGCTGTCATGTTGTCTGTACGGATCAGGATAGCTTTGCCTACTAGATGAACTTGAAACACTTTGAGCACTAGAAAACATTTTGGAACTCGTCGTCTATAGTTCAATGTTGATTTCCTTGACTTCTGGGGAGGCCTAAAAACACTTATCTACAACAAGAAAGGCTATAAAAATTTCAGTGGCTGCCTAGAACTTCAGCCCCAGGACAAGCCATTTTTCCCACTGACTGAGAATCCCCATCTGCCAGTAAGATGCCCACAGCTAGCGGGTCCACATAATAGCAAGTGCCAAGATAGAATAGATTAACCACACAAAACATTTCCAATGCCACATAATTTAAAAAGAGGATAGATCAAAACAGCGTAAGTGAACATGATCTGCCAGAAGACAATTCGAGGGATCGAGAGACAACACAAGGTGGTGGCCAACACAAGGGAGCATGAGCTAACATGAGGGAATGGCTGCTAAAACAAGGATGTGGCTACCAACAAGCAGAACTGGGGGCCAAGAGCAAGGAGCTTGGGCAACCATGAGCCAACCTGAAAAAGTGTGAGCCCATATGAAGGAGCAGGAGGTAAAACCAAGCAACTGTATCCAACATGAAACAACAGCAGCACCTACAGAACACCAATTCAGTGCACTTCTGGACCACATGTGGACACCACCTTGCTACGCTCTTTGCAATGGTCTCTACCACAAAATTATTTGAGGGATCAGAAAAGTGGTATATTATCAGGGACTGATGTTGACTATAGTGGTCGGGTACGCTGTCACAAATGTGACGGATAGCCCTTCCGCCTTATATTACAAGGGCATTATATCCTAATGCATTGCAATAATACGGATGGAATATCCATCTCTTATGCTACGGAGAACCCTTCCGCCAAACTCTAACTCAGGCCATAGATCAACACAAAAACACACAATGAAATCAAATGAATTGGCTGCTCATTGCACATCCTGCATTCATTTGACCTGGCAATAACGTTTTATGGCGCCCGTATGCACAGCGTCAGTAGTCACAGCTCTGATCTATGCGACTAACATTGCCTGCATTATACTTTATGCTGGAAGTCTGAAGCAAAACACTTCTGTCATTAAATCATGGGACAGACATTTGGATATACAACCCTGCGGAGAAGAGTATACAGAGAAAAGAGGGCTTATGCAAAAAAAAAACTGTGTACATCTTATGCATCAAGTGTGGAGGCCTTTAACTATTGAATGCTATCTGTTATAACTAGCACACCACAGTTATTCACCTGTGAGCTCATCGCTGCTTTCGATTATCTCACAGTCCTCTTCATCCACGGAATAGACATCTTCGTCTTCGTTTACTGTTACTACTAAAACTTCAGGGGCAACCACAGAGCCTGCTTACAAAAATAAAAGGCAAAGTTAAATGTTATAAAATACAGATGTAAAGAAGTGGCTATCTAAGTCTTTTATAAGACCAAACGACAAGCAATCACAATGTACTTTCTTTCTCGCGACAACAGAAAGATATCAGTGGCTCAGATAGATGTGAGAAACATACAGAAATAGAGGGCTGAAGTGTCTACACAAACTGAAATAAATACATGCGTCTCCTGTAATTATGTGGGCTTTTGTACTCTGTTGTTGCTATTCTAAATAATCAGATTTTTCTTGGGGGGGGGGTGGGGGGGAGGGAGTAGGGTAACAGCAACTGATTCAATTTTAACCTGCATTGAATGCTTGAATTTTCCAAACCCTTGTACACAGCCGACCTTTAGAGGAAGAGCATAACCAGAGAGCCTGAGAACCTACCCCCCCCCCCACGGCTCTTCAGCGCAGCAGCGGGGGCGGCAATGGCAGGGACCGCCACGGACGGCCAAGTGTCTAGCTACGCCACTTCTGACATCCAACGTCTCACACCCTACCAAATCTCATCTAGATCTGGATATCCAGCCCCGAACTGAAGGTCAGCCCCACCAAGATAAAAACTAATGTTATTTACCAAGAACACAAAATATTTTTGGGAGGTAAATTCTTTTTATTAAGATTGCTCATGAGACCATACAGCACCACACAACTGCAATACCAATCAATCAATCAATCAATCAATCAATCAGGGGTTTGTATAGCGCGCTACTCACCCGTGAGGGTCTCAAGGCAATGGTGGGGTAGGGGGAGGGAGTGTCGGGGGGGGGGTGCCGGATCAGTCGAAGAGCCAGGTCTTGAGGTCCTTCCCAATAGTACATTGGGACACATTGCAAAAATTGACATCGTAGTTATCAATTGGGAACAAGGACAATAAGCCATCCCAAACTTCCCTACCCTTCCATGATCACTCCAGTCTCTCTGTACTTGCACCAGGGTACCCACATTTTATTCCACTTTTTAGTACACCCCCTACTTTTATATTCTGTTTCCTCTGCCCTTTGGCACCAGTCGAAGTCACGCCGCCATTCCTCCCATCGCTGGGGGCGACTGCCCCCCCCACTCCCTAGCAATATTTTGTTTCGCCACCACCGCTGCTAGGGCCAACCAGAGTTCGATGTATCTGGGCCAGTCAGTGTCCCCCTTGATCATCAATAATAACCACTTTGGCTCAATCGGCACCGTCTCCCCCACCACCCTAGACATGATGTCGGTGACTCTCGTCCAACAGGGGGTGATCTCCGGACACTCCCATAAGATATGAAAGAAAGTGCCCTCCTGCCTACAACCCCTAACGCAGGACGCCGATGGACTCCTGCCCTATGCATAGAGGTGTGTGCGGGGGTAGTAGGTGCGGTGGAGGATTTTCTGCTGCACTAGTCTGAACCGTGAGCAGATTGCAATCTCTCTAGGACTCTGCAGTGCATCCTGCCAGTCTTCATCATCTAGACTTCCTAAATCTTTGGCCCAAGCTGCTCTGAGAGTGATCAGAGGGTCAGGTACGTGGTTTATTAATTTAAGGTAGATTGTAGACGTGGGTTTTCCGTTATGGGGCCAAGCAACAGGCTATACTCCAGTTGCGAATATTCCAGAATAGTAGTACCACTCTGTATATGGGATAGTAGAGCATGTAGGAGTCGCAGATCTTTGTGACTGGTGTAAGTTGTACACCCTTTGGAGGTATTCAAAGGAACGAGGGGAATCCCATTTCCAGACATCACCTAAGTACTCAATGGCAATCATCCTCCACCCCAGAAGTCTATCAAAGTGGTTACTTCCCGCAGATGCTCACCTAGCCACAGTGGTGTTCTCCCGGTTAACTCACCCGCCCAACCTAAGAGTTTGTGAGCCTCTCTCCAACACTGCAGTACCCCCCTAGTGTGCTCAGGCAACGTTGCCTTCAGCCTTCGGGCATAAAGAAGAGGTTCACAATTGCCCCCAGGCATGACCATCCATCCACCCTGTAAGCCGGCTTACTACTATCTGTATCCACCCAATCGTTGATCACCTGAAGCTGCGAGGCCCAGTAATAAAGTTTGACATCCGGGAGCGCCAGTCCTCCATCGTATACTCCCCGGTGGAGCTTGTGCACCGTGATCCTAGGGGACCCTCCGTCCCACAACAAGGTCTGCACCGCCTGTGATATTCATTTAAAAACACTAGGGGGAACCGGATAGGGTGTGTTCTGTAGAATATAGAGGAGCCTCGGTAATGTAAGCATTTTAAACAGAGTCTGCCCATGAGAGAGAGTGGGAGGGTACGCCAGTGGCTTACATCGGCACTCAGGCGACTCAGTTGGGGTTCAAGATTTCTATCAAAAATCTCCTTCTTGTTGCGCGTGACATAGATGTCTAAGTATTTAAACTCCTCGGTAACCACCGTGGCCGTACACCGAGATGGGATCCGAGGGGGGATCTGACAGTGGAAAAACTACAGACTTTGACCAGTTGATGGTATAGCCAGTGTAGCTGCCAAACAGCTAAAAAATGTGGAGCACTTGGGCTATTGAGTGGTAAGGCCGCGCCAGGTATAGAACAATATCATCTGCATAGAAGGAGATACGCTCTTCCCACCCCTTCACTGCCGCCAGTCGCCAGATCGTAGGATCCCTCCTGATCCAGTGAGCCAATGGTTCTAAAGCAAGAGCGAAGAGGAGGGGAGAAAAGGAGCAACCCTGCCTGGTACCTCTCCACAAGGAGAAGGCCCTCGAAACAGCCCCATTAACCCGCACCCGGGCCGTTGGTTTTTTGTACAGGAGACATACCCAATTGCAGAAGACCGGCCCAAAGCCCAGCCTCCAAAGCACCATGAACAGATAGGGCCATTCGATGCTATCAAAGGCCATTGAGGCGTCCAGCGCCATCAATGCAGTCTGAGTATCCCCAACGTCCTCAGTCATGTACAGCACTCTGTACAGTCATCGCAAGATTATGGCGGGTGCATCTACGGGGCATAAATCCGGATTGGCCAACGTGCACCAACTGCGTAATGACAGAAATCAACGTATCCGCCAGGACTTTGGCCAGTACACTGGTCTGCAGGCTTTCATGCCTTATGAATCACTACAAACATAGCTTCCCTCTGATCAGGAGGGGGCACCCCAAAGGCGCGGGCCTCGTTAAACATCTTGAGAAGGGGGGCTGTTACGATCGTAGCTTGTCTTTTGTAGATCTCTATTGGAAGCCCATTTGGCCCGGAGGCTTTCCTCGACTGCAGGGAGTTCAGGGCATTACTAAGCTCCTCTGCCGTAAAACCTGCCTCAAGTCATTCACTCGTCTCCGCGGACAACGTGGGTAGGGCAAAGTCACGCAAAAATTCCTCACAGTCTCTCTCTATTCTCATGCAGACCGGGGAGTAAACTCTCTCAAAATCGAGGGGGTAGTTGCACAATCCCTGTCCATCTGTTCAATCTCGTGTTCTAGCGTCCAGATCTGGAGGGACTCTTCCTTCTTCTGTGACTCAATCAGTGCCTGGGCTAATCCTCTCAGCACAGTCTTATAGGCCACCCACAGTGTGATTTAGGACTCTACAGATGCCTGGTTTTCCTCAAAGTGTATATTAGGGTCCTCCCGAAGCCTTCCCCCTATTGCCGGATCCCGAAGGCGCCAAGGATCTATCCTCGGGAATGTCACCCTATTTACAACCGGACTTCTAACGGTGGCGCAAACAGGGGAGTGATCACATGTATTTGTAAAGCGCACGTTCACCCAAGGGTATCTTGGCACTGGATAACAGATGCGTATTGTTACCCAACTCAATGCTATTCATTTTACCGACCTCAGAAGGATGAAAGGCCCGCTGAGATTTGAACCTGTGAGCATGAGGTCGAAAATAGGACCCTACAGTGGATGCATTAGTCCACTGAGCCGCCGGACCCGCCTAAACATGGAAAATAAGAAGGGATTGCTAATGTCAAACCATACAGCTGTACATTGCCAAGAAGGGACAAGTCTCAGGGAAGGGGGACATCGACACACACACAAAACATGGCGATCAGGGAGTCACGACTCATCTGTCAGCCCCAGTACTGTTAACTTACCTCTGCTGGGTTCAGGGCCGACCTCTTGTCCAGGACGGTCACTTGCACACACGATGCGTTGGCCTTCTCTTCTCCAGCTAAGGGCAGTACGGCCCGAAGGAAATGCTGCTGATATAGAGAAAGTCAAGCTTAGGTTTTAATGTGTATGTTGCTGAAAATATGTTAGTTGTTGTTGTACATATGTAGTAAGTTCTTACTGATTGTGCTGTGAAGGGTAGAACCAGAAGTAAGAACGGAAAATGTAAATGGGGACAAACGACACATTGGTCTACGGAAGTATAGGATGTACTCGGCAGACCCCCCAGGATATAGCGACTTGGATTAGCAAATTTAGCGGCACAAAAATGGAAATTTAGAGGCACAAATATGGAAATTTAGCGGCAATTTTGCAGCATTTTATTTGGCCATTTTTCCTACAACAAACGGCTCAATAGCGTGGAGAGTGAGTAGCTGTCAAGCAGGGCATAGATCGGAGATTAGCAGAATGCCAAAAGGGTAAATAATGATAAGCCCTTCACAGTCCAGTTAACATATCTCTCAATGCGCCTCCTGCAGAAAATCCCGGCCTGTAATTGCTAGCGTCTAGGATGCAATTATATTGGGTCGCTCTAAATAAGGAGAATTAAATTCATCCGATTTTGTACAACTGCCGGCTGAACCTCGGGGCTGCAGAGCACGGTATTCTTATCACACTCTTTACTTACTATCCCTATTCCAGTTTGCGCAACAGTAGGGAAGGTGTTGGAATTCATTTCCAATACCTCAGCGCCCCCTACAGAAAGTCGTTGTGATGACTTGCAACGTAATTGCATCGCATACTAACAACGCAGTCGTTGTAACGACCGTGTTGTAATAGTAATGCGATGTAATGACAGCATTGTAAACGCTGTTTCCCGTCTATGTTGCTCTCTCTTTTTTCTTCTTCTTTCTCTCTCATTCTCTCTCTCGTTCTTTCTCTCTGTCTCTCTCTACCTCCCTCTCTTTCTCTTTCTCTCTCTGTCTCTCTCTATTTCCCTCTCTTTTTCTCTCTCTCTTTCTCTCTCTCTCTCTCTCTCTCTCTCCCTCTGTTGCCTGCGTAGGTAAATCCATGGAGCTGGAGACAGAGGCTGCAGCCCTGGACCTTGATAAAGCGGCCTCCAGTGACCCCATCCGTCACACGCCCTTCCTTACACTCTTTCTGCCTCCCAATTCTCCCTCTCTTAGTTGTGTTTTGCCGCTTTTAGCTCCTCTATCTTCCTTCCTGTTTCACTCTTTCCACTGTCCCATTCAGCTTTCTGTTTCTCACACCCCCTCCTTTCTGTGCCTCATTCACTCATCCTCTCTCTCTCTCTCACACACACACATCTTTCTCTCCTTATCGATATCTCGCTCATCAGCCCAGTCTCTTCTCCCCCGTCCCTCTCTCTTTCCATCTTCGGATCTCTCTAGCACCCTGCTTCTCTAGTTCTCTCTTGTCGCCCTCTCTCCCTTCCTCGCCCTCTCTTCTCTCTCTAACTCTCATACTTTCGTTCTTCCAGACACTGTCTTTCTTCCCCTTCCTCTCTCGCCCTCTTTCTCACGCATTCACCCTCCCTCTTTCTCTCCTGCTCACTCCTCTCTACTTTTCTCCACTTTTCACTTTCTTTCGCCCAGTTTCTCTCACCCCCTACTACCCTGGATGAGCTGAGTCACTAGTAACATCAATTAACGGGAAAACAGCAGGCTTAAAAGAAAACGAGAAAGCAAAGCCACAGCTCTCACCAGCCACCTGCCTCACGGAAGGGTCCAGGTTAGGCAGTGAAACTCGCTTCTGCAAATACATTTCTCGCACTTCAGACGTGCTCGGTTTATGTGAGCATCAGCAACTACAGTTCATGTTTGCTAATGCTTGACAGCTGAAGGCACAAGCAAGCCTTGAGATTGATTACCTTTTGCAAAAATGCAATGTTATGGCGGTGTAGTAAACATATGCAGGCGTGTTCTCTAGGTCACCGAGACCTCGAGTGCTCAGCAGCGGAAGCCGGGGTTCAGCCCACGTTGAGCAGGGCTTAGTACTTCCTACGCCTCGCCTCATCTCCCAGTCAACCTGCCACCGAGATGCGGACTGCAGAGGCCGCCGCCTCGGGCAGGAGGCCTGCAAAAGGCCTCTGCTCCGGAAGTTCAAATCTCGCAAGTTGATATTGCAAACTGCACACAGATCCAATGGAAATCAGACCCCCCAGGATATAGTGGCTTTTGTAAAAATGCCGCGCGATTTCTACAAAAGTACCGATTTCGCTGGCACTTTTGTAAAAATCGCAGCATTTTTACAAAAGTGCCGATTTCGCAGCAAACCGCGAAATCGCGATATCCTGGAGGGTCTGACTCGGTGGTCAAAATATAAGTGGGACTTGAGGGGTTTTCTGCTTTCTATAACACTGGGCCTGAACAGAAATCTTTCACACCCCAATGGTGTTTGTGTAAGGTATAGGCAGGGACAGTGGTGCCGGCCGACCCCAGAGATCCGGTGTGTTTGTAGTGTTGAAGCGTCCCTGATGGTGCTCAGGGAGTGATGCAATCACAAACCACACCCCAGCTTCAGCCAACGCTCCCTGCGCGGTTTAGAAGCAGATCTGAGGTCACCCCAGAAGATTCTCTAAGCCCCAAAAGAGGATGGTGACCTTTTTTGGAAATAGCTCATTATAACAAATCATATGCAAAGAGCATCCATGACCATTATTAGAAGCTCAGGGACGAAGATTATTAGATCATATGTGAAATGCATTCCAATGACATTGCTCCACACAACTCTGAACCGTTGGGAGTACAATCTACACCTACATCATCCAACGACTGAATAAAGCTACGGTCGGTTAGTATAAGGAGCCAAGGAGCAGACTGCCGTCCCACAGACCTCCACGCCACCAGGACCTCAGTCAGAAAACAGCCTCATAACATCCTTCATGCAACTGGGCTCTCGGCCTCGCCACACCCTAAACGTTGCTGCCTTTTAAACCTTTTTTGTTACAGAGTGATCTATGAGGTGAGGAGGGCGGTTCGCTCGGACCTTACATTCATTCCATGGAGCAGTACAAACAATGCATATGTTCTCATTTCAGGAAACCAAGAAGGTATCCGAGGTTAGACCCCTCTGGTTTTAAATCAGAGGCACTGCTGACCAGATCAAGGCCGCTCTTTGCTGAAGCACTTCACTCGGCTAATGTGCAACACAAAACCTGCCCAGAATGGAAAAATCCCTTCTCTGGCTTGTTAATAGGAGTACAAGAAAAATATGTAAAAATAGAGCCCATCGGGAGAGGAGTTGGCCTAACGGCTAGGGCGCTCGACCTCGGACCTGGAGGAACTGGGTTCGAGTCTCGGTAAGACGCCAAAATCTCCTGTGATTCTGGGCAAATCACTTAATCTCCCCGTGCCTAAAAATGAAAGTGTGTCCTCATGTAACGTAACTGGAAAAATATGTAAAGCGCTCTGATACCTGATTCGGTTCGGGTCTAGTTTGCGCTATATAAAACTCTGCAAAAAAAAAACTACAACGAGCTCGCATTAATCAATGTCCCATAATGATATGTCTCATCCATCCAAAGGCAGAGAACAGGCATGCTGACATACAGCTAGGCGTGCACTGATGTAACACGGCAACACATATAGAAAAAGTGATTCATTACCAGTGCTTCACCTTTCTTACATTGGGAATCTTTAGATTGCAATTAAGTTTTCAGTATTTTACTTTTTAGGTAAGTTGATTTAAGTAACCTAACCACAACTATGTACACATGCACATATGGTTTTGGTCAGACAACTTAAAACTGTATTAGTAATTTAAATTGTAATAGCAATTAAATTACAACTAAACAAATTGAATGGTCACAGTAAAAATTATTGAATTTTAAGTAGTTCGATTTAAATGAATTAAATAATAAGTCATTCAGTTTGAAATCATTAACATTACAATATGTTTTGATTGATGTAGACACCAAAATATATGCCAAACTACTGGCCTCTCGCCTACAAACGCTCTCACCTCTGGTGGTTCGACCGGATCAATTGGGCACCATCCCGGGCAGATCAACCTAATCACCTAAGGACACTCTTTGCAGTATTACACTACGTGGATCCGCAAGTATCCGCCCTCACTGCCCTGCTGGATGCCACCGAGGCGTTTGTCACACTGGAGTAGTCATACCTGATCGCTCTCTTGGCCAGTATTAGGCTTAGCACACTATTTATACGACAAATACGATATTAACAGGACTCACGGCATGGATCAGTGACCGATCCATTTGAAATCTCACGAGGCACGCAGCAGGAATGTCCGCTGTCGCTCCTGCGGTTCGCCCTAGCCATGCAGCCATTGACTGATAGACGGCTGCAACATCATGCAGAGAGGCCTGGGATTTACAACCTGATACATTTGGTCCAAGTCCATATTACGATAGCTTACTGACCATATGCAGCCATTCACGCTAGACTTTCCATTACACTGGGGCTATGTTTTCTTAATCTGGGCTTCAGTGACTTTGGTCCTTTGTTATGCAACGCCTTAACCCCTTCGGCACTGCGCACTGTGCGGGCGATTTAAATAGTGGGCGGGATTCGGACGGCCCCCTGTCATCCTCTGCACACGCCCACCGTGACGCATGACTGCCAGGGGCCCTAATGCACCCCGAAGGGGTTAAAAACAATACAGAGTGATTTTAAAATAATCCTCTGTTTAATGGGCAACCAGTGCAGATCTCCAAAAGCGGCAGAGGAATTCTGAGATCTATTTAGTTTGGCTATGACTACCTGAACGCGTTCCAATTTCTTCAGTAGATAATTAGGGGCGCACAAAAGGAGGGCATTGCAATAATCCAGCCTACTTAGTATTACGCCTCTGGAAATCAGGGACCTTGCTTGGGCAGCTAACTCTGGGTACCATTTCCGGAGGCCCCAAAACAAGGCGAAGCTCCCAGCTCCCCCGTTCACATGCTCTTCAAGTAAGAGATCCTCGTCCAGTTATACTCCCAGATTCCGGAGTATCGTGGCGTTGCCAAGCGGGTCTCTGTAGGTAGAGGCCAGAGATTGGCAGGTACAGGTCTTGGGATTTTACTCGATATACCTCAACCCGTACCAGCCTCGTGTTGCCATAGAGAGGGACAATACTGCCCACTTCCACTCCCCACGAAACTCTATAAGACATATACATATTCCAACAAAGAAAAAGACAGTGCAGGCCGTGAGGTGGGCATGGAATGGATTAAGGAAAACAGCAGGCTTTACAGTGCTATATACCTCCTCCATCCCATTGGTATGAAATCTGCACTTCCCCATGCTACACGACAGGGGTGCGAAAACGCGCGCACGACAACCTCCACATCACTACTCTCGCAGATCTTTACCCAGATGAAGAATTCAGGCCTCCCCCGCAACTAGCGGATGGAGAGCCCCCGAATTTATCAGACACCTTGCTATACTACCAACTAAGAGCCACCTGTAGGACACCACATAACACATTTCCGGCCTCACCCCCCACTCTGGCACCCCTGGAGTATCTGTTGACGAACTCGTAACCACGCAAACTGATTACCAGATTGTAGACCTCTGTACAACGGGCACGCTCATTAATCCGCTCGAGCGCTGGATATCTGGAACACTGATCTGGATAACCCGCGTGCAGTGGAGCAAAGGCTTTATTGCTGCAGCCGCTGGAACTACTATCCCCCAACTACAGATTAAGAGGACTCCACTTCAAGTTTCTACACTGATTATATCGAACTCCTTTGCAACTGTTGAAAGCGGGTCTAAGGTCAGACAGCAACTGCTGGAAGTGCAAGACACCAGACGCTACATTCCTTCGTTTGGCATGGTACTGTCCATCAATAGCGAATTACTGGGTCAAAGTGTTCAATATAGTACAAGACATTACAGGAGTGGTCATGAACTGCACACCACAGGTGGGCCTAATGGGATTTGTCAAAGATGTTCCCCCGGCTAACCGCCGGCTGACTGCAATGCTGTTGCTGATGGCCAACAAAAAATTGCAATACACTAGGGGCGACACAAGGGTCCGTCCAGGGCCTCCTGGATAAAGGCGGCTGTGTTCTGTCAAGAGCAACCGGCCTCCAGACCAAACGACATATGGAGTCCATTTCTAGACTGGCTCAGGTGGGAAGAGACAATCAACCCCCCCCCCCCCACCCCCCCGCCAGCATCCCCCGGTGGGACTGCTGCACAACGTATCCATAGTTGGCCTACATCGACACACTGCCTACTGCATAGTAGTAATTCCTAGATGCTCCCGCGATGAGAGATAAAGATGCGGCCAAAACAGTATATGATGTTCAAACTGGCGATAGATGCTACGTATATTGTACACCCATACACTGGGCCATATTGTATACCTGTAGCTGTGTGAACATGGAGATGGTTGGAACGGATGTATTGGGACACACACCTCTCGCAACCAACGGTTATGTTGAGTTAGTGGTTTTATTTGCTTCCCTTCAGATGTTTCTGTTTTAATTGACATATCATGCAATGGTGATACAAGTATGGAAATCTCAAGGGTGACCTCTGTATGTAAACAAATTTGAAACACTAATACACTTTTTTTAAAATATGAAAAAACATTACAATATGTGTTCACGGTTTACATTTTTTTAAGTATATACTGAAGTAGTAACTGGTTATTAGGGTTCTGGGAGGGGTAGTGAATCGGGCTAGTAAGGTGTTTTTAGGGTTCTGGAATGGGTAGTGAATAGGGGTAGTAAGGTTCTTCTAAGGATTAGGGATGGGCAGTGAATAGGGGTATTGGACTAAGCCAACTCATCACCACGCCTACCCACAAAGCAATACACACCCTCCACCCCATCTTCGCTGGAAGAAATACCATCCAGTTCACAGAACAAAAGTTGGTCACATCCCACTCCATAAGAAACATAATATTAAATCACAAACACATTCCCAGAGGCGACCGGGCAGAGGAAACTGTCAAAAACCTTAGCCTAGGGCTCACCGTCTGAGCACTGATCTGGCTGTAAGAGCTCAGTGGCATCTCTGCCTCAGGACCAACACATTAAAGCAACGCCACTGAAGCAGACAGAAGGACACCAGGCTTGAATTCCACTGAACATCCTTCTTTCTTTCACTCAGAAATCGATTTCAAAGAGTTTCCGGCATTGCCTGTTTGGAGAAGCACCTCTGCCTCAGGCCACACCGCACCTGGGCTGGGAAGTCCGCTCCCAATCCTCCTCTTAGAATGAAACAATACAACGGTTTTAATCTACAGTGTGCTCACATCCATCAACCAGACAACACATTTGTAAGGGGATCCCTTGAAGGAAACTTCTAAAAATAAAACAACCAATCTCTGGTGTCAGTCTACCCCAAGGATGGAGTTTCTCCCCCTAAATGCATGTGTGTTAGGTCATTGTCGCAGGGGGGGGGGGGATGAGGGTTTGTCCTCTGAAGCAGAATTGACATGAGCGAGGTAATTAACCTCTTCCATGCTCATGGCGGCTCCCGGCCGTCATGAGTCACGGTGAGCGTGTGCTGATGACGGCTGGGAGCCGTCATGACAACGCACGCGATCGGAATGTTCAGCCCTGCGGCGAAATTCGCGCCGCAGCGATGAGGTTAATCTGAAAAAAACAAAAGGTGATGGAGGTAAATGCTGGAGTCAATTGAGCACTGGTTACTACTTTGTGTAGCATTCCATTCCATGGTTTTCTGCTTATCAGTAGCATTTGAAGACAACCACCTACATATTAATGCAATTTCATTAATTTGTTGGTGTGGCATGTTTTCCATTGCAGAGGTTTGAGGCCTAGCATTCTGGCAGAATTCATTTGGTCCTCTTCCATAATGACCCTGATGGACAAAAAGCAATAGAATGGAATGCGATCCAGAGAAACTGCCTAAGATCAAGAGAGTCAAGCATTGCACTCAATGACCTTTCTTTGAAAGT
This sequence comes from Lissotriton helveticus, assembly GCF_964261635.1. Classification (NCBI taxonomy): domain Eukaryota; kingdom Metazoa; phylum Chordata; class Amphibia; order Caudata; family Salamandridae; genus Lissotriton; species Lissotriton helveticus. The sequence continues at coordinate 1,949,855,439 of NC_136068.1, forward strand.
GTCATCTACATGGACCATATGTATTGTAGCTGAAAGAAGAGGGGGCGTGGCTACTGCTCTAAGTGGCTGTGCATAACCTTGTAGTAGTCATCTTGTAGCGTCTATGTACTGGGAATATATACTATCTGGTTATGGGAGGTGTGCGTGGTGGATGCATCAAGGAAGCCCTCCATCCAGATGTGTGCAGTGAGAGCTGGAAGAATCATTTGATCACAGATGCTTGAGGCCACCAGGAAAGGAAGAGGCTTCACTTGATGCAGTTTTACTCCTGCGTGGACTTGATTGGTTAAAGAGTACACATGGACCAGTGGCAGAATAACAGAGGAGCGCTGTCTTGGCATAATTGTGGTGACACTGCAGAGTGTTTGGAAAGATGGCAGCTGACCTGGGCGAGCAGTGGTGGCAGGAGGAGCCGGACCCCAGTGGCCAGGACGCGCCAGGCTCGCGGAAGAGTTCCCAGAAAAAGATGCTTCAGTCACTCCTGAAGAAGGGCTTGTGAAGCCCGAAATGCATTGGGTTCAAATAAGGAACACTGCTTTGGACGAATCCTGCGTTTCTATCCTGCTCTTGATGGAGGTCTGGATGGGCGCATCTTGAGCACTGGAAGCTCTTGAAAGAGCAGGACTGTTACATGTGGACTAAATATGAAAAAGCATAATAATTTGAATTAAGCACTGAATAAATGGATGAAACAGGAGCATTATTGCAAATCTACTGTTTGGCTGTGCAACTGGGTTTGGGGCGAATCATCGGTCCACACAGCGTGGATGAATAACAGAGGTGCCAGCCAGAGAAAGGTGCCGCTGTGGGGGTTCCCATCCCAGGGATCTCAGCCTCCCCTCGCATTGCGGCCCATTCTTGGGTGTGGACTGATCCATGGATTACCCTAAGAGACGAAGAGAACACAAAGTCTTGGGTTTCCCCGCCACCAGCTCAAAGTCATCCAACCTTCATCTGAACTTCCAGATGAACGTGCTCAGCGTACAAGGGGTCTCATACAAGAAAGTAGGGTAATGGAGGATACCAGTAGTACTGGCCATTCCAATCAAAACACAAGTGCATCCTGAAGAGATATATCACCCATTCACGCGCTACGGCAATTACAGGCTATGCCCCTTCCAAACCGTTTTTCAGCACCCCCTCATGATGTCCATGTCTCAGGCTAGGTACGCCTGCTCTCCGTGAAAGGTCCCCCAATGCTCTCTTGATCGTTCTCAGGTCCCACGAGTTCTGTCCTTCTCACCTACCTGATGGACGAAGGGTACTCTCTCGTCGCTCAGAGTCACGACGGTCCAGGGGATATGGCTCTAGCTCTTCGTCCGATGCCAAGAAAGCAGCAGAGACAATGGGAGAACCTGTCCAGAAGGTAGATACAGATGGTTTTAGTTAGAAGAAGTAGGGATGTGCCTGTAGGTGAAGCTCTGGGACAAGGTGGCCGGCCCGTTTCACAGCACTTGATAAGGTGATGCTCGGCTATCCACTACGGTTATTGCTTCTCGGATAAAAACTATGGGTGGTGATGAGGATCGTACCTGAGTGGGTTTCCCCTTATAGAGAGGGCCTCAATGACAGGATGGCTAGCAGATGTAGATGAGTACGCAAGAGCCGAGAAAATCAGATTTAAAATGAGTTTGAGTGATAGATTAGTCAACAATTTACAGATGGGAATCATGCATTGAGGATCTTTTGTACTCCACTGATTCAATGCAACTTGAATAGACAGCAACTCAGTTTGAATCTAAAACTACGTAGTGGATGCAGATCAGATATGAACTGCACGCAAGGCAGCGGGTGTCCCTGCAATAGGACTGCCCTCTGGTACAAAAACAATTGTTAGCACCCAGATTACCCATGCACTGAAACCTGTAATACCCAAGGGGACGGTGCTGCCCGCAGCTTCTCCATGGGATGAAAACTTAGACAAAAAAGTGATCTACCTAGTGTACCGCAAAATTATAAACAACTTCCCAGAACCCCTGTTAGCTCTCAGGACTCGGTGGGAGGGGGACCTGGGCACCCTTGAAGATGAGGAATGGCTGGAAGCAATGGCCTCTCCCAGAGAGGTGGCCATACGCCTAACGTTCGGGTTAATGTAGCTTAAGATTCTGCATAGGGCCTACTGTGCATGTACCCCCCTGGTGAAAATGGGAATAATGGACTCGCTGCTCTGCCCTAGGGGAGGTGGATGGGATGGTACCTTCTTCCACTTGATATGGGATTGCCCACCTCTTCAGGAGTACTGGGCAGCAATACTGACGAACATGAGAGAAGTATAGAAGGGGGATGATACTGAGCCACCAAGATGGCGTCTGCTGAATATATGGGGAGACTCGGACCTCACCAACAGCGAGCGTTTATAGGTGGCATTGGGATTCATGGTTGCAAAGAGTAACGTTGAGCGAAGGTGGAGGGCAGTGGCGGCCCGACTTTAAGTGAATGGAGGGCAGATATGGGCTGGTGTATGCTTGAGAAAGAGCGGTCTACGAGAGTAGAGGCTGCCCGCAAAAATGGAGTAAGATGTGGGGGAACTCGTACGAATATTGAGGGATGCTGTGCAGACCGGTTGATAGACAAGACCAAGAAGCAATACAACCGGATGATTGAGAAGGGAGAGTGGGGGGGTGACCTGAGGGAAATCAACTGTTGTATGGCAAATGTGCATTATCCACCATTCTACTGACATTTCATCGGACTATTGTGATGTTAAATCTTTCATCACAAGTGGCAAGTTGTTGTTTCAATAAAAAGAATAAAAAAATTGTTAGCACACATGGAAAGCTGCGTGAAACATTCTCATGCAAACAGTAGAGCCTAGAGTGTCCGCAAAGAGCTACATACTATAGAACAGCATATGCACAACGCCCTGCCTTAAAAGCACTTAACACCACTTTGGGTTTGTTTTTGAAAGTTATGCTGTGTTTCTCTATTTTTGTTCAGCCTCATATTAATAATGAACCTCTGGTCGTAATATAGTAAAAATGTACACAGTAAAGGCGTAATTTAAAAAGTACATTATGGGCATCAAACTCACATGAACTGGAAGTATTTCCGACTTCATCTTCTGGAAGCCGCGTGTCGCTCCCGCTGGACTTTTCCTCGTGGGTGATTCTAAATAATATGTCAGGACTGACCGCTGGATGAGAAGCTGTAAAGAGAAACAGAGAGCGCTGCACACAGGGGCCCAAGCCTTAGAATACAAGGCAAATGCATGCAATCACATACATACCAGCTCACTTGTGCACGCATACACACGTCTGTACACGGGCGCACATGCATGCACTACTGAAGGTAATCACGTGACACATACACAGCCTAAAGTCTGACAGCAGGCCCCTCTTATTTTCACATCCAGCATAAGAAGTCTTGGTTTCCTCAAACTACTGTGTGGATTTGAGTGGAGAATTAAGGAAATGAGCAATATTTTGTCATTAGCACAAAATGCCTGAATTGCAAAGTCCTTGTGCTTGACTGAGGGGCGCAGAGAGGTGCAGGCATAGGGGTGCACAGAGGTGCAGGCATAGGGGCGCACAGAGGTGGAGGCATAGGGGCGCACAGAGGTGCAGGCATGGATCCCTGTTCCCATGTGCATAATACACAAGGTCAGAACCTTCAGAAAAGGGCAGGTAAACAGGCCCAAGGAGGACGCATTCCTAGCACTTGCTCATTGTGACAAATTGCCTGACTCTTTACAATTCCTTGCAAAGTGAAAAGAAGATTTTCTTCTGCTGCGCCAGAATATTGTAAGTAAATTATAGTCTGACAGAATTATCAAAATATCACCCCACTGAAGATAATAAAAGAAAGATCTGCAGGCAATTGAAGTATATTTTTGTAAGCCTATTTATAACATTATATTTCTATCTGGAGATATTTCTACTAATGACATTTTGGGAAGATTGCGATGTGTGGGTGTTCACTATCCAGACACAAGTCACAGGTCGGTCCTACTTACCGCCAATCCCCTCGTTTAGGTTCGTCCTCCTGGCTTCGAAGGGTTCCTGTACACACTCATCGTTCCCTTTGTAGATCCGGAGTAAAGAATCAGGGTTGAGGATTTGATAGCCTGTTGTCAGGGACAGAGAAAAGGCACATTTTAGAGTCTGGGGTCACAGAGTTCCAGGTGAAAGGGGAGAGATTTCATAAACAAGTGAGATATAAAGGCCAAAATAAAGATAACTCCTTCGTATATATCAAGTGTCAATGTAAATCTCACGGTAATGACAGTATTGCTACCAGAAAGTTAGTGGATATGCTAGTGGAGTGCCAGAAACACCTGGGGATATTAACCCCTTGGCTGCGGCGGCAATTTCGCCGCAGCACTAGAGAGGAGGGGGCCGTGCGGCGCTCCCGTACTCGTGACGGAACCGCTCCGTCACGAGCTTCGGGTGGGCTGTGCTTTGGACGGAGCGGTTCAGTCATGGCCCCGCCCGCTCAATAGAACGCGCCGCGCAGGCACGAAATCAGCACCGCGCAGGCGGGCGAGCGGGGCGTGACGGAACTGCTCCGTCACCAGCACAGCCCACCCGAGGTTCCGTCACAAGCATGGGAGGGGTTAATACAAGCTATGGAGGAATGGGGTGGTTCCGTTAGACCAGTTCTCTCAAAAGTACGGCCTGGGGGCTGCATGCCGCCCTCGAGACCTTTACATGTGGCCCTCTGGGCAGCACCAGCACCGGGCTGCTGTTTACTCAACTCGGCACTAACATGGAAAACATTTGTAACTATAAAGCAAGCACTTATTTAAAGGTTAAAATTGCAGTTGGGGAAAGGAAGTAACTAGACCTTAACTTTAGGAGCACGTTCGTATTAAAAGGCAGCCATTAGATATACATGCTTTGCTTCCCCATCGCCCCCTTTACACCCCCGCTGGCATCAGTGCGGCCCTCGGTCACACCATAGACAAACTTTGCCGCCCCCGGGAAAATGTGAGTACCCATGCGTTGGACAATCTTAGGGTACGATACCATATGCCAGCCTCGGGAAATAGTCTTTACCACTCAGCTGGAACCGCGCAGTGCCTTTACAATGTGGACACTACAACAAACACATCGTTACCACGCCTTCCTTTACCAGGCGAATCGTTACAATGACTTGTTTTAGGGGCCGACTTGTTGGACCGGCATTGGATATAAAGTCCAACACCTTCCCTACACAGACTGGACTTGGAATTGTAAATTATATTCGGGTACAGTTAATGCTGTTGGGGATTTGGAGTAAAACAGACGCTTCCTCCTACAAGAGACTCCTTATCATCCTGGGCTTTCTTCTGGCTAACCGGGATCTAGCGTGTAAATGGGGTTCCACACAGATACCGAAGGTGCGAGGTTGGGAATGTGAAATGAATATTTGTTAGGTACAAGAAAAAATCATCATTAAGGGGAGAGTTTTCCCCAAAAAAATCAGGTAAAATATAGAATGTGTGGACGGGAGAGGACTAACGCTGTACGTCAAGTCACAGGAGACCTGGCGGTAAGGGACATGACCATTCTTAGACTGTACACAGTGCACAAGGAAAACAGCTGTGTACAGGATGACTGGTGTGCCCACTTCTGCCATTAGGGGGATGGGCACGAAGGAAAAACGCACAGTGACCCTATGGGGAGGGGGACATTGTTGATTATTGTAAGAGACGGTCATGATGTTTTGAAAATCAATAAAATAAGTTTTAAAAATATACATATACCCAATAGAAAGCAAACTCTTGTTCACTTATGGGAGAAGACATATTCCACACTGGGGGCCCAAGTCACAACCATTTATGTGTGTAGGTTTACCTTACGCACAGAATGTCTTCATTTACAGTGCAGGAAATCACAACACGTCTATTTGCAGTTGTAAATCTGTTTCGAAATGCATAATTGTGGGGTGTCAGAAGTTGTGCCACCCTACATATGTACCTTATATGTGTTTCCTTCCATGAGCTTAAAAATCCTGCGTGCCCACGGACGAGCTCCCGCTGTAGAGTGAGAAGACATCAGAGCAAGTCCCGGATGTCACGAGGACACCCCAGGAGCACTCATCTATTCACCCTTCCCCCCCGGCCAACAGAGTCCGACGGTGATGGCTGAAGTCTGTTATCGAGGAGAAGAGCCCTGTGTGCCTGCACAATCTCAAAGCCTAGCACCCCCGTGTAAAGTCTGAGCAGTTTGGCCTAACAGAGCCCCTTTGCCTCCATCATGTGTGGGACATGTATAGAGGGTCTCAGATCTATGCGTTTGGATATGTCCGTGAGTTCGTCAAGTGCCCGGTCCATTAGGACCCACGTCTGCTTTCGGTGAAAGTCTCCAGGGTCCACCCGGGAGCCTGCACACCCACACTCTGAGGTCCCCCTTCCAGAAACCATCTGCGAGTCTCGTGAAGAAGCACTCCAGCCCTTTGAAGATGGCTGCCGCTCAACTCAAGCATGGGCCTCAGACCGTCTCCAGCCACAGTCTGCATTCCAATACCCATTTCACCTGAGCCAGTTCCAACTGGTCTCAGGACTGGCTCGCTCAGGGCATGAGTGCACGAGACGATCACGCCAAAGCTGTACCACCAGAACTGGAGGACCCTCTCAGCATCCCAGACAACCTGATTAGCGAGACCTGGACAAAAGCGTGTGACCAGCCCTGCTCCACACATTCTATGTTCTTGAAGGGTCACAAATCTGTTTTGTGTCTTCTTTTCCGTGACTTCTACAGCGCGTCAAATATTTCCTAGATATACTGTGCAACATTAAATTACAATATAATTTAAGAAACTTGTTACTATATCACGAGTTATATATATATATTGTAAAATTCCTCTTGGGACAGTGAGATATTACCAAGTACGATCAAGGCCTGGTGAATTTCTTTCATCACATTCTTGTAAAAATCCTTCTGCCATTCCTGCAAGTTCTTCCAATCCTCTTCAGAGAAACAGGCAGCAACATCGCGGAATTTAACCTGCTCCTAGAACAACAAGGGTTACATCACAAGTTCAGCAACTTCATACATTGAGAATTATGCATTATATACTATCCCTCCCCCCCCTACGTTCTCCGGTGCTAGCTAGGATTGCTATTGACTTATCGAAAGGCCTGCATCACTGCAAATGGGTCTTGTTCTTAGAGAATAAATGGAAAAGGAAATGAGGGCGCAGATAATATCCTGCAGGCGGCCTGTAAACAAAGGACTCAGTCAGGAAAGAGTGCGAGTGCCTCCAATATTCAGAGGAACTCATATTCGGTCTTACGAATCAAAACTTCGAAGGTTCTCATTCAAGAACCCGCTGCGTCCAAACAGCAAAGACTGAGGAGGGCTGGAGAAACTCATCTCGAAGAGGTCTCCAAGGCCATCTGTCTGGTAACTGTGTCTGGGATCTTCAGACCCTTTTGTGGCCAAAACGGATTTGTGTATGGGCTGTTGTGTGTCTGCAATGGTCCATGTGAGCTAACAAATGCTGGAATGGATCAAGGAATGATTACAGGTGGCTGAGATCCATTCAAGAATTCCCTTCCTTACAGGTTTGTGCTGTCTCTGTATAGGTTATGCCAAACACTACCATAGCAAACACCCTAATCTGAGGGGGCGTGATCTTAACTGATATAAAACAAAAAATATTTCCCCTGGTTTTCTTTTTTTTTGGTTGTATATTTTTATTGAGAAGAACATGTCCGTGTATAAACAATACATTAAAAAAAGGAGAATAAACAAATCAAATTATGGCCACACAATAAATTACTATGAAATGTTAACTTCTCAGATTTCTAAATACAAAAAAAGATAATACAGATATCAAAAGATACAATATCTGAGATACTCATAAAACCTGGATAGGAAGAAATAGGAAAGGTGGACTAGGGAGGAGATGATATAGATAGTATACAATATCTAGTAAACCATATGTTATAGATAGTAGCAATAGTATCATACAAATATAATATTTCAAGTGGAGATATTCCCAATAACTCAACAAATTTCCAATAGGTGACCAGTAAATCCGAATTCAAATAACAGTGAAACTGGCTAAAGCATCAACAGTCCTAATAATAACATCAACGGCATGAATATAAATAATGATGGCAATGAATTAATAAGGAGATGAAAAAGGAAGTGATTTCCTTATTGTAGTTCCTAATTAGAAGAAAAATCTGAAACATTATCAGAAATATTACCAGAAATATTTATTAGCTAGAAAGGGGATCCGAACTTGGATGAAAGTTCCAACATTGTCCTGCAATCTATAAATGAGTTTTTCATATGATTTTTTTTTAAACAGATTTTTATTAATTTTTCTTCAGTCATCCTACTGAAGACCATAAGAAGACCATCAACATCGTGGGTCCATTGTTCAGGATGAAAATCAACATTATTTCGTACCCCACATCCGTACTCGAGTCCCCCTCCCACCTCCCCCTCTACCCCCACCCCCCCCAAGCCGGTGTGCCTTCCACTCTCCCTCCTACGGATTGGCATAAACCCTTGCGCTGCGCACCCAACTCCTTCCGCGGACATTCACAGTTACATCCCTCAGGCCTCCGGCAACCCCAGGTAAATGTGCAAAGCGATTTTGGAAAAAAGGGGTGGTGATGGACAGAGTTTCTGAATGATGCAGAATACTCTTACCAAGTCAAGAGAACATGGTTTTAATCCATCACCTGTTTTTTAGCTCATTGCACCATCCCAGCTCAGAACCTGGCTATATGCAAATTAGTCTGTTCCTGTCCCAGTGCATGATGGGAACAGGGCAAACCAAACTACCAAGCCAATTCTTATACTGGGAAGGAAACAAGCTCCCGGGGACCGGTTTCTGGCATCACAGCCTTCGTCGGCCCGGTTTGCTTGAATCCTGATGGTGCAATGAGCAAGGGACTCACGTCTGAGTATACCCTCCCACACATAGTGTGGATAAAATCGATTTTGGAAAAAAGGGGTGGTGATGGACAGAGTTTCTGAATGATGCAGAATACTCTTACCAAGTCAAGAGATCATGGTTTTAATCCATCACCTGTTTTTTAGCTCATTGCACCATCCCAGCTCAGAACCTGGCTATATGCAAATTAGTCTGTTCCTGTCCCAGTGCATGATGGGAACAGGGCAAACCAAACTACCAAGCCAATTCTTATACTGGGAAGGAAACAAGCTACCGGGGACCGGTTTCTGGCATCACAGCCTTCGTCGGCCCGGTTTGCTTGAATCCTGATGGTGCAATGAGCAAGGGACTCACGTCTGAGTATACCCTCCCACACATAGTGTGGATAAAATCGATTTTGGAAAAAAAGGGGTGGTGATGGACAGAGTTTCTGAATGATGCAGAATACTCTTACCAAGTCAAGAGATCATGGTTTTAATCCATCACCTGTTTTTTAGCTCATTGCACCATCCCAGCTCAGAACCTGGCTATATGCAAATTAGTCTGTTCCTGTCCCAGTGCATGATGGGAACTGGGCAAACCAAACTACCAAGCCAATTCTTATACTGGGAAGGAAACAAGCTCCCGGGGACCGGTTTCTGGCATCACAGCCTTCGTCGGCCCGGTTTGCTTGAATCCTGATGGTGCAATGAGCAAGGGACTCACGTCTGAGTATACCCTCCCACACATAGTGTGGATAAAATCGATTTTGGAAAAAAGGGGTGGTGATGGACAGAGTTTCTGAATGATGCAGAATACTCTTACCAAGTCAAGAGATCATGGTTTTAATCCATCACCTGTTTTTTAGCTCATTGCACCATCCCAGCTCAGAACCTGGCTATATGCAAATTAGTCTGTTCCTGTCCCAGTGCATGATGGGAACAGGGCAAACCAAACTACCAAGCCAATTCTTATACTGGGAAGGAAACAAGCTCCCGGGGACCGGTTTCTGGCATCACAGCCTTCGTCGGCCCGGTTTGCTTGAATCCTGATGGTGCAATGAGCAAGGGACTCACGTCTGAGTATACCCTCCCACACATAGTGTGGATAAAATCGATTTTGGAAAAAAGGGGTGGTGATGGACAGAGTTTCTGAATGATGCAGAATACTCTTACCAAGTCAAGAGATCATGGTTTTAATCCATCACCTGTTTTTTAGCTCATTGCACCATCCCAGCTCAGAACCTGGCTATATGCAAATTAGTCTGTTCCTGTCCCAGTGCATGATGGGAACAGGGCAAACCAAACTACCATGCCAATTCTTATACTGGGAAGGAAACAAGCTCCCGGGGACCGGTTTCTGGCATCACAGCCTTCGTCGGCCCGGTTTGCTTGAATCCTGATGGTGCAATGAGCAAGGGACTCACGTCTGAGTATACCCTCCCACACATAGTGTGGATAAAATCGATTTTGGAAAAAAGGGGTGGTGATGGACAGAGGTTCTGAATGATGCAGCATACTCTTACCAAGTCAAGAGATCATGGTTTTAATCCATCACCTGTTTTTTAGCTCATTGCACCAACCCAGCTCAGAACCTGGCTATATGCAAATTAGTCTGTTCCTGTCCCAGTGCATGATGGGAACAGGGCAAACCAAACTACCAAGCCAATTCTTATACTGGGAAGGAAACAAGCTCCCGGGGACCGGTTTCTGGCATCACAGCCTTCGTCGGCCCGGTTTGCTTGAATCCTGATGGTGCAATGAGCAAGGGACTCACGTCTGAGTATACCCTCCCACACATAGTGTGGATAAAATCGATTTTGGAAAAAAGGGGTGGTGCTGGACAGAGTTTCTGAATGATGCAGAATACTCTTACCAAGTCAAGAGATCATGGTTTTAATCCATCACCTGTTTTTTAGCTCATTGCATCATCCCAGCTCAGAACCTGGCTATATGCAAAGCATTCCATGCATCCCTGTCGGAGTCTTCGTTCTCTTCTAGCCCAAAACATGAAAACCAGCACTTGCGATGGAGTACTAGGGTCTAGTTGGTCCCATCTCCCGTGTGTACCCCTGTGGTCTCCACCCCAGTCTCTAGTGTCTGACTCGTCGGTGCATCCGCCCCATCTCCCTCATCAGCCTCCGCCAACTGAAGGTCCGCCACCAGCATGCCCCACGCCCTGGCCGCATCCAGCGCTTTGTCATTAGAAGTGCGTCTGGCTAATTGTAGTCTAAGAGTCCCTTCGCTACTCGCCCATTGTTGGAAGCTCCCTCGCCATCTCAGAAAGCTAGGTCCCCCCCTGGATTTCTAGTGCATGGTGAGCTCTCTTTTGGCCAAAATCAGCCCCAGGTCGAAGAATTTGCTTGTGATTTTTGTGGCAGGTGTGTGCGGAAACCAAAGTAAAAGGCAAGTCCCCATGCTTACTTCAATCTGACGCCCCGTGACCCCATTCAGACATGTCACAACATCGGTCCAGTATGCACCTAGCCCTGCGCAGGACCAAAACACATGACCAAAGTCAGCTCCTTCCGCGTTACACCGAGGGCACATTGAATGAGCTCCCCCAAAGACCTGTTGGATTTTAACCGGCGTCAAATAAGCCCTGTGTAGCGTAAAATATTGGACCAACTGAAACCGGACGTTGCGTGTGCCCTTCCAGGCCCTCCGCACGAGCTGTGGCCAGGTCGCCTCCGGTATCGACTGGCCGAGGTCCTCCTCCCAACGCGCCTTCAGTCCGTCCAGGGGCGGCAGTCCCTCCAACGCCAATCTCCTGTATAAGCAGGTGATAGTCTTGAAAGTACCAGTGGCCATCGTGACGTATTGGCAGCCTAATGACGTGGGGGGTTCCACCAGACCCATCTTCCAATATTTCTGGATTCCCGACACCAAAGCTGTATGCAATAAAAAATCACCCCTCGGCAAATCGAAGGCGCTCTGCAGCTCGTGAAATGGAAGGAATATACCATCTCTATACAGGTCCCCTATCATGTGGACCCCACGTTCCTCCCAACCGGCCAGTGCCGACCAATCCCCGCCATGCGGGATGGCAGTGCACATGCCCAGAGGGATCTCCGGGGCATACGGGACGGTGATTCCCGCCCGTTTCTGGCTACGTAGCCAGCATTGACTAAGGGTACGCTCCTCGAGAGTGAGCTGGTCCAGCCGAAGCTTCTGCTGGAGCACTATAAAGGACAGGACATGGCGCTGAATAATTCTGCCCTGCGGACCGTCTGGACCTCTAAATTCCCGTGCCACCGCCTGCGTGAGCCACTGCAGCTGCGCCGCCAGGTAGTACCACTCGAAATCTGGTACTGCCAATCCTCCTTCCTCCCGTGGTCTGAGCAGGGTGTTCAATGCCACACGTCTCCTGCCGGAGCCCCAGATGAACCCTATCACCATCGACCATAGCATCTTGAAGAAGGAAGTCGGAATCCACACCGGTAACGTGCGAAAGAAGTAAAGCAGCCGCGGGAGGGCCACCATCTTTAATAACGCTATTCGTCCGGCTACTGACAGCGGAAGGGTGCGCCAAAACCCCATACTGCCTCTGATGCCCCTTACCGCTCTGCCCACATTTCCTTCATAAAGGAGCGAGTGGGTATGATAAATATAGACACCAAGATACGGTAAGCACTCCGATTCCCAATGTAGGCCCTCCAGTGCAGTGGGCCGGGCGCAATTCAGTGCCAGTGGGAATAAGCAAGTCTTGGACCAGTTAACCTGCAGCCCGACAGCTCACCGAACTCCCGGAGGAGGGCCCGCGCCCCTCGAACCAAAGTCTCCACATCGGCCAGATAGAGTAAGAGGTCATCAGCGTACAGGGAGATATAATGTGGTTCGCCGCGCAGCAGCACCCCCTCATAGTGTCATCCCTGCTGGGCTTGTGCCGCCAAGGGCTCGATCGCTAATGCGAAGAGAAGCGGAGACAGGGAGCAGCCCTGTCGGGTGCCTCTCTCCACCGGACATGCCGCTGATACTGAACGGCCCGTGCGAACCCTGGCGGTAGCGCAATTGTACAGCAGCAGCGTCCAACGGACGAAATCATCCCCCAGCCCGAACCTACAAAGCACGCAAAACAAGTACGACCATTCCACACTATCGAATGCCTTTTAGATATCCACCGATAGCACCGCCGCACCCGACAGACCCTCCCCCTCAACTTCCATGACCCGTATCAGTCGCCGTATGCACGTCGAGGTGTTCCGCGTGGGAATGAAACCCGACTGGTCCGGGTGTACCAGCGTACGCATGTGTACTGACAGCCGCGAGGCCAAGATCCTACTCAGCACCTTATGTTCCACAGTAAGCATTGAGAGCGGGCGATAAGCCGTCATTGCGGTAGGTAGCCCTCCCTTCTTCAATAGCGGCACTATAATCGCCTCCCTAGCTGATGGCGGCAGCTCGCCCAATTCCCAGGCCTCACCATACACCTGATGTAATTGTGGCGCCTGGAGGTCAATGTACGAGGCGTAAAATTCCACCGGCAAGCCGTCTGCCCCCGGCGTTTTTTTCCAGGCCATGTGCTTAACCGCTGCTCTAATCTCCCCCAGTGATATAGCAGCACCTAACGCATCTCCCTGTTCCGAATCTAACTGTGGTAACTGCGCCTCTTCTAAGAAAGTATCTAAGCCAGTCGGTGGCACCGTCAGCCGGCTCCGGTATAGTTTTGTGTAATAATCCAGAAACTGGTCGTTAATCTCTTTCTGCGAGTGAACCTGATCCCCCGCGGGCCTGGTCAGTGACAGTATCGGAGTGCCCCTAGTGTGTGGGTTGGCCAGCCACGCCAACAGCGTTCCCACCCGATCTCTCTCTGCATGCGCCCGAACCATGTATTCTCTATAATCGAGACAGCGAAGCGTCTCAACGTGAGTGGCCACCCGCTCCCGAGCCGCTAGAACTTCTTCCTTACTGCCCCCCGCAACATGACTAGCCTTCTCCGCCTGCCGCAGGCAGATCTCCTCTCGCTCTATGTCGCCTAACAATGTCCGACGCGCCCCCGCTGTGGATGAGAGGCACACACACCGTATTACCACTTTGAAGGCATCCCACTCATGCGCCCTAGTAGTCGCTGATTCCGCGTTCTCCTGAAAGTAATGCTCAATGCCCTCCCTTACCTCCGCATTAAACACTGGGTCCTCCAGCGCCAACGGGTTCAGTCTCCATGTAGGAACCGTCTGCCGTTGTCTCGACCAGAGGACCGTGAGCAAACAGGGGTTATGATCCTCGCCAGGTATTCGCTGCGATGTGCGAGTTCCTGGGCCCCAGGCGTGCAGAGAACAGTGTCAAGGCGCACATGAAGGTCGTGGGGCGCCTGAGAAAAACAAATAATCCCTATCTGCGGGGTGGTGCGTTCGCCATGCATCCACAAGGCCCCACTTTTCCTGCCAGTTCCTCGGTGTCGTGGCCACCCTGCGCACTACCGATTGTGCCAGTGGAGGATGGGAACGATCCATCTCCACGTCCACCACCGAATTGAAGTCGCCCCCCATAAACACAGTGCCCACCAATAGGGACGCCAGCCTCCCCGAAAGTGTCGAGAAGAACGCAGCCTGATGGGAATTCGGGACATAGACACTGCAAAGCGTAACATCCCGGCCATCTAGACGTCCTAACACAGCTATGAAGCCCCTGTAACTTGAAACAACCCCAACCAACCCCCAACCCACCCTCCCCCAGAACAGGCACCAAACAGTTGTTACCCATCCAAACCCGACCCCCGCCAACGGGGAAACTCTGGTAACCACCAGAGACTCACAAGTTATGCGAGTTAGAGGGGGTGACCCTACACCAGCCAAGCCGGACAGCAAGCGACCCATCACACCGTGATACGCTGATCTCGAACATGTTAATCTCTTCACCCCAGCAGTGCCTTACCCCATGCGCATCCCCAGTCCTCCAGGGCCCTCTCACTCCCCAGCAGCCTCCCCTCAATACAGAAGAAAGCGTTCCTCCCAGCGCCCCAGTAAGCGGTCCCCCAGTGTCTCCCACAGAGTGAATGTCACAGGCCGACCAAGCCCTGTTACTGTACTTTGCTCAGCATCTGTGAGGATCATTCGTCCAGCAGGCCATCGGCCGTCTGTGGGGTAACCTGAGGTAGCTCCCCAGGGCCCTTCTCGGAGCCCCCATCAGAGCCCCCAAATTCCGCTTCATCTGACCCCTGCCGGGAGCCTGAGTCCACCAATGGGGCCTCCGTCACCACTCCAGAGATAACCGACACCGCCTGCAGGGCAGCCCGTCTCTCCAGCTCCGTCTGTGATGCGGATGGGGAACTCCTGTTCTGTGTAAGTTTCCGGTTGCGCCTACTCCTGCGTGGCTTAGGTCACTCCTCCGCTGCCTCAGCCCAATTGCTAGCGCCGTCCTTGCCCGCTCGGTACCGTTCCAGCCACTGCCAGGCGACCTCCGGTGTATCACAAAAGGTCGCCACTCCGTCCACCATCACTTTCAAGCGCGCCGGAAACAATAAGGAGTACTGCACTCCCTCGTCGCGAAGGGCCCTCTTGACCGCCAGGAAGGAGAAGCGACTTCGTTGAACCTCCTGAGAGTAATCGGGGAAGAGAGTGACTGAGGCGTTGTCCACCTTATACGGGCCAGCCGTCCTCGCCTGTCGTAGGATGATGTCCAGGTCTCTAAAATGCAGCAGGCGCGCAACCACCGGTCGGGGAGGGCGGCCCGGTGCCGGGGGTCTGGCCGGGACCCTGTGAGCTCTCTCCAGCGTGTAGAAGTGCGTCAGGCCCTCAGGGACCACCACATCTCGCAGCCAATTTTCCAGGAAGGAGACCATGTCACTCCCTTCAATATTCTCCGACAATCCCACCACTCGGACGTTATTGCGCCTATTGCGTCCTTCTGCATCCTCCGCCCTCCTTTCCAGTTGGCGCACTCTACGCAATAAGTCCTCCATCGTGGCATCTGTTGCCTTTTGGGCCGGCTCCAGCATTTCTAACACCAACTCCGCAGTCTTGACCCGATCAGCGAGCTTGTCGTGATCCGCCCGCAGCAAGCCTAGGCCTGTCGATACCTGTGCAATGTCTTGCCGCAACGTGTCCCTCGTGTCCATTATGGCCTTGAGAATCTGGTCCATCTGCTGCTGTTGTAGTCCTGCACTCTGGCCCTCAGCCGAACTCTGTCCTTGAGCCTCCGGCAAGTCCTCGGCCTGGTCGGCCGGCGCCGTTCCCATTCCCTTTCGCGGCTTCCCCATGGTGTAGCTCTGGGCCCCGTTAATCGTGCTAACCGCAAAGACCCAACTTCTCGGGTGCCCTTGGTAGGAGTAAGGGTCGTGCCCCTCACCGTTCCGTCTGGTCAATCTACCAGGACTGTAGCCAGGTCAGCCACCTGCGCGAGAATGCCCAGGTACCAGTCCCCTCTCCAGACGATGCCGCGGGCCCACAGGCACCCACCGATCCAGTGGGAGCACCTCTCGCCAGTCTCAGCACCCTCCGACCAGAACCACCGGGGGTGCACAACATCTGCAGGGCCACGTGGTAAACGGGGCAATCCGGCCGGGCACCCCCGTATCCAGAGGGGGTCCGTCGTAGCCCCAGGCCTCCCCGCTTTTCTGACAGCAGGATGCGGGGGCAGCTCGGTGTCCGCAGGCCAGCTCCGCCACCAAGGGTCCTCGAGGGGCCACAATGCGCCCGGGACTACTTCCCCCAGGGATCAAGGTATCTCCTCCATCATCATTGCCACTGCCAGTTCATGGACGGGGCGCCCCCTTCAGAGTCCTGCCCAGTTCGTGTGTGCACCAACCGCCCACACGGTGGCCCACCGTTCGGCCTCCCTCAGGATGCACACCACCTCGCGCTGTCTCAGGCGCTTCAGCTATCCCCGCCGGGCCGGGCACCGCCCTAAGGCCATCAGCCGTGCTGCGCCACAAATACAACAGCCAGCCAGGCCCCCAGTCGACACCGCTTCTCAGGTAGGACGGCGCCGAGTCAGGTCCGTATCAGGGCGCCGCCCCCCTCCGGTGACCGCACCGCCGCCGTGGATCAGGGGCGATGGGGCCGTGGCATAGCTCACCGGGCCCCACCTGCAAGTCGCCACCAGCTTTTGCCCCGGTTGCTGCAATTGTCCACGGGCGCCTCCTCCACCGGGCGCCCGTTCCAGTGTATGGCAGGGTGCAGTCCGTGGGCAAGGACCGGCTTCCGCCCGTCGACTGAGGCGCAATCACCCCAGCGGCCCCTCGCCACTCGAGGCCGGAGATCAGTAGGCCTCTCCGGGCCGCAGGCAAGATGGCCGGTCGCCGTGGGCGGAGCCCCGCTGTTCTCCGGGCTCGCCGCCACCAGGGCCCTCTCTCCGCTCCCGATCACTGCCCAGGTGCTCCACTGCTCCGGGGCACCACGCAGGGTCGTCAGCGCCACCGGGGGAGTACTTTAAACAGGATAAACGCCGAGATCAGCCCGGAGCTCGGGGCTCAGGCGTCCATGCTCGGCGGCGTTCAAGCCACGCCCCTGAGTTTTTCATATGATGCCATTTTATACATTTCAATAAGCCATCCATCATGTGTAGGGCATTGTGCTGTTCTCCAATGTTTCACCTATCTAAGGAAATGGTCCTAGTCTACGAAATAGGGCTTGTTTTAGTTGTAGATATTTCCCCTCTTGGGAGGTAGGGTGTTGAAATTCTATCTGAAGCATTTCAAAGGTTTTGAGCTCACCTTCTAAAGTGAGTAGGTGATCCAACGTTAGAATACCTGCTCTCTCCCATGTACCCGCGCTAGCCGTAAGGCTACATGTGACAGCAGAGATGCGTATCAGAGGCGGTGCAGCCTCTGAAGCTCATTACTTTCATGTGTCTCTTCACTAGCCCGCTGGGGGGGAAGGGAGGTGTGCCTTCCTTCCTGCCCATCCTTTGTTCCCGACTCCTGGGAGTGATCACACTGCCTGGAGGTCAAAATCCTGGTTTGGTGGCAGCAGGCGCTGGAAAGGCGGCCTTGCCAGCCAGAGAACAGGGAAGCTTGTGTAACCAGATGGGTAAACTCTAAGGTAGCCCTCTGGGTGCATGCCAGCCTTCCCTTAACACCAGATACATGTCAGGGGAGAAAAGGCACATTGTTTGACACCAATCTCTATATATTTAGGTGGTACCATAATGGAGCTAGCAACCTGGGTCTTCCCGGGTGCAGGTCCCATGTTACCCTATGGACTGCCCATCACTGATGATGTACTTTGATAGCAAAGATACTATAGCGCATTATAAGCTTGCACTTTTTATACACTCTTAGTATACTGCACCCTGCCTCCTGAGCACAGGAGGCATCTCTTGGGGGGAATGACATATCCTTAAAGCAGTGCAGGGACTTTGTCACACATGGTTATGTTATGTTGTTATATTAGTAAGCACTTGTAAAGCGCACGTACACCCTTAGGTTTCATGGCGCTAAATACTGAAGACTGTTGCAGCCGAGTTCCTAGGCATAGGCTTGCTCAAATAGCCATGTTTTTAAAGCCTTTCTGAAACTGAGGAGATTATTACAGCTTCTGAGTGACAAAGGGAGGGAGTTACAGAGTCTGGGGGCCTAGTGGGAGAAGCGGCAGCCTCCCTGACATTTCCGTCTGAAAGACGAAGTAGTGAGCAGGAAGTGGTGGGCTGAGCAGAGACTGCGCCGCGGGGTATATTTGGTGATTTATTTATTTATTTATTGACATTTATAAAGCGCGAACGAATACCCGTAGGCGTCTCGGCGCTAGACTACAGTAATGTCCCTCCCCAATGGTGAAGTTCATGCGGACTGGTGTGCTGTGTTATTGGTTGAATAACCACGTCTTCAGTCTTTTCCGAAACTGTAGGAGTGAGGGACTGGTTTTTACGTGGTATGGCAGAGTATTCCAGATTTTAGGAGCCGCAACTAGAAAGCGGCGGTCGCCCCAGGAGACTGTTCTGCTACGTGGGACCACCAGTTGATTAAGTGATGTGGATCGGAGCTTTCTGACCGGGTTGTAAGGTATTAATTGGTCTTTAAGGAAGCGAGGCCCGTGATCCTGCATCGCTTTATAGACTGTGCACAGTGATTTAAACTTTATCCTGTTTTGGATGGTCAACCAATGGTAGGTCCTCAAAGTGTCTGAAATGGGTGCAAATTTATGCTTTTTAGACAGCAAGCGTGCAGCCGTGTTCTGTACAGTCTGCAGCTTTTTAGTGACTCTGGTTTGTGCATTCAAAAAGAGTCCATTGCAATAGTCTAATGATGTTAAAACCAATGAAGTAACCAGGGTCTTGGCGGCCGTGTCCGGCAAAAAAGGAATGATTTTCCTTATCATTCTGAGTTTAAAATGGGCCGTGGACGCTACCTTATTAGCATGTGCCATAAAATTGAGCTGGTCGTCAAAGGCAACTCCCAGGTTTCTAACCTTGGAGGTAGGGCAAGGTGGAGTGCCAAAGGCTGATGGCCACCAAGTTGCAGACCAGGCTGGCGAGAGAGTACCAAAGACGACCACCTCCGTTTTATCGGAATTGAGCTTCAGGCAGTTTCCCGCCATCCACTCACCAATAGCAATCATTCCATTTTGGAACCGTTCTGCTACCTCCTGCCCATCACCCTTAATGGCCAACACCAATTGCGTGTCGTCTGCGTATGAGGTTAGGCTCATCCCATGTGCTTTGATGACCCTAGCAAGGTCCGACACATATATGTTAAATAGTGTCGGACTTAGGGATGAGCCTTGGGGAACCCCACACGGTAACGACAAATTGGCTGATTGGAATGGTCCTAATGTGACCGCCTGAGTTCTGTTGGCCAGGAAAGAAGCAAGCAGGTCTCACGCAGTGAACTGAATACCCATCTTTCCGACACGGTTGACCAAGGTCTTATGGTCGACGGTGTCGAAGGCTGCCGAGAGATCCAGGAGTACCAGCAATGCTGTTCCTCCTTGGTCACGGATGAGTCTAATGTCATCCGCTGCTTTGATGAGAGCGGTTTCCGTACCATGGTATTTACGGAAACCAAACTGAGTGTCGTCAAGCAAGTTATTTGTTTCTATGTGTTCCGATAGCTGCTGGTTCATGGCCTTTTCCGTCACTTTAGCTAGAAAAGGGAGACTTGCTATAGGCCGGTAATTTTTCAATTCCTGTCTATCTAGATTTGGCTTTTTGAGCAGAGGTTTGATCAGCGTATTTTTTAATGAGTCAGGATAGGTCCCAGAGCTCAATATCGTGTTGCAGACATGGGTGATAATTGGAATAATTGTATCTGATAACATGACTAGCACCGAAGTAGGACAGGGGTCCAGGGCTGATCCTGATTTGATAGATCTCACTATGATCTTTGTTTGATCGATCGTTAAGGGTTTAAAACTAGTCATGGTGTTTCTCAGGGTGGTCGGGGGGGTGGAAGTACTACTGATATTAGGTTCTGAGGAAAAAGCTTGGTATATGTTGTTTACCTTGGAGAAGAAAAACTCGGACAAGGCATCGCATAATAATTGTGATGGGGGCGGATTTAGGTCCGGTGTGTTACCGGATAGGGTTTTGGCAATGTTGTACAGTTGCTTGCTGGAATTTTTTGCTTTCTCTATGTGTAGCGAAAAAAAGTGCTTTTTTGCTGCCGTTATCATAGTTTTGTAGGTGGCGAGAGCTTCTTTGTATTTATTCTTGTTTTCACTATCATAAGTTCTACGCCAGTGCCTTTCCCTATTCCTAGTTAATTGTTTTTGAGTTTTTAGCTCTTCTGTGTACCACTGAGCAGTCGGCGTGCTCCTGTTTCTTGAGTGGGATTTGGTAGGTACCAGCTGAATCGTGGCATCGCCCAGCCATTCATGGAATTGGTGAGTCGCAATGCTAGGATCATTAGATAGGTCAGGACTGGTGTTGTTCAAGAGTATATTTAGATCATTATAATTTATGTCCTTCCATGCTTTAAACGTGCCTATCTTCGGGTAAGAGATCTTCTTCCTCGATGATCCTTTAATAGTCAGGCTACTAAATATGGCCGAATGATCTGTCCAGGTCATGGGGAGAATTTCTGTTACATTTAAGCCTTCAACGTTGGTAAACATACCATCCAGCGTGTGTCCTGCCTGGTGGGTGGGAGCCATGACCAATTGCCTAAGGCCTATTATTTCTAGGTCTGATGTGAGGGCGATGGTATCTTTGTCATTATTTTGTTCTAAATAAAAATTAAAATCGCCCATAACTGTGGTGGACTCTTCAGTAGCTATTGATTCTATTATGGTACTTAAATTGGTGAGGAACGCTGCCCTGGTCCCAGGAGGTCGATAAAGAAGCACTCCCTTAAAGCACTCCCTTAAAGCTATACAAGTGATCATGCTACTGATGAATCTGGGGCTTTTGCCATGCAGAGCCTTGAAGGCTAAGCGGCCAGTCTTGAAGGATACTCGTTGGGCTATCGGGAGCCAGCGGAGTTGTGCCAGGCAAGGTCTGGCTAACAACCACTTAGGTTGTTTATGAATCAGTCTTGCTGCCTGATTCTGGACCATTTGAAACCTTTTTGCAGACCGACGGGTAGGCCGAGATAGATAGAATTTGAGAAATCGAGTCGTGAGAGTATTAGTGCAAGCACCACCTGAATAAAAGCTGAATAGGTCAGCAGGTGTGCGATTTTCCTGATTTTCCGTAGTTGGTGGACACTGGACGAGATCACGGTGCCCACCTGCCCACGAAGCAAGAGGTGGGCATTTATGGTGACCCCTAGGCTTTTCACGGAGGGAGAAGGGGTGGGAGGAGGCCCGAGTTCTGTCGGCCAGAAATGCGTGCCCCAGCTATTCTTGCTGTTCCCAGGCAGGACCAGCTCCGTCTTGCCTGGGTTGAGTTTCAGGTGGTTAACATCCATCCAACGCTGGATGTGAAGCATGGTGGATTGAAACTCACTTACGGCGTTGGGGGAGCCAAGAGGGAATATGATCTGAAGATCGTCAGCATAGTAGAAGACAGTGATGTTTCTGTTTTTTAGTGAGCGAATCAGCGGTCTCATGTATAGATTGAAGAGCAACGGGGACAGAGAGGAACCCTGTGGGACCCCACAGGTGGAGGTAGGCTTGGGGGCAGTGAAGTTCCCAAGCCTGACTGCTTGAGTGCGGTCGGCGAGGAAGGATTCGATCCATTCGAGTGCGGGTCACGCAGGCCTGCTTGCTCAACACGGTTCAATAAGATGGTATGGTCGACCGCGTCGAACACGGCCGATAAATCCAGGAGCACCCGAACTTCGTTGGTCGCCCCGGGTCTGCGTTAGCTCAGTGTCCAGAACTGCCAGGATCACAGCCTCCGTAGAATGCGCCGGACGAAAACCGGCTAGGTTAGGCTCTAAGTAGTCCGAGCATTCGATGAAGCTAGACACACAACTGGCTACATGGGCCTCCAGTATTTTTGCCAGGAAGGGGAGGAGGGAAATAGGGCGGTAGTTGACGGGGTTACTGGGGTCCGCTCCTGGTTTTTTTTATGAGGGGGACTGCCGTCGCATGCTTTACGGCGCTAGGGACCTTGCCTTGGGCCAGGGATTCATTGAGAAAAGGAAGCACGCTCTAAGGTAGGACGGTGAATATCTCTTTTGAAACATGCAGGGACAGCAGTCGTCAGGAGATCCCGATTTGACACGGGTCATAAGTACTGATAGTGTTTTAGGACAGATGGGTTGGAGGGTGTCTAGTATGCTTTGATTTTTAGAGATGTCTTCAAGTGGTTCCCAGTTGGTAGTATTGGGGAGGCTAGCTTTAATGGAAGAAATTTTGTCCAGAAAAAAGTGATTCAAAGAATTACAGAGTTCTTGAGTGGGGGGCTGCATCGGCGAGGTTCTAGTGTCGTTACATAAGTCATTTACAATTTTGAAACTTTCTTTGGATTTGTTGAGAGCATTAAGTAATTTAATGGCGAAGTAGGCCGTTTTAGTGGTCGAGATGGCTATTTTGTATTCTCTACGAGCGGTGACAAACTGTTCTCTGTCTTCGACTGAGTATCTTAATCTCCATTTTCTCTCGGTTTGGCGCAGCTCGGGTCTTTGTTTTTTGAGGTCGGTGGTAAACTATTTATGCGCCTTAGAGTGGCGGGCACAAGAGAATTTGACGATAGGGGTGTGAGTGTTGCTCGCTGATAATAGCCACTCTGTGACCTTTCCCTCCATGGAGTTGACATCCCGGCAGAAGGTGGGTGCTGAGTTCTCCAGAGTTTTGAAGAAGTCCGATTTATTTAAAGAATTCCACATCCTGGTTTCACCCCCCGCCAAGGGGGTGGGCTTTTTGTAGACGCTGGACGTAATAGTTAATTGTATCAGATGAAGATCTGACCAAATGCAAGGAGAGATAAGTGGGATGGAAAGTGAGATATTATGGGTCCGGATGTGATCCAAAATATATCCTTTTTCGTGAGTGGGATT
This sequence comes from Lissotriton helveticus, assembly GCF_964261635.1. Taxonomy (NCBI): domain Eukaryota; kingdom Metazoa; phylum Chordata; class Amphibia; order Caudata; family Salamandridae; genus Lissotriton; species Lissotriton helveticus. Next base: position 1,949,878,572 of record NC_136068.1, read on the forward strand.
GTGTACATGTTGGACTAAGTTCAGATTAGATCGGAGTTCGGATAGTTCCGCTGCATGAGGTCCCCCGGAGACATCGTTGAACCAATAGTTCAGGTCCCCAACCTGAAGCACCTTAGCGTGGGTTATCACTAGTGTGGCCATTTGTTCACTTAAGGACATGGAAAAGTTAGGCATTGCCGGGGGGGGGGGGGGGGGGGGGCTGATAAGAACCAGCACCAAGGAACCTGTGTCCGTGTCTAATTTTATGACCATATTCTCTGCCTCTGGGAGTGTGAGAGGGCTCATGGCGGTAAATTTAAAGTTTTTGTTGATTATGGCAGCGACTCCTCCTCCCGCCTTCCCCGGTGCCTGATTTACCGACAAGATGTAATAGTCGGATGGGAGAGCTGCTAAGATGTCGGGCAGAGAGTCCTGGGTGAGCCAGGTTTCGGTGACGAGAAGGACATCTGGTTTGTCCGACGTAAGCAGCAGAAAGATATTTAGTTCATGTCTTGCCAGGGAACGCATGTTGAGGTATATAAAACGGAGGGTGGTTTGCTTGGTAACTGTGATTTTGGTATCTGCAGGGGGGGTGAGGTAGGGGCGGTGGGAATACCGTACTCTGTGGGGTGTTGAGATGCCGTTAGTTATGATTCGGCCGTGGGTAGTAAGGGCTAAGGGAGGGCAAGGTTCCACCGACGGTCTGAGTGATTTTAGCGTCTCAGGAGTGTAGCTTGAAATTTGGCCATAGTCCGTGGCCCCTGGGCCAGGCTGGGCGCAGACGGGCTTGCCTTTGGCGCGCCCACTGCGCACATCTGCTGCGCGTTCTTGATAGGAGCCAATTTTTATACCCCAGCGAGGCAGAGGGGGCGTGGCATGGCAGAGGGGGGCGTGTCTCGCTCTACCAGTCCACCCTCCACACAACCAGCAATCAGCTGCGGTGGAATGGGGTCGGAGCGAGAGGCGTGCCGCGAAGTGGTGAGCTGAGGCACCTTCTAACACGAGTGTAAGGTATTTTAAAACAATTTCCCAGAGTGAAGATAAAGATTTTTAAAAGTAGAAATAGCAACACACAACGCAGGGCGCAGCCGGCAGTAATGCGACTCGCAGAGCTTCATGGTAAGGACACAGTCCAAACAGAGCAGCGTTCCTGCAGTCTGCAGCAATGGCATGCCTGCTGTTGTTGGCTTACCTAGGTCACTCAGGGTGGCACAAATAATGCTGCAAGCCCTGGGTACCCTTTTAGCAACTATGCACTGGGTACCACAGGTACCATTTACCAGGGACTCATAAAGGGAGGTATGGTTTCTGTCAACTGAGAATTCCAATTACACTTCAGTTTTAGGTAAAGAGAACTGGCACTTGGGCCTGGTTATCAGGCGTAAGAGCACTGTCAGAGTTAAAAACCAGCTTCTAGTATGCCTTATGGGTGCAAAAATATGGTGGGTGTCTGCAAAAAGCAGTTTCCTAACATTCATGTTAATTTTCTTTGAGGGTCCGGCTGCTGAACATCTTGCTTCTTGGTGGACACAGTCTGACTCCTCTGTAGGACACCTCAGCGCCGAGACACCCCAGGGTATTTGTTGCGCTATAAAAATTTCGAAAATAAAATAAATAAATATGCATCTGCCTTCCAAAACAACAGCTCAGCAGGCCCTTTGTTGTCATGTGGGGTGTGTCTGCCATCACTTAGAGACTTATCAGATGCAGGATCATAAAAAATTCAAGCAGGCGAATACTACCTGAAGACCCAGATAGGAGTCTGCAAGGTGGCACTAGATAAGGTCCACAGGGAGCTTTCTAGATACAAGCTTTCCTCACAGAGCAAGATTTCCAAACAACATAAAGATGTAAAGAAATGTGATCATACTAAAGGTGTATCCAAATACAGCAGATGAGTACATAAAACAACGGAATGAACGATTGCAGTCAAAAGCAGGGGATTCCTGCGAAGATTGGGCAACCATCTCAGACTCAGTGGGTGGGAGTAGTGACAACTCCAGTAGCAAGAGTAAGAAGAGCCAAAGACAGGGGAGATGGTTTAACCCCTCCCACGCTTGTGACGGAACCGTTCCGTCACGCCCCTCGGGTGGGCTGTGCTGGTGACGGAACGGTTCCGGCACGGCCCGCTCGCCACGCCTGCGTGGCACGAATTCCGCACCTGCGCTGAGCGTTCTATTGAGCGAGCGGGTCACAGGCACAGCTCACCCGAGGGCCGTGACGGAGCGGTTCCGTCACAAGCGCGGGAGTGCCGCGCGGCCCCCCGCCCCTTAGCACTGCGGCGGAATAGCCGTCGCAGTGAAAGGGTTAATAGTGGATATCCCCTCCCTGTCCTGCCTTCGCCACCACCCCCACCTCCACACCCGTACTACTGGCCAACACCTTATGCCCCACCCCCTCAGGGACACAACTCCCTTCCAACAAAATACCTGTCCTTTTTAAGGATGTTTCAGTTGGAGGGGAAGAAAAACAGATTGAAGGGTCAGGTGGGAAGAACAGAAGAAATAGTAACCAGGGGCAAAACCTGGGATCAACAACCTCAATCAGGGCCAAGAAGATTGCAGATCATGTAGTCAATCTGACACCTTATACTTTTTCAGCTGAAGAAAAGAGCATCCTAAATAAAGAACTTGGATTTGTCCTCACCATAAAAGCAGACAAGCTCAGTCTAAAATGCAAACTAGCAGTTTCCAGAAAAATGTGGATCAAGGCTTTCCTCATAGACACCAAGGAGGCCACATCACACACCACTCTGAAAAACAAGCCCTTCTTCACTCTTCCAACAAATGCTATACCCTCCGAAGGTATAGCCTCTGAGCGAGCAGTGATACGAGTCAAGGAAGCTATAAGTGTGGATGAAGTCAGGTTTCAGAACATCGCCACCATTGAAGAAAAAGTCTTAAATAATTTACAATCTAGAGATGACACAGTGATCAAACCAGCAGACAAGGGAGGATCCGCTATAGCCCAAACTATTGAAGACTTCAGGGCAACATGTACAGCACTCCGGTCAGATGAAAGGACCAACAAAACTCTTCAAAAAGTAGAGAGTAGGGAATGTTAAGGAACATGATTGGATAACTAACAAGGAAGCAGTCTTTCTGGCTAATAAGAGACTCAGAATCTCTTATTTCAATACCATACCAAAAAGTAAAACAAAAATAGAATCCCAGCCGCTGACGCCCTATACCTATAGTGTCAGGAATAGGTTCAACCTTAGAACCTCTCTCAACCTTTGTTGAGTGCTGCTTGAGGCCTTTGGTATATGAGATGCCTTTGTACATCAAAGATATTAAACATCGGTAAAATGTCCTCAAGGACATAGAATTTAACCCAGAAGAAGAGTTGAATATAGAGCTGAATGTAGAAGTTCTCTACACCAGCAAATCTCAGGACGAAGATTTGAGAGCCACACCAAATATATTAAGAGAAACAATATACCAGGCAGCACCCATTTAAATTTATTATGACATTTCTAAAATTAGCACAGAATTCTTCTAAATTTGAAGGCACCATTTTTTAACATCTGCACAGAACATCGACGGGGAGCAACTTTGCTGTGAGGACAGTGTTTCAGTATATCCCCATGTTTGAGATAGATAATATTTGGGGAATAATCCTCGTGAAGACAAAATAAATGATAGCGGCGATATATTGATGAGGTCCAGGTAACCTGTCATTGGACAGCAGAGATCAAGCAGGAACTCCTATTCTTAGACCTGGTGATAACAGCATCAGATGGGGCCCTAACCACAAATGTTTCCACAAAACCAAGAGACAGGAGCAGCCTCCTCCATTGTAACAGTGCACACCCTTAGAGAGGATCTACCAGAGGCCAATCCTACAAATAAAACACAACTGCTCGCACCGGAAAACGTTTCAAACCGAGGGAAAAACATACACAGCTAAATTAAAATAGAATCACTGACCTATACACCTGATAAAAAAATTGACAGAGAAAAGAGCGAGACACAGCAACAGGGGGCTTCTCTTCTAAGATAAAGAAAAACAGGGCAAGCCACAGATAATATGTGTGAGCACATTCACCAACATTTAGAACCAAATGAAGGAAACAATTAAGAAACATTGGCGTTCACTCAACAGCAACACTTATTCTGGAAAAACCTGTGTTCTTCTTTAAACATGAACACAAGTATAAAGAATGTGCAAGTCCATACAGGAAGAGGTCACACATGGGGTCACCTGGCTGGGGTAAAGGGGTCACACATGGGGTCACCTGGCTGGGGGTGAAGAGGTCACACACGGGGTCACCTGGCTGGGGGTGAAGAGGTCACACACGGGGTCACCTGGCTGGGGTAAAGGGGTCACACATGGGGTCACCTGGCTGGGGGTGAAGAGGTCACACACGGGGTCACCTGGCTGGGGGTGAAGAGGTCACACACGGGGTCACCTGGCTGGCAGTGAAGGGGTCACACACGGGGTCACCTGGCTGGGGGTGAAGGGGTCACACATGGGGTCACCTGGCTGGCAGTGAAGGGGTCACACACGGGGTCACCTGGCAGGGGGTGAAGGGGTCACACATGGGGTCACCTGGCTGGGGGTGAAGAGGTCACACACGGGGTCACCTGGCTGGGGGTGAAGAGGTCACACACGGGGTCACCTGGCTGGCAGTGAAGGGGTCACACACGGGGTCACCTGGCAGGGGGTGAAGAGGTCACACATGGGGTCACTTGGTTGGGGGTGAAGGGGTCACACATGGGGTCACCTGGCTGGGGGTGAAGAGGTCACACATGGGGTCACCTGGCTGGGGGTGAAGGGGTCACACATGGGGTCACCTGGCTGGCAGTGAAGGGGTCACACACGGGGTCACCTGGCAGGGGGTGAAGGGGTCACACATGGGGTCACCTGGCTGGGGGTGAAGAGGTCACACACGGGGTCACCTGGCTGGGGGTGAAGAGGTCACACACGGGGTCACCTGGCTGGCAGTGAAGGGGTCACACACGGGGTCACCTGGCAGGGGGTGAAGAGGTCACACATGGGGTCACTTGGTTGGGGTGAAGAGGTCACACATGGGGTCACCTGGCTGGGGGTGAAGGGGTCACACATGGGGTCACCAGGCTGGGGGTGAAGGGGTCACACATGGGGTCACCTGGCTGGCAGTGAAGGGGTCACACACAAGGTCACCTGGCAGGGGGTGAAGGGGTCACACATGGGGTCACCTGGCAGGGGGTGAAGGGGTCACACATGGGGTCACCTGGCTGGGGGTGAAGAGGTCACACACGGGGTCACCTGGCTGGGGGTGAAGAGGTCACACACGGGGTCACCTGGCTGGCAGTGAAGGGGTCACACACGGGGTCACCTGGCAGGGGGTGAAGAGGTCACACATGGGGTCACTTGGTTGGGGTGAAGAGGTCACACATGGGGTCACTTGGTTGGGGTGAAGGGGTCACACATGGGGTCACCTGGCTGGGGGTGAAGAGGTCACACATGGGGTCACCTGGCTGGGGGTGAAGGGGTCACACATGGGGTCACCTGGCTGGGGGTGAAGAGGTCCCACATGGGGTCACCTGGCTGGCAGTGAAGGGGTCACACACGGGGTCACCTGGTTGGGGTGAAGAGGTCACACATGGGGTCACCTGGCAGGGGGTGAAGGGGTCACACATGGGGTCACCTGGCTGGGGGTGAAGAGGTCACACACGGGGTCACCTGGCTGGGGGTGAAGAGGTCACACACGGGGTCACCTGGCTGGCAGTGAAGGGGTCACACACGGGGTCACTTGGTTGGGGTGAAGAGGTCACACATGGGGTCACCTGGCTGGGGGTGAAGAGGTCACACACGGGGTCACCTGGCTGGGGGTGAAGAGGTCACACACAGGGTCACCTGGCTGGGGGTGAAGGGGTCACACACGGGGTCACCTGGCTGGGGGTGAAGGGGTCACACATGGGGTCACCTGGCTGGGGGTGAAGAGGTCACACATGGGGTCACCTGGCTGGGGGTGAAGAGGTCACACATGGGGTCACCTGGCCGGGGTGAAGAGGTCACACATGGGGTCACCTGGCTGGGGTGAAGGGGTCACACATGGGGTCACCTGGCTGGGGTGAAGGGGTGACACACGGGGTCACCTAGCTGGGGTGAAGAGGTGACACATGGGGTCACCTGGCTGGGGGTGAAGGGGTCACACATGGGGTCACCTGGCTGGGGGTGAAGGGGTCACACATGGGGTCACCTGGCTGGGGGTGAAGAGGTCACACATGGGGTCACCTGGCTGGGGTGAAGAGGTCACACATGGGGTCACCTGGCCGGGGTGAAGAGGTCACACATGGGGTCACCTGGCTGGGGTGAAGGGGTCACACATGGGGTCACCTGGCTGGGGGTGAAGGGGTGACACATGGGGTCACCTGGCTGGGGTGAAGAGGTGACACATGGGGTCACCTGGCTGGGGGTGAAGGGGTCACACACGGGGTCACCTGGCTGGGGGTGAAGGGGTCACACACGGGGTCACCTGGCTGGGGGTGAAGGGGTCACACATGGGGTCACCTGGCTGGGGGTGAAGGGGTCACACACGGGGTCACCTGGCTGGGGTGAAGGGGTGACACACGGGGTCACCTGGCTGGGGTGAAGAGGTGACACATGGGGTCACCTGGCTGGGGGTGAAGGGGTCACACATGGGGTCACCTGGCTGGGGGTGAAGGGGTCACACATGGGGTCACCTGGCTGGGGGTGAAGAGGTCACACATGGGGTCACCTGGCTGGGGTGAAGAGGTCACACATGGGGTCACCTGGCCGGGGTGAAGAGGTCACACATGGGGTCACCTGGCTGGGGTGAAGGGGTCACACATGGGGTCACCTGGCTGGGGTGAAGAGGTCACACATGGGGTCACCTGGCTGGGGGTGAAGGGGTCACACATGGGGTCACCTGGCTGGGGGTGAAGGGGTCACACACGGGGTCACCTGGCTGGGGGTGAAGGGGTCACACATGGGGTCACCTGGCTGGGGGTGAAGGGGTCACACACGGGGTCACCTGGCTGGGGGTGAAGAGGTCACACACGGGGTCACCTGGCTGGGGGTGAAGAGGTCACACACAGGGTCACCTGGCTGGGGGTGAAGGGGTCACACACGGGGTCACCTGGCTGGGGGTGAAGGGGTCACACATGGGGTCACCTGGCTGGGGGTGAAGAGGTCACACATGGGGTCACCTGGCTGGGGTGAAGAGGTCACACATGGGGTCACCTGGCCGGGGTGAAGAGGTCACACATGGGGTCACCTGGCTGGGGTGAAGGGGTCACACATGGGGTCACCTGGCTGGGGTGAAGGGGTGACACACGGGGTCACCTGGCTGGGGTGAAGAGGTGACACATGGGGTCACCTGGCTGGGGGTGAAGGGGTCACACATGGGGTCACCTGGCTGGGGGTGAAGGGGTCACACATGGGGTCACCTGGCTGGGGGTGAAGAGGTCACACATGGGGTCACCTGGCTGGGGTGAAGAGGTCACACATGGGGTCACCTGGCCGGGGTGAAGAGGTCACACATGGGGTCACCTGGCTGGGGTGAAGGGGTCACACATGGGGTCACCTGGCTGGGGGTGAAGGGGTGACACATGGGGTCACCTGGCTGGGGTGAAGAGGTGACACATGGGGTCACCTGGCTGGGGGTGAAGGGGTCACACATGGGGTCACCTGGCTGGGGGTGAAGGGGTCACACACGGGGTCACCTGGCTGGGGGTGAAGGGGTCACACATGGGGTCACCTGGCTGGGGGTGAAGGGGTCACACACGGGGTCACCTGGCTGGGGTGAAGGGGTGACACACGGGGTCACCTGGCTGGGGTGAAGAGGTGACACATGGGGTCACCTGGCTGGGGGTGAAGGGGTCACACATGGGGTCACCTGGCTGGGGGTGAAGGGGTCACACATGGGGTCACCTGGCTGGGGGTGAAGAGGTCACACATGGGGTCACCTGGCTGGGGTGAAGAGGTCACACATGGGGTCACCTGGCCGGGGTGAAGAGGTCACACATGGGGTCACCTGGCTGGGGTGAAGGGGTCACACATGGGGTCACCTGGCTGGGGTGAAGAGGTCACACATGGGGTCACCTGGCTGGGGTGAAGAGGTCACACATGGGGTCACCTGGCTGGGGGTGAAGGGGTCACACATGGGGTCACCTGGCTGGGGGTGAAGGGGTCACACATGGGGTCACCTGGCTGGGGTGAAGGGGTGACACACGGGGTCACCTGGCTGGGGTGAAGAGGTGACACATGGGGTCACCTGGCTGGGGGTGAAGGGGTCACACATGGGGTCACCTGGCTGGGGGTGAAGGGGTCACACATGGGGTCACCTGGCCGGGGTGAAGAGGTCACACATGGGGTCACCTGGCTGGGGTGAAGGGGTCACACATGGGGTCACCTGGCTGGGGTGAAGAGGTCACACATGGGGTCACCTGGCTGGGGTGAAGAGGTCACACATGGGGTCACCTGGCTGGGGGTGAAGGGGTCACACATGGGGTCACCTGGCTGGGGGTGAAGGGGTCACACACGGGGTCACCTGGCTGGGGGTGAAGGGGTCACACACGGGGTCACCTGGCTGGGGGTGAAGGGGTCACACATGGGGTCACCTGGCTGGGGGTGAAGGGGTCACACACGGGGTCACCTGGCTGGGGTAAAGGGGTCACACATGGGGTCACCTGGCTGGGGGTGAAGGGGTCACACATGGGGTCACCTGGCTGGGGTGAAGAGGTCACACATGGGGTCACCTGGCTGGGGTGAAGAGGTCACACATGGGGTCACCTGGCTGGGGTGAAGAGGTCACACATGGGGTCACCTGGCTGGGGGTGAAGGGGTCACACATGGGGTCACCTGGCTGGGGGTGAAGGGGTCACACATGGGGTCACCTGGCTGGGGTGAAGGGGTGACACACGGGGTCACCTGGCTGGGGTGAAGAGGTGACACATGGGGTCACCTGGCTGGGGGTGAAGGGGTCACACATGGGGTCACCTGGCTGGGGGTGAAGGGGTCACACATGGGGTCACCTGGCCGGGGTGAAGAGGTCACACATGGGGTCACCTGGCTGGGGTGAAGGGGTCACACATGGGGTCACCTGGCTGGGGTGAAGAGGTCACACATGGGGTCACCTGGCTGGGGTGAAGAGGTCACACATGGGGTCACCTGGCTGGGGTGAAGAGGTCACACATGGGGTCACCTGGCTGGGGTGAAGAGGTCACACATGGGGTCACCTGGCTGGGGTGAAGAGGTGACACATGGGGTCACCTGGCTGGGGGTGAAGGGGTCACACATGGGGTCACCTGGCTGGCAGTGAAGGGGTCACACACGGGGTCACCTGGCTGGGGGTGAAGGGGTCACACACGGGGTCACCTGGCTGGGGGTGAAGGGGTCACACATGGGGTCACCTGGCTGGGGGTGAAGGGGTCACACACGGGGTCACCTGGCTGGGGGTGAAGGGGTCACACACGGGGTCACCTGGCTGGGGGTGAAGGGGTCACACATGGGGTCACCTGGCTGGGGGTGAAGGGGTCACACACGGGGTCACCTGGCTGGGGGTGAAGAGGTCACACACGGGGTCACCTGGCTGGGGGTGAAGAGGTCACACACGGGGTCACCTGGCTGGGGTAAAGGGGTCACACACGGGGTCACCTGGCTGGGGTGAAGAGGTGACACATGGGGTCACCTGGCTGGGGGTGAAGGGGTCACACATGGGGTCACCTGGCTGGGGGTGAAGGGGTCACACATGGGGTCACCTGGCTGGGGGTGAAGGGGTCACACATGGGGGCACCTGGCTGGGGGTGAAGGGGTCACACACGGGGTCACCTGGCTGGGGGTGAAGGGGTCACACATGGGGTCACCTGGCTGGGGGTGAAGGGGTCACACATGGGGTCACCTGGCTGGGGGTGAAGGGGTCACACATGGGGTCACCTGGCTGGGGGTGAAGGGGTGACACATGGGGTCACCTGGCAGGGGGTGAAGGGGTGACACACGGGGTCACCTGGCTGGGGTGAAGGGGTGACACATGGGGTCACCTGGCTGGGGGTGAAGGGGTCACACACGGGGTCACCTGGCTGGGGGTGAAGGGGTGACACACGGGGTCACCTGGCTGGGGTGAAGGGGTGACACATGGGGTCACCTGGCTGGGGGTGAAGGGGTCACACATGGGGTCACCTGGCTGGGGGTGAAGGGGTCACACATGGGGTCACCTGGCTGGGGGTGAAGGGGTGACACATGGGGTCACCTGGCAGGGGGTGAAGGGGTGACACACGGGGTCACCTGGCTGGGGTGAAGGGGTGACACATGGGGTCACCTGGCTGGGGGTGAAGGGGTCACACATGGGGTCACCTGGCTGGGGGTGAAGGGGTCACACATGGGGTCACCTGGCTGGGGGTGAAGGGGTGACACATGGGGTCACCTGGCAGGGGGTGAAGGGGTGACACACGGGGTCACCTGGCTGGGGTGAAGGGGTGACACATGGGGTCACCTGGCTGGGGGTGAAGAGGTCACACATGGGGTCACCTGGCTGGGGGTGAAGGGGTCACACATGGGGTCACCTGGCTGGGGGTGAAGGGGTGACACATGGGGTCACCTGGCAGGGGGTGAAGGGGTGACACACGGGGTCACCTGGCTGGGGTGAAGGGGTGACACATGGGGTCACCTGGCTGGGGGTGAAGAGGTCACACACGGGGTCACCTGGCCGGGGTGAAGAGGTCACACCTGTCTGTCCCTCTGTCTTGTACTCTCAGCAGGGGGGCGCGGTGCTTCACGGGAGCAGACCCCCACCAGTGATCCTTACCTCGTCCTGCCCCTCCTCAGACATGCTCCTCGGTCCTGGCTGGTGGCAGGGAGTGAGCAGGGCGCCCCCCGGAGGGCTCAGGCGGACCTCGCCCCTCGCAGACCGACCCCCGGGTCACCGCAGCGCTGGCGCCCCCGCCCGGCTCTGGGAATAAAGGATGCTAAAGGGAGTGCGACCACTGCGCATGCGCGGGCCGGCGAGTTCCCGTGTTCTATCTCTGCGCATGCGCAGTTCCAGGTACATATACTAGCTTTGCGGGACTCCTATTGCGCAGGCGCGTTTCCCGTGGCCGGCCCCTGAAACTTCCAGTGAGCTCTGCACGCGCATGCGCAGTCCCTGGTTCTTGAAGTGGAGCTTCTTTTGTCTGTCTGCGCATGTCTTAGAGATTCATAACTTTTGACTCGTACGCAAGAGCCGCAGTCTACGCATGCGCGGGATCGTGACCCGTCGTTCTCTCTGCGCATGCTCGCTGTGCTTTCACTACAGTGCTTTCTGCGCATGCTCATTGTTGGTGCTGGGACCGTGCTGTGTGCGTCGCCAGGGTCGGGTGGTTTCACTTTCTCATGCGTGACACCCCGCGGGTCACTCCGCCTATGAGTGACCCCACTGTCCTTAGAGTGACGCTTCAGGGGTAGTGTTTGCTCCTCTCTGTGAGTTTCACTCACTGTGTCCAGACTGGCAGAGGGGCCTCACACTGACACATCCCATCGAATCCATGCATGACGTGTTGTCGGAAGGACTCGATGACACCAGCTAGGTCTTAATTACAAGATTTATTGTATTAGTTCTAACTTATAAGGGCCCACAGGGAGCCAAAAGATAAAGGAATGCTATCCGCCAGAGATAACAGCATCTGGCAATCGAACCTCGTGACGTCACATAAGTAATCTCCGAGCATTCGGAGATGACGTCATGCGACGTGCAAACAATGGAAACAGAAAACATACTTCATGTACAGTACATATGTTATTACCTTCTCAACATCTCCCTTTTCCCCAACGAAAACATAAAAAAGGAAATCAATGTCATGACATGTATTATTCAGTCACAAATTCTTCAAAACGTTTAGGCATTCTGACTTCACTCCCTCACCTAGTTTTGGCATACGTGGTACAAGTGTGGCCGCTTCTTGGGCTGTGACCACTTATGGATTCCTCCACCACTCTGGGACCAACTGGGCTACCAACACTCAAGTCTGTCTCTGCACTGTATTTCTCCCCTATATTTTCCTTTTGACCAAGACCATTGCCCATGCTCACGCTTGTGTAGCTATCTAAGACAGGGGAACTCTGATCTTCAGGTACACTTTCCCATTCCAGGACACTGTCATCAGGATTTTCTTCCTGAACATCGTTTCCTCTCATTATAATCTTTTCTTGACCTTTTTTAAGTTTGACTACATCATCCTTGCTCCTCCAACCTTTACCTTCCACGCACTCGGCTCCCCGCGATGCTTCACACACTCTAACGGGGTTGCTATATACTGACTCTCCCTTTGACACTTTAAAGGGTTTTTTGACTAGTACCCAGTCACCTTGTTCTATTTCTTTTCCTCCCACCTTGTTGGACAGGTGAGAATATCTTTTAGTTCGTATTTGTTTTTCAACAATACGCTCTTTGACCCTGAGAACGTTATCATTTATCACCTCTTGTGTGACCTCACTTCTGAACCAATTGTTGAATTTGGGAGTAATCACACTATTACACTTTCTTCCCCTCATTAGGAAAAATGGTGTATGTCCTGTCGTGTCATTTGGTGTGCTGTTATATGTATTTATCTCTTCACGAATGAAATCTTTCACATTAAATTTGGATGCAACAGCCAATTGAATCCCTTCTTTTATGAACTTGTTCACCCTCTACACCTGTCCGTTGCTCTTTGGACTATAGAGTGGCGTTTTTTCTTGCTTGATCCCAACATGCTGCATACATTCAATCATTTCTCTGGACACTAACTGTGTTCCATTGTCGGAGACAATGATTTTTGGCTGCCCTTCTACATCAAACACCTCTTTTAAGAATTTTATCACAACACTTGTTGTCACATTACTTACAAACTTATAATGTACCCACTTTGAATAGTAGTCAGTCAATACAATTATATGTCTACTTCCATCCTCTAATACATCAAATAGCCCTGCAAAGTCTATTGCGATCTTGGACCATGGACTGTTTGGAATCTCTACCATTTGTAACTCTGCTTTCCTTAATTTCCAGTGTTTGTCTGCTTTTAAACATTGTTCACATCTGTCTATGTATTCTTTCACCTCAGATTCCACTGCTGGCCACCAGTAGTGTGATCTTAAAATTCTCCTAGTCGCACTGCTACCTGGGTGTCCTTTGTGGGCCAACTGTATTATTTTCCTCCTCAGCCCTTCCGGTGGAATGAAAAGCTCACCTCTTTTCAAAAACCCACTTTTTATGGTCAGTTCACTTTCAACCTGTTGGTAACTTTTAAGCTAATTTTCCAGATTCCTTATTGGAGGCCATTTGGTTTTTACATATCCTATCACTTTCTCCATTACTTTGTTTTTCACCTGGTTTATCAGCCATTCTTCCTCCGTTATTGATCCACTACACATTAAAGTGGCGTCAACCCAAGCCACTCCACACTCCGTGTCATCAAGCGTGCATTCAGGTTGTTTGCTCACAGGCAGGCGAGATAAACAGTCCGTTCTGCAGTTCTTTCCACCTTTTATGTGCCGTACACTAAAAGTGTACTCTTGCAGTTTCGAAAGCAGTCTTATCAATCAGGAACTGGCTTTACCATTCCCCCGTCCTTCACCATCCATCATATAGACCAATGGTTTATGATCTGTTACTATAATGAAACTTTTGCCCCACAGATAATCTTTCAATTTGTGCACAGCCCATACACATGCGCGTGTCTCGCGTTCAATTGTGCTATAGTTCACCTCTGTTTCACTGAGCCTCCTTGATATGAACGATATGGTATTTTCATCTTTGCCCTGAACTTAGCAGAATACAGCACCAATTCCTTTTGCGCTGGCATCAACTGTGATGATGTTTTCAATTTCTGGGTTATAAGGTTTCAATGCAGGAGCCTTTGTGATGTCATCTTTTATGGTTGCAAAGGCTTGTTCTTGTTCACTTCTCCATTTGTAGCTCACATTGTTCCTTAGCAACTTCCTCAACGGTTCAATCTTGCCTGCATACCCCTGGATGAATCTGGAATAATACTCACTGAGCCCTAGGAAAGATTTTAAGGTCTCTTTATCTTTGGGTTCAGGAGCTTCCCCTATTGCCTCCACCAGATCATCCTTGGCTGTTATGCCATCAGATGTTCAGACATGGCCCAGATATTCAATTTTGTCTACCATGAACTTGCACTTCTCCTTCGAGACAGTCATCCCTCTACTCTCAAGCGTTCTCAGCACCTTGTCCAGAGTTTCCAGATGTTCCTGTTCTGTTTTTGAATGTATAAGAATATCATCCTGAAAAGTCTTTTCTCCTTCTAGTTCTCTGAATAAGATGTCCATTCGTTTTTGGAATACCCCCGATGAAGAAGCCAGACCAAAAGGTAACCTAATGTACCTGTATGCCCCATAAGGTGTTATAAATGTGGTCAACTTCTTTGACTCTTCTGTCAAACACACCTGGTGGTAGGCAGCTTTTAAGTCTATGAGAGTAAAATACCTGGAACCGGTGACTGACTGCAGGATTTCTTGAATCCTCAGGAGTGTGTGGCAATTTATTAGTATGTTTTTGTTAAGTGACCTGAGGTCCACACACAGTCTTATCTCGCCTGACTTCCTTTTCTTGGAAACAACAATCGCTGACACCCATTCTGATTCATCCGTTTCCTCTATTACTCCTTCTCTGATCAACTTTTCTAGTACTTTTTTCAATTCTCATTTGATTGACAGTGGTACACTTCTTACCTTATGTTTTGTGGGCACTGCACCTTTAACTTTATCTTGTGAGTGAAACCTTTTTTACGCACCCAATTTCATCTTTAAATACTTTTTTGTACTTTTCCAGTATGTGCTCCACATTTTTTTTATCCTCTGTACATATACTGTTTATCAGATCCTCTTTGAGGATTATGGGCTCCTTCGCCCCTGGTTGCAATATCACTCCTATTTTTGCTAGATCTTTCCATCCTATTAACACTCTACCTTTCTTAGCAACATAGACATTTTTTTTTATATTTCTTTTTATTAAAACTTTTAACAACATAAACAAGAAAAAATAACAAGGCAATACAATCAATCGAATGGCGAAGCGTCCTGCGGGGAGGAAAGCATAAGATCATAATACAAACATTGACATTACAGGATGGGAAGAAAGAGGGATAAAGCAAGTCCGGAGACAATCCAAGCACCACAATAGGAGGAATGTCGGGTCAAGGGGAAGAAGGATTCGCCACTAAGTGTGTGAAGAGAGGCGTACAGATGTCTCCCCGGTAGGAGTTCCATCGACCCCAAATCTTACCCCACTTGCGGGGCATGCCACGTGCAACATACACCGTCTTCTCTCTGAACATGCACCAATCCATATTTTCCTACCATGCCAAGACTGTGGGCGGCCTCTGAGAGCCCCACAACTGGGCGATATCCCTCTTAGCGATCATATTGCCAAGGGTCACCCACTGAGTCTGGGCCAAATCATAGTCATTGGGTTCCCAAACATTCAGCAAACATCGTCTAGCTTCAGGCAACAACGCAACACCCGTGACCTCTTCCATCACTGCTTGCACTCGATTCCAGAAATGAACAACCACCGGGCACTCCCAGAGTATGTGGAGAAAAGTGCCCAAGAGGCCGCAACCACGCCTGCACAGCCCGTCCGAAGCATAACCCATACTGACCAAGTGTGGACTGGTAACATAGGTCCTATGAAGAATCTTAAGCTGTACAAATCGGAGGCGGGCCGGAATTGCAACCTCTTTCGGCGAGGATATGGCCGAATGCCAGTCCTCGTCATCTAACTCCAAGCCATCACCGGTCCAAGCTTCCCTGAGGCGTTGTAGAAGGTCGGTCCTATTGTTTATCAACCTCTTGTAAATAAGCGAAATCGTACTGTCGGGAACGTGCCCGTCAAGCACCCGATCCTCAAGCGGCGAAGCCTGCGGAACAGTAGTGCCCGGAGGGAAACCGCCATCAACGCGTGTCGGATCTGAGCATATCTAAAAAACTCCTTGTCACTCAAGTCATACTCCAGTCTCAATTCCTCAAAGGTTTTAACCCGATCCTTAGTCCATACATCATTCACCCTGCCTATACCGATAACGTCCCACCGATCAAAACCTTTCGTCTTCCACAGGGAGCCTAGCCTCTCGGAGCGTAAAGAGGGGTTGCGCGTGTAAGTCTATCCTTCCATCCCATTGCATCATTAGCACGATGCCATACCTGCACAGCTATCCTGGTAGGGCCAGGTAGCGTCCTCCCAGCGGATTTCGTATAAAGCGCCCTGTTGTAGTCTCCACCAGGCAGCAACCATCTGTCCATTTCGAACGCGGGATTCGACGCGGGGTCGTACATGCCGTGGTTAATCGCCCCCAGCTGAGAGGCCCAGTAGTAGCGCTTAATATCCGGGAGAGCGATTCCACCGTCATACCAAGGAAGTGTTAACTTGGCAAGGGCTATGCGTTACCGCCCACCCCATATCAGTTGTCTCTGCAAGCATTCTACCTCTCGAAAGTAACTGGCCGGGATAGTATCAAAAGTATTCTGAAGGGCATATAGAAATCGGGGCAGTGACGTCATCTTGAATAGAGCCGCTCGTCCGAGCGGGGACAACGGAAGTCTACGCCATGCCTCAACATCAGACCGTAGGCGCTGAAGCGGGGGTAGCAGGTTACGTTCAAAGCGAACCACAGGATCCAGGGTGATGAACACCCCCAAGTATTTGAAACCCACGCATACCACCTGTATTGGGCACCCACGCGGCAAGAGAGGAGAATCTCCCAAGAGAACGTACACGCAGGACTTGGACCATTGATCACAAGGCCAGAGATTTTACCGAAGGAAGTCAATACATCAAATAGCACTATTAGCGACTTCCAAGGTGACGTGAGGTATAAAAGGATGTCGTCAGCATAGAGCGACACTCTGTCCTCGAAGTCAGGGGTCCAACGTATACCCTTCATTGACAGTTCCCACCTCAGCCAAGCCGCCAAGGGTTCCAAAGCAAGGGCAAAAAGAAGCGGGGACAACGGGCACCCCTGGTGAGTACCCCTCCCGAGAGAAAATGAGCCAGAGACACGACCATTAACGACCACCTGAGCCAAGGGGTCATGATACAGTAATTTCACCCAACTGATGAAGACAGGGCCAAAACCAAACTTGGCGAGGGCAGCCCAAAGGTATGGCCATTCCAGCGTATCAAACGCCATTGTGGCGTCCAAAGAGGCCAAAATGGCCGATTCACGCAGCGAGGACGCTCTCGCAAGGGCGCCATGTAGACGCCGAAGGTTCAGTGCCATATTACGGTGCGGAATGAATCCGGACTGATCCGGATGGATCAGGTCGCAGATAACAGTTATTAAGCGATTCGCAAGCACTTTTGCACGGTTCTTAGGCTCGGCGTTTAAGAGCGAGATGGGCCTGTACGACACGCAGCAATCCCGTGGCTTCCCCTCCTTATGAATCACAACGATAGATGCAAGTCGTTGATCATAAGGGAGGGTACCCGCTTCTAGCGATTCTAAAAACATAGAGCGAAGATGTGGTGCTATTTTATCTGGACGTAGCTTATAAATTTCGATGGGAAGTCCATTCGGACCCGTGGCCTTCCCAGATCTCACAGAGCGGACCACGGCCGCGACCTCCTCAACGGAGAGTGTCGCGTCCATCAGTTCCCTATCCAGATCCGACAAGCAGGGCAAGGCAATGTCCCTAAGAAGCAGATGCGAGTCCTGTTCCGGGCTATCCGATACTGGGGAGTACACAGTTTGGAAATACTCAGAAAAACACTCCACAATCTCAATTGGGTCAGTCACTCTCACACCATCCGCCTTCTCAATCAAAGGAACCACACGACTAGCCCTCTCCTTCCTGTCCAACGAAGCAATCAACTTTCCGGCCTTATCTCCCACGTCATACAAACGGCCTTGCTGCTCCCTACTCATCACCTTAGCGGCATCAGTGACCAATGCTCTATAGTCAGTTTGTTTGAGGCTGAGTAGGTGCAACCTGTCCTGGGTAACATCAGATTCCAGGTCTCTTTCTATATCTGATATCTCAGTTTCAAGTCGGACCACTGCCTCGCTCTTACGCTTCTTAGCATTATTAATTAACGATAAGGCGTGGCCGCGGATGACGGTCTTATAGGCTTGTTTTAGGCTTCCCATAGCGAGACAGACGATGACACAGACCCCACATTATCCACAAAATAATGGTCAAGTGATTTGATCAATTCCGTTCGGATCTTAGGGTCACGGAGATACCAAGGGTTGATCGGGGCCACCCGGCCCTCAGTTCCCGGCACAGTTTCCATTACAAGCCATAAGGGGGGGTGATCTGAAATACCCCTAGCCAAGTGTCTGATTTCTTTAACCAACGGGGCCTGTGTTGCGGGCATCAGGATATAGTCTAGTCTCGAGAGGCTACCGTGTGCGCCAGAGTGAAAGGTGTATTGCAATTGTCCAGTCTGCAGCAGCCTCCAGCAGTCTATCAATCCCAGAGTGTCAAGGAAGCCACCCAGCCAAGACTGGGACCTCCCAAGATCCCTAGGGGGGTAGCGATCGCTATTCCCGGAGACCACTGAGTTGAAATCGCCGCCCACCACAAGAATGCCTTCTGGGAGCCCCAGTATCACCCTCCACAGATCAGCAAAGGTCGTAGTCTGAAGGCCAGGTGGGACATAAACGGAGAGCAGAGAGATGACTTTCCCCTCCCACCGTCCAGTAATGGCAGCGTATCGCCCCCTGTCGTCAAGAATGACGGCATCGATCTCAATGGGGAGGGAGGCCCTGACCAGGATACCCGCCCCCCTAGAGCCAGGGGTGAAACCGGAGTGTGCTAGGAGACGGTAGCCCCTTCGATTCATAGCATGACATGTATTGCCTATCAAGTGTGTCTCTTGCAACAGCACGATATCAGGGGAAAGACGTCTCAAAAGTTGTAACACCACACCACGTTTTATCCTGTCCCCCAACCCATTAACATTCCAACATAACAATTTTAGCCCCCTACCCCCCATCCCGAACATGGTCGCAGCATCCACCCCACATTAGTCGCAACAGCCAAGTCCAAAAGTCCATCGATACAGTGCCTTGAAATGAACCAAACAAAAAACAACTTCCCCCCCTCCTCCCCCCAATCAACCCCAGAAACAAAACCCCCACCCTGCACCCCTGCGTTAGACTCAAAGGCCCCCCCAACTTGCAGTGTGCCTGTCGCCCTAGCAAATAACTAATCTACGAAAAGAAACCCCGGAGGAGGAAGAGACCCACGTCCTCCGCCACCCCTGGAGAACCAGCTCAATTAAGGCAAATTAAAGGATCCGCAAACCATAGCTGAAAGATCTATATGGAGTCCGGCGAACCAAGTCCCATTACTATTCCTGTTCCATCGGGCCACCTTCGGCTCCACCAGAGTGTTCAGGATGTTCCTGCCGCCTGGGCAACTTGTCGAGCCAGTCACTTGCAGCCTCAGGGTGATCAAAGAAGAACGTCCGATCTCCATGAACCACACGTAACCGAGCTGGAAATAGCATTGCGTATTTCATGTCCCTGTCTCTCAATCGTCTCTTCACTCCCTGAAACCCCATCCTCTGTTTATGCACCAACTGAGTGAAGTCTGGGTAGAAACTCACCGTCGTATTCTCAAATTTTGTGGGGCCACCCAAGCGTGACGCCTGCAGGATAGCGTCCAGATCACGGAAATTGAATATCCTGGCGATTATGGGCCGCGGGGTAGCACCCAGCTTAGGTTTACCACCCGGCACTCTGTGCGCCCGCTCCACTGCAAAGAATTTACTCAGGCCTTTGGGTGCAAGGTGGTTGGCGATGAGGTCTTCCACGATGAGGTCAACATTTGAGTTGTCGGAATTCTCAGGGACACCCACAATACGGACGTTGTTCCGCCTAGCACGACTTTCAAAATCCTCCAGACGGCGGGAGAAGAAATCATTAGAGGACCGTAAATTACGGACCTCCGTCTGTAGGTCGGAGACATCCGTCGTGAGGCTAGAAGTCTTCAAGTCCAGGGATTTAACTTTTTCGTTCGTTTTAGCTAAATCCGCCCTGATCAAGTTGACATAAATCGCCACTGTATCCAGTTTTTGAGCCAGGGTTTCATACTGCTCACCGATTGAGGTCTTCATACTCGCAATGGCGCCCATAACATCGTGCAGAGTCAGGTCGTCGTCTGCCGTAGAATCATCTCCCTTGTCCACCGGATGCTTGCCCGTTCCACCGAGGGATCCCTTAGGATGGGTGTATCGATCCATGACATTAGATTGTATGGAGCCCCCACGGTGAATAGTCTTGGTCTTTCGCTTTTCAACCTCGGGCTTGCCCGCCATCTTGGAAGCTATGTCCCCGAGGCGACCCTGAGATCTGGTGAAAATGGCTACTTTAAAGTCACTCACAGATGCTCATCCAAAGGACAGTGTTTCTCACGTCACACACCAAGCAATGATGTACTGTCCCGGCCCTGGAGTAGGAAAACGAAGTAAAGCAGTCCTTAGGCAGCGGGATCAAATCCGCGGCGTAGAAGGATCCGGACCAAAAGCGAAACAGAAAGCCACGTCCAGGGTGGAGAGTCAGATCAGGGGCAACCGCTGTTGTTCAATTACCGCCCAGGCAAATCATCAACTCGAGCCCGGGGCAGGTCCGTGGAGCAGGCCAGGAAAGTTCAGATTGTCATAAAATCGGTTCCCGTAGACCAAATCAATTTTTGAAAGCAGCTAGCAGATCAGCTGGGTTGCATCTTCAATGATCTGTCGTCATAACCAGGATTATAGTCAGGATAAGTGCCAGAGGTGGCGAAGGTCCGGGAGCCCTGTTCTCACGCGACCATCCCGGTTGCGCGCGAAGCTCCTCCCAGCGCAACATAGACTTTTGTATTAACTTTCCTTCCTTTGAATGTTATGGTGTCATGAAAATATCCAACCATATCTATTTCCTGTTCCCCAAAAGCCTTTGGGTTTACATCTGACTCTTGTAGCACCACATTTTACCATTTTTCATCAAATAGTTTGTCTGATATAATGGTGATTGGGGATCCCGAGTCAGCTGTGAATTGTACTTCAATATCACCAATTTTCCCTTCACCTACCGGACCTTTTATTTTACCATCTTCCACTTCTACATACAATACTATATTGGCACACATCTCTTCGTCATATTCGCCTACCGCATTTACTTTTACATTTTCATTTATACTCTTTGTTTTGCATAGCGCAGTGTTGTGGCCCATTTTTTTGCATTTTAAACATTTCTTACTAAGAGCTGGACATGTTTTACAATCCGCTAGATGTTCATGTGATCCACATCTATAGCAATTTAAATTTCTCACTCCTACCTTTTTGTCAAACCAATTCTTCTCTCGTCCTTTATATTCACCTTTTCTCTTTTCCTGTAAATAAAACACGTTTGCATTACTACTTGTGCTGGATAACTCCTTTGTCGATATTAAAGATCTCTCTATTGTGGTTCTGAAAATCTGGACCCTGTTGTTATCCCGATACCGAGGTCTAATACCCGTGTCACAAAATATCAACATACCATGACGAATTTGGTGTCAATGAACTGATAATGATTAGGACATCATTCCTATGCATTTGCGTCATAATCGAGGGTTGCCAACCCCCCTAAATCGTAGTTTCCGTCCCGACCCCTTGGACTCCATTTTGTGAACGGCATCCATCTTACCTCTTGCCCTCATGATAAGTCAATTAAAGGTCGAGCTTGATCCAAAAGGACACGTCCACCTTCCCTGACTTCCCCCTGACCTGTCCCAACTGACTCCATTGCCTTTAGCCAAACCTGTTTGGGCAGCTCCTCGCCCAGTGGCCGAATACGATAGCATCAATGCATAACATTCCACAAACCATTCACTACATACAGAACATGCTTTCTACAAACATGCACCTGTCCATATTCCTTGTTTATGGCCAGTTTTATGACTGGGTGGTACCTTCCTTTATTGGTGTTTCATCGATATCTGATGGGAGTTCCGGATCTTTCTGGGTAATCTATCACGAACTGGACATCTAAAATGTGGGCTTGCTTACATGACTTCGCTCTTTGTATTATTGTAGAAATATGTTTACAGCCATATCATAAACTCAAGAATTCTTGCTTGCAGCTATTATTTTTGTATATAAGGAGAAGGCTGGTTCTGTAAAAACGAACAGTCTCCCGAGAATATACTCCCCGTGTGGTGTACTTCTGGGACACGTGTTACTTGGTAGCTACCAATAAACTTGATCTCTGACTGCGACTAGAAGACTCATTGTTTCTGTGGTCCGGAACAAGGGAGAACTCAGAGGTCTTCGGGTGCTATCCCCTGGCACCACCGGGTCCCTAAAAACCCGGCACCTCAGTTGGCGCCCAACTCGGGGCGATATCAAGCGGCGACGGTCCAAGCCAGATGTTCGTGAGGAGCTTCGTGTGAAAATTCCGGAGGACGGCCAGCCACTTCAGCGACCCCTGTATGTCGACGTGGTTCCGAAGGTCTTTGCTGCGAGGTTCCCCACGTCCCGACGGCTACGAAGGACTGCTGCCCTGACTATCGCCTTGTTTTGGACCCAGTGATCCTTGGTAGAGCGAAACGATAGCCGAGTCTTCTAGCGACGTCACCGATCTTCAAATACTTCAGTTAAGTATAAGTGGAGCGTCTCCCAGTCCTTAGTTTGTCCTTAGTTTTTGGTATCCTTGAGATACGACTTGATTTGGTACTTGCAAGCCCCAAAGCCGAAGGACTCGTGTTTTCACGAGAAATATCGTAATAGATAATCCTTTGAAGTTTGAAGCTAGACTAGTGAGCGACGATGCCTGGTTTTAGCAGACTTGGAAACTTGTTTTGTCTTGGTTGTATTAAGGACACTCCCGATTAGAGGATTCTTGTCCGGTTCCTCCAATTGGAACTCCAACGTATGAGCTCTATGTAAAACACGGCGTAGGTCCTATCACGTATAATGAAGTGTGGATAAAATACACCCGTAAGGATGGTGTTTTAAAGTGGCCCCAATATGGTAGTTTTGACTCAGAAGTTTTAGATAACCTAGAGGTCAAATTGTTCAAGAAGAAAGCCCGACCGGCGATGTTTGACTCTTTCCGCTTATGGCGTAAAGAGGCCAAACAAAAGGAAATTAAATTAGAAAAGAAGAATAAGAGAGAAAGAGGTATTTCAGTAATGCAAGCCGCGATAAAATTTAAAGACAATGAAGAGGATCAAATAAGTGAGCAGTTGCACAGGCAACGTAAAATGGCAATAGATAAATGCTATCCTGTTTTACCATCTCTTCAGCAAGAGACAATAAAAGAGCGTGAAAAAGATCCATTAATGGCGCATTTGCTAAGTTCACCACCACCCTATGCGCAAAATGCCACAGCACCTCCGCAACCTTTAGTTGCACCTCTGGTAGCTGTTATGCCAGCTCCTTTACAGCACTCACCAGCTGCTCTTCAGCTGGCTCCTATTTCTCTAGTGCAGCCTCCTCAAGGCTCACCGATCACATCTACTTGTCCTACTGTTCCTCCTACAACTTCGCCTAGCGCACCTTCTATCTCTTCTGATACTCGTCCTACGAATGCTTCTGTTTCTGCTTTGCGTGACTCTGTTCTGCCACCAGTTATTCCTCCGCTTTCACCTTCCGTCTGGCATAAAATGGCCAGCATTGTTACTAACATTCCTTCACCACTTTTTCGGTCGCCTAAAACGACCCCTAATACGGGACAAAGACAGTTACGAAGCCAAATGCCTGATTATCAAGAGAGGGAATCATTGAATAAGTTAGCACGGAATTGGGCTATGGATACAGCGAGATATGATGTAGAGTCTGTCATGAACGTTTTCCGTCAATGGGATGAACCGACGCAAAGATATGTTTTTGAACAGATGTGTGTTTTTCTGTGTGAGGATTTGGAAAATAATGGTCAAGAGAGCAACGCTCGAGAGTTGTGTAATGTACGATTTAAATTTGGGGAAGGCATGATCGTAGGTCCCGATGTCGACAAAGCAGTTGAGGTATTATTATCATATCGAAGTACGGGTGGTAATTCTGGGTCATCATCTGAATGTGGAACGTCTAGTGGGAAAAGAGCGAGACAGTACCCCATGAGAGAGGTTCCTCCGGTTTGGAGGGAAGGTGATGCGAATGCAAATCCACCAATTCTGCCTCATTTCCAGCGTGTATGGGTACATGTCCCCTGGAAAAGATCGGAAGTATTAGCACTCAAGCAGTCACTACCTGACCCTCGTAAGAACCCGACCGGGTATTATAAGGAGTTATCGCAAACTGCAAGCTCATGTATAATGAATTTAGCGGATGTAGGCATGTTGTTTGGGAACGTTGTTCCACATCCTTTATGGAGCAAAATACGTCATACGGATCACGATCAGGAACTAGGTGACTCGTGGGCGAACATTGCGACTACAGATGCTAGACAAGTCGGTGGTTTTAAACCTGAGCCGTTAATAGCTGAACTTCCCGGTAGGATTATAGCGTACATGAAAACAATAATGCCTGAAGTACGCGTAAATTGGGACAAGCTATCCGCGTGTAAGCAAAAGAAAGATGAGAATGTGTCTGACTTTTTCACGAGATTTGAGGAAACTTTCACCGACCATAGTGGTCAAGATATGGCTACCGAGGATGGCCAAAGATTGTTTGTGGACAAGTTCGTACATAATTTGCTCCCTGAACTATGTAATAAACTAAAAGATTCTGAGAGCGCTTGGGCTGTCTCTACGTCAGCGCAGATTTTAGCCACAGCCCAGTACTATGAAAATAGGCGTAAAGACGAGCTAGATAAGGCAGATAAAAAGACGAAAGATTTGAAAACAAAGGTTCTTCTCCAGCAGGCCTATCCGCCTCGCACGGCTAGTCAGCCCAATTATCAACCACAACAGCAGTATTCGAGAAACGCGCAAGGAAACAAGTTTTCCCATCAGCGTCTTCCGTACGGCCCGAATCAATGTGCGTATTGCAAGGAAGAGGGTCATTTTAAAGGTAATTGTCCGGCTCTTGCGCGACGTTTAAACGGTGCTCCAGGTGTAAGGGGAAGAGGTGTTCAGCATGCCCCTAGAGGTAGGGGCCGTGGAAATTTCACTCAGAATACAACTTCTTTTCTGCCTCAGAATTCCATGAACAGCTTTGACCAACAGAATAATGCATCGTCCAAGTCAGCTCAGTACTATGCTGACGACTATTATCCCGAACAAGAAAATGAGGGTAATGATTGCTAGGACAGCCATGGACAAAGAGAGGGAGTCGTTTCAGTTCCAGTAGATCAGAATGAACCTTATATCGAGGTGATTACCTCAGGAGTGTCAGAGCCATTTCTGCTGGATACTGGTGCTACAAAGAGTTCTATTATGCACTCGAAACTTCCTGGCGCACCTTTGTCTGGCGAAATGAATGTCTCAGTAGGTTTCTCTGGCGCCCCTGTTAGAAACCCGATCTCTAGTCCTATATCCCTTTCTGTTGGCCCATGCGAATTAGAAGCACCCCTCATTTTGACAACAGGTTGCGGTGAAAATTTGTTAGGTTTGGATTTACTAAAAAGGTTACATGCGACTTTGTACTGTTCTCCCT
Source organism: Lissotriton helveticus (assembly GCF_964261635.1). NCBI lineage: Eukaryota > Metazoa > Chordata > Amphibia > Caudata > Salamandridae > Lissotriton > Lissotriton helveticus. The sequence continues at coordinate 1,949,904,037 of NC_136068.1, forward strand.
CGGGAGTACAACTTACTTTAGGTAAGAAGGTCATTTCTCCGATGTATTTGTCAAAGGAAAATATTCCAACTGAATTGTTATCACTTCCTGATATACTTTGGGCTAATGGTTCTAATGATGTAGGTCGTTTGGAGATAGCACTCCAATAACTTTGAAAGCCAACGTTAGGTTGCCACGTATTCCCCAATACAAAATATCTAGCGAATGCGAAAAAGAATTGTTGAAAATTGTTTATGATTTGATCGATAAAGACGTCATCGAAGAAACAACAGGAAATGTTTGTAACAGTCCAGTTTTGCCCGTCTTAAAACGCACTGATCCTTCACAACCGCCTGTATACAGGTTCGTGATTGACCTCAGAGAAGTGAATAAGGTAGTTATCCCACAGTTTCCAGTTGTCCCCGACATTACTGCTTTATTGACAATGGTTCCAGCTTCAGCAAATTGGTTCTCGGTGATTGACCTGAAGAACGCTTTCTTCAGCATCCCGATTGCTGAGGAGAGTAGAGATATTTTCGGCTTCAATTTAGGAGGACGAAGCTTCCGCTTCAAGTGCGCTCCTCAAGGCTACTGCGAAAGCCCATCAATATTCAGTCAGGCCCTGAAAACACAACTGGACACGATTATTATACCAGATGGTTCAACTCTGATTCAGTATGTCGACGATCTGCTGATCGCCGCAGACACTGAAGAGATTTGCAAGCGAGCCACATTGTCATTATTGCGTCACTTATGTGACATGAAGCACAAAGTCTCTCTTTCCAAACTACAATTTTGCCGACAAGAGGTAACCTACCTAGGTCACATCTTGTCGAAGGAGGGAAGGAGACTGACACCAGAAAGAATACAGGCAATTGCAGAGCTGAGTGCCCCAAGGACACAGAGAGAAGTTCGAGCCTTCTTGGGCATTACATCGTACTGTAGACAATGGATACCGAATTTCTCACTACTAGCTAAACCCTTGCTGGCACTACTCCGTAAAGACACGCCCAATCCTATGCCCTGGTCTGAAGATTGCCAGACGAGTTTCCACAAGTTGCGTGATGCATTGTGTTCGGCTCCTGTGTTGGGAAACCCCAACTACAGTAAGCCTTTTACATTATATGTCCATGAGAAGGAAGGTTGTGCATTATCAGTCCTAACACAACACTTTGGGGACAAACAGCGCCCATGCGCGTATTTTTCGGCAACTCTAGATCCTGTGGCTAAGGCACTACCTAGTTGTCTGAGAGCTACCGCCGCAGCAGCTGTCTGCATTCGACAGTCTGCTGGATTAGTCATGAATAATACTCTGATCGTTATGGTTCCACATGCAGTAGACATTTTGCTAAACAGGACGAAGACACAATATCTTACTAGCGCTCGACTATCCAGTTACGAACTTACACTGCTAGCGAGTCACATACACATAAAGAGGTGTGATACACTCAACCCCGCTACGCTATTACCCATCCCGACAGAAACAGACGAGATTGATAAACATGACTGCTGCTTTAAGACAGAAGAAGAGACAAAAGGGAGAGTAGACTTACAGGACACTCCCCTTCCTGAATGCAATGATACTTTATGGGTTGATGGTTCATGTTTCAAGTTGCCGAATGGTGATACGACTGCAGCATATGCCGTAACAACATTACACACCATTATAGAGACCGCACGTATTTCCCACAATTCTGCACAAGCTGCAGAACTCATTGCACTTACCAGAGCATGCGTGTTAGCAAAAGGAAAGCGAGTGAATGTGTACACGGACAGCCAATACGCCTTTGGCGTGGCTCACAGTTTTGGGAGATTATGGCGTGAACGTGGTTTCCTTACATCACATGGTGCAAAGATACAACATGGTCAGCTAGTTAATGAGCTCCTTGAGTCACTGACCTTGCCACTACAAGTTGCCATTATGAAATGCACTGCACACAAGAAGATTCAAGACGATGTTGGCCGCGGGAATGCATTTGCAGACGAGGTTGCGAAAGAGACCGCAAGGAACACAATGAGTCGAATGTATGTTGCGGGTCCCGCTAGATGGATTGCTGATGTGGGAATGTGTGAAGACACCATTGAAAGCGTGAAATCTATACAAGCTGAGGCAACTGAGAACGAGTTGAATGAGTGGAGAGAAAGTAAGGGTAGATTAGATGCGAATGGCTGTTGGGTCGAATTGTCGGAACACCAGCGATGGCTACTACCTAATGCATACGTACTTGCAGTAGTAACGATGGCTCACGGCGCATATCAGTTCGAAAGGAATATGTAAGCTATTGGCCCCAGTATGGCAGAATAGCAATATCCCAAAATATGCAGAGAATGTGGTCAGAAACTGTATGGTATGTCTAAAACACAATCCCGGTAAAGGAACCCCAACTCCAGCTGGTCATTTTGCGCCTCCAACGTATCCGTTCGAGGTTTTGCAGCTCGATTTCATCCACATGGAGAGGTGCAACAATCTAAAGTATGTGCTCATTGTTGTTTGTGCCTTTTCAAGGTGGGTGGAAGCGTACCCCCTTAAGGACAATACCGCATTGACAACTGCCAAAGCCCTTGTCAAAGAGTTCTTCGAGATTCGGTATGCCTAGAATTGTCTGGAGTGATAATGGAAGTGAATTCATAGGACGTGTGATGAAGAAAGTGTGTGAGTGTCTAGGCATACACCAAAAATTCCACGCTGCAAATCACCCCCAATCAGCTGGATTAGTAGAGTGCTACAATGGCACGTTGAAACTCAAGCTAGCCAAGATCCAAGCTAGTACAGGTCTTAAATGGCCTGACGCCTTGCCCCTAGCACTCTTGTCAACTAGGATGACTGTCCATTCCAGACTAGGTCTTAGCCCTCACGAGATAGTGTTTGGCCGCCCAGCCAACGTCTGGGGCGTGCCAAGGCCAAAGAAACTCAGTGAAATAGAACACCCCGTACTGCTTGACTATTTGTGCGAATTGACAGCTAAATTGCGTGTTTTACACCAACAGGTTCACAGTTCCTCTCCGCCAGCCTCTGACGATCCAGGTCATACCATCAAACCCGGCACGTGGGTCTTGGTGCGAAATTTCCAGCGCACCAACAACGGACAGCCGAGGTGGACCGGACCGTACCTGGTGCTACTTTCCACGAGATCAGCTGTTCGGGTGGAAGGCAAAAAGAACTGGGTGCATGGGACCCATTGCAAACGGGTCCCTCTGCCCCTTCCATACGACCGGTGGGTCAATAAAGGACTTGTCGACTCAGAGACAGAACGCATACCTCGTTTCATCCCTTTCAGCGATGCACGTTTAAAAGAGATTGGTACCGAAAAGGAGAGTGATCGTATTTTACAAGGACTTGTGTCACCGTCTATGCAGTTGGACACTACCGAACCTGAGACATTGTTTAAAGACCACACCGTACCTGAGAAGCGACGGTACAACCTGAGATCTAGCCCCAGAGACTAATAAAAGTACGAACTAATCCGATTTCCTTTCCCCTAAGAACTATTTTTGATTTTTCAGCTCTCTCGTCCAGGGAACTAGCTCATTTTTGATTTTCGAACCGCCATCCGGTTCCGCTGCTAGGGTCGCGGTTGCAGGCTGGGGAGTGCAACTGGGGAAGTTTTAGGTCAACGGTTCTGGTTGGTCCGAGGGAGTTACCCTGGACTGAACGGAGCGCACTCCCCGGCAGAATCAACCTACCACCGCGGGCAGCAAGTAGAGGATGGAGTTTCCAAGGGTAGAGAGACCTGCCAAACTTACGAACTTTGAAAGACAATCGTGTACAATACTGTCCAGAAGAAGATTTTTAATAACATGTGTTCTAATGCTGTGTAGCACAGTGATGTTTTTGACTGGTTATGCTCTATTCGTATTTCGAGTTTCCCTGTTCCCAAATGACACCCGGCCAACGCCTCCTCCCACTCTCTCCCCGCACTCCTTTCACCCTCTACCTGAACACGAGTCTGCCAGAAGACTCGAATTCGTAAATAATAAATAAATAATTCATTTATCCAACTCCTACACCAACACCAGTCTATAATGAACACATCAAACTGTTGGATATGCGGACTCATGCCACACACAACTGATAAGGGTATCCCATACTTCATCCTGCCATTCAGTTATTATGGTTCTCTGTGGGCTTTCCAGACCATGTTCCTATTCGCCCTAGAACCATACCCGACCCGTTCCACTGAGAGCGACTCCAGTAACAAGGCACTAATAGCAGGGATAAGAAATATGAGTAGGGATATCGACACATATCTAACGATCCCCAAAGATGAACTCACTCCATACACTCGTTGGAACGTAACTAAACACGGCGTTTACCTGAGTAAAAGCCAGACAGCGAAGAAATCCCGCCCAGTTTGGATAGTACCCCACCGAGGTCACTTATGTTTACAAGGTATTGGTAGGGATCCCAAGGCACAATTAGGAAAGAGCATATGCACGGAAACGTATGTGTTCGCTTCCCGAACTTCCCCTATACTCTTAGCAGCCAAAGGCACGTATTTCGTCTACCACGACCAAGCCTCACTATCCAAGGGTCCAGATCCACTTTCGTTTTTGACCTACCTAGTCGGGTTCGCCCGAGAACACTAACTTTGTGAATTCTAGCTTCCATAGACTTTGTCCCACATCCCGCATGAGAATGCACACTCTGCACCCGAGTTCCCTAGGCCTCTTGCTAGTAATCTAAAGGTTCAGTAGTCCAGTCCTAGCGATCCCAAAGCCTCTGAAAATCGTTACTTACCTGCTAGTAATTCGCATTCCACTTTTGTAGTATATGGTTTTTCGTGCCCCTCGGGCATTTGTGTAAATTGTGCGACTTGAAGTATTTTTATAAGAGTTTTGTTGTGTGCTTAGCTCCCTGTCTCATAAAGAGCCAGGGTAGTCTTGTTATAAATAAATACACTGTTTATTTTCATAACAACTTGTGTGGTGTCCTTTCACTGGGTGTTCAAGGGGTAATGTGATGGTAAAACAGCTGGCTTAACACGCCCTCTAGAGTCTTAGCCTTAGACTGCTCGTATCCATGCTACTAGGATAGCTGGTCTATAAGGTTGACTTACAACCAATCATCAATAAGGGTTGTTTGGACTGATACATAGTGATCACTAGAATAGTGAGCACTGCATATCAGGCCAACTTCTCACAAGTTCTCAAACAGATGTAGGTATACTGTAAATCAGAAACATATTTACAGGGGTGGGATAATTCAAATAGGGATTAGCCTTCCATGCTTTTTCTGAATTTCAGGGCTGTCTTTAAAAAATTACATGTAAACAAAGTGCTTTCACTGTGCAGCATTTGAAGATAGAGTAGTGCTGGTCTTATTTGCACAAAGTTCATTTTTGTAAAAAGAGGTTTTAAAAACATTTTCCGTGGTATCATATAATAGGAGCATACAAATAAAAAGTGTGCCAAATCTTGCGGAGACTTGTTGTCGCAGCCGCAAGTTGGCAGCACTTGTCCCCTATGGGCTCCACTGGGCACAGCTAGCATCAGATGAAATAAGTCAAATCGAAATCTGGTCAGCAGGAAGCGCTCGTATCTGGAACTAGGCCAGGATAGGTATGGTTCAATTTGCATACATGATTTAGTTAGAACATGTCTCATCACACTGTCCTTCTTCAATTCTAACTCTTCCCTGGCGAGCTGTCGGGTCAACAGAAAAGTGTCCTTTACAAATGTTACGTCATACTTGGATACTTGCTGTGGGGTCAGAAAAAGATCCGACCTACCCAGATCTTGAAGACAGTTTCTGATATATTTTAACCAGGGTATCTTGAGTTTCCCTTCCCAGTTAAGTGCTTCGAGGAGGATGTTTTGGGTAAATGGGATTTCGTCGTTCAGCCAGCAATTAAGCCAACACAACAGAGGTTTTACAGCGATCTTGTCCCCTAGGTGTGGCATGCCCAGTTCCTCATGAATGGAGAAATTAGCTGTGCTCTTTGGAAGACACAAAACTTGTTTTAAGAAGTTATTTTCAGTGGTAAGAAGGTCGTCCACTGGGACAAAGCCCCAAAGTTCACTCCCGTAACTGGCGACAGCAATGCTTTTAGCTTGGTATAATTTCATCATAGCAACCACTGGTGTGTTTCCCATTTTGCGCGCAAAGTCAATTATCGCAGCATTGGTCCTTATTATTTCTCCTTTCTTTTTCCTTACTGCGGGACCCCATGTGAGTTTGTGGTCAAACAATACACCAAGATATGAAAAAGTGTTTGTTATGGGTATTTTTGCCCCGTTGACAGAGAAGGGGTAGGATTTTTTTGAGCCGGATCCTACCTTCATAACAAATGACTTGGTGTTGTTGATACACAGGCCCCGTGAATTCATAAATTGGAAGAAAGAGTCAAGTAGTATTTGGAGGCCAAGTGCAGTTCTAGAGATGAGGACGGCATCGTCTGCGTAGAGCAGAACGGGTACGCCCTTGTAGGAAGGTAGATCCCTGACTATGGTTAACCCCAACTTTTTTGCCTGGTGTTTTGCTGATTTTCTGACTTAGTTGACCTGGGGCCCTGCTATTCAGGACCCCAGGCCTACTGCTCTCTCTGTAAAATGGATTCCATGTACCTTAGGTACATATCTAATTGGATACTGAGTCACCTTATCAGTCCCTGTACAGTGTACCTTAGGTACCCAGGGCATAGGTGTACCCAGGGCCTACCAGGGGCTGCAGCATGTATTATGCCACCCCTGGCTGGCCATCTTAAACTGACACAACTGGCTGCTTGACAGCTGGGGCAAGGTGGTGTAATCACCCTTTGCTTTAGATATAGTATACCTATATCTAACCCTAAAAATGGACACACAGATCTCCTATCAGTCACTCCTATGGCAGGCCTTAACAATCCTGAAGGCAGAGTGCTTGGAATCGTGTGAGATGGTGCCCTGGCATGAGCTGAGCCTGTCTGCGGCTTTCGGGATCCATCCCTTAGCCATTTCCATGATATCGCATACCATATACTCTTAAGTGCATTATAATCCTCGCGGTTATATGCCAACTCTGGTATCGCTTTATCAAAACATGTCGAGTAAGGTGTCATACGAATTGGAATACTAACCCCTCGCCAATTCTGGCGACGGGGTTAGCATTCCACCCTTCTAGAGGGACACGACATGTATGTAACCCCTAACCCCGGTTAAAGTCCAACAGAGCCTCAGCTCCACAAAATGGATGCTGCCACCGAGACACAAGTCTGCCCTCCTGCTGCTGGGAGTCCTCCCAGAGCAGGAGATAAGGACAAAGGGTTTCCTGCCAGGGGCGGTGCCAGCACCGTCCCAGACAGGATTTTGTGTATCCTAGGTAGGCAGGGCTTCAGAGGAAGGTGACTGCAAGTGGCACCCCGGTGCTCACTATGCATAGGCCGGCTTGAACCAGTTCCAGGGACACTCCAGACCCTGAGCTGGGGAAAAGCCCGCCAAGGAAGTGGGTGTAACCACCCCCCTCCTGGTCCCACCCATAGGGCAGGACCTAGTCGCGTGCCAGCCCCCTTTTCTCAGATAAAGGTAGGAGCAGGCCCCCTTCCAAATTAGATCATCTTTGGAATCAAGACACGACTTTCTGCGAAAGGACTTCAAGATTTCCTTCTTCAAGATTCTCCCTTGTGACTAAGGAGTAGTCACCCTGCATCCGCAGGCACCATCGCAAGAACACTGCGGTCTGCTGTAAGTCCTTCCTCCGGAATCCGACTGCCCAGCTCGACAAGACCCGGCTTCCCTGGCACCTCCGACCTCTACTCACCTCTACAGCCAAGCTGAGAACAGTGAGTGCGACGAGACCTCAAGGGACCGACTATTGCCAAGACTGCACGACTTCTGCACAGCAAGCCCGCCGAGTAATTTCCTGGCGAGTGCTTTGGGGTCCGAGAAGCCCCAACCCTGAGCAGCTCCAGCACCGAAGAGCAGCCCCCCAGCATCTCCACGATCGGCTTGGGGCCCTTCTGCTTTTTGCTGCTCACCGCGTTGTTTGGCTACTAGCCCGCTGGCTTGTGGCCTTCTGAACGACGCCCGACGACATCACTGCTGCTAGTCTGGTTGCTCCAGACTGGCCCTTGCTCCCTTCCAGAAGAGGAGCACCCCGGACCCTCCTGGTCCACTCAAGACGCCATTTTGAGTCCACCGCGTGGGCTTGAATTAGCCAAGGCTTTGTTGCCCAATCCTGGGTTCTTCGACGCCGACAGCTTCATCCATCGTGGGACAGCTCGCCTCTCCATCCTGGTCGCCGACAACGCCTCCTGGTCCGTGAGATCTGCAGAGTACAGCGTCGCCCACTCACCTAGTCGAGGTGACTACCATCCGGTGCCCTCCTGGTGCCCACTGACTACTGGCTAGTAGTCACGAACTTGGTCCCCTCTGCTTTCAGGTGTCATCCATCTTCAAGATCCAGGCTTGGATCAACTCGAACTCTCTTCACTGGTCGCCTGCCAGCATCTTTCTTCCAGGCTCCTGGTCCGGCAACGAGGATTCCCGACGTCTTTTGAGACCTATGCAGCTGCAGCCCCTGGGCTAGGTAACTTCGGCATTTCGGTGCCCCAGCATAGCCTCACTATCCAAGGGTCAGGATCCACTGTCGTTTTCTCCCTACCAGGTCGGGTTCGCCCGTGAACACTAACTTTAGCGTTACTAGCTTCCATAGACTTTGTCCCGCAGCCCGCGTGAGAGTGCACACTCTGCACCCGAGTCCCCTGGGCCTCCTAGAAGTAATCTAACGATTCCCTAGTCAAGTCCTAGCGATTCCAAAGCCTATTAGTACTGTACTTACCTGCTAGTAATTTCGCATTCCACTTTCAGAGTATATGGTTTTTCGTGCCCCTCGGGCATTTGTGTATACCGTGCTAACTTAAGTATTTTCGTAAGAGTTTTGTTGTGTGCCTAGCACCCTGTCCTCATAAAGAGTACAGGGTTGTTGTGATTCTAATAAATACATTGTTTATTTTCATAACACTTGTGTGGTGTCCTTTCACTGGGTGTTCAAGGGGTAATGTGATGGTAAAACAGCTGGCTTAACACGCCCTCTAGAGTCTTAGCCTTAGACTGCTCGTATCCATGCTACTAGGATAGCTGGTCTATAAGGTTGACTTACAACCAATCATCAATAAGGGTTGTTTGGACTGATATATAGTGATCACTAGAATAGTGAACACTGCACATCAGGCCAACTTCTCACATTGGTGAGCAGCGGTTGGGATTTGAGCTTGCTGTTGTTTTACCACACATATCCCAAGAATATCTTGTGAAAGATCACATAAGTACTAAAGGTACATATAACTTAGCTTAGAATACTCTGAGTTCTACTGAACCAACTGTTGTAGCTCCTAGGGCCTAGCACACCCTAAACTACAACTCTAGCAAGGGATCAGTAGGCAAACATATAGTGTAGGTAAGTGCACCACTTACACCTCACTAGAAAAGCATGTCTAACCATGGAGAATCTACTGAGACTCCCCTGGTAAGTGTTGACCCTCCACAGGTCACTTCAAGATATGCAGCTCTCAGTTTCCAGGAGATGAGACAAGTCTGTACCTCCAGGAAACTGAAGCAGGGGTCTAACCCCACCATTCCCTTTCTGATAGGTCTCTTAGAGACATATGATGCCAGAAAGATTTCTCAGTTACATGAGAACATGCCAGCCTTAGAGGGAACCTCTGGGGATCCAGACCTCCCCAACACTGCTACTGCAGTTGAGGAGGAGGAGGATCAGGAGGAACTCTCTGGGGATGAGGTAGACAAAGGTCTTGAGGTAGTCAGAAGGCTAAGCAGGGCCAACTTAGACTTGCTTGGGCTAGGATCTGGGGGACCCCCAGTACTGACCCTAAGTAGGCCTAACCTTGGAGTTAGGAGAGATAGATCTCTTTCTAGGGACTCCAATAGATCTCTGCACTCTAATGCCTCTTCCCAGAGGAGAAGGAACTCTCCCCAGAGGAGATTGACTTCCCCTCAGAGAATGGAGCATGAAGCTAGGATGAGACAGGCTACTCTGAGGATTGAAAGGGAAGAAATTGCCCTGGCCAAAGAGAAGCTTGCCTTGGCTAGAGAGCAGCAGATGAGTGGGTTAGCTCCCACTGGTGGCAGCAATCTCCCAAGAGATAGAGAGAAGGGTTTAGATACTAAACACCTGACTAAAATAGTGCCCCCCTTTAAACAAGGGGATGACATCCAGAAATGGATGGCTGCTTTGGAGAGGGCCTGCACTGTGCAGTGCATTCCCCAAAGTCAGTGGGCAGCTATACTGTGGCTCTCCTTTGATGGCAAAGGTAGAGATAAGCTCCTCACTACAAGAGTAGAGGATGCTAACAATTACCAGGTCCTGAAAAATGCACTGGTTGATGGGTTTGGCTTAACCACTGAGCAGTACAGGTTGCTGTTCAGAGACACCCAGAAAACTCAGTCTCAGGACTGGTCTGACTTTGTTGATTGTGCCACTAAGGCTTTGGAAGGCTGGCTACTGGGTAGCAAGGTTACTGACTTCACAGGATTGTATAATCTTATTATGAGAGAGCAAGTCTTAAATAATTGTCAGAACCAGTTATTACACCAGCACCTGGTAGACTCTGATCTGACCTCTCCACAAGAATTGGGTAAGAGGGCAGACAAATGGGTCAGAACCAGGATTAGGCCCAAGAACCAAGGTGGTGACCAGAAAAAGGAACCAACCAAGCCTCAAGAGAAGGGTGGGAATAAATCTACAGATCAAACCACATCAGGGCCCCAAAAATCCTCTGAGGGGGGTGGGTCCCAGAATCCTTCTAATAACCAGAAGAAACCTTATTGTTATCCCTGTAAACAGGTGGGTCATTTGAAAACTGACAGCAGTTGCCCAAAGAATAACAATAAGGAGAACATACCCCCAAGTAACATTCCCAAACCTCCTGTTACTACTAGTAGTAATCCCCCAGGTGGTGGGAGTGCCCCCAAGAATTTGGGTGCAATTACTTTGGGAGTTCCTGGGGACTCTGGCCTAACCAGGTCCCCAAACTTAGATACTCTTGTCTGTGAGACTGGCATGGGGTTTGCCAACTTCACCACTTGTCCCAACACTTTGGGCAAGTACAGACAGGAGCCCCTCATCAATGGTATAAAAGTTGAGGCCTACAGAGATACAGGGGCTAGCATCACTATGGTGACTGAGAGTCTAGTCCCCTCAAGGCAACTTTTACCTGGTGCCACATACCAGGTGACCAATATTGATGGAGTACAGAGAGATCATCCCATGGCAGTGGTCAATCTCAGCTGGGGAGGTGTCACTGGCCACAAGAGAGTGGCAGTGTCACCAAACTTGCCTGTAGATTGCCTACTGGGGAATGATTTAGAGCTCTCAGCCTGGGCTGAAGTAGAGCAAGAAACCCATTTTAGAATGGTAAACATCCATGGTAAGGTTAGTGGGGCAGTGGTAGCCACAGCCCCAGTCCAAGATATCCTCCCTGAACAGGTCAGGAGGGCTGTGCCAGTCACAGCCCAATCTCAGACAACTTCCTTCCCAGAACAGGTTGTCAAGGCTGTGATGGTCACAGCCCACACCCAAACTGAGCCCCCTCCTGAAAAGGTTGGGAGAGTTGTGATGGCCACAGCTCAAACTCAGACAGATGATAGTGTTGTGAAGCCTGAAACTATGGATCACTCCACTCAGACAGAGAGCATTGAGGAGGAAGAGAAATCTCCCTCCCACCAGACTTTAGGAAAGGATCAGCCTCCTCAGGGAACTGATCTGACCCCTTGTGAAGAAACTGCCACAGAGGTAGTCAGGCCTAGCCTGGCAGAACCCCTGATGTCAGTGGACCCTTCCAAGGTGGGACCCAGTCTGGAGCAGGTAACCTGCCCCTCTCTACCCTGCCTCAGTCAACCCAGGGCTGTAGAGGTCAGGGAGGCCAGTGTTGGACCCCAAAGGGCCCCCTGTCCAAAAGAACTTCCCAATCAACAGATTAAGGGCACTGAAGCTAGTAATCCTAGCCAAGTGAAAATAAAACAGACTCCTGAGGGATCCCCCTTAAATTTAGTTAGGGACCTCCCACAGATGGACACTGTTGGGCACAGCCAAACCTGGGACCTGAGGGCCCCAAACCTGACCTGTCCCTCCAGTAAGCCAAACAGAGGGACCCAACCTCCAGCTGTAGGTAGCCAGAGGTTGACCCTGAGAGCCCAAAACAACTCAGTCTTGGAAAGAAAGGCCTCTATAGTGGAAAATGATTGGAGGAAGCTGAGCCCAAAATTAGTGGAGCCTCACTTCAGTACTCCATTTCAGCACCAGCCTTTTCCTTTGCCAAAACACACCACAGGTAGAGATTCCCTATGGTGGAGACCCTCAGATACCCTTAGGGTGAGGGATTGCTTAGTGGACCATGAGATAGGGGGTAACCATGCCAGTGCTGGTACTTCCTTATATGGCCACTCAGGCAATATAGGCTTACCTGGCAAGGATAGCCTTATCTCCTTTCGTTTGGGGGGGGGGTTATGTAGGAAGGTAGATCCCTGACTATGGTTGCCCCCAACTTTTTGCCTGGTGTTTTGCTGATTTTCTGACTTAGTTGACCTGGGGCCCTGCTATTCAGGACCCCAGGCCTACTGCTCTCTCTGTAAAATGGATTCCATGTACCTTAGGTACATATCTAATTGGATACTGAGTCACCTTATCAGTCCCTGTACAGTGTACCTTAGGTACCCAGGGCATAGGTGTACCCAGGGCCTACCAAGGGCTGCAGCATGTATTATGCCACCCCTGGCTGGCCATCCAAATCTGACACAACTGGCTGCTTGACAGCTGGGGCAAGGTGGTGTAATCACCCTTTGCTTTAGATATAGTATACCTATATCTAACCCTAAAAATGGACACACAGATCTCCTATCAGTCACTCCTATGGCAGGCCTTAACAATCCTGAAGGCAGAGTGCTTGGAATCGTGTGAGATGGTGCCCTGGCATGAGCTGAGCCTGTCTGCGGCTTTCGGGATCCATCCCTTAGCCGTTTCCATGATATCGCATACCATATACTCTTAAGTGCATTATAATCCTCGCGGTTATATGCCAACTCTGGTATCGCTTTATCAAAACATGTCGAGTAAGGTGTCATACGAATTGGAATACTAACCCCTCGCCAATTCTGGCGACGGGGTTAGCATTCCACCCTTCTAGAGGGACACGACATGTATGTAACCCCTAACCCCGGTTAAAGTCCAACAGAGCCTCAGCTCCACAAAATGGATGCTGCCACCGAGACACAAGTCTGCCCTCCTGCTGCTGGGAGTCCTCCCAGAGCAGGAGATAAGGACAAAGGGTTTCCTGCCAGGGGCGGTGCCAGCACCGTCCCAGACAGGATTTTGTGTATCCTAGGTAGGCAGGGCTTCAGAGGAAGGTGACTGCAAGTGGCACCCCGGTGCTCACTATGCATAGGCCGGCTTGAACCAGTTCCAGGGACACTCCAGACCCTGAGCTGGGGAAAAGCCCGCCAAGGAAGTGGGTGTAACCACCCCCCTCCTGGTCCCACCCATAGGGCAGGACCTAGTCGCGTGCCAGCCCCCTTTTCTCAGATAAAGGTAGGAGCAGGCCCCCTTCCAAATTAGATCATCTTTGGAATCAAGACACGACTTTCTGCGAAAGGACTTCAAGATTTCCTTCCTCAAGATTCTCCCTTGTGACTAAGGAGTAGTCACCCTGCATCCGCAGGCACCATCGCAAGAACACTGCGGTCTGCTGTAAGTCCTTCCTCCGGAATCCGACTGCCCAGCTCGACAAGACCCGGCTTCCCTGGCACCTCCGACCTCTACTCACCTCTACAGCCAAGCTGAGAACCGTGAGTGCGACGAGACCTCAAGGGACTGACTATTGCCAAGACTGCACTACTTCTGCACAGCAAGCCCGCCGAGTAATTTCCTGGCGAGTGCTTTGGGGTCCGAGAAGCCCCAACCCTGAGCAGCTCCAGCACCGAAGAGCAGCCCCCCAGCATCTCCACGATCGGCGTGGGGCCCTTCTGCTTTTTGCTGCTCACCGCGTTGTTTGGCTACTAGCCCGCTGGCTTGTGGCCTTCTGAACGACGCCCGACGACATCACTGCTGCTAGTCTGGTTGCTCCAGACTGGCCCTTGCTCCCTTCCAGAAGAGGAGCACCCCGGACCCTCCTGGTCCACTCAAGACGCCATTTTGAGTCCACCGCGTGGGCTTGAATTAGCCAAGGCTTTGTTGCCCAATCCTGGGTTCTTCGACGCCGACAGCTTCATCCATCGTGGGACAGCTCGCCTCTCCATCCTGGTCGCCGACAACGCCTCCTGGTCCGTGAGATCTGCAGAGTACAGCGTCGCCCACTCACCTAGTCGAGGTGACTACCATCCGGTGCCCTCCTGGTGCCCACTGACTACTGGCTAGTAGTCACGAACTTGGTCCCCTCTGCTTTCAGGTGTCATCCATCTTCAAGATCCAGGCTTGGATCAACTCGAACTCTCTTCATTGGTCCCTGCCAGCATCTTTTTTCCAGGCTCCTGGTCCGGCAACGTCGATTCCCGACGTCTTTTGAGACCTATGCAGCTGCAGCCCCTGGGCTAGGTAACTTCGGCATTTCGGTGCCCCAGCATAGCCTCACTATCCAAGGGTCAGGATCCACTGTCGTTTTCTCCCTACCAGGTCGGGTTCGCCCGTGAACACTAACTTTAGCGTTACTAGCTTCCATAGACTTTGTCCCGCATCCCGCGTGAGAGTGCACACTCTGCACCCGAGTCCCCTGGGCCTCCTAGAAGTAATCTAACGATTCCCTAGTCAAGTCCTAGCGATTCCAAAGCCTATTAGTACTGTACTTACCTGCTAGTAATTTCGCATTCCACTTTCAGAGTATATGGTTTTTCGTGCCCCTCGGGCATTTGTGTATACCGTGCTAACTTAAGTATTTTCGTAAGAGTTTTGTTGTGTGCCTAGCACCCTGTCCTCATAAAGAGTACAGGGTTGTTGTGATTCTAATAAACACATTGTTTATTTTCATAACACTTGTGTGGTGTCCTTTCACTGGGTGTTCAAGGGGTAATGTGATGGTAAAACAGCTGGCTTAACACGCCCTCTAGAGTCTTAGCCTTAGACTGCTCGTATCCATGCTACTAGGATAGCTGGTCTATAAGGTTGACTTACAACCAATCATCAATAAGGGTTGTTTGGACTGATATATAGTGATCACTAGAATGGTGAACACTGCACATCAGGCCAACTTCTCACAACCCTTTTTCCCTATGTATGGGTAATCAGTATTTGTTTTTAAGAGATGCTCCTCAAGACCGTTTACATATAAATTAAAAAGAAATGGCGCTAAAATGTAGCCCTGCCTAACCCCCCGATTTATTTTGAAGTCTCTGGTTACTTTCAAGTCTTTAGTATAGCGAACATTCGCTCGTGTGTCACTGTGGAGGTCAGCTAAGAAATTGATTAAATTTTTTTCAACTCCCATTTTTAACAGGACATCCCAGAGTTTTCTTCTGTCGACGCAATCAAAGGCCGATGAAAGGTCCATAAAGGCCATGTTTAGGGTTCCATTTCTAGCCAGGGTGTACTTGCCACTAATTAGATATAGATTCAGGCATTGAGTTATTGTTGAGTGCCCTGGTCTAAAGCCGTATTGAACGGGTGACATTACGTTGTTGTTTTTGGCCCATGTGGTCAGCCTGTTTAAAATGATCCCTCCCACTACTTTGGCGACTGAATTTATCAAAGAAATTGGCCTGTAACATGCTGCGTTGCTTCTGTCACCCTTCTTGAAAACGGGTACAATAGTTGAGGTCCCCCAGGACTTTGGAGCCCCAATTACAGCTCCAGCATTGACAACCGCCGTGAGGATTGGGGCCCAGAATGGAATGTTTGATTTAAATAGATCTGGCGGGAGGCCATCTGGACCCGGGGCCTTGTTACTGGTTAGACAACGGATCCCCTTTTCAACTTCTTTAACTGTGAAAAGCAAAGGTGCTTCTTCAGGGAGTTTGGTTACTTGTGTCATCTGGGGATCGTCACTCTTAAAGATTAGGCTAAAATGAGAGATCCATTCATTCTCGGGCATAATAGTTCCAAGGCTGGCAGCGATAGGATCATCAAACATCGGCTTGTTGATTATGCCCCAGAATTTGGAGCTATTGCCCAGAGTTGATGGGTCAAGCAAAGACTCCCAGATGTTCGCTTTTACGGGATGCCAAGGCTGATTTATATTCTGCTCGCAAGATTTTGATATGTGCAGGGTCCCTTGGCTTATTCTTGAGAGCCGTTTTCAGATTTCGACTAGCTGCTGAACAGGCATGATCGAACCATCTTGGCTGTTGGTCAATTGGGCCTTTTGATGGAACAGAAAGCAATTGATCAATTCTTTGAGTTAGCGTAGTAAAAGCAGATAGGATAGATTCAGGAGGTGTAGAATCAGAGGCACAAAGATAGAGTTCCTGTTCACAGCTCGTTTTAACAGATTCATGCAAAGTATCACTGTTTATCATGGTCCATTTCAGACGGCGGTTTCTACTGGTCAGTTTTAAAACACCCGGGTCCTTTTTGTTTTTCCTTAGTTGAAAAGGACCCTTTTCTAATTCCACTGAGATTGGGTTGTGGTCGCTGAAAATACTTTCATGTATATTGAAATTTAGCGCTGAAAATGCCAGATCAACAGAGAGAAGTATATGGTCTATGAAAGAGCTGCGCTCTGAGCCTTTGTAAGTTGGTGTTTCAAAGACGAAGGAGTCCTCATTCAGAGACATTGCAACCCTCAAGTTCAGATCATCTATTAAATTGTTCATGTTTGATCCTCGCGGACAATGCGAAAAATGAAGTCCTGACCTATATCCACATCCCAGGGAATCCAAGGTTGTCGTGGTCGGATTTCCACAGATGTGTGCATTAAAATCACCGACAATTATTTTGTTACGTGGTAATTTTGCCAAATTATCTCGTAGATAGATTTGGAGCTTGATGATGTTACATTCTCCTGTTGGCATTACAGAGTTGTAAAAGTTAACCAAAGTTAGTGCTGTTTTACCCTTCCCGATCTCCATGATCTGGATGTTCCTATTGTCCGTCTGCTTATTTTTTATCTGTGAGATAAGAGAGAGGCTAATGAATGTGGCGAGGCCCCCTTTTGACCTTCCACTGGGCGATGGAGATGCTGGGACAAAGAAACTTTGGAACCCCTCGATGAAAACATTGTTGTCTGTGAGCCACGTTTCCTGGAAGCACAGTACGGTATAATTCCTAATAAAAGCTACCCATAACTGATCATTAACTTTTGCGGCCAGTCCAGCGATATTCCATGACAACATTTTTATGGAATTAAGATCATTACGATCACTCCGTAACTCTTGGATCGCGTTAGGTGATGGGTGCGGGTTTGGGTTAAGATGACTTATTATAGCTGTCTGGTGATTTCTAATACTGTATAACCGATTATGGGCTGCAGTAGAGGAAGAACTGCCTGCCTCAAGTATGAGGGGGGTAAATGCTCTTTGTGAGGAAAAGTTCTCAGGACGGGATGTTATCGGCTCTGTTATATTAATATCTGGTGCCGCACTTGGGAGATCGGAGGTACTTACTGATTTGTTAGTACTTGTTACATTGATATGTTCTTGTGGGTTTACCCAGTCAGATGAAATACTAAGGGGCAGAACAGATGGCAGTCAATCCACCTCATCCAAGTGATCATAAGTATATAGGGCATCATATCTGTTTGATGTTGGGATCTCATAATGGTTTTGATACAGATAGGGATGTATATGATCTCGCTTGTATGAGTGTTGGACAGGTTCTAATCTCTCATACGTTGCTTGAGGTGGATGATTATATGCTCTACCTTCCCATGAGTGAGCGTATCAAGTCGGTGAGTCATTTCACTGTACTGTATTTGCTAACGGGAAACAACCTTTACAACGCAACTTTTACAACGCACTACCATTACAACTAAACTTTTACAATGCAACATCCATTACAATGCATGCATTTACAACGCAACCATTACAACGCATGATACTACAACGCACACCACTACAACGCATGTCATTACAACTCAGTCATTACAACGCATACCATTACAACATATAACATTACCATCCAACACTTACCCTACTGTTGCACCCCCTGGAGTTAGAATAGTAATTTTTACCCCTACACTATCCAATACTTACCTTACTGTTGCACCCCCTGGAGTTAGAATAGTAATTTTTACCCCTACACTATCCAACACTTACCCTACTATTGCACCCCCTGGAGTTAGAATAGTAATTTTTACCCCTACACTATCCAATACTTACCAAACATGCAATGTAATGTAATGCGTTGTAATGGTATGCGTTGTAAAGGTAGTATGCGTTGTAATGGAATGCGTTGTAAATGTAGTTTCTAAAATTTCGTTGTAATGGCATGCGTTGTAATGGAATGCGTTGAAATTGGATGTTGCGTTGTAAAAAATGCGTTGTAAAGGTATGCCTTGTAAAAGTGTGCATTGTAACGTCATACATCCTTGCTAAGTGTTGCAACCTACTACATCCCCTGTAAATCAAACAAAGTACAATTCCTATTGCATTTTCAAACTGTTCTACAATCAGCAACTTATTACTGTAAAGTATTTATTGCTTACCTGTGCAAGGCTTGCTTGGTTCTAAAAATTAAACATCAGTATATTTTGTTATACAAAAACAATTGGCCTAGAGTGCAGTTCTTGAGTGTCTGAATTCTGACTGAGTGTCAAATGCTTAACACTGTCCTCTGATACTGCCTTACTGCTCAACCACTCTACTTCAAATAGAGAGTAAGGTTCTATCTAACTTTAACCTCTGCCTACCTCTGGGGTCACCTGGACTCTATACACACTATACCTCATTTTGGTGTAGTATATATAGAGCCAGTTTTCTACACTCCCTTTTAGATTCCCAAGGATTTCAGCCATTGTTTCCCATTCTCCCCCTTATAGATTCCCAGGTGTAACAGCGATTATTTCCCATTTGTTCTCTTATAGATTCCCCGGTGTAACAGTCATTAATTCCCATTCTCACCCTTATAAATTCCCAGGTGTGGCAGTCATTGTTTCCCAATCTCTCCCTTATAGATTTCAAGGTGTAACACCCATTGTTTCCCATTCTCTCCGGTATAGATTAAATGGTATAACACCCACTGTTTCCATTTCCCATTCTCTCTCTTGTAGATTCCCAGGTGTAACTGCTATTGATTCACATTCTCTCCCTTATAGATTCTCATGAGTAACAGCTATTGCTTCCCATTTGCTCTCTTTTAGATTCTTAGATATAACAGTCATTGTTTCCCTTTCTCTCCCTTATAGAGTCCCAGGTGTAACAGCCATTGTTTCACATTCTTTCTCGTATACATTCTCAGGTATAACAGCATTGTTTCCCATTATCTCCCTTACATTTTCCCAGGTATAAGACCCATTCCCTCCCTTATACATTCCCAGGTATAACAGCCAGTTTCCTCTCTCTCCCTTATAGATTTCCACGTGTGACAGCCATTGTTTCCTAATCCCTCCCTTATAGATTCTCAGGTATAACACCCATTGTTTCGATTTCCCATTCTCTCCCTTGTAGATTCCCAGGTGTAACAGCCATGGTTTCCCAATCTTTCCCTTATTGATTTCAAAGTGTAACCACCATTGTTTCCATTCTCTCCCGTATAGACTCCCAGGCGTGGCAGTCATTGTTTCCTTTTGTCTCCATTCCCAGGTGTAACAGCCATTGTTTCCCATTCTCCCCCTCAGATTCCCAGGTGTGAGTCTCTGTTTTCCATGCTCTCCCTCATAAATTCCCAAGTGTGACATCCATTGTTTCCCATTCTCTTCCCTTTAGATTCCCAGGTGTGACAGCAATTGTTTCCCTTATAGATTCCCAGGTATAACAGCCATTGTTTTCCATTCTGTCCCTTATCATTTCTCAGGTGTAAGAACCATTGTTTGTAATTGTCTCCCTTATAGATATATATAACAGCTATGTTTCCAATTCTCTCCCTTATAGATTCCCAGATGTAACATCCATTGTTTCCCATTATCTCCCTTATAGATTCCCAGGTGTAACAGCCATTGTTTCCCATTCTGTCCCTTGTAGGTTTCCAGGTATAACAGCCATTGTTTCCCATTCTCCCCTTATAGATTCCCAAGTGTAACTACCTCTGTTTCCCAATTTCTCTCTCATAGATTCCCAGGTGTAATAGCCACTGTTTCCATTCTCTCCCTTATAGACTCCCAGGTGTGGCAGTCATTGATTCCTTTTGTCTCCCTTATAGCTCCATTCCCAGGTGTGACAGCAATTATTTCCCATTCTCTTCCTTTTAGATTGCCAGATGTAACAGCAATTGTTTCCCATGCTTCCCATTAAAGATTCCCAGGTATAACAGCCATTGTTTCCCATTCTGTCCCTTATAGCTGCGGTTCCCAAAGTGTGCACCGCGGCACCCTGGTGCGCCGTGATGAGCAGCCAGGGGCGCCGCGCCGCCACGCAGGATGTGGGTCATGTAAATTGCAGCCCAACATGGGGGGGGGGGGGGTTAAAATGCCACCTTCAGAATGGTTTTGCCCAGCACACTGCCGCCATACGCATCCGTGCATACGTACGCACACGTCCTACTTAAGCTGCGTAGGCTCAGCATTACTGCCGTAGCAAGCTTGGAGCACTGAGGAACATTGCTGCTGACCCCAGTGTTGTGCCCTGCCCTGCCCTGCCTCTCCTCGTGGGACCCTCTTCACCAGAAATTGGTAAGTAAGCAAGTGTAGTGGCGCGCCCCGATGTGCTCTGAAGTTAAAACCCCATGTGATATGATTTTGTTGATTGTCAGGGTTCATTTCCTAATGAATCATTATATCTTGAATATATCATCAGTCCAAATATTCCTTGTGTCTTCGAGGTCAGGGGTCTGCAAGGAAATCCCAGGGGCAGCTCCAAATAGGTTTACACACAGATGGCAGATCTGTTGCCTCAGCTGTTGGAATTATTATACACTTTATGTTCCCATAATTCATGTATAATGGACCTTTCACAGAAATCAGAAAGAACATGCGCAGAACGAGGAGAACGTTGGTGCTGGAATGCGCATTCATAATATGCGCATTCCTATAGCTTAAAAAACCTAATTTACAGCAAATGGCTCCTCAACTGGGAGGACTGATGGAGTAGTGTGGCTCACTGGTTAGAGGCGGCGGGCCCGAGAGCAGAAGTCGGCCCGGGACCAGGGTTCAATTCCCGACGCGGCAGGGTCGTGGACCTTGGTCAGGGGACTCGATAATTCTCGCTTCGGTGCTTACTCTAATCAGGGGTTCCACTCGGCAACTCTGGGCATTAGCTTGCCTAATCTCCACAACGGCCCCACCAATTCCGGGGATGCCTGGCTCCACCTTGGGGACTCCCAGCAAGGGACCATCTCCCAGGGATAGCCAGGACGGGTTCCCCAGAGTTATACAGCGCCGGGACGCCCCGTTGCTGGGGCAGCTGTGCGCTTTACAAGTATACTACATTTACATTTACATGAAGGTCTTTGGGAGGAAAGTGCCTTGACAGATAAAGTGTTAGAGTTCTTTTATGCATAGCAAGCATCTGCCGTGGACATGGCCTCATGGTGCTTTGTGTTGGTTTCGCAGTGCATTCCCATGTGGACGTGGTGTATTTAGGACTGCGGTATGATAAGACTGTCGATTCGTGTCATGTGTAGCACTGAGGGCGAGTCCCTCTATCTCAGTGCACCTCCAGGCTACAGATATGGCTTTAATGACATTTCAAACAAAATGTAATACATTAAATGACATGTTTCAATGTATATAGCAGGGGGTGTGGCCTGCAGCAGAGACCATCAGGAAGACATGTGATCTGGAATCATTTTATAGTTCAAAAGGTGGTGGGACAAATATATCCTTCAATCCAATTACTGACATCTGTACTCTGTAAAGAGAAAGCTGTATTACCAGTGTGACAGTCACAGAAGTTTGGAAATATAGATAGCTATTCTTTGAGCAGAGCATTAGGCTAACTTATGCTGCTAAATTGTCAATTTTTAAATATGTCTAAACATATTTAAACATTGCAGTCCAGCAGCTCTGTTACCTCTTTATACGCACACTCCCAGTCAGGATATACATGACAAAAGTTGTTAGTGAAGGCCAATCCAATTACAAAATGACTTACTGTTGCTCATGTTTTTTACCAATCAGAACAAAGCATGATGCTTCTCTTGCCCAGAACCTGAGATCACTTAAGCCCCCTCCCCCAGTTTGAAGACCTCTGCTCTAGCTTCAGCGCAGAGTGAATACTTTTACCCACTGCCTATATGTGGGGCGGGCGTTGCTTGCGTGTAGAAGAGCCCGTCAATAGTTGTGAGAACATCAGGTGTAGATTCATCTAACATATGTTATTGTGCATGTTGTCTCCAGCTGTTTACTTCTTCCCTCGCTCTCTGATCTCCTTCCCTGCTCCCGCTCTGACCTGGAGAGCTAAGCACTGCCGGACAGACCTGTCCCTCATACTTTCCCCCTATCAAGGCTTCTGCTTGCCCATCTCTGCAGGGTGCTGGGTGTAATTCTACAAACGGAACCTTTGGAAGTGTTTTAGACGTGTGTCTCCGGCGAGCATCCCCCAAGCAGGGGCCGTTTATCACCTCTTAGACTGAGGGTAGCAGTTTTTACTTATTTATTTATTAATTGATTTTATGCGTTTTTATATAGCGCTGACTTTACCCGAAGGTGTCAGAGCGCTTCACAATAGGAGCAGCAATGATACATGAGGAGAAAATTACAAAACAAACGTTAAGTTACATGACGCAGTAACGTGAGCAAACAAAATACAAGAGGTAGCAAAAGGTACATTACAGGACGAAAAAGTGACGTGTGTGCAAGTTACAAAAACGTACAAAGTACAAGTAGAGGTATAATACTGCAATAAATGGCCGACACTCAAGCACAAGAACAAACGTTATGTAGGCAATGGTGGCACTTGTGCAAGTATCTAAAGCAAACAAAATGTAAGAGGTAGCAAACAGTATGTTACAAGAGAAAAGTGACGTGTGCAAGTTACAAAAGAGAACCAAACACAGGTAGAAGGATAATACCGCAATAAATGGCAGACTCTCAAACCACAAGAACACACTGGGAAGGCACTTCCATAGTCATGGAGAATACAATTTTCTATAAGGGAAGGTCTTCTTTGAGATAATAGAGAGGGAGTGAGTTAAATTTGGAAGTGTCTTTGAAGGAGGAGTACTTTGAGGTCAGTTTTGAAGGCCTGGGAGGAGGTGGTCCGTATTTTACAGAACTTTTTAAACTATTGTTGTGTGGTTAAAAAAAGTATTGTATTGTTTCTCACTTAACGAGTTTTTATTATACAACTGTTATCTTCTTATTTTGTTACAAATATGATTATAATACCTTCATTGCGTCCCAATTACTTTAAGGAAGACAACAGGAAGTACTCCCGAGGCCGGCTTACATCCCGCCCACCGGTAAAAAAATGGTGGGAAGCCACGGCCAACTGCCGATTAGGTAAAGGGAGCCACAGGTCAAAAAAGTTTGGGAACCACTGCCTTATAGATTCCCAGGTGTAACAACCATTGTTTCCCATTCTCTCCCTTATAGATTCCCAGGTATAACAGCCATTGTTTCCCATTCTCCCCTTCATAGATTCCCAGGTGTAACAGCCATTGTTTCCCATTCTCTCCCGTATAGATTCCCAGGTCTGACAGCCATTGTTTCCCATTCTCTCCCTTATAGATTCCCAGGTATAACAGCCATTGTTTCCCATTCTCCCCTTCATAGATTCCCAGGTGTAACAGCCATTGTTTCCCATTCTCTCCCGTATAGATTCCCAGGTCTGACAGCCATTGTTTCCCATTCTCTCCCTTATAGATTCCCAGGTATAACAGCCATTGTTTCCCATTCTCTTCTTTATTTACTCCCAGGTGAGGCAGTCATTGTTTCCTATTGTCTCCCTTATAGATTAATTCCCAGGTGTAACAGCCATTGTTTCCCATTCTCCCCTTATAGATTCCAAAGTGTAACAACCTCTGTTTCCCAATTTCTCCCTTATAGTTCAAGTTCGGGCATTTATATAGCGCACTACTCACCCAGAGGGTCTCAAGGCGCTAGAGGGAGGGGTTCACTATTTGTCGAATATCCAGGTTTTCAGTTCTTTTCTGAAGGAGATGTGGTTCTGAGTAAGGCGGAGGTGGGTGGGGAGTGAGTTCCAGGTCTTGGCAGCCAGGTAGGAGAAGGATCTGCCACCCATGGTGGTTTTTCGGATGCGCGGGACTGCGGCGAGGGCTTGATTGGATGATCTTAGTTGGCGGGTGGGAATGTAGAAGGACAGCCGGGTGTTGAGGCATTCGGGTCCCAGATTATAAAGGGCCTTGTGTGCGTGGGTAAGAAGGCGGAAAGCAATTCTTTTGTTGACGGGAAGCCAGTGGAGATTTTTTAGGTGTCCGGTGATGTGCTCTTGGCGCGGGATGTCTAAAATGAGTCTCGCTGTCGCGTTTTGGATACGCTGGAGCTTTTTCTGCAATTTTGTTGTAATTCTGGCGTAAAGTGTGTTGCCATAGTCTAGTCGACTCGTGACCAGTGCATGGGTGACAGTCTTTCTTGTCTCGAGGGGGATCCAGCGGAAGATCTTTTTGAGAATGCGAAGGACGTTGAAGCAGGAGGACGATACGGCGTTGATTTGTCTGGACATTGAGAGAGAGGAGTCTAGAATGAAGCCAAGGTTACGTGCATGGTCTGTGGGTGTGGGTGCTGATCCCAAAGCGGAAGGCCACCATGAGTCGTCCCAAGCTGAGGGGGAGGATCCTAGGATGAGCACCTCCGTTTTGTCTGAGTTGAGTTTTAGGCGGCTCTGTTTCATCCATTCGGCTACTTCTTTCATACCTTCGTGAAGATTGGTTTTGGCGGTGTTGGGGTCTTTGGTGAGTGAAAGGATTAGCTGGGTGTCGTCGGCGTAGGAGATGATGTTGAGGTTGTGTTGACGTGCGATGGAGGCGAGAGGACTCATGTAGATGTTGAAGAGGGTGGGACTGAGTGAGGAACCTTGAGGTACGCCGCAGATGACTTCGGTGGGCTCTGAGTAGAATGGGGGGAGTCTGACTCTCTGGGTTCTCCCAGCTAGGAACGAGATGATCCAGTCCAAGGCTTTTCCTTGTATGCCGATGTTGTTGAGGCGTTGTATGAGGGTGCTGTGACAGACAGTGTCGAAGGCGGCGGAGAGGTCGAGTAGAATGAGGGCCACTGTTTCTCCGTTGTCCAGGAGTGCTCGGATGTCATCGGTCGCCGCAATGAGGGCGGTTTCGGTGCTGTGTTTGGCTCGAAAACCGTTCTGTGAGGGATCCAGGGAGTTGTTGGATTCAAGGAAAGCGGCGAGTTGGCTGTTGACGGCTTTCTCGATGACTTTGGCCGGGAAAGGGAGGAGGGATATGGGTCGGTAGTTTTTCAGTTCTGAGGGGTCTGCTGTGGGTTTTTTCAGAAGGGCGCTGAGTTCGGCGTGTTTCCAGATTTCTGGAAAGGTGGCAGAGTTGAGAGAGCAGTTGATGACATTGCGGAGTTGGGGAGCGATGATGGAGTCAGCTTTGTTGAAGATGTAGTGGGGACAGGGGTCAGAAGGCGAGCCAGAGTGGATTGAGTTCATGAGGCGAATGGTGTCTTCAATGGTGATTGGGTTCCAGGAGCTGAGGTTGTTAGTTAAGGGGTGGGATCTGAAGGGGGTGGGGCGGGTTGGTCACTGGGAGTATTCTTGAAGCTGTTGTGGATGTCGGCAATTTTGTTGTAGAAGGAGGATAGCGCATCGCAGAGGTCTTGGGAGTTAGTGATGTCGTTGGATGCTGCGGAAGGGTTGGTGAATTCTTTGACGATATTGAAGAGTTCCTTGCTGTTATGAGAATTGTTGTCGAGATGGTCCTTGAATGCTGATTTCTTGGCGGATCGAATCAGTTGGTATAGCGCGCTACTCACCCGGAGGGTCTCAAGGCGCTTGGGGAGGGGGGGTCCGCTACTCATCGTAGTTCAATGTGGGCGCCACTATCTGTAGTTGCTCAAACTCTAGATTAATCATGTTTAATTTCCCTGCTTGAGTATTTAAGGTTAGCCCCAAACCAGGGCTACCAACCGTCATGAGTCAATCATTCTGATCCAACGTACTCAGTGCCTGATATCTGTTATGCGTTGAGATCTCGAAGATTGGACTTCTGTCAGAATTAGGAGGCCTGGTTGTGGTATTATACTGAGGAACCTTGGCTAAATGACTATAGAAGTATCCCAAGGGGTGCACACCCACACTATTCTCGCCCAGCTTCAGGGATGCTGCTCTAAGAAGCACAGTCGCAACATGCTGAGGGTGCCTAAAATTAATAATGATACATTCACCCCTGCAAGTTTTCCTGGCATTTCCAATCCAAGGTACCCGCCTAGTTGTCAATATCTGATCCGAATAGTTTATCGGGAATCCACAGTTCTTGTTCAGCCAGGAAACAGTTTTATGTTTAAGTGAATCGTGTGATTCCTGGCGGAAATTGGACTCTATAGGGTCTAAAGGTGGAACATTTGAAAGTACGACAACGTATGGTTCACAGTCTGGTGGGAGATTAGTTGGACGTATTTTCCTCGGTGGGATTAATGGCCCCACTGTACTTGCTGGGGCCACTTTGGTCTGCATGGACTGGCCATCCAGTTGGCTCGTCTCCCTGACTTTAGCCGTACTTACCCTCCCCACCAATGTCTTCTGTACAACATTTTCTGGTAGATCGGCCCTTTCCCTCAATTTTGGACTCTTATCATTAGTTAACCGGTTTAAGAGACTTCCCAATCTAGACACTTCAGCTGTCAAGGCATCTATTTTTGCCACTAGAGGCTTGACAGTAGTTTCTAGTTTAGCCTCAAACATCTTAGCTATATGGTCCAAAAGATCAAAGTTTGTGTTAATGCCACTATTAATATTCACAGTCTCTTTGTGGCCAACAGTAGTCCTCTGCACTGTATCAGGTATTTTCTTGTGGTGTGTTCCTCCCCGCTTGGTCAATGTTCTCCTACATTTCCTTACTGCTCTCTTGACTGGAGAGCGCCGTATTGAAACATCCATGGATTCATCTGGTAAATCATCGTCTAGTATGTCCTGATCTACCACTAATATTGCCGGGGTTTCCACTATAAGAGCATCAGTAGTAACATCAGTAGTAGGAGAGGAGGCCAGATTCAGACCACTACTGTCATCAGGGGGAGTAGTTATTACCACTGGCAAGTTGTCGCGACCCAGTGATTTCCTTCTGTCGTTATTGATTTTACTCACCATTTTGACTAAGTAGTTGTCCATGGTTGATTTACTTTTAGCCGTCTATAATAACTAAATATTAACCCCTAAAACGCTAGTACCTTTCGAAACGCGTCTAGTTGGGGACAGGGACACAAGAACAAGATATTATAACATTACAAGTACTTCCTTTTTAAAGTTGCGAGACATAGGATGTGGTTAAAATTGTACTAAACAGTCATAGAAGTCTTACTTTTCAGGGGGGTAGCCCTGCCCTGCCTCGGTCTGCCCGGACTGCACACACTGCCCCGCCCTTGTCCCGGGCTTTTCCCGGGCAGCTCCCACGCGCGTCTTGTGGGGCGAGTGGTGCTCTGGCTACTTGTAGCGCCTTCGGGCGTGCTTCCATCGTCAGGAGTGCCCGACACACCCCCAAGCCTGCCGGGAATTGTGGTTTGGCTGCAGGCGAGTGGTAGGACCAGCCGTTCCCCTCACGGCGTCCGGTTGCGTGTGCTGTGCCGTTTCCCTCACGGATGCTAGGTAAGTTCTGTGCCCCCCAGGTATAACAGCTATTGTTTTCAATTTTCTCCCTTATAGTTTCCCAGATGTGCCAGCCATTGTTTCCCATTCTCCCCCTCAGATTCCTAGGTATAACATCCATTGTTTCCCATTATCTTCCTTTTAGATTCCCAGGTGTAACAGCCATTACATTTACATTAGAAATACGAGGGAATGTTAAGTCCAGACCATGCAAGGGCAAAGAATTCCGCAAATGGAAATCTATTGACCTTCCGGGATTCATTGATGCTTTAAGCAAAACTGTACCTATGCCGCACGAGGACCTGGACACTGGTGAGAGAGCACTGTCTAACTGGCTACGCCACGCAGCTGATCTCTCAGCCCCCCTGGTACTGGTCTCTAGCATTAGAGGGAATGATGCCCACAAATGGTTCTCCCAAGAACTGAAAGATCTTAAATTAGGGGTACGACAAAAGGAACGGAAATGGAGACAAAATTACTCCCCACAAGACAGGAAAGTGTATTGCGCCGCAAGAAAGGAGTTCCAAAAAATTCTGCACCAACATAAAACCAATTACTTTTCCCAAAAAATCTTAACCTCTTCCAATAAAACTAAAGATGTTTTTAATATAGTCAATGAGCTCTGTGACGATGATAGGACAGCTCCCTCAATAGCTCCTACCCAGAAGTTGTGTAACTCTCTGAATGAATACTTCAGAGAGAAAATCCTAACTATAAAACGCAACATTGCAAGTGCTCCTAAATCATCTCCTTTGGATGATATTTTTAATAACCCTACTACATTAGACGCCCTCCCTGTCATAGACTCTAAAACCTTTTCTGCTCTCCTGGCACGTGTCAAGTCTGGCTCACCCGACGACATCTGCCCACCCTACATCTTCACAGAAATAGGGCATTCCATCCCTCATGGGATCCTTCCTCTGCTTAATGACTCACTCGTTCAGGGAAAGGTACCTGCAGGGTTTAAACACGCTTTACTTATTCCCTTGATTAAAAAACCCGGCCTTGATCCTCATGATCCATCAAATTATCGTCCGATATCCTTGTTGCCATTCCTTTCAAAGATCCTGGAGGCACACGTTGCTAGTTATCTCTCTAGCTTCGTTGAAACTACTGGATATCTAGAGCCCAATCAAGCTGGGTTTCGACCGGGGCATTCTACCGAGATGGTGACTTTGGCGGTCCAGAATGTACTAAGATGCAATGCAGACAAGGACACTCACCAAGCACTGGTACTTCTCGACTTGTCGGCCGCGTTCGACACGGTCGACCATACCATCTTGATCGACCGTGTCGAACGGGCGGGCCTTAGAGGCTCGGCATTGAGATGGCTGAAGTCATTTATCTCGGAACGTACCCAGGCAGTGAGATTAGGAACCTTTACAGCCCCTAAAATTAAAAATGAATGCGGAGTCCCTCAGGGATCGTCCTTGTCCCCACTTTTATTTAATTTGTACTTACGACCCCTGCTGTATTCATTAAAAAAGTTTAGAGCCTTAATTTTTAACTATGCAGATGATCTGCAATTGATCTTCCGTCTGGATTCCCCTGGTGCGGCTACCGAATTTCGGGAGGCCATGGTCCACATTCAGAGATGGATGAGCCTAAATCACCTGAAACTCAACCCAGGCAAGACTGAATTGATTTTGCCTGGGAAGAGTGAACTGTACTGGGGGCCACATTTTTGGCCTCCAGAAATGGGAAACCCTCCAGCCAAGTCCCTAACAGTAAAAAGCCTAGGGGTCACTTTTAACGAAGATCTTTCGCTTAAAAGTCAGGTAGGGACCGTGGTATCTGCAAGCTTTTTCCAACTTCGTAAGATCAAGAAGATTGCCTACCTATTAACCCATTCTGCTCTGATTCAAGTCATCATCGCTCTTGTACTGTCCCGCCTGGACTATTCCAATAGCTTGTATTTGGGTCTTCCAGCTGGGCAGCTCAAGAGACTTCAACTGGTTCAGAACCAAGCGGCCAGGCTGATCTGTAAGATTCCCAAATGGCAGTCCATCAGGCCGGGACTGGTCAGTCTCCACTGGCTGCCAGTAGCGCAGAGAGCAACATTTAAAGCTGGATGCATTATCTTCAGGGCTCTACAAGGTAAGGGCCCTGGATTTATTAGCAGCCTGCTTGTTAGCTACACCCCCTCTCGTGCTCTCCGCTCAGGTCAAAAGAACCTGTTAGTGGTGCCTCGGATCAGGAAACAACGCCAGGGAGGCGGATCTTTCCACTTCTTGGCCTCCTCCCTGTGGAACTCTCTGCCACTGACGCTAAGGCTTCATGAAGACCTGCTAGCTTTTAGACAGGCTTTCAAAACTTGGCTCTTTAGGCAAGCTTACCCATAGTTAACTCGGCCTTTTCCTGCTATATGTTATGTTTTTGCTAATCTTCCTGCAGCGCCATGAAGCCTACGGGCGTACGTGCGCTTAAAAAGTTCAATTTAACATAACATAACATAACATTGTTTCCCATTCGTTCCCTTATAGATTAATTACCAGGTGTTACAGCAATTGTTTCCCACTCTCCCTTTAGATTCCCAGGTGTAACCGCCATTGTTTCCCATTCTCTCCCTTTAGATTCCCAGGTGTAACCGCCATTGTTTCCCATTCTCTCCCTTATAGATTCCCAGGTATAACAGCCATTGTTTCCTATTGTCTCCCTCATAGATTCCCAGGTGTAACAGCCATTGTTTCATCATTATACTTTTATTCAAAACATGTATCATAAAAAGTACAAACATACAATACATACATATATATTAAAACCACTTCATCATTACAAAAGAAAATTATTTAAAACTGAATAGGAAAAATGCATTTAAAAATCATATGGAGATATTGACTGTAGACATGAGTTGCAACAACCTTAACCTGGTAATCCATGCACATGATAAAAACTTTGCAACCCCACAAACAGTAACCATACAAGTGGTATTGGAGGTAATAATACGTAGGGCTGTTTTATAATCCCTTACTCCAAGATTCTTAAAAACTGGCTTTAACCATTTGTTCCTAGCCTGAGTATATGCTTTACAGGCAAAAATAAAATGACCTATAGATTCTTCAGGGCAAGAACAACCCGGACACTTCCTATCCTCTTCCCTCCTTCTACCCCACCTTGACATAAAATTTTTAAGAGGGAGAGTGCCATGTCTAAATTTCAGATAAAGAGTCCTATCCCGGGGGATCTGGATAAAATCCAAGAAAGGTTCTAACTTTGTGGTGGGCTTGTGGGATAAAAAATTCTCTGTTAATTGGCCCCAGTTTGGGTTGTGCAGAGCCTTAGCCTCTATCCAGTCCCAATAAAGTTTTTTTACCGTTTGTTTCGGTGGGGGAGATTGGGAAGCCCAAGCATCGCTTAAGCCCACGCTAGCTGTAAGCTGCTTTAAAACATTTAGCCACTTAATCTTACCCGAGGTATTTAATTTTAATATTTCATCAAACACTAGAGCATAATTAACTAATTCCGGGGTCCTCCTGAGGCGCACCCAAAATAATAAAGGACGAAGCTGGACAATGTCTCAAATGGACCTCCTACCCAGATCGGCAAATAATGGTTTTAATGGGGTTGAGACTGGGAGCGAAATCAAGTTTCTCATAAACTTATTCTCGGCTAATACAAGAGCTTTAGTATTCTCAATGCCCCATATTTCTGAACCATAAACTGCTGATGCTAACGCCTTTCCCTCGTAGACCGACAGGGCTGGAGCTATTGGTCTACTCACTGAAAGGCGCTGGTTCTTTAAAATAGTGCCGGATACTCTTTTAAGATTTAAAATCATTTTACTCATGTGTGGTTCCCATTTCATTTTATTACTGATTCTAACCCCGAGGTAGTCGAACTCTTCCACTACCTCTAGAGGTGATCCATTCAAGGAAAGATGAATCTTCCTATGATTTCTTTTAGCAGTCATAACCATTAATTTCGTTTTAGTGGTATTTATCGTTAGTCCCTGAACCTGACAAAAAACGCTAAAACGATCAAGAAGGATTTGCAGGCCTTTGGGGGTTTTAGATAACAGAAGGGTGTCATCGGCGAAGAGGAGCGATGGTGTTTTCTCCCCGGCAATAATAGGAGCGTCTGCCGGTATTTCTCGCAGATAGTTCACCACTCCATTTATGAACAGAGAAAACAGGGTCGGGGCCATCACACACCCCTGCCGCACCCCTCTGTTAACAGGAATACTCTTAGTGAGTTGCCCCTCAGTCCCCCGCCGAATCCTAGCAAAAGTACCCTCGTGTAATTTGATTATGAATTGGAACAAATAGGACGGGAATCCCATGTCCATTAAAACCTCCCAAAGTTTGGCACGGGGGATTACATCAAATGCAGTTTTTAAATCTATAAAGGCCAGGTAAAGAAAGACTCCCTCTGGCTATTGACACTGATTTCCCAAAAACGGCACAGAATCTAAAAACCTGGTCCATGGCTCCTACGTTGCTTCTAAAACCTGCTTGGAAGTGGGACAAGATGTTATCTTCCATTAGCCAACACTCTGTCCGATTTATAATGACCCTGCCAACTACTTTTTGAATAGTATCAATTAAACTAATTGGTCTGTAGTTGGCAGGGTCCTCTCTTTCGTCCTTTTTAAAAATAGTAATAACTTCAGCGCCCTTCCAGGAAACAGGTACTTGGTGGCCGGACTGGATAAGATTCATAATTTTAGCAATAAAATCAGCCCAGACTATGGGGTCATACAACAGTAAGTCCCCTGGGATTCCATCGGGGCCAGGAGCCTTGCCCGGAATTATTTTGTGGATTGCATCCTGAACTTCGCGGGGCGTGAACAACTCATCTATGTTGTCACAATTTAATTGGACCAAACGGCCAATGCCCAGTACAGGAGATGTTGACACATCTTCCAAACTGCCTTCACCGTATAACTTGGAAAAGTGGGAATGCCATTGGCACTCCGTGATATGGTTGGGAATAGGCTCAGCCCCTCGCCTATCAAGGGTATTTATTATTTTCCAAAACACAGTGGGGTTTTTTCCATGCGCTGCATCTTTCAGCGCCTGCCAATGGTCCTCTTCCCATTCCTTCTTGGCTGTCGCAATACTTTTGCGATAGTCATGTCTTGCAACTCTTGCAGCTGTTGGGTCCTTGTTTTTTATGGCCAGGGAGATAGCTTTTCTCTTTTCTCTGCAATTGGCTGTATACCAGGGATTACCCTTCCTTTGAGTATGTTTAATCAGCTTCTGCCCCTTAGATTTTTTAATAAAAAACATACCAATCTCACCTATTAGGTTCATATACTTGGCTGCTGTAGTAGGCCCCTGGGAATGGGGGACTATTGGGGTAACTGATGGCAGGTCACTCAAAGCGGCCAGAACTAGAACCTTGATGTTATCTAGTATCTCTTCATCGCACCTGACTACGTTCCATTGAAGCCTGCGGTTGCAATTAGAAGGAACTACTTCTTTGGTAATCATCTCTTTGGGAACTCTATTGCTGAACTTGTCTCCCCAGAACATTCCCATACATAGGGGATTGTGGTCGCTATCTGTCCTTTGACTGACCTTCATATCCACTAGGTTAACCCAAGACCGAACATCCAGAAGGATGTAGTCAATCCGTGATGGGCTACCTATTCGATTAAATGTCATTGCGCCCAAACGATCTGATAGAGTACGACCATTTAGGGCCCGTAAGTCATGATCTGAAACCAGGGCATTTAGCTGAATTGCTCGTGCAGACCACTTCTTGATTGGAGCCAGAGTTAAAGATGGTATAAACTGGTTCCCAACTTCATTGTATAAACCCAAGAGATCCTCTTCATCCAGGGGCTCAAAGGTACAGTTAAAATCACCCCCCACCAATATTGTGGAATTGGTGGGGAGGGAAGATAGCCTGTTGTCTAGCAACTCCAATATGGGTGAGGTTTGACCACCCGGTAAACCTCTGGCATAAACACAAAAAAGTTCCAAGACATTGTTGCCAGACGGACTTTTGACAGTAATATGCAAAATATCATTTGAGGGGACATGGTTGACAATAGTGACACAATTCAAATCTATCCTAACCCAAATGAGTAAACCTCCAGATGGACGTCCCTTCCCCATTGAGACAGCAGGAACAAAGAATGTGGAATATCCATTCTTATATTCTGGCCGGACACACCAGGTTTCTTGGAACATACAAATATGATAGTCATTTAAAAAATTATTCCAAGCTGGGTTAGCAAAATTTTTTTTTAGGCCTGCTATATTCCAAGACAGGATTTTGATAGGGAAAAGGGATGATGAAAGGTCTTTAGATGGAGTCACGGTAACAATTTCCCTTACTATTATGTCTAAACTGGTACTAACTTGATTGAGTGGTACCTCCCTGCTATTATTAATAGATCCGGTGCCCAGGGAAGTCAGTACCCCTCTCTCATTAGGAACTTCAGGGGACTGAGATGATGGTCAGTCCACCCCTTCTAGCCCACTGTAACGATTATAGCAAGGAAATATAGGATGGTTAAGCTGCGGACCCCACCCTTCTCCGTTCGGCTGGGGATCACCCATCCAATGTC
Organism: Lissotriton helveticus; assembly: GCF_964261635.1. Taxonomy (NCBI): domain Eukaryota; kingdom Metazoa; phylum Chordata; class Amphibia; order Caudata; family Salamandridae; genus Lissotriton; species Lissotriton helveticus. Next base: position 1,949,938,262 of record NC_136068.1, read on the forward strand.
TCCCCATCTTCCCAGGAACTAAATTCCAGCCTTCCTCTTCAACCCCCCCCCCCACTTTTGGGGGATCTGGTAGGTAGAAATCTCCCTCCTATTACTCCCTCTCCCTGACCCTCTATTAGACAGCCTCAGCCAGCTCCACCTGGCATCCTGATGGACCTCTTGGGTATAAAAAAATGACAATGGTTTGGCTGATACCACTGACTTATTATCATATGGAGGAAAGGAGCAAATAAATTCCACCAGTCGTGGGTCCTCAAACCCAGGGGGCCCTCTCTACCATAAGAATGTTCTTGTTTAGTCCAGGGGGTGGCGGATAATTTTTGTCAAGCCAGTGGCAAATTTTATTTTTAATTGCCCAGGTATAACAGCCATTGTTTCCCATTCTCTCCCTTATAGATTCCCAGGTATAACAGCCATTGTTTCCCATTCTCTCCCATATAGATTCCCAGGTGTAACAGCCATTGTTTCCCATTCTCCCCTTCATAGATTCCCAGGTGTAACAGCCATTGTTTCCCATTCTCTCCCTTATAGATTCCCAGGTATAACAGCCATTGTTTCCCATTCTCTCCCATATAGATTCCCAGGTGTAACAGCCATTGTTTCCCATTCTCCCCTTCATAGATTCCCAGGTGTAACAGCCATTGTTTCCCATTCTCTCCCTTATAGATTCCCAGGTATAACAGCCATTGTTTCCCATTCTCTCCCATATAGATTCCCAGGTATAACAGCCATTGTTTCCCATTCTCCCCTTCATAGATTCCCAGGTGTAACAGCCATTGTTTCCCATTCTCTCCCTTATAGATTCCCAGATATAACAGCCATTGTTTCCCATTCTCTCCCGTATAGATTCCCAGGTCTGACAGCCATTGTTTCCCATTCTCTCCCTTATAGATTCCCAGGTATAACAGCCATTGTTTCCCATTCTCTCCCATATAGATTCCCAGGTATAACAGCCATTGTTTCCCATTCTCCCCTTCATAGATTCCCAGGTGTAACAGCCATTGTTTCCCATTCTCTCCCTTATAGATTCCCAGATATAACAGCCATTGTTTCCCATTCTCTCCCGTATAGATTCCCAGGTCTGACAGCCATTGTTTCCCATTCGTTCCCTTATAGATTCCCAGGTATAACAGCCATTGTTTCCTATTCTCTCCCTCATAGATTCCCAGGTATAACAGCCATTGTTTCCCATTCTCTCCCTTATAGATTCCCAGGTATAACAGCCATTGTTTCCCATTCTCTCCCGTATAGATTCCCAAATATAACAGCCATTGTTTCCCATTCTCTCCCTTATAGATTCCCAGGTATAACAGCCATTGTTTCCCATTCTCTCCCGTATAGATTCCCAGGTCTGACAGCCATTGTTCTCCATTCTCTCCCTTGTAGATTCTCATGTGTAACAGCCATTGCTTCCCATTCTTTAAAAATGTGTGCCAGCAGCTTGTCTATAGACTCAGTGTACTGAAAGGTTCATAAGCGGGGATCATAGCATGCCTCGGTTACCTTATCCTTAATTTGATTGCTCGCCATATAATGAGTAGTCATCAGTTGATTGTCGGTCTCAAATTCACCTTTCTAAGTGGGTTGAGATCAATGCTCACATATCAGCCTAAGAAATTAATTAGAAAGCCTCTCAGACTCATTGTTTAAGACACTTTTATTTTAATTTGCATCCAGTTTCATGATTACAAGCATGCAATACATCCATTATGAACTGCGATGGCAGCAATTAGACTGCATGACCGCGGGCTTCCTCAGCCACAATTTAACAGACTATACAACTGCACATATGCAAACCATCACAGCCGCAGCCAGTGGCAGCCTCTCGAACGCATGTCGGGCAGCAGAATCTCAGTTTATTGTGCAGCTCAATGTGGCCCTAGTCACTGCTTTTAGTGCGTTCCACACAATATGAACAGGGCAGGGCCCAAGGTTAATGTTAGGAAGTGGGGTGGAGATCATGTCTACTGATTAGTGTGGCTTGAGTGCAGGCAAGCAGACTCCACATCTGCTTGCAGTAAGTTACTTTCAACTAAGGAAAGGCTGGAAGTCATCAGAAAGTGCAGCGTTCTCTGGACTTAGGCTGCACAGTCGGAGAACACACCACAGGCCTGTGAAGAGGTGTGGCGCAGCGGCCAGGGCAGCTGCCTTCGGAGCACAGGGTTCACGGTTCAAACCACAGCTCTGGTGGCAGCTCAGCTCAGCACCATGTGACTCTGGGAAATAGCTCACTTAATTTCCACGACGGCCCCCAGCGCCTTGAGACCTGTAAGGGTGAGTAGCTCGCACTTTGCCAATACGGAATCTGCAGCAAGTCACAAACTCTTGCAGACTTTAGAGAGGCCGTGGCGATCTTGGAAGATTGGGTATAATATGTTGTTGATGGGAGCAAACTTTGAACAACTGTTTTGAACATTTAGGTGAACTGTTAAGACTAATGTTACTGTCTCATAAAATGGTTTCCTTTGATGGTACAGTAAAGATTTTAAGATTGGACTGCATTATATATGTGTACATATGAACATTGTGGACAACATACTACAATTCCAGAATAAACATGCAAATTGCTAAGCGCAGGGAACAAGAAATTATTCCCAGAGTTGGTATTTAACTGCCTGGGAAGTCCTATAAGAATTAGAACTAATCTTTTAGGAGAAAAAGCGTACAGTGATGAAGCTTGAGGTAGTTACTTAAAATATAGCGAACAGTACTAGTGTACATATATATTTGAGAGACTCATTCTTTGTATGCTTAATTTTCAGAACATACCAGTTTCACATCCAAGACAGAGGGTTTGCTACACAGAGATGATGCTATGGTATATCCATTCACAATTATATTTACGGTTAGAAGTCCTATTGATAAGTTATTTAAGATGTCTCTTTGTCTGGTAGAGATTCACTTTATGCTGCGGACCTTGACGCACAGTGGTGGCGAGGCAGAGGGGGAGTCCTGCACCTCTGTATCTCTCTTATCCCTTTGCCCGCTTCTACGGCTGGTCCTCATAGTCTTGTGTATGTGGTCACAGGTGAGGATGGGGGAAAAAAACAGATCCACTGCACAAAGTTAGTGCATCGGCCATTCAATCCCAATATATTCTGGAATATCTTTATTCATTTTACGTAAGTGTTACGGATTTAAATTAAAAAAAAGAGTGATCAAACATACATCTCTTAAGTCATGAGTCAGTCTGTATTGTCAACCATACCAATTTTAATGCAACAGGATTCCAATCTGACAAGACTCTTCGGGTGAATTTCTATGTGCTCTGCCTGCTGAATTAGCGTTTTTGTGCCGACTCGATGAGTATGTTATTTAAAAAACAAATGGATACCTCTTACAGTTGCTCTGACCGATTTGATACCTACCCCCTAGCACTAGAACAGGGTGGATAGCTTATGTGGCACCCGGCCATGTCAACTGTTGGGAAATGATCATACTGTCTGCTCCACCTGGCCGAGTACTAGGCTATTTCTCCTAGGGATCTTTACTAGCATGACGTTCTTGCTTCTCTGCCCACTCGTCCGCAGCAAGGCTTTAACTTTGCCATGGGAAAGGGCCAGACTGGCAGAACCGCTCTCTGTTGGAGGTATAAGAAGTATCGGTAGGGGGCACCTTTCCTGGCTCACCAGCAGGCGTAACCGTCGAAGAGACCAATGGCCATATGTTGGTAAAACTGGTTTTGCGATTCTCAAATTGCGATTTTATGGAAATCACAAAATGCAATGTAGGTAGGATTAGTAACATATTTTGCGAATCCCACATATTCCTTATTTGCAAATCGCAAATTGAGATTCGCAAATAAGGAATACCTTCCCATTCATTCCTATGGGCTAGAAGCCCAATTTGCGATTCCCAATTAGAGAATCGCAAATTAAGAATGCAATTTCAAGGTTGCAAGGGTGTCAATAGGACACCCTATTGCACCCCTGAAATAAGCATGTGTGCACATGTGGTGCACATACATGCGCTAAGGGCATGTATGTGCGCCACATGGCACTTGGAAAAATGCATTTTTCAAAGAAATCGCAAATTACCACCAACCTGAAGTTGGTGGTAATTTGCGATTTCTTAAGCCAAAATCGCACAACTTGGGTGCTTCCTTCATTGCATTTAAGGAATCGCAAGTTGAGATTCCTTAAATGCATTTGCAAAATAGGGAATTGCAAATTTTGCGATTCCTTATTTTGCGAGTGGGTTTTTTGTCTGCTACATAGCACACTGCCCAAATTGTAATCGCAAACCCTGAAATCATGCAAATTTCAGCGTTTGCGATCACAATTTGGCTTCCTACATATGTCCCAAGGTCATTTGTGGAACTGCCACAGGATCTGAAATTGGAGCTGGTCGGCTGGCAAAGGCAGACAGCTCCGTCCCAAAGCCAACGACACCAATCTCCAACTGGCCGGGAGAAGAATACCATGGTCCTCAACATTCACGACAAAAGAGGAAGGTAGCCAACAGCGGCACATAAACCAGCAAAACGTGGTGAGCGCAGCAGCCCTTATTTCAGTGGTCGGTCGACAATTTCAAATATTGATTAACAGACACAGGCAGAAACAGGTGTTGGAAGTCATTGGGTGCTATGATGACAAGGGATTTAGAGACACAGGAAAGATATGGAAATAACTAGGAAGAGATGAGCATAGGTCACATGGAGATTCCATGGAGAAACCGGTGTAGACGTACATTGAGCAGATATGAGCACAGGGTACACGGAGAGAGGCAGTAACAGGTATGGAAAGGCACGGGGAGGATCAGGAGTCGTCTGTCGAGGATAGGGTGAACGGGGACCATGTGAAAACACTTAGATGACACAGTGAGAAACTAGAGATTCTTTATAAGATACTGTACCATGACCTTAGAGAAATTTGGCAGAACATTACAGACACAACCTCCTACTACTGGACAGGAAGGCTCTGGCATCTTGGCTTCTAACAACCTGTGGCAGGAAACGCCATTATAAACAACTATCGATCTGCTTTATCTGGCATCAGAGCAAAGGACTGCATTTGCATCGGTGCCCTAAAGTTCGGCAACAATTCACGCTGAAGAGAACCTGCTCGCGAGCCAACCATACGGCATCTGCGATATTGTAGAAAAGTCTACCTTGTGGAGCTAAGGCGTGCTTCCATATGTACAGGGTGCTGCAGAGTATTACACACTGACCACGTCACCCATGTTTCAAATGATGCCTGTTCCCACCTCATTAGCACCTCTGCACGAGATAATGGATTGCTGTAGTCGCAACACTTCTTTTTAGACATTGGCGAGAGTAACCCCCATTCTGGCAAACAACCACGCTGGGCCGGTAACCCAGGGACAGGGACAACAAAGACACAGTCCTTTGAAACTGCAGAGTCATCTGCAGGAAAAAAGGCCCTTATAGGAATGTTTCTCACGCGAGAGCTTGGACTTTCATACAATATAGCGCCAGGTACCTGCATTGTTGGCATGATTGTTTATATGCAGGAAGGAGACTTTTCCGGCTCACACACAATCCTAAAGGGTTCCCCTTGTTTCGCCATTTTAAGATCAGGTTTTTTTGGTCTTAATTTTGACGCTGCCCGATATTTACTGCACCCTTGTAAATATAGGGCAGCGTCAAAATCAATGGGTGTTGTGGGGAAACGCCCACAGCAACACCTATTGCCCTCCCATTTCACGCTAAGTATAGCGTGGCAGGGTGCTTTATTTACAAGGAAGCGTTAAGCCACGTTAAGTCGCTTAACACTGCCTTGTAAATAAGGTGAAGCGCGTAGCGCCACAGGAACATTAAAAAAAGTTACTTTCCTGTGGCGATAGGGGCTTGTAAATATGCCCCATTGTTTTGGAGAAAGCTCTAAAGACCCACCATCCTGCACTGTGACAAACTAGCACAACAGCAACATCTCAAAGAGGATGCATGAATGCTGTTCACAAAATCACACAAAAATCCTGTAATATGACATAACATCACAGCAATACGAACATGGATCTGAAAGATGTGCCGTTCCCTATAGCAGAAAAAAGGAAAAGATAATGACAGCTGGACAAGAAGAAGCAACACACAAATGAGGTACATAAAAACACAGGGATCTAAGGGGAAACAATTCAAGAAACATATCAGGTGAGACATTACACTTTATGGCAGATTCTTGTTTACCTGCCCTAGTCGGTAGTCCTGCATTAAATGCATTACATTTGCAAAAAAAAAAAACTATGTGCTCCAGAATATAAAATGTACAGTGGGTCAGGATGAGGATCACACAAGTAATGCAGAGAAATACAAAAATTGAGGCTCCACATACAGTGAACAGATGAGGTGCTTAAGGGTGATAGTCCGAGTGGACTCAGTACGCGCTGACAATAAGATCCAACTGCTGAGGGGCTTGAAAAGAACTGGTGGTGACATGCTGGCACTGAACAAATCACGCACCGACACTTTACTGGTGATGTGCATGTAACAAACACATAGGTACGTTAACAAGGTACTTAAAGTGAACTGACAACAGTGCACATAAAACAAGAATCCCACAGTACAGAGAAAGACAACACATAGCACAACACAGTTGGCCTAACAGCTAAGGCGCTCGACCTCGGACCTGGGGATCTGGGTTTGAGTCTCGGTAACGACGCAAAAACCTCCTGTGATTCTGGGCAAATCACTTAATCTCCCCGTGCCTAAAAAACATGAGGGTGTGTCCTCATGTAAAAAAAAACAAAAAAAAAACAAAACGTAACGTGTGCAATGTAAAGCGCTCTGATAACTGATTCGGTTCGGTTCTAGTTCGCGCTATATAAAACGCAAAAAAAAAAAAAAAAAAAAGAAGGGAAGGGAAGAGTGGTTTTACAGTATTAATCCCTCCACTTATAAATGTAGAAAATATGCACCGGAAGGTACTTGTTGGCTTAGGGCGTGTCCAAAAAACATTGTATGCGGTCAGTGAGTCCTGCAGGCAGGGCCACAACCTATGGAATTCATTTAAAAACAATCAGTTGAAGGGACATTATGGTTATGATTCAAAAACTGAAAAACATTTAGATTTGTCAGCTCTGGTGAGCAACAGAACCGTGTTCTCCTGTGCTGCTCAGGCCATCGCACGTGACATCGCAAACAACAGAATTAACTATTATAAACAACACTGATGACAAGAACGCTGCTTTAAGTAATGAGGGGACTTTAACTTTGCTGGTCAATAAAATTGGTAAAATAGAAGTATTACAAAAAGTATATGGAAAAGCATATGAAAGATTAATCAGTATTCATTGAATGACAAAACAAGTGATTATTTAAAAGGCATTGTCCCAAAAAGTAACATGCTGAAAGAGCAGCCCCCTGCACCTCACTGTTAGTGGAATCAAAGTGGGCACCGGTGGGAAAGCAAGACAGCTACTGATCACAAACTGTCAACACCTAAATCAAAGGTTACTGCTAAACAGGAGTAAAAACATTTGCAGGAAATAAAAATGTATGGGGCAGAATCTTTGATCCAGAGAGCGAAGAGATACTTATTGAAGAAACGTACTGTTGGGCCCTCCATTTGCTGATCTTGTACAGTGTTGGGGTGAGGTCACAGCGGATGCGCATTAAAAACATCATTTTCTGGCGATAAAACACATCATCATACAGCTTGTCCACTGGAACATATGTATTAGAGAAGGACCTAGGGGTGAACTTAGAGTCTAGGAGATGCAGACGTCTACCCAAAATAGGGGCACGACCGTCCATCCCATTTACAGTGCATACACAGCAATACGCGCTAAAGGGACACGGGTGGGAAATCGACCTGTGTTTGGTAGAAGTCTCTCAACTGTCAACGATGAAACATACCGATGTCCACACTCAGCCAACGGTGAATTCGTGCCTCGGCGTGTAACGAGCAGGAGGAGTCATCAGACTAATGATTGCCATTGGGGTGTATCAATTCACAATGAAGCCAAGTTGAAAAAGTGACAAATGCTACATGAATAATCAAATAAAACCAACTTTCGTCGGACAAATCATAAAAGCTCGCCAATTTCCAACCTGAATAGTTTCTAGCGAGTACATTTTTAGAACATGACAAAGGTTTGGCAGATTGGCCCCTTTAAGGAGCCTGCTGGGGCGAGTCCAAGATGGCGCACGAGCAGTGCCCCCACAGAGCTCCACTACCCGTTTTGATATCAGCAGCGGATGCGGAGTGCCTTTTTTGGTACTCCTAACCTTGCGGGGAGATGGCCCCCCACATAGAATAAGGTCACGCTAACCTGCTGGAAACATAACAACACTTGCAGCGGAGTGCAGCAGCTCGCACCGCTGGAGTGCTCAATCCTAAAAAGGCAGGAGCTCTCCAGCATCATGGGCCCTGCTATCGTCCCCGAATTGGAGGAGTGGGGCGAAGGCGGCTTTACGGGACCGGGGTGACAGAGACCACCATGCACTACTGCTGACCCCAAGCCTGGGCACTCAGGGACAGCTCCATGTAGCAATGCTTGCCACAGTGGAGGCGACATACGCCCAGGTGGTGCACCGGTGACGATTGGTGGTACTGCTGCTTGATGGAAACGCGACAGGCCTTGCAGTGCAGAGGTGAGAGGGGGAGACGCTGAGGCCCACCCTCAAGCCTCAGCGGTCCACAGATGTCAGTGGGCCCCTAATGGACAGTGCTTAAAGGGAGATTGAGGGGCTGCAACAGGATAGCTTGATATACCTTGTGACCACCCCATATTCTGTTGTGCTGGATCTCACTGTTTGGGGGTTCCCCCGCGTGGACCCTTGCTGTAACATTGAGACACATGCACAGTATGGCCATAATCTAGCTGGGACTAAGACACCCTATTACGACCATGCACACATTGACTATATACAGCAGAGATTCCAATCCCGATGGGGTCCAGTGGCAGCTGCGGCTCAAAGTATTAACTGAGGGCTCTCGACTCATTAGAGGTATTGGACCTGTCCCATCTTTCCCTGCCTGTTATCCCCGTCCTTTTGCAGGTGCACCGCCACGTGGGAAGGTTTCTCCAACGCGGACTGGGGTGGGCTACTGGATCCGGCATTAGGGGCCGGGGATCCTAGCCTTTCAACTCTGCCTCTGCTGGTCCTGAGCAGCTGTCCAGGGCTACCCACCACCCTCAAAGACATGCTTACTGAACCCCGACAAAAAAAGACTGATCAGCACAGGGACACCTCCCCTTCAGTGCCTTCTTCTCCATTTGGGCCTGCCTCCGGCCACAAAGACGAGGATGCCCCAGTCACTCGTGCCTTTCTATAGAGCTTCTTCGACACCCTGAGGGATGACATCGCTCCCTTCAATCATGAAACGGCAATAGTTTTAAGGATATCAAAAAAGACCTGGGAGATGGGACCTAATGGGCATTTCCACTCTGGGCAATGTTATGCAGAGCTCTACTCTATAATCGTTCCAGCAATTTCAAACAGACTTCCAGCTGCATCGGATGCAGTTCCATAAATATCTTCAGCTGATGCACTTCCGACTCCTCTGATCCACTCGATTGACGCTCTGCCCGAATATCACCCCCATGAGGGTCGTCTATTGATGGGAGACCTGGGAGCACACAAGATTCGGCAGATCTATCAGACACTGACCACCCATGCCCGCACAACATCACATAAGACCAGGGGGGCATGGGAAGAGGACTTACCTCACATGACGGATGACGACTGGTCGGATGCCCTCGCCAGTCCACATCTCATTCAAATACCTCCACTGTATATACTTCACACATTCCCACCTGTGGAAGATGGATGTCATCCAGTCCCCTACATGCCTCAGATGTGGGAATGCAGAGGGAACCTTCTTGCATACGGTTTGGATCTGCGGCACACTGCAGCTATTTTGGGTGAAAATAGAGTCCTGCCTGGGCCGGGTTTTATCGTGGGATCGCCCATTAGACCCTAGGCTGTTCCTGCTCCACAGTACAGAGGGGATGGGTGGGAACCACTATAAACACCATTTACTCTTCCTGGGCATCACACTTGCTAAACGGGACATTGCCCAAATCTGGAAAGGAGAATCCTCCCCCAGCAATAGGTGGGTGGAAGACGGCTTGGGAGCAGAGATTGTGTTTTCCAGGCACGTGGTTGCCACCAGAAACATAGAAAAATATGGTCCGCTGGGCGATGTACCGAGGCATAGACCTACCCTTTCTACCACAAACAGACCCTCTATAAGACTCAGCCTATACACCTACCTGATTACTACGATGCCCAAGTCACATAACACTATTGTCAGCGTATATATATATAACTAGACATCCTGAGGTCTATGGTTACCTGCGTCATGTTTCAGTTGTTCAGCCTGCAGGTTTTGGGCTCCGGTCCATTATGTGCCATGAAAATCCAATAAAATGTGTTTACAAAAAGAAATAGGATCTGGTAATATTGGGCCAGAAAGTCAACACTCTTGAACAAGTCAATGACTCGCGCGAGGAGGAACTTGATGACCATCTGTGCGAGTTGATAGAACTAAGGGACAAGAATGCTGAACTGCGCTAACAGCTGGAAGACCTTGAAAACAGACCCTGGTGCTCCAACGTCAGGATTAAAGGGGCCCCCCCAGGCGACACAGGAAAACTAGAGGGCTATGTCATTAGACTGTTCTGCCAGGTGGCCCCAGATTTTGTGGAACAGGAAATTAAACTGGATCACACTCACAGAGCAGGCCGCCCAAGAAAATCTCCTGGCATGCCCCAGGACATCCTGAATTGCCACCACTACTATAGACAAAAAGAAGCCATCATGTCCGCTGTACGAGACCAAAGCAGCTTTGAGGGTACAAATGTGTGGCAGTGTCAGGATCTATCCCACATCACTGCAATGCTGTAAAATCCTACGGCCTATCTTGGAGCTCCTATGTGAACAAAGGATGCGGTACAGGTGGGGGCACACCTTTAGACTTACTTTTGTGTGAAACAATGAAACATGGAGTGTGTGCACCTTGGAGGAAGCCCGCTCCATGCTGGGCATGAACAAACTGCAGGAAGATGACAACACCCGGCCCTCTCCACGGAGCCCGCCACATTCCTCAACTGGAACACAACATTCCTCTCACCCAAAGACAAAGCAGCTCAGCAAACCCACAGAAACAAAGAGCTGTAAGAAGAGGGCAGCCCTGCTATGCCAGCTCCAGCCCCAGGACACCACGTCTGATCTGGAGAATGACTAAGAATGGAACCAATAGCATGTCTTTGCCTCACCATTTCTGATCTGCTATGCACAGGGCTGAGCATTCTCCTGACTCCATACCGGGTAGGCCCAGTACCCACACTCCCCAACTTGGTCATTTCATCTTCTAGCGCAACAGCTCCACATGTACCTCAAGAATACACCTAGCTGCCGAAGACATGGACCCTACCAACCTTGGTTATTGTGATCCCAGGAAGGGAATGCTACAGTTGTGTTGTTATATGTTATACCCCCTTTCCCCTTGTTTGATGCTCTTTACCCAGACACATTTACATCTGCTTATGCTGCTGGACCGGCTGAAGACACTGCAGCTGCACTCATCCCACGCCTGTCTCCCAAGCTCGCCTCTATGCTCTAAAGAATGGTTTAAATAATCAGTTAAATTTCAGGGGTCTTAAAACCCTAGTGAAGTGCTTGGCACTCCTCTCCAAGCTTAGGGAATCGAAATGCGATATCTGCCTTATCCAAGAAACACACCTCCTTAGGGGGGATTGGAAACGCTTGCGATCCCATTGGTTCCATCGCCAGTATTTATCATCCTGTCTGGGGAAAAGGGCGGGGGTGGCGGTTCTATTGGCCACGCACTTCCCCGGACAAGTAATTCAGACATAAGCAGAACTACCTGGCAGACTCCTGTCCTTGTGCATTACCATGAAGATCTAAACATTCATGCTAGCTAATGTTTATGCTCCAAATGAACACAAAGAGGCCTTCATCTTAGACGCTGTGGGGTGGGTGACGGCCACCACTGAAGCAGACGTCCTCATAGGGGGCAACTATTACCTGGTCCCTGACGCACTCCTAGACAGGTCAGTTCAAAGGACAGGACAGACGGGAGCATTTACACTGATAAGCCGTCAGCATCTGCCAGACTTTGGACTAATGGATGTGTGGTGAATGCATCACCCTGCCCTGAGTGTTTGCACTTTCTTCTCAGCGGCACAACAAACATATGCCAAGAGAGACGTTTTCCTCAAGTCCCCACTCCTATCAATAGTCACCATGACTGGGGACATTGGCGTAGCTGCCCTTTCAGATCACTCACCTTTAAGCATCACATTTCATTTGCCAGGCTCCAATCAAACAGCATTTGTAAAGGGTAACACTATCACCCCTAGGGGTATCTGGGCGTTGTGTCTCCGTCGAAGAGCCAGGTCTTGAGTCTCTTTCTGAAGTCTGCCTTTGAGGGGGCTGTACGGAGCAGGAAGGGAAGGTCGTTCCAGGTCTTGGCATGGCAAACATGTAGGAGGAGTGGCCACAGCTGCTGCTGCGACTGATGTAGGGTATGTGTGCGAGGGCGTGAAGAGGAGCACAGGTGTTGATGGAAGTTCAGTCAATGGTCAATGTAGGCAGGTCCTAGGTCATGGATGGCTTTGTAGGCGTGTGTGAGGACCTGGAATTGGCATATATTCTGGATGGGGAGCCAGGGGAGATCTCTCAGGTGAGGGTCAATATGGGTTCATTTGGGGAAGTCCAGGATGAGTACTATCTGCGGCTTCTGAGGAGCGGGGTGGAGATGCCGGCATAAAGGGCGTTGCCGTAGTCGAGGCGGCTTGTGACGAGGGCCTGAGTGACGATCTTTCTGGTGATGGCTGGGATCTATCTGAAGATTCTGCGGAGCTTGCAAAGTATGTGGGAGAAGGAGGAAATGACTGCGTTGACTTGTTGTTTCATGGTCATCCATTTGGCTATGTTGGTCATGGTATTACAGAAGTTTATTTTGGAGTCCGAGGTGTCTTCAGTGAGAGAGGGCATCAGTTGAGTGTCGCCTGTGTAGGAGATTATGTTGAGTTTGGGGGATCTGATGGCATCTGTGAAGGGGCTCATGTAGATGTTGAACAGTGGGGTGGAAGGATGATCCTTGTGGTACGCTGCATATGTCTTTGGTGGACTTTGCAGGTGCACCGCCACGTGGGAAGGTTTCTCCAACACGGACTGGGATGAGGTACTGGACCCGGCAATATGGCCCGGGGATCCTAGCCTTTCAACTCTGCCTCTGCTGGTCCTGAGCAGCTATCCAGGGCCACCCACCACCCTCAAAGACATGCTTACTGAACCCCTGACAAAAAAACTGATCAGCACAGGGACACCTCCCCTTCAGTACCTTCTTCTCCATTTGGGCCTGCTTCCGGCCACTAAGACGAGGATGCCCCAGTCACTCGTGCCTTTCTATAGAGCTTCTTCGACACCCTGAGGGATGACATCGCTGCCTTCAAACATGAAACGGCAATAGTTTTAAGGATATCAAAAAAGACCTGGGAGATGGGACCTAATGGGCATTTCCACTCTGGGCAATGTTATGCAGGGCTCTACTCTAAAATCGTTCCAGCAATTGCAAACAGACTTCCAGCTGCATCGAATGCAGTTCTATAAATATCTTCAGCTGATGCACGGTCCGACTCCTCTGATCCACTCGATTGACGCTCTGCCCGAATATCACCCTCTGGAAGGATGATCCTTGTGGTAAGCTGCATATGTCTTTGGTGGCGGAGGTAAAGGGAGGCAACTGGATGCTCTGTATTCGTCCTGTAAGGAAGGGTGATCCACTTGAGGGCGTCTTGCTGTATGCCTATGTTGTAGAGTCTGCTGATGAGGGTGTTGTGGGAGACGGTGTTGAACGCCACAGAGAGGTCGATGAGGATCAGGGCCACAGTTTCTCCATGTTCAAAGGAGTGTTCTGATGTCATCTCTGGCAGCAATCAGAGCGGTCTCAGTGCTGTGGTTGGCACAGAATCCTGATTGTGAGGTGTCCAGTAGGTGGTTTTGTTCCAGGAATTCAGCGAGCCGCTGGTTGATGGTTTTCACAAGTACTTTGGCCGAGTAGGGGAGCAAGGAAATCGGGCGATAATTTTTGAGATTGCTAGGATCAGTGAAGGCTTTCTTTAGGAGAGGTCCGATGTCTGCATGTTTTCATCTGTTCCGGATGGATGCTGCAGAGATGGAAACATTGAGTATGCTGGTGAGTTGCATGCTGATTGGGCGTGGTTGTAGAGGTGGTGGGGGTAGGGGTCAGTAGCCGCCCCGGAGTGGATGGTAGACATGATAGCTGTCGTGGTCAGGGCGCCGAGCAGGGACCAGGTGGTTAGGGTATGGCTGATGTTCGCTGGTTGGTTGAGGTGGTTGAGAATGGCGGGTTGGAGGCTGAAATTGTTGAAGATGTTGGTGATCTTGCTGTGGAAGTAGTCTGAAAGGGTTTCGCAGAGTTCTCGGGAGGGGTGGATGGTGGTCTCTATGGCTGTTGGGTGGGAGAATTCTTTGACTAATTTGAAGAGTTCCTTTGTGTGGTTGGCCGTGGAGTTGATGCATGTGGTGAAGGCTGCTTTCTTTATGTGCCGGTGATATTTGCTGGGGCGGTTTTTTGAGCTGCTCTGCCTGCGGGGTTCTTAGTGGCGTGCCATCTTTTCTCCAGTTGGCAGCCGTTGCGCTTGGTTGTCCTGAGTTCTGGGGTGTACCAGCTAGCAAGTTTGGAGATCCTGTTGGATTCTGTAAGTTTCAGTGGGGTGACTGTCAGTGCTGTCAGTAATCCAGGTGACAAAGTTCTAGACGACCTGGTCGAAGTCTTTTGATGCTTCAGGTTGGAACCTCTACACCGTCCTTGGCACCTCAACCACTAACTACTAGTCTATGATTCCATCATATCTGAAATTACCGATGTCATTCATACCCTCTAGGACACCAATGATTCCCCTACTACCAACGTAGCATTGGTATGGTACACCCTGAAGGCAGTGGTCCAGGGCCGCTTTATTTCTACTGCTGCCCAACTCAATAGGGAGAGAAGAGACAAACAAATCTGCTTAGAGGGACAGGTAAGGGAGTTGGAGGAAGCGCACAATCAGGCTCCCGTAAAAGAAGGCGCCAGCTCATGACGGCGTGTAACAAGTTAAGGCTCTAGACATAGACAAGGCAGAATATGCCCTCCTGTGTACTGAACAAAAAAACTACACAGATGGCAACAAAGCCAGTCGTCTGTTGGCACATCTACGAGCCCAAGTTCTTAAGCAACAGGTGGCGAAAATAGAGGTAACACAAGGCAACAAGGTACAACAGGATAAGAAAATTGCTTGGGAATTTGAACATTTCTACGCTACTCTATACACGTTGGAAACCCTTGAGCTGGGTGACGCTGAATCCTACTTAGCGCAGGCCCCTTTGTACCTCATTCTTCAAGATGACGCTTCGTAATTAGACAGGGACATTCACCCAAACGGGGTACTTTTGGCTATCAACCGCCGGCAACCAGGTAACGCACATGGACATGACGGCTACACATCTGAATTCTATAAATATTTGTGGCTCCTTTAGCCCCTCTCCGTGCTTGCCGTTACAATTCATTTAGCACTACTGGCTCCTTTACAGACACCATTAGAACAGCTACCTGCCAATCTCCCTGTTAAATGTTAACTTCAAGATCTTCACCAGTAACTTGGCGGCCAGCCTTGCCCCGTAAAAGCAGGGTCTCATGGACCCCAAACAAGCTGGATTTATACCTGAGAGGGGCTGCAGTGACAACACCAAATGCCTCTGCCATCTTCTTGACAAAATCCAGCGCTCCTGTGTACCTGCTCTTCTATTATCCATTGATGCCGAAAAGGAATTCAATTTAATGCACTGGCCATATCTACGGTTGGTACTCAATAAGATTGGTCTGGGCAGCAGTTCCACTGCTGGATCTGTTGCAGCCACATAGGCTCCACAGCGACAATAGGGTTAATGGACTGATGTCGCAAACCTTCGACGTCGCACGAGGCACCCAACAGGACAGCCTCCATCGCTGCTCCTTTTTGCCTTTTATGTGTAGCTCTTTTCAGAACGAATCTGCAGACATGCTAAGATAACAAGCATAACAATGGGGCGGAGTGAGTACAAACTCGCTCTGTATGCCGATGATGTCATGATATTCATGATAGCCCCCAAGCATCCACTCACCTCCCTGCCCCCACTGATGTGTGAATTGGAGGCCTTCGGAAAAGCATCAGGGTTCAAAGTTAACCTCTAGAAATCTCAAATACTTAAACTCACCATCCCAAAAGCTGACCAACTCTAAATTGTGCGCATCTTCCCTTTTGCTTGGGCTACCCAAAGGTGTATACCTGAGCCTACACATAATTCTACGCCGGCACGTACCGCGGAAAGTAACAACACACAGTCCAACCTCCTTACTTGGGAGTGTGACACACTTCCTTGGCTAGGACAGCAAGTGGCAGTCAAAATTACTCTATTGCCCAAGATACTTTACGATATGCAGACGCTACCTCACACGTACTTATTAAATTGCAACACCTTATTGAAGACTACATTTGGGCTGGTAAGAAGGCCCACAAAGTGCAGAAGCAGGCGTATCTAGCTCTAGCAGAGGGTAACCTGAGCATTTCCCATGTAACATGATACTATCAGGTGGACCAGTTCCGCTATCTGGTGGAGTGGTCCAGACCTCGTACGGAGAAGCACTGGTGTTTTATAGATCAGGCAGTGGCCGGGACTAATATCTGGTAACTGCTGGGGTAGTCTAGACCTCAAAGGCCACCCGGGGTCTATATTTCATCTGTGGTCAGGACGATGATGGGTACCCGGGATGAGGTGCAACTGTCATTGAAGCTCATCACCCGCATCTCACCCCAGACTTGCCCCCTGCTTATCACGGAACTGCATTTGCACTGGGGCAGAATGGCAATTGTAAGACACTAGGAGACTTATTTGACCAGTATAGACCAATGGACTTTGTGCAGATCCAACTCAATTATGACATCCCCTCTACTGCACACTGGCAATATGTTGCTATTCGACACTTGGTTACAACCTCACATAGGCCCACACTCTAGCCGACATCTCACGCCCTTCGAGAAGTGGCTTCTTACCCGCGACACAGACAAACACCGCCTCTGAGATATTTATACTTTCCTCTATGCTCCGCAGTCCTCTGCTAAATTGAGAGCGCAGCAACAATGGGAACTGGAATGTGAAAGCCTCTTTACTTCAAAAGACTGGTCAGACATACTATAATGAGCTCGTACCTCTACCTGAAGTGTCTCCGGCAAAGAGACATTACTCAAAATCACACACTAATGGCACCATGCACCAGCCAGAACTGCTAAGTAGAAACAGGGTGGAGGCACTAATTGTTGGAGAAAAAGCGGACAATCGGGCACAGTGACACATTTTCTCTGGCATTGCCCCAAAGTGCAACAATAATGGAAAGAGGTTTTAGCAGACATTAAAGAGATGTATGATACTGACCTTTCCAGGTCCCCTGGCTACATATTATTAGGCCTCCCCAACGCCCCAACCTACCCCCTGAAATCGGCGAAGGGACGGGCTATTACCTTGGCTCTCTGTGCAGCCAAACAAGTCATACTGTCTTGGGTGGTGCACGGCCAGAATGCCAACACGGCTTGATTGGCTGTATTAGCTACGGGAACTCCTTGGCATGGAAATACGGACTGCAGTCATGGACTGAAAGATGCCACACTTTGATAAGGTTTGGGGACTGAGTGTAAAGCTCCTCTCCCACAAATTCAGGGAATTAACAGGCCTGCATATTTGCGCATATTACGCCTTAGTCACGCAGAATATAATGCCGATTAAGATATCAATGTGAGGACTTCTCACATGCTCTCTGGTACAGCCTTCTCACTGGGGTTGTCAAGCAGACCCTATTCACCCTCTCCTATCTTCCACTTCTCTTCTTCCTCCATGCACTCCCAACCTCCCTTTCGCCTCCTAAGGTCCCTCACCGGCCAGTGGATGTTGGTGAGATCTCTGTTGTACAGTTTCTCTCTTAAAACGAACAAAACAGATTTAAACACTAAAGAGTCTATTGGGAAACAGGAAGATGGAAAACAGATTGGGCTCTTGTAAGTTAGTAGTTTAGTTCATTTTACTAGGACTGTTTTTTTCAAAGAAGGCTCTAATGTCTGGTGTCCAAGATACCATGAACAAGGCCTTTGTGGGGAACTCTGCTCACATGCTTTATTGGGATCTCCTCTCACATAGTGCAATTAAAAGGTTTCACTCCTATGTGGACTCTTTTGTGCTTTATAAGATCTCTCTTGTCAGTAAACTTCTTCTCACACTCTGTGCAGTGAAAGAGTCCCACTCCTGTGTGTATTCTCTGGTGACGTCGAAGGTTCCCCTTTAGAGTAAAGCTCTTATCACACTCAGTGCAGTGAAAGGGACGCACTATGGTGTGCACGTTTTTGTGTCTGAGGAGATTCTCATTCTGAGTAACACTTTGTTTATATTCAGTGCAGGGGAAAGGGCTTCGCACGCTGTGGTCTGTTTCATGTGCAACTAGAAGTGCCTTGCTCAAAAATGTCTTTTCACATTTGGTACATGCAAATAGACTTGGATTGTCATGGATCATTTTGTGCTGTTGGAGACTTTGCGCATCACTGAAGCTCTGGTCATACTCAGAGCATGCTTGAATACTGACTCTTGTGTGTAACTGCTGGTGCCGTCGAAGTGCTCGCTCATCAGTAAAGCTCTTCTCACACTCACTGCAGGGATGAGGTCTTAATCCTGTGTGTATTCTTTGGTGTCCTATAAGGTTTCTCTTATTAGAAAAGCTTTTCTGACATTCAGTGCAGTAAAAGAGACTCTCTCCAGTGTGTTTTCTTTGGTGACGTAGAAGATTTCCTCTTAGAGTAAAACTCTTTTCACACACAGTGCAGTGATGGAGGCTCACTCGTGTGTGTATTTTCTCGTGCTTTCTGAGATTTTGCTTGTTTGTAAAACTCTTCTCACACTCGGTGCATGGATGAAGCCTCACTCCAGTGTGTAAATCCTGGTGCTTTCGGAGTGATCGCTGGTCAGGAAATCTCTTTCCACACTCGCTGCAGTGATAAGGCAACACTCCTGTGTGTACTCCTTGGTGCTTTAGAAAGTTTCGCTTGTCAGTAAAGCCCCTCTCACACTCAGTGCAGTGAAAGAGCTTCTCTCCGGTGTGTGTTCTTAGGTGACGCCGGAGATTTGACTTCTGAGAAAAACTCTTTTCACACTCCGAACACTGATGGGGCCTCACTCCTTTGTGTATTCTCTGGTGACGAAGAAGAAGATGTTTATGAGTAAAGTTTTTGTTACACTCCATGCAGTGGAAAGGCCTCAGTACTGTGTGTGTTCTTTGATGCCGTACAAGGCTTGTACTATAAGAAAAGCTTTTTTCACATTCAGAGCAGGGAAAAGTTCCCATCCCCCTAAAGGTTCTTTGACGCTGCGCCACAAGTAACGAGTTGATACATCTCTTTTCACGGCCAGAGTATGCAAGTGTTCTACAGTTCTTGTGGATTCTTTGGTGTTTTTTAAGGTTGACCTGATGAGAAAAAGTTTTACTGCACTCGGAACACTTGTGGACCTCTTTCTTGTTCATGCTTACTGTCTCCGATTGGTGTGCTGAAAAATGAAAAGAAAAGTTAAAGTTGTATATGAGACATTTAAATAAATATGTACAGATACACTGTCACACGTCAAAGGACGAAATAGAAATGTGTGTTGAGAAAACTGCACTGGCTTCTAGTCAAGGCCAGAATCACAGCAAAGATAAATAAATGAATAAAAGTGTAATCAATTACCCATCAGGCTTCATAAAGAAAATGCGTACAGATTCTCCAGCGACATATCACCACTTACACACCGGTATGTAAACTTTACTCCTTTGACCAGGACCTTCTGTGGTCTCATTATGCGTCGGTATTAATCCTGAATCACTAGTTTAACAAGAGTTAATGATCTGAAAATGATTACAAGTCATTTGGTAAATCTGGGAAATATGCACAGGATAATTGTCCAAGAAGCAAGAAAAATCCAGCAGAAACAGTTGCACCACCACAGACCTCTGTGGTCAGTGGCATTCCACAGGGAAATCTTGAAATTGGCAGATGATAGAGCATCCAGAAATTACCCCAGCCTATGTCATTGGGAATTCGGCTAATGGTATTTCCTCAATGGTGGTTCTGAAACTTCCAAAATGAGGATCACGTGGATTGGAGGAGCTCTGCCATAGTTGTTCCCACCACAATTCCCAAAGTTTGCAATTTGGAACCCCTCAGTTTAGTCCATGTGGAATCAACATCAGACATTGAGAAATCGACTTACGCACTCGCTGGGGCGACTCAGATTTTATCATGGCAAGCTAATTTACGGGCCACTGGCCTATTCTGGCGAAAGAGCTTGAGCCAGCAAACAACACATGTTTTATTCATTCTGAAAGTGGATGAGCAATAAAGATGCCTTTCCATCTTGTCACATTTGCTGTGTGTTCAAAGACAGAGGTCAAATGTAAGCTTATCACATTGCTGCTCATTTTATCCTGGAGAGTGGTATTTACTTTTCTTTCTCCGACTGCAAATTAGAGAATTTTGTAAAGTGAACTGTCTGACAAGCGACCTCTGACCCTGCTCGCAGGCAGGTCGCTCCCCACGCTGCTGCACGGCTCTGCCTGCATTGTTTTTGCCTAAACCTTGTATTTTTCCCCTATGCCTGTACTTGCTTTCTTGCCCAGACTTGTTTTTATTCCTCTGTGCCTGTACTTGCTTTCTTGCCCAGACTTGTTTTTATTCCTTTGTGCCTGTACTTGCTTTCTTGCCCAGACTTGTTTTTATTCCTCTGTGCCTGTACTTGCTTTCTTGCCCAGACTTGTTTTTATTCCATTGTGCCTGTACTTGCTTTCTTGCCCAGACTTGTTTTTATTCCTCTCTGCCTGTACTTGCTTTCTTGCCCAGACTTGTTTTTATTCCTTTGTGCCTGTACTTGCTTTCTTGCCCAGACTTGTTTTTATTCCTCTGTGCCTGTACTTGCTTTCTTGCCCAGACTTGTTTTCATTCCTCTGTACCTGTACTTGTTTTCTTGCCCAGACTTGTTTTCATTCCTCTCTACCTGTACTTGCTTTCTTGCCCAGACTTGTTTTTATTCCCCCGTGCCTGTACTTGCTTTCTTGCCCAGACTTGTTTTCATTCCTCTGTACCTGTACTTGTTTTCTTGCCCAGACTTGTTTTTATTCCTCTGTGCCTGTACTTGCTTTCTTGCCCAGACTTGTTTTTATTCCTCTGTGCCTGTACTTGCTTTCTTGCCCAGACTTGTTTTTATTCCTTTGTGCCTGTACTTGCTTTCTTGCCCAGACTTGTTTTTATTCCTCTGTGCCTGTACTTGTTTTCTTGCCCAGACTTGTTTTTATTCCTCTGTGCCTGTACTTGCTTTCTTGCCCAGACTTGTTTTTTCTTCCTGTGCCCAGTTCTCCTGCGGCCCCTGCCCGTTTTTCCCGCCGCTGCGTCCCTGTGGCCCAGCCCCCCTGCAATCCCATTCGCCACCCCGCTCCCTCTCCCAGCTGCTCCTCCCTCCCACATCCCCTCATATGGAGGCTGCGCAGCAGGCGCGCCTAAGGGAAGCCCGTCTGCACCCGTCCGCACCCGGACCGCGCCCAGCGCCAGGACCCCGCGAACGCCACAACGCCCGACACCGCTACGATGCCAGAACCCTCCACGCATCAACACCAGACGATCACACACCTGCTTCCTGGCCGCCTTGAAGCGCACTCACAGAGCTTTCAGCTGCCGGAACTGCAGCTTCACAAGCATCCGCCCCACCATGTTGCCGACCAGGACAGAACCCAACCACCTCAGTTGCATCCTTCTCAACATCCGATCTGCCCGCAAACACACCGTTGAACTCTGGGACCTACTCGACTCAACCTCCCCAGACGTCCCCTTCCTGACGGAGACCTGGCTGAACCCAGCCTTGGAACCCGACATAGCCATAGCCATCCCGGAAGGCTACAAGATCACCCACAGGGACCGCACCAACGGAGCAGGAGGAGGAATGAAGAATCCCCATCGTCCACAGGAACACTCTCAGAGTCTCGAACAACACCGACGACACCCTCAGCACCGCCGAACACCTGCACTTCCAGATCCACACCGACCCCAACACCACCCTCAGAGGAACCCTCATCTACAGATCCCCCGGACCCCGACCACAGTTCAGTGACTCCATCGCCAACTTCGTCAGCACACACACCCTCGCCCCCACGGACTACATCCTCCTCGGGGACCTGAACATCCACCTCGAGAACAACAACGACACAAACTCCACCACCCTGTTTGACAACCTAGCCATCCTCGGACTCAGACAATTCGTCACAACACCCACCCACTCCACCGGCCACACGCTTGACCCCATCTTCTCCGCAAGCCTGCACGTCTCCTTCAACCACAACCACCGAACTCCACTGGACCGACCATCGCTGCATCCACTTCACCTTCAAGAAACCCATCACGCACCACCGCACCAAATGGATGCCTCGCTGCTGCTAGAGCAAAGTTACTGAAGACCAGCTAACCACCACCCTCGCCCAGAGCCCACCCGCCGACCCCAACAACGCCGCCCGCAACCTCAGACAGTGGATCAATGACTGCGCCAACACCCTCGCCCTGATCAAGAAACCCTCCAACAGTCACACCAACAAGAAAGCCAGCTGGTTCACTGAAGACCTCCGGGCCTCCAAGCAAACCTTCCGAAAGCTGGAGAAGATCTGGCTCAGTGAACGAACACTTGACAGCCCCACAGCCCACAAGAACTTCACCCGCAGACACCATCACCTCATCAGATCTGCCATAAGGGCCTCCTTCAAAGACCGCCTAAACAACAAAGCGCACAACAGCAAAACGTTCTTCAACATCGTGAAGGAACTCTCCAACCCCAGCTCCAACACCAATGACGTCCCACCCTCGCAAGACCTGTGCGACTCGCTGGCCACCTTCTTCCACCGCAAGATCGCAGACATCCATGACAGCTTCAACGCCACGACCGCCCCGACAACCACTGAGACCTCCGCCCCCATGACCACCATCCGCCTGCTCTCCTGAACCAACATCAATGACGACGAAACCATTAAGATCATGAACACCATCCACTCCAGATTTCCGTCAGACCCATACCCACACCACATCTTCAACAAAGCCCGCAGAGCCATCGCACCCCATCTCCGGAAAGTCATCAACACGTCCTTCAAGACAGCAACCTTCCCGGAGAGTTGGAAGCACGCTGAGATCAACGCCTTACTCAAGAAACCCAAGGCGGACCCCAAGGACCTCAAGAACTTCCGGCCCATCTCCCTGCTCCTGTTCCTGGCAAAGGTCATCGAGAAGACCGTCAACGAACAACTGACCCACTACCTCAAGGAGAACAACATCCTGGACCCTTCCCAGTCCGGGTTCCGCAGCAACCACAGCATCGAGACTGCCCTCATCGCCACCACCGATGACATCAAGTCCCTGCTGGACAACGGAGAAACGGCGGCCCTCATCCTCCTGGACCTGTCAGCCGCCTTCGACACGGTCTGCCACCACACACTACAAACACGCCACTACAACGCAGGGGATCCAAGAGAAGGCCCTGGACTGGACCACCTCCTTCATTTCCAGCAGAACACAGAGCGTCAGCCTTCCCCCCCTTCCGCTGTGAAGCCACTGAGATCATCCGTGGCATACCCCATGGCTCATCCCTCAGCCCAACTCTGTTTAACATCTTAATGGCACCTCTCGCCCACGTCGACCGTTGGCACGACCTCAACATCATCTCCTATGCAGATGACACCCAGCTGATCCTCTCCCTCACCAAGGACCCCCACAAGGCCAAAACCAACCTTCACGAAGGAATGAAGGCAGACGCTGAATGGATGAGGAACAGCCGACTGAAGCTGAACTCGGACAAGACAGAGGTCCTCATCCTCGGATCCACCCCTTCGGCCTGGGACAACTCCTGGTGGGCGACCGCACTGGGAACCGCCCTAACACCCACCGGCCACGCACGCAACCTAGTGGTCATCCTTGACTCCACCCTCTCCATGACTAAACAGGCCAATGTCATCTCCTCCTCCTGCTTCAACACCCTCCGCAGGATCTACAAGTGGATCCCCTCTGAAACGAGAAGAACGGTCACCCAGGCCATCCTCAGCAGCAGGTTATACTATGGAAACGCCCTCAACGCAGGAGCCTCACCAAACTCCTGAGACGGCTCCAACGCATCCAGAACGTCTCTGCACACCTGATCCTCGACATCCCTCGCCGCAGCCACATCACACCCCACCTGAGAAACCTGCACTGGCTCCGGGGCAACAAGAGGATAATCTTCAAGCTCCTCACCCGCGCACACAAGGAACTCCACAACACCGGACCAACGTACCTCAACAGACGACTCCGTTTCTACACCCCCACCCGCCAGCTACGCTCCGCCGACCTCACCCTCGCCACAGCCCCCCGCTTCTGAAGCGCGACCTCCGGCAGCAGATCGTTCTCCCACCTCGCCGCCAAGACCTGGAACACCCTCCCAATCCACCTACGGCAGGCCCAAGACCTGCTGACCTTTAGAAAACTCCTCAAGACCTGGCTTTTCGAGCAGGAGCAGCATTCCCCATCCCAGCGCCTTGAGACCCTCACGGGTGAGTAGAACAAGTTACTTACCTTCGGTAGAGCTTTTTCTGGTAGATAAAATATCTGCCTGTGGATTCCTCACCTTGTGAATATCCCCTTGCGCCAGCAACATTCGGAAATTCTTTTCGTAGCTTCGCACCGACGTGGACTTGGACATCATAGAGGCACGGCATCGCTCGCGACTCCGCTGACATCACCGATGCCTATAATAGGCCCACGCCGGCGTGATGACATCAGTTCCGCCCTTTTTTCCGTGTCTTCGAGGCACACGGACGGACCAATGATAGTAGACATATACACAGTATACGCAGTACAAATATCAAGGTAACACACACAGTGTGAAGCAAATGCAATAAAACATTTGAAATAAACAACTCCTTGACAATAAAATAATACATTATAAAAACTCTGGCATAGAAAAGTGGACAACGGGGAGGCGGGTGGGTCAGTGAGGAATCCACAGGCAGATATTGTATCTACCAGCAAAAGCGTTACCGAAGCTAAGTAACTTGTTCTTCTGATAGATACATCTGCCGTGTGGATTCCTCACCTTGTGAATAGAGTCCCACAGCAGTCCCCACTCCCAGAGGAGGGTGTCCACTCTTCTAGACCAGGAAATCCTGAAGGACAGAGCGTGCAAAGTGACCGTCCCTCCTCACTTCGGAATCCAAGCAGTAATGCTTCGCGAACGTGTGGAGGGAAGACCAAGTTGCCTCTCTACAAATATCCTCAACAGGCACACCTCTAGCCAATGCCGAGGTCAAAGACTTAGCTCTAGTAGAATGAGCCCTTATACCCTCTGGTGGTTCCTTACCGGCTAAAGAGTAGCAGATCTTGATACAAAGGACGATCCATCTTGATAAAGTCCTCTAATGGACTGCTCTTCCTCTCTTGCAGCCAGCAAAACCAATGAAGAGCTGGTCATCCAACCGACAGTCTTTAGTTCTGTCCCGGTAAAAAGACACCGCCCTCTTGGGGTCCAGACGGTGTAATCTCTCCTCATCCTTGGAAGGGTGTGGGGGAGGATAAAAGGTAGGAAGGGTAATGGATTAACCAAGGTGGAAAGGAGTCACCACCTTAGGCAGAAAAGCAGCCCTGGTCCTAAGAACCATTCGATCAGCATGAATAGTCAAGAAAGGGGGCTTGGAACTAAGAGCTTGAAGCTCACTTACCCTCCTTGCCGAGGTTATTGCAACGAGGAAGACTGTCTTAAGAGTCAAAAGCCTCATAGGACATTTGTGAAGAGGCTCAAAGGGAGCACCCATCAGAAAGGTCAAAACAAGATTTAAGTCCCACTGAGGCACAATAAAAGGAGTAGGAGGGAACTTATTCGTGAGGCCCTTCAAAAACCTTAAAACCACAGGAGATTTAAAAAGAGATGGCTGGTCAGGCAAGCAGAGAAATGCCGACAGCGCAGAAAGATAACCCTTAACTGTGGCAACAGCAAGCCCTTGCTGCGCCAGAGAGAGGGCAAACTGGAGAACATCAGACAAATGGGCTCTCAAACGGTCAATAGATTTTTCCCCACACCAAGTGACAAATTATGACCATCTATATGAATAGATAGATTTAGTGGAGTCACGCCTGGCAGAAAGAATGACATCCACTACATCAGGCGGGAGAGAAAAAGAACTCAGGTTGCCCCGTTCAATCTCCAGGCATGAAGGTGTAAGGTCTGGAGGTGGGGGTGTAGAACCTGCCCCTCCATCTGAGAGAGGAGATCTGCCCTGCGAGGGAGACGGAGCGGCGAGCACGAGGAGGGGTGGAGAAGATCTGTGTACCACACCCTTCTTGGCCAATCCGGGGCGATCAATATAACTTGGGCCCGGTCTTGGCGAATCTTCCTCAGAACCCGAGGAATCAAGGGTATGGGAGGAAACGCGTAAAGGAGTTGCAAGTCCCAACTCAACTGAAACGCGTCCCCCAAGGCTCCTTGCATCGGATACTGGAGACTGCAGAATAACGGGCAGTGAGCATTCTCTTGAGTGGCAAAAAGGTCCACCTGAGGAGTCCCCCACATCCGAAAGACGTGGCGAACCACCTCCGGATGAAGCCTCCACTCGTGGTCGGAAGAGAACTGCCAATTGAGACTGCCTGCACTAACGTTCTGAACTCCGGCCAGATGATTTGACATCAGACAAATCCGATGGTCCTGAACCCAGGACCAGAGGCGCAGAGCCTCTCTGCAGAGACACTTTGACCTCACTCCTCCCTGTTTGTTGATATACCACATCGCGGTCGTGTTGTCCGTCAAGACCTGGACCGAACGGCCGCGAAGGGAAGGGAGGAAGGCCTTGAGCGCCAGACGTATCGCCCGCAACTCCAGAAGGTTGATATGAAGCAACCTTTCCTCCGGAGACCAAAGACCCTTGATCTCCAGGTCCCCCAGATGAGCACCTCACCCTAGAGTGGATGCAACCGCTATTACTGTGGCAACCGATGGAGGCAGTTGGAAAGGCTTTCCTTGCGACAGATTGCCTTCCACGCTCCACCAAGATTGATCCGCCGCAGCTTCTCTGGAGATCCTCACTGACTCCCTGTGCTGATACCACTGCCTGCGGAGGCACCACTGGAGTGCCGTCATGTGCCAGCGTGCATGGTTGACCAACAGAAGGCAAGAAGCAATCAGACCGAGCAGGCGAAGGACCTTCAGGACTGGAACAACCGCTCCATTGAAAAATAGAGGAATCATTGCCAGTATGTCGCGAATCCTTTGAGGAGGAGGGAATGCACGGCATACAGTTGTATCCAGTACCGCACCTATGAACAGGATGCGCTGGGAGGGTACCAGGTGAGACTTGGGTACATTTATTGAAAAACCCAACCTGTGCAACAACTGAGTTGTCTCCTGCAGATGATGGAGCACCTTCTCGGACGACTCTGCCTTGATCAGCCAGTCGTCCAAATACGGGAATACAGGAATCCCCGACCTTCTGAGATGTGCTGCCACCACTGCCATCACCTTGGTGAAGACTCGAGGCGCAGTAGTAAGACCAAACGGAAGGACCGCAAACTGGTAGTGTTGCGACCCAACCGTGAAACGGAGATACTTTCTGTGCGACTTCAAGATGGGAATATGAAAATACGCATCCTGTAAGTCGAGCGACACCATCCAGTCTTCTTCCAGCAGCGCTTGAAGAACCTTTGCAAGAGTGAGCATCTTGAACTTTTCCTGTTTCAGGTAAAGGTTCAAGATCCTGAGATCCAGGATTGGCCGAAGCCTGCCATCCTTCTTGGGGATCAGAAAATACCGGGAGTAGCACCCCTGACCCCTCTCCTGCTCCGGAACCAGCTCTATCGCACCTTTTTTGAACAGTGCCAGGACTTCTTCCTGCAGGAGAAGCAGGTGGTCCTCCGAACAATAACCCCGGCAAGGAGGGTAATTTGGGGGAAACTCCCGAAAGGGAAGAGCATACCCATTCCCCACGAGATTGAGAACCCAAAGATCCGGATTTTATCAATTCCCAATCTCGTAGGAAATGGGTAAGCCGGCCCCCCACTGGGACCACCTGATCCGGAATGGCGGATCTAGGGCTGCTTTGCTGCGTTGGCAGGGGGCTGGGAAGGGGAAGAAGAGGAGGAGGAGGAAGCCTGACGGCCTCTAGGACGGGCTCTTTGCCTGCCCCTGTATGATTTGTACAGCGTATTTTGCTGTTGCTGTGGCTACTGCTGAGATGGTCTGTAGGCACGAAAGGAAGATCTGCCAAAACCTCTGAAGCGCCTTCCAGTAGTACCCCTGGACTGAAGGCCCAAAGATTTCGCAGTGGCCCTACTGTCTTTAAAACGTTCCAAGGCTGTATCAGCCTTCTTGCCAAACAATCCTGAGCCATCAAAAGGCAAGTCTATCAAAACAGACTGAACATCTGTAGAGAACTCCGATGTTTTAAGCCAGGCTGCTCTCCTAGTGGCCACGGAAGAGCCCATGACCCTCGCTACCGAATCAGCAGTGTCCAGCCCACTCTGAATCACCTGCCTCGCAGCAGCCTGAGTGTCCGATATCACCTCCTGAAAATCCTTTCTATCCTCCTCAGGGATTTTCGGAACCAACTGTTTAACAGAATCCATCAAGGAATGGACATACCGCCCCATCAGACAAGTTGCGTTGGTTGACTTTAACGCCACACTGGCTGAGGAGAAGATCTTCTTGGCAGCCTGATCCTGCTTTCTGGACTCCTTATCCCAAGGAACCTGCGGAAAAGCACCAGCAGACTTCTTCGAGCAGGCAGCCTGCACAACCAAACTCTCAGGCAGGGGGTGCGTTGACAAAAAATCAGGGTCACCAGGCGTAACCCTGTACCTCCTCGCCACTGCCCTAGAAACCGCAGGAGCAGACAAAGGCTTCTTCCAAACCTCATAGATGGGTTCAGCTAACGCATCATTAAATGGCAGAATTGGCTAAATTGAAGAGGAGGGTGAGTGAAGAACTTCAGTTAGAAGATTTGACTTATACTCAGCAGTGGGTGTTCAAATTTGCCGCCTTTTTGATAACAGTGTGATAAGGCACCACATCCTTTGAAGGCACATTCGACACCGAAGTCAAATCCCACTCAGGAGATAGTTCAAGCCCACTGGCCTCTCCCAGGTCCTCAAAAGGATCTTCAGACTCCTGCAACTCTCCTTCCTCTATATCAGCATATCGATATTGTTCCTCCTCCAGAAGTCGCTGGGCTTCTCTCCGTGACCTTTCCTTCACGATAGAAGTCGAAGGATCCGGAACCGACTCCGACGGGACCGGGGCCGGCGTCGAACCCGAAGTCGGATGAGGTCGTTTCACACGAGGTCGAACAGAATCCTGCATCGGAGTCCTGGGCATCGGCGTCGACGGAGTCGGCGTCGTACGCTTCGTTGTCGACGACACAGGCGGTGTCGGAAAATGCCAATGCGGTGGTAGAGCCGGCATAAAAGGCATGAAGGGCGCAGGAGCATAAGCTTGGGGAACACCCAAGTTAAAAGACATAGGACCCGTGGGACCAACAGGTGCACCAGACGGGTACATCGCCCTGGAATAAACACCAAACATGGCGTTCAGGAATTGGGATGGATCCTGACCTGGAGCCGGAAAATCTGGATATGGTCCCCCGGGCCGTTCTCGAGGAGGTGGAGTCTATCCGAAGTCGACCTCTTTTCAGAGTCCCGGAACCGGGGTCAACGAACCCGCAGGCACCGGAACCTCGGCCTCACCAACCTCCTGCACCTCACCTTCATCCTCCTGACCAGAAGGATTGGACGGATCCGAAGAAGGGATAGCCACCTGCTTCTGCGACTCGGACGAATTCGGATGCGAAGCTTCACCAGTCGCACGAATTCGGATGCGAAGCTTCACCAACAGAGTCCTGAGCCTCAGACGCCGAAACCTCCGCTTCTCTATCAAGAAGTTTGACCTGTGATTTCGGCCTCGAACCAGAGTCCTTCCCTGAGTGATGACGTGACTCATGGCTCCTCTTCTTATGCTTTTTCCTTGAGGATCTTGAAACATGAGCTGAAGACGACTCCCAGCGCGACTTCGATCGAGACCTCGACCTCGAACGCCGAGATCGAGACTTCGAAGACTTTTTATCCTTCTTACTCTTCAGCTTCGCCACGAGGAGTTTCGTCTCCCTTTCCCGCAGAGCCTTCGAGGTCATCTTCTTGCAACAAGGGCAATCCTCGACGTCATGGTCGGAACTCAGGCACCAGACGCAGCACTCATGCGGGTCAGTAATAGACATTGTCTTGCCACATTCTCCGCAGGCTTTAAAGCCAGTCTTCTTCAACGACATCTCGAAGAAAATAGAAAAAGCAATAATAGACAACAGTAACAAAGTTACTAGGAAGCTACAGTGCGATCCCAGAAAACCGTTAGCGTCGACGACGCGGAAAAAAGGGAACTGATGTCATCACGCCGGCGTGGGCCTATTATAGGTGTCGGTGACGTCAGCGGAGTCGCGAGCGATGCCGTGCCTCTATGACGTCCAAGTCCACGTCGGCGCGAAGCTACGAAAAGAATTTCCGAATGTTGCTGGCGCAAGGGGATATTCACAAGGTGAGGAATCCACACGGCAGATGTATCTATCAGAAGTGCGCTTTACAAATGATATGACTGAAGTGAGATGGAATCAAAGAGTTTAATAGGATCAAAACAAACCAGAACACTTTACTTGGTCTTGTGCAAGTGATAAATATTTGCTAAAACATGATTTCATCAGATTATCATTTGTAAGCTTTACAGTTATATCAGTATAAAAGTATGTCAGAGGGAAATGTTACGGCCATTTCAATGGAGAATGTCTGTCTGTAAATGATAGCGCGTTATGACAGCATGCTGTTGAAGTATATGAAAAGTGAAAATTTTTAAATATTAAACATTCCTGTCAGGCTGTGAGGACAATGCATTAGTGAACTAAGAGGCAAGTCAGGGGTCATGTGTACCCTATATGTGTACTGTATTTTTATTATAAATGGAGCAAACATTTAATCTAGTAAATCCTACAAAAGACATTTTTGAACAGCAGACATGCTGAACTAACATGTTTGAAGGTGCTCTATTACATGATAGTGAAGAAAAAGGGTACTCGGAGAAATAAACTATTTGCCTAGAATCACACAATTTGTGACAAGTATATGCGTCAACATTCTTACAGTTAGGTCGAGTAGCGTATTCAAGTCACTAGACCTGCATGTCAATTTTTCAAGGGCTGATTGGGCACACTTCATATAACTTTACTTTGGCCTCAGATGGAAAATTACAGAGATTTAAAGTCACCTAATAACGTTAAGGATCTAACGCATGGGTACAAAACATCCCTGAGAAAACAACACCTCAGTTATTCAGAATCTGCAGCAATAAGTAGCATGGCCTTCAATCAACATATAATGCAATCACAGAGAAAGGCACTGAGGGATCAAAATGCACCTAAAATGCTGATCTCTGTAAAACGTCCCTACACTTTTCATTCTCCAACTTTTAGAACTCTGCTTAACAAGAAATGTCTTCACTTTTGATAACCATTACTACCAACAGATCAAAGGCACCTCTATGGGCGCGATTTCTGCCCCAATTCTAGCCATTCTGTTTATGGATCAACTGGAAACAGGCTCCATTTTGACTGCAGCAAATCCTTTCTTTCCGGGCATTTGCCTTTGACGGAGATACATAGATGGCATTTTTATCATCTGGAGACATGACATTAATGGTATGCTCCAGTTTTTACACTGGCTAAAAAATAACTGTTCAGGTCTCACATTCACCATCACCTTTGACAAATTATCCATTGCTTTTCTAGACTTGACCATTTTTCACTCAGAAGGCGAATTACTCACGCGTCTCTACAGAAAACCCACGGAGTGTAATACGCTTCTGAGTTACTCAAGCAATCACCCTAGAGCCCTAAGGGATTCGCTTCCTTATTCTCAATTTCTGAGAATAAGGCGTAACTGCTCCACTAGAGAAGACTACTTTAGAGAGGCATCCACTCTCTCAACCAAACTAAAAGAACGGGGCTACCCAAAAAAGATAGTCAGGAGTGCATCCAAACGAGCCTCAAACTGTCCTCGGGACGTTCTTCTCACTCCAAATCCAAAAATGAACTAGAAAGAATTGCCTGCGTTACCACATTCTCACCAGTTTCGAATAAAATACGTAAAACGATACTCCAACACTGGCCAATAATAAATGCAATATAAACAAAAGGATAGAGTAAAGGGATTTTATCCACCGGAGTGGACGGAAAAATACTCCTGGTCCCCTGGGTTAGGTATCTTAATTAACAAAAAGAAGGAGTACCACCTGAAAAAATGCTCACAGAGCGATTTCGGCGGGATGATTGTTTACAGAAAGAAGAGAGTCCTTCTTTGGCTTTTAATAACCCCTCACTCACCGACCTGGTCGGTGACATGCTTCATCATCGGGGCCACCTCGATGGCCGAGTGCCGTCAAGGTGTGCTACAACACCTGAAATACAGTGGAGCTGGTATGTGAGTGATGAGTGTTAGAAAAAGAAAGTAGGTGTGTTAAAAATTGTCCTGGTATGGCTTATTTTAGAAAATTTGTATTTTTAAGACTACTGGACAATGTTAAAATATGTGTGTAGATACAATAACAGGTATGATTATGACCAAGTGTATCTGAAAGGTATGTGGAGGGTCTACATGTTTCAAACCGTAATTGGAATTACCGGTTTTTCTTCAGGACCAAAGCAAAGAAATGGGTGGTCAGGGTACACTAACACCCTGCCATACCGTCATTCCTTTGTGCCCAGGTAACCTGTACCTATTGAGCCAGGCGCATGGAGGGGCTCAATAGGTACAATGCTTTATCAGACCTGCGAAAACTAATATGTCTTCGAACACAGGCCTCCCTTCCCTCTAAATCCCGTGCTGCCCAATTACCCCTCATTAGGAGTCTTTTTATTCTAGGATAACCACCACCGGGTTATACTTTTGTTCGTTTTTTTGCCGGGTATCGCAAATTTTGTTACCTTGGCACAAAGAAATGTTATTGTATCTACACACATATTTTAACATTGTCCAGTAGTCTTAAGAATAAAATTTTTCTAAAATAAGCCATACCAGGACAATTTTTAACACACCTACTTTCTTTTTCTAACACTCATCACTCACATACCAGCTCCACTGTATTTCAGGTGTTGTAGCACACCTTGATGGTACTCCTTCTTTTTGTCAATAATAAATGCAGGCAGCTTGAACATCGAGAGACCACTGTTCGCTTTTCGCAAAAGCCGCAATTTAAAAGATCATCTTGTGAGAGCAGATTTGCCCAACCCCAGTCCCCACACAACACTTGATTCAGTTTGGGGTTTGGCCCCTATTTTGGGACACTCTAAATGTGGTGGATGTAATGTGTGCGAATTCCCCATTGAGGGAAAATGTTTCACTTTTAATAACATCACGCTAAATTGTCGTGCCTTCTCAAACTGCAACACATGCAATTTAATCTATCCAATACAGTGTCCATGTCTTAAACTGTATATTGGCCAGACAACACAAACAAAAAAAAACAAGGATTGTCCAGCACCGGAGTAGGATCAGGTGCAAAACACCCAACACACCTCTGGGATGAACACTGCACAGGGGGGGAACCATGATGAAGATAACATTCGTTGGAAAATTCCTAAAGAACTGAAACTCCCACAAAGAGGTGGCAACATGGCCCAACTACTGAACAGAGAAGAACTGAAATCAATAATTCTCTTTGATACCATCAGCAAAGGCCAAAATAAGACTGAAGACTGGACAACTTTGTTGTGAACCACAAAGAACTGACTTGACCACAAGTTGCTCCCCAGTTCCACAAATGTCCATTACTGAACACTGGCATTGTGTCATGTATTCATTGCATCATTGGCACATTACTTAGTATCTATATAAGAAATTTTATTGGCCGGTTATGTGATTGTTTTACGTATTATAGCATTATTTGCACATTTCACATTACGTTTGATATCATGTTATAGTACTGTATAAGAAAGGAATTTTGTACTGTATGCAATGTTTGTCTTTTTAAATTGTTAGTGTGTTTTTGTGGACCTCCGTTGGAGTTCCAAAACAAAATAAATTAATTGAATTGAACACTGGCATGACCAATGGAACATGTGAGCTGCTTTTTGAGTCCCAAAAATGAGCTTGTTGCATACTGTAATGACCAAATGAACAATGGTGACATTTTTCAGCAAGTTACCCCTGAGTTCCAAAATGTCTTCTAAACGAATGCGTTAAGAAATATATTACATATGTTGTAACTAAATGTTCTTTATTAAATGTCTATTTTCACTTGGTTTTCGGAGCAACTCGGGGCACCCTGTTCACCATCTCTTTCACTAAATTCACTCCAGGCACGCGTCACCATAATTTCTCCCAAATAGTTTAGATCATTCTCCAATTTTTAGATCCTTTTCCAGTAACCAGTTACATGACACCAATAACACTCATTGCCCTTGCATACATTGACTTTTTTGGTAGTCTTTCCTCCCTCTCCATCAGCATACTCACCTAAGATGGCGACCGCCCGCGGTCTATTTAAACTCCCATTACACTCTAGCCCCCCAGTTCCTGCCATCGTGCTTCGGAACCAACGGCACACCGTTGCCGTCTTCATTGAAGGTATGAGATGCGGCCCCAAATTGAGTTCCCCACAGCCCTTTCAAAACGCTCGTAAGCATTACCTTGTCCGTAACCACCATCTCCCGCTCTCCATTCTCTGTCCCCCCGTAGCTTTGCCAACGCCCTGCCACCAGTGACCAACGTCCAGGCTCACGGAGGAAGCGGTCTAACATTTCCTCGCCAAACTCGAGGCTGACACCTACGAATAAGAGCTTCATTCCTGTTACCTCTACTCTGGAATGGACAGTAATTGAAAGGTACGCGCCGGGCATGATTCAGCTTAAATATTTTCACGCAATGATACTGCAGCCCCAGACACTATTCAACCCTATTCTCATTCCAGCAGTGCACACTGACTGCCACCCAAATGGGATTCAGCCGCTCTAAGAAGCCTCAAACTCTCCTAATACCACGCCATAACCAGTCCAATCGTGCGGTAAGCCCTACCTCGAATGGCCCACATTAAATCCACTGGTTAAGACCACAAGTAGGAGCCACACACTGCATGACAAATTAGTAGCTTTTGAAATACGGCACCCAATTCTGCTCTTCACTTGTCCATCCAGAACGCTAATTGTGAATTCGTCATCAGGCACTGCATGTAAATATAAGTTTCTGTGCTTTTCAGCTCTTTTTTTACTGTCCCTAACCAACTCCACCATTCATATTTAATTTTTAAGCGTTTTATCCCGTTCATAGCTACCTTTGTACACATCTAGTCCCGAGTACAAGCACCTTGTTATACGGGTTCTCACATAGATACTATGCGCGTGACTCAACACGGGAAGTTCAGCACCCCCTTCTTCACCCCCTTCTTCTTCCATCCTTTTCTCTCCCCACTCGCCGTAAGTTATTTATTTTATGTGGTGCAACGTTAATCTTACTCGCCGTAAATCTTCTGATCTGTGTGTTGCCAGTTCATATTAGTTGTTGACATGCTGGAAAACCTTGTTTCTTTACTGAATTTCTGACAGGTCCCTGTTGTTTGTTTTCCTGTTTTCATCCCAACAGGCATTTTGGTATACACCAGGCAATCTTAATTGTTTAGTCCTGATGATGATCCCTCTAATTAATGAGCTTGAGATCGAAACGTCGTCGACAATTCGAAATAGTACCACTATGGTCCAATGTGTATAATTACTGTGGTCACTATTTGGGTTAGCTTGCTTTATTGTATGATTAAGTACAATCTACCATAGCTCCAGTTTTGCCTGTACCTTGTTTTGTTTATTTGTTATTGTTTGTTCTTTTTTTTTTTTAACTCTTTTTTTTTATTATTGCAGGAAGAACATATTCATCAATATTCGATACAAATAAAAGAAAATACAATTTCTCCTGTTAACAACTACAGCAGAGAATAGACATATATAATTCCAGAAAAATGCTTTTTAGAGAAGCGTAATTACAACTGCAGATTTACAATTCAAAAAAAGTTCCCCAGATTTACTCCTTCTTTTTCAAAGCATTAGGACCTCTAAGTCTTGCTAGAGAGAGTTCCATAACATTAATTTCGTTTATGAGACTCCACCATTCCATTACATTGGGAGGGTCTTTTGAGATCCAAGATCTCGCTATGGCTAACCTGGCACATGCATATACTATAGTTAATAGATCTCTATGTTGGCTAGGGTTATCATGAAGATCGAGTAAGATCAACTGTGGCGATATCGGTGGAGTATTAATTTGTTTCCTCGACAAAACGTCAGTTAACCCATTCCAAAATATAGATAACTTTGGGCATAAGACCAACATATGTTCAATACCTGCTGCTTCCATATCGCATTTCGGACACTTGGTGCGATCACTGGTCTGATTGCCACGTGTCCAACTAAATATTTTTTGTGTGGTGTAGTATAGCTGAGTGACTGTTCGATATAGCTGGAGCCTCAAATTGGAAGATTGGACTACCCGTTTTATTTGGCATAGTGAGGCTGAAATCTGTTTAGGGTTGATGTTAACTCCTAATCTGGATGACCATTTAGCCGCTAGTTTCCCACTATCATCCCCTTTGTTTGCAATCAAATGGCCATAGCTTGAGCTAATAAATGATTTAACTTTGTCTGAGTAGAGACATGTTAAAAAGTCCGAATGTGATACTTCTACAATCTTCATCTTGCGGAGTATAAAATCCCTGATTTGGATATATTTAAAATACATATCATCATTTAATTCTGAATTAAGTTTAAGTGTGTCAAAATCTAGAAAGCCATTCGGTCCATACAGGTCTCCCAGAGTGGTAATTCCATGCCTAGCCCATGTCTTCCCCAAAACCATCTGAAAAAATACAAGGCAGCCCAGGATTGCCCCACAGTCTAAGCTCAGCATTATAGTAAGAAAGTTTTCCTAGATTCATGATTTGGTCCCAGATTTTCTTAATGTGCCTAGCGGTCTTGAATTTGACTCTTTTAAAGTAATTGGGATCGTGTACACGAAATAGGAATTGGTTGCAGTCGGATCCCAGCATGTAGTGGTGGTAAAATAAAGAACTCATTTTTCAGCAAGCTTCGTATCCATAAAAAAAAAGTGGCAAAATAATATAATCCAAAATCAGGAAACATCAAGCCTCCCTTTTCGATTGGTAAGTCCAATAATTTAATGGATCTTCGCGCTTTCTTATAGCCCCATACAAAGCTACTACAGATGCCTTCTAGTATCTTAAAGAAAAGTTTATTAATTTGCAAGGGGATTGATCTAAATAAATATAATATTTTGGCCAGGATCTTCATTTTAATTAGATTAATTCGCCCCACTAGGCTGAGCGGTATCATGTGCCATTTTTTTACGAGTAACATAATTTCCTTTAGCATAGAGTCATAGTTCATAGTTATCACCTTGTCTATGTTGGCTGCCAACTTGATTCCAAGATAGGTCGCGCTTTGGTATAAACCCAAGATTGGTTCCAATGGTTTGTAGTTTGCAATAGCTTGTGTCTTGCTTACATTAAGTTTATAGCCGGACACAGCTCCAAAATTTCCGGCCTCTTGTATTATTGCCGGAATGGCTGTAGTTATTGTTTGTTCTTTCTGCTCCTTGTCCTCTGTATCGGGTGCAGGATTGCGTCCCGCTGTATTGTTTTACTTATATCATTTGCCATTTCTAATACATTGTCATATTAAAATTCTTTGTCCGGCTGGACATTGAATATATATATAGTACCCATTCAGGTCTATAACTCATTTGTTCTGTATATTCTCACTCTAAGGACCATTGTTTGCTAAAATAACTCTGTAAAAGGAGAAGCATAATGAACAACAGGATGTTCAAATTCCACAGAGAAAGAGGTCAGTCTCCAGCAGACATTTGGGGAGAGCTTGAGAAGTCGGTGTTGGCTGCCTGCATCTCATGGGATATGTGAGTAGGAGCAACTGTACAACTTAGGATATAAGAAAATGCAACTGGCTCACCCCCTCCTCAGAAACTTCACTGACTATCTACATGATTGCATCACCTTCACAGCCAGTGGCAGCTGGTGACATTTCAAAGTGGTTGGACATAAAAATTGGGAAGAAGTGTTACATCGCAAGCCTGGCTGACATAAGGAAGGGAGGGTATTGGGGGTTCCTCCACAGAGAACAATTTGAAAAAGAGAGTGGCAAATGATGCATTTTAAAGCACATTTTGAGAAATAGCACCATAGGAATAAACCCAAAATCCATCTGCTCTCTCTTCTAATCTCGGTCCTCCCTCTCTGATCTCTTTCTCTCCTCCCTCGACCTCTTTCCATCCATCTGCTCTCTCTGCTGATCTCGGTCCTCCCTCTCTGATCTCTTTCTCTCCTCCCTCTCTGATCTCTTTCTCTCCTCCCTCCGCCTCTTTCCATCCATCTGCTCTCTCTGCTGATCTCGGTCCTCCCTCTCTGATCTCTTTCTCTCCTCCCTCTCTGATCTCTTTCTCTCCTCGACGCTCCTTCAATCGGGGAGCTGAGGAAGTGTGATGCATCGGCCTTGGGCCTGTGTAGTATTCTTGTTTGCAGATATTTCCCTTTTAATACAAGTTCCAATGTTGTACATATTTCCCTTTTAAATAGAATGTCTCTTCATAGCTGCTCATGCACATTGTGTTATGGATTCCATTTAGAATTGTTATGGTCTGAAATGGATTGGGGTGGAGAAAAAGGACTGGTAACTTGGAGAGTGGATGTACTGTGCTGCAGTTCAATAAACCTTGGATTTTACTTGGAATTATCTTGGATTTTCAACTTCTTTATTACAAAATTGGCGACGAGGGTGTCTAGTACCTACTTCTACAGCAGCACAGGTGTGGTACACCTGATTTTGAAAGGATTTTGGATTTTTACCTGATCTTAACCTATTTTGGATTTTATAAACTTTTGAAGATTGGAGCTTGGTTCATTCCTACATAGAAGACGTTGCTATCGACTATCCTACTTAAGGACTGAAGGATTTAAAACTTTATTTTACTTGGAATACTATTTACACCTGCTCTCACTGGTGTACAATATTCTATTGGTAACGCTTTTCATCTTGGAGACTGCACGGTTGAGGACGCTGTGTTTACCGAAAACTACGAAATTTATGGGTGTTTGCGCGAAAGTTTCACAATTTTAAACGAAATAAGCAAATGTTTACCTTTGAATGTGGTTTCAACGGGCAACACGCGAAGGACTGAGTCTTCCCGTGCAACAAATCTCCATGCGCCGTGTTGGAGCGTGCAGTTACCATGGTTTCCAAGTACGAGGCTGATGATGCTACACGCATGGAGCGTCACGTCGCGTCACGTGAAGGCGGCCATATTTGTTTACATCGGCACCGAGTTTCAACAACTAATGCGCCTCGGTGACTCGGGTGTGCTCGTGAAATAAAGGTACTGTTTCACATTTTGGAATATATTGATCAAATAAGCCACGCCGCACGACGAACTTCACAACTATCTGTTTGACAACATTTTCACATCGCGTGCATTATTGCTGGAAATTTCGAGCTAGTGCTAGACTTTTGCACTATAATCTACAACTGCTGTGTAGGACATAACAGCGCTGATGTACACAGCTGGTGTACTCAAGGATTGAATTTGTGTTT
The DNA here is from genome assembly GCF_964261635.1 of Lissotriton helveticus. Taxonomy (NCBI): domain Eukaryota; kingdom Metazoa; phylum Chordata; class Amphibia; order Caudata; family Salamandridae; genus Lissotriton; species Lissotriton helveticus. Next base: position 1,949,977,990 of record NC_136068.1, read on the forward strand.
ATTTACTTTGCATTTTATTTTCTTTCAATGGTAATAATATCATATTGCTTCATTTTGTTCACTATTTAATTTGTACTATTATCATTTTCACCATGCAGTTTGACCCTCCTTCGAAATTTTTACAATGTAAGGGTGATCCTCCCATCCCCTGGAACAGATGGAAGGAGGAGTTTTTAACTTATTTAAAGGCTATTGATGGGGAAAGGATGGGAAATGAAAGAAAAAAGAATATTTTTCTTCATTGTTTAGGATCCGAAGGGCAAGCTATTTTTAGAAATTTACCACCTGTTCCTGGTGACTCTGGTGTATTTGATGAAGCAATGCTTCGTGTAGAAACACGTTTCAAACCCACAACCAGTATTGCTCTGAATCGTTACAAGTTTTATACGAGGGCACAGAAAGAAAATGAATCTTTTGATGATTTTTTAACGGGTTTGAGAGCTTTGGTGGTTTCATGTAATTTTGGTGCAATGACAGACGAAATGATCAGAGATCAGATAATTGTCAATGTTAAATGTAAGAAAACACAGGAACAATTGTGGATATTAGGTAATCCCACTTTATTAGAAAGCATTTCCACTGCCAAGGCTTTTGAACAATCTAACAAATGGATGAAAACTATTGAAGAAACGAGCACTAGGGGTAGCAAGAATGATAAACTAAGTGAAGAAGTATGTGCTATGAACAATGTTACAAAAGGTTTTCAAAACTATAGGAATATATCACGTAACCGCATTGTATGTTTTAGATGTGGGAGTTACAATCATGTAGCTTCCTTCAAGTTTTGTCCTGCCTTGGGAAAAGAGTGCAACAAATGTGGTAGAGTTGGTCATTTTTCCAAGTCCTGTAGGGAAGACAAAAAGAAAATTGGGGACAAAAGTAATTATTTTAAAAAAGGGGAAGTCTCTTGTGTGAGAGATGACACTGATTTGGGATCAAATTTGTCAAGATGTGAGCATGCCGTGTCTGATGAATCCCTTAAAGAAAGAGGAATGGTTGTATCATTAGTGAGTTTAGGGTTGCTTGAAGAGGATGTGTTGGACTCTCCTAAGTGTGTGGTTAAATTTATGGGTGTTGAACTAGAGCTAATGGCTGATTCTGGGTCTCCTTGGACCATCATAACGGAAGAATACTTTCATGAAATGTATGAATCTAAGATTGCTAAGAGTGATTTGTGCCCTCCTGATGTAATGGCAAAAGGTTTCAATGGTTCAAACATTGATTTCATTGGTTATATTGCTTCCACCATATATTTTAAGGATCAATCTGCGTACATCAAATTATATGTTGTAGTAAAGGGTGTGAATGTTCTGGGTTGGCGCGATCAATTCAAACTTAACATTACGTTGAATCCACGCAGCAAAGATCCAGTCATGGTGTTAAAGGATAGAGATGAGTTAAGTGATACTCTAAAAGATATGTTAAAAAATGATGTCATAGTGGAGATAGAATCGTCAGAATGGGTTTCGCCAGTAGTTTTGGCACGCAAACCTGATAAATCTCTGAGACTTTGCATAGATTTGAGAGCACTTAATGCTAATATAGTGGTAGATTGTCATCCTCTGCCGAATATCAATGAAGTAGTGAGCATGATTGGTGAGGCTGTAGTTTTTTCTACCTTAGATTTGAGATCTGCGTATCATCAGGTAGTGTTAGCAGAGGAATCACGTCATCTCACAGCATTCATTACACCTCAGGGATTATATCAATTCAAACGGATGCCATTTGGTTTGGCATCGGCAGCCTCAGTTTTTCAGAGATCGATGTATCATATTTTTAAAGACATGAGTGACTATGTGAAGTGTTTTCAGGATGACATTTTAGTATTTTCTAAGAGTGATGAAGTACATATGGAACACCTGAGTAATGTGTGTAAAATGTTAAGTAAGTTTGGTCTTACCAATAAGAGTAAAAAGTGCAAGTTATTTCAAAAGAAGATAGAATATTCAGGGCATACTATTTCTGGGAATGGTGTTGCTCCTAAGAAATCGTTAGTTGATGCAATCCTGAAAGCTCCTGCACCCGATTGCAAAGATAAATTGTTATCATTTTTAGGACTCTGTGAATATTACAGTAAGTTTATAGTTGGTTTCGCAACTAAAGTGGAGCCGTTAAGAGAACTAACCAGGAAAGATGTTGAATTTTTGTGCGGAACTAAACAACAAAACGCTTTTGACAGTATTTTTTTTTATTTTTTATAAACCTTTATTTGTACAGACAGGATATACAAAGCTGGGCCTACAACCAAACCGGCCGGCCATAACACGTGAAATCAGTCAAGAAGTCCAGAATGAAGTTACAGAATCAATCATAGAGGAACGTGAGCAATACAATCTTAAAAAGGGGGGGAAGGAAAGATGATCTAAACAGCCAGCAAACAGGAGCAAAGAAGGTTATTTTTTATAATGAAGCGATAAGGAGCATGACAGGCTCGGCAGCAATATAGAGGAAACCGGAGTCCCAAATCAAACCATTGGCAACAGAAAGGCTAAAGGGCAGCAATGCAGGAGTGTCAGCACTGTATACATCAGTATAAAAACAGGTGTGGTGAACACAAGTCAATATATATTTAATAGCTACTTTGCATCCCCACCACCCAGTAGCACATCGGAAACGGAACAAAGGGGCCGGGATAGCGACAACACCAAGACTAACCCGTCATACTAACCTTAGAAGAGAAGGAAAGGGGGGGGGGAGGGGGAGAGGAAAGAAGAGAGGGAAAGAAAAACACAGACTGAAAGAGAAGAATGCCGCGTCTAAACAAGCGCCCCGTAGCGAGGAACACATAAAAGAGCAGGAATATCAGCAACGAGGAGGGCATGGGAGTCGCAATGGAAAGCAGCAGAACTATTAGAAGAAGAACAGCAACGTTACAGCCCCCCACCCCCCCAATCATACCACGGAAGGCAAGGACAGACGCGGCACTCCAATAAAGAGACACAAAAGGGCCATAGAACTGAGGAAAATAAAACATCAAATAAGACCCAACCCACCCATCCCACCCAGCACCCCTGCAGAAGGCTACGGCCTACCCTCCAAACAGCGCGCCTGTCGCCCTAAACAGAACCCGAAATTTAGTAGAGACAAGAGAGAAAAGGAATAAAGAGACAAAAAGAAGGACATGAAAACAAAAGAAATAAATGGGAGGGAGGAGCAAGAGGGCAGAAACAAAAACGGTCGGCCACAGCCCTCCGCCCAACCATACAATCATAGTACATGTGAACCAGAACGACACAATCTCGAGCGCCAAAAGAAAATACGTACAGGGGGGTCTCCCACAGCACTAGAAATATGAGCAACTTCGTCACGGATCCGTACACCAGTAAACCACCGGGAGCCGCGCATTTCACCCCAGTCCCTTCCCAATCACAATTTCCACCCACCACACGACAATGTGAAGTAAGCAACACGATGCTAGGCAAGCATACAGATGAAAGGAAATACAAGAAAGACGTAGGCCAGGGGGGGCAATCAATAAGAAAGTGGGCAAAAGTTCAAATAGGCAGTTCAAGTGTCTCAGCAATAGCAACAAGGGCAATAAAAGACAGGAGTTCAGTCTCGCCGTTCGGAAAAGCGGGGGTTTTCCTGCAAAATAGAAACACGACCTCATCAAGGCAAGCTTTTGACAGTATTAAACTTGACATGGTGTCAGCTCCTACACTTAGACCGTTTTGTTTGAACAAACTTTGTGTTTTGACAGTGGATGCTAGCCTTTATGGCCTGGGTTGCGTGCTTTCGCAATGTTCGGGTAAGGAGGACTGGAATGTTGCATTCGCGTCTAGATCTCTAAATAACACTGAAAAACGATATGCTGTAATCGAAAAGGAATTATTAGGATGTGTCTGGGCTGTTGAACATTTCCGGAATTATATTTGGGGTGCAAGATTTTTGATACGTACTGATGATAAGCCTTTGGTGGGTATTCTTTCACCCGGTGGAGGTTTAAGTGCGACTGCTCGTATTGCTAGATTGATGTCACGATTACAAGAATATAGTTTTGACATAGAATATGTGCCTGGGAAACTCAATGTGACTGCAGATTGTTTGTCAAGATTACCATATCCCAGTGTCAGAGATGATGAAGATACTGAAGTCGTAACTAGCATTTCAGAATTATTGTCTGAGAAATTCAGTATCATTTCAGAAGATTTATGGATGAAAAGCATGAGTGAGGATGATGTCTTGTGCAAAGTGAGAGATTATGTGAGTGTGGGTTGGCCTTCTAAGGAATTAATTCCAGCTGAAGTTATACCATTTTACAATGTTGCTGATGAGTTGGCCATAGAGGGAAATCTACTATTCAGAGCTGGAAAATGTATTCCACCTTTTGCGGTAAGAGATGTTATTTTGCAAATGAGTCATGAATGTCACATGGGCATGTCGTCCATGAAAAGATTAATTTGGTCAAATTTCTGGTGGCCAGGAGTGGATAGGTTTGTAGATAAATTTGTTAGAGAGTGTCCTGAGTGCATTGAAAGTGATAAGACGTGCAAATGTGATCCGGCACCTTTGACTCCTGTGAAGTGGCCAGATCATCCATGGTAGAAATTAGGGATCGATATTGCTGGTCCATTCAATTTTTTACCACAGGAGTGTAGATTCGCTATAGTTGCTGTGGATTATCACTCCAAATGGCCTGAGGTCAAACTGGTACCTCATCCTAACACTGAAAGTGTTATTTTATTTTTGAGAGAGATATTTTCAAGAGAAGGATTCCCAGAAAGCATTGTATCAGATAATGGGGTACAGTTCAAATCTTCAGAGATGTTGGAGTTTTTGAGTACTTATGGTATAAAGCATTGCACCACTGCTCTGTATGAACCACAAGGAAATGGGCTAGTGGAGAGATATAACAGGGTTCTCAAACAAGATATCCTATGGGCTCGGAAGTTTGGGGGAATGTGGAAGGAGAAATTGAGAGAAAAGTTATGGCTGTACCGTATAACGCCTCATGCCACTACAGAAGTTTCTCCTTTCCGCCTACTAAAGGGTAGAGATCCTGTATCTAACCTATGTCCTTGGTGGTTTAAGAAAAGTGCTGGTTATCGCATGGTTGATGTGAATGTCAAGGATGTAGCTGAGAAAGTGGAACTCAAACAGTGCAAATACAAAAGTGATTATGATACTAGGATGAAAGTTAAACAACCTACTTTTATGGTAGGTGATGTGGTTAGGATTCGTAAACCTGGTTATATTACCAAAGGTGAGACAAAGTTTGGCAAACCTATGAAGGTTGTGAAAGTTTATCACAATAGCGTTGTCACACAAGATGGCAAAAGATGGAATGTTAGAAGAGTATCCAAATGTGTGTCTTAAATTTTCTATTATAACCAGTAGTTTCTTTTATGTGTAAGGATTTGTTTTTTTTTATGTTTACGTAGTCACTTAATTTTCTTTAGGGGGAAAATGTGTAGTATTCTTGTTTGCAGATATTTCCCTTTTAATACAAGTTCCAATGTTGTACATATTTCCCTTTTAAATAGAATGTCTCTTCATAGCTGCTCATGCACATTGTGTTATGGATTCCATTTAGAATTGTTATGGTCTGAAATGGATTGGGGTGGAGAAAAAGGACTGGTAACTTGGAGAGTGGATGTACTGTGCTGCAGTTCAATAAACCTTGGATTTTACTTGGAATTATCTTGGATTTTCAACTTCTTTATTACAAAATTGGCGACGAGGGTGTCTAGTACCTACTTCTACAGCAGCACAGGTGTGGTACACCTGATTTTGAAAGGATTTTGGATTTTTACCTGATCTTAACCTATTTTGGATTTTACAAACTTTTGAAGATTGGAGCTTGGTTCATTCCTACATAGAAGACGTTGCTATCGACTATCCTACTTAAGGACTGAAGGATTTAAAACTTTATTTTACTTGGAATACTATTTACACCTGCTCTCACTGGTGTACAATATTCTATTGGTAACGCTTTTCATCTTGGAGACTGCACGGTTGAGGACGCTGTGTTTACCGAAAACTACGAAATTTATGGGTGTTTGCGCGAAAGTTTCACAATTTTAAACGAAATAAGCAAATGTTTACCTTTGAATGTGGTTTCAACGGGCAACACGCGAAGGACTGAGTCTTCCCGTGCAACAAATCTCCATGCGCCGTGTTGGAGCGTGCAGTTACCATGGTTTCCAAGTACGAGGCTGATGATGCTACACGCATGGAGCGTCACGTCGCGTCACGTGAAGGCGGCCATATTTGTTTACATCGGCACCGAGTTTCAACAACTAATGCGCCTCGGTGACTCGGGTGTGCTCGTGAAATAAAGGTACTGTTTCACATTTTGGAATATATTGATCAAATAAGCCACGCCGCACGACGAACTTCACAACTATCTGTTTGACAACATTTTCACATCGCGTGCATTATTGCTGGAAATTTCGAGCTAGTGCTAGACTTTTGCACTATAATCTACAACTGCTGTGTAGGACATAACAGCGCTGATGTACACAGCTGGTGTACTCAAGGATTGAATTTGTGTTTATTTACTTTGCATTTTATTTTCTTTCAATGGTAATAATATCATATTGCTTCATTTTGTTCACTATTTAATTTGTACTATTATCATTTTCACCATGCAGTTTGACCCTCCTTCGAAATTTTTACAATGTAAGGGTGATCCTCCCATCCCCTGGAACAGATGGAAGGAGGAGTTTTTAACTTATTTAAAGGCTATTGATGGGGAAAGGATGGGAAATGAAAGAAAAAAGAATATTTTTCTTCATTGTTTAGGATCCGAAGGGCAAGCTATTTTTAGAAATTTACCACCTGTTCCTGGTGACTCTGGTGTATTTGATGAAGCAATGCTTCGTGTAGAAACACGTTTCAAACCCACAACCAGTATTGCTCTGAATCGTTTCAAGTTTTATACGAGGGCACAGAAAGAAAATGAATCTTTTGATAATTTTTTAACGGGTTTGAGAGCTTTGGTGGTTTCATGTAATTTTGGTGCAATGACAGACGAAATGATCAGAGATCAGATAATGTATGTATGTATGTATGTATGTATGTATGTAGGTATAAAATATTTTATAACGCGCTCTGCTACTACAGAGTATCCTGGCGCGATATGTGAACTAAAACAGAGCCAAACCAGAGGGAAAAGAAAAGCAACTAGATACTGAGTTTGAAAAGGTAGGTTTTTAACCCCTTCTTAAATTCTGTCAAAGTGGCTGATGCTCGCAAAGAGAGCGGCAGGGCGTTCCAAGATCGGGCTGCTTGAACAGAAATAGACTGGCCACCCAATCTCACATATCTGATTTTAGGCGTGAACATCAGAAGGAGATTAGCTGATCGGAGTGCACGGCGAGGGGTATAGAAAGTGAACCTCTTGTGCAAATATTGTGGGCCTTGTTGGTGCAAGGCACGAAAGGCCAGGACCAGAGATTTGAATACAATACGATGGGCCACTGGAAGCCAATGGAGCTTTCGAAGATGAACAGAAGCGCTAGTTCTTCTCGGAAGATGGAATAGGAGTCGAACCGCCGCATTCTGAATAATCTGCATTCGGTTGATGAGATATTTTGGGAGACCGCTAAAGAGGGCATTGGCGTAATCCAGCCTTGATAGGATCAGAGCACGCAGAACCGTCTCTTTTGCTTCCCTATGGAGCAATGGAAGGAACCTTTTTAGTGACTTGAGGGTCGAAAAACAGGTCGCCGTAAGTTTTTTTAGGTGGACTTCAAACTTAAGATCCAGTCCAAACCAGACCCCCAAGTTTTTGGCCGGGCCTCCAAAAGAGCTGGGACAAGCAAAATCAGGCGGCCAAATAAGATCCTTAAAATTGGCCGGAAAGTTGCCATAAAATAGCAGCTCTGTCTTGTCCTCGTTGCATTTAAGTTGGACTGACAGGAGCCACCGGAAGACGTTGGATAGACAGGAGCAAACGACACTGGTATCCAAGCAATTCTTAGGCCAGGTAAACAGCAGCTGTGTGTCGTCGGCATACGCCATTATTTTGGCTCCCCACTGTCCAGCCAGATGGATCAGCGGGGTCATGTAGACGTTGAACAACAGGGGGCTCAACGTCGACCCCTGGGGGACCCCTGTGCTGAGCTTCTTGGGAGACGAGGCGAAGGGAGGCATCCAAACTTGCTGCGTCCGTTCCGACAGAAACGAGGACAGCCAAGTCAGAGCCGCGCCTGACAGTCCCACCTCTGCCAACCGATTCAGCAGCAGAGCATGGGGTACCGTATCGAAGGCGGCAGATAGGTCCAGCAAAACCAGGACCGCTCTGCCGCCTCCGTCCAGGCACTCCCTGATGGCCTCCGAAACTTCCACCAGAGCCGTCTCGGTGCTAAAAGCCGCCCTGAAACCCGATTGAGCCGGGTGCTTGGCCTGAGAGGACTCAATAAAATTATTCAGCTGCCTAAAGACAACCTTTTCACAGACCTTCGCCAGTGCCGGGAGCAGCGATATCGGACGATAACTGGACGTGGCTGAAGGGTCCAGGCCAGGCTTCTTGAGGAGGGGAAGCAATTTCGCCTGTTTCCAGCAAGGAGGCACAGAGGCAGAGGCCAGTGACAGATTGACCACCTGGGTGACCTCCTGGTATACCAAGCTCGCAGCTCCCCCCAGAACCCTGGCGGGGCACGGGTCAGAAGGAGAACCCGACTTTAGTGACTCCAAAATGGCCAGCACGTCCGCTTGCAAAGCTGGCTCAAAGGTGGAAAATTGGCTGGTGGATTGCTTCCCCCCAGAACTGGCGAAGGGTGACAAGGGCTGAAGAAGACCACAGGAATTTTGGAGCTCCTCTTGGATTTTGATGATTTTATTATCAAAAAAACAGGACAGTTCTTCACACCAGAGATCAGAAGCCGGAAGAACTGGGAAGGCAGCACAGGGAGAGAGGAAACTCTGAACAATGGCAAAGACTTCTTTGCCATTGTTATCCGCCTTCTCTATCCTTTCCGAGAAGTACCTACTTTTGGCAGCTTTAATTTCCGCGTAGTAAACCTTCTGCGCCCTCCGCAGATCGCTCTTCAGATCAGGGCAGAACTCACGGCGCCAGGCTCGCTCCAGTTTTTTACAGTGGGATTTAAGTTCCCTGAGAGCGTGGGAGAACCAGGGTTTAGAGGGCGATGACCTAACCCGTTTGCTGCCACCTTTATTGGCGGGCACAACGGCGCTTTGTTTAACCCAAGCATTGAATAAATCCACTGCAGACTCTAGGTTGGACGGCAACGTTGGCCGGTTAGCCAGAAGCGAATCTGAAAAAGTGGTTACATTTATTCTCTGGGCGTGAGCTCGAGGGGCCGGCAAATCCCTCGGCACTTTAGAACCCAAAGGCCAGGTGAACAAAATTAAGGCATGGTCCGACCAGGTGACCCTCATAGGGGGAGACATAGTGATCTCGAAGTTAGAGCAGACCAAATCTAACCAGTGGCCAGCCTTATGAGTGGGGAAGTTCACCCATTGTGTTAGGTTCGCCAGCGCAAGGACATCAGCCAAACCCCTTGATTCGGGCAGATCCCCAGTGTCCATATGGATGTTAAAATCACCCAACAGGAGATAGCGAGAGAAATTAAGGGCACGGGGAACAATAACCTCCTCAATATTGCCCACGAAACTACCGGCATAGCCGGGGGGGCGGTAGAGTAGAGTGCCTCCCAGAGTGAAATGGGGGGAGAGGACCATAGCAAAGTGTAGCATTTCAGAGTCGCCAAGTAAATCTGGCGGTTCACTCACCACTGCCCAGTGGTCACGATAGATTACAGCCACACCGCCGCCCCTGCCAGATGGTCGATCCATCCTCGCGATCCTAAATCCACGTGGAATAGCAAGTTCGATCACCGGCATGCAAGACTCGGTGAGCCAAGTTTCGGTAATGAAAAGGAGATCAAGCTCCTGGCCATCGAGCAGCTCAAAAATATCGGCCGCGTGGCTGACCATAGATCTTGAATTAATCAGTCCAGCTTTAATATTATCTAAATTGATCCTGGGAATAGAAGCAGGGGACGGTTGATGTATAAAGCGAAACCCACATGCCGGACAACAATGCAGCGTGGTTTCCAGCACCTCCCAGTGTTTGGCGGCATCGCAGCTGAAAGTATTGAGGGCAACTAGCTCCTCAGAAGTATACTTCAGAGAGCCAGCACGTACACATCGGGGTAGATAAGGAGGTGGCAGGGCCCTGGGCCCGTCCGGGACACGGACGGGCACAGACGGGCCCTCCTTTGGCGCTCCTTCGGCGCGCAGACGGCGCGCCCGCAGCGCGCGACCGCTGCGCGCTCGACGCATTAACGCGTTAAATAGGGGCGGGCGATTCAGGGAACTAGAGCGCCAACCCCGGTGCAATGCGGTCCCGCCTCACTTCCGGGAACCGCTGGGGCCGAGCGCTGAGGGCGGGAGTGGCCTGAAATGTGCAAATACGCAAAATTCCAAAGTGCACAGTGCAGAGCAGCGTTACACTAAAGGTAGGCAGATTTAATGAGGGTTCGCGCTAAGCGCCAAAGCAGCAGTTCAAGCTAAAAGCAAATTAAAAACGAGCGCGATTAAAGGCTCATTAAAATTACAATGCGAGTAAAAGGCTCAGTAGTAGTCACATAGACCATCCCTCGCCTACCTGCTCCGATTAAATAGGGGCGGGCGATTCAGGGAACTAGAGCGCCAACCCCGGTGCAATGCGGTCCCGCCTCACTTCCGGGAACCGCTGGGGCCGAGCGCTGAGGGCGGGAGTGGCCTGAAATGTGCAAATACGCAAAATCTACTTCTAATTGTCAATGTTAAATGTAAGAAAACACAGGAACAATTGTGGATATTAGGTAATCCCACTTTATTAGAAAGCATTTCCACTGCCAAGGCTTTTGAACAATCTAACAAATGGATGAAAACTATTGAAGAAACGAGCACTAGGGGTAGCAAGAATGATAAACTAAGTGAAGAAGTATGTGCTATGAACAATGTTACAAAAGGTTTTCAAAACTATAGGAATATATCACGTAACCGCATTGTATGTTTTAGATGTGGGAGTTACAATCATGTAGCTTCCTTCAAATTTTGTCCTGCCTTGGGAAAAGAGTGCAACAAATGTGGTAGAGTTGGTCATTTTTCCAAGTCCTGTAGGGAAGACAAAAAGAAAATTGGGGACAAAAGTAATTATTTAAAAAAAGGGGAAGTCTCTTGTGTGAGAGATGACACTGATTTGGGATCAAATTTGTCAAGATGTGAGCATGCCGTGTCTGATGAATCCCTTAAAGAAAGAGGAATGGTTGTATCATTAGTGAGTTTAGGGTTGCTTGAAGAGGATGTGTTGGACTCTCCTAAGTGTGTGGTTAAATTTATGGGTGTTGAACTAGAGCTAATGGCTGATTCTGGGTCTCCTTGGACCATCATAACGGAAGAATACTTTCATGAAATGTATGAATCTAAGATTGCTAAGAGTGATTTGTGCCCTCCTGATGTAATGGCAAAAGGTTTCAATGGTTCAAACATTGATTTCATTGGTTATATTGCTTCCACCATATATTTTAAGGATCAATCTGCGTACATCAAATTATATGTTGTAGTAAAGGGTGTGAATGTTCTGGGTTGGCGCGATCAATTCAAACTTAACATTACGTTGAATCCACGCAGCAAAGATCCAGTCATGGTGTTAAAGGATAGAGAGGAGTTAAGTGATACTCTAAAAGATATGTTAAAAAATGATGTCATAGTGGAGATAGAATCGTCAGAATGGGTTTCGCCAGTAGTTTTGGCACGCAAACCTGATAAATCTCTGAGACTTTGCATAGATTTGAGAGCACTTAATGCTAATATAGTGGTAGATTGTCATCCTCTGCCGAATATCAATGAAGTAGTGAGCATGATTGGTGAGGCTGTAGTTTTTTCTACCTTAGATTTGAGATCTGCGTATCATCAGGTAGTGTTAGCAGAGGATTCACGTCATCCCACAGCATTCATTACACCTCAGGGATTATATCAATTCAAACGGATGCCATTTGGTTTGGCATCGGCAGCCTCAGTTTTTCAGAGATCGATGTATCATATTTTTAAAGACATGAGTGACTATGTGAAGTGTTTTCAGGATGACATTTTAGTATTTTCTAAGAGTGATGAAGTACATATGGAACACCTGAGTAATGTGTGTAAAATGTTAAGTAAGTTTGGTCTTACCATTAAGAGTAAAAAGTGCAAGTTATTTCAAAAGAAGATAGAATATTCAGGGCATACTATTTCTGGGAATGGTGTTGCTCCTAAGAAATCGTTAGTTGATGCAATCCTGAAAGCTCCTGCACCCGATTGCAAAGATAAATTGTTATCATTTTTAGGACTCTGTGAATATTACAGTAAGTTTATAGTTGGTTTCGCAACTAAAGTGGAGCCGTTAAGAGAACTAACCAGGAAAGATGTTGAATTTTTGTGCGGAACTAAACAACAAAACGCTTTTGACAGTATTTTTTTTATTTTTTTATAAACCTTTATTTGTACAGACAGGATATACAAAGCTGGGCCTACAACCAAACCGGCCGGCCATAACACGTGAAATCAGTCAAGAAGTCCAGAATGAAGTTACAGAATCAATCATAGAGGAACGTGAGCAATACAATCTTAAAAAGGGGGGGAAGGAAAGATGATCTAAACAGCCAGCAAACAGGAGCAAAGAAGGTTATTTTTTATAATGAAGCGATAAGGAGCATGACAGGCTCGGCAGCAATATAGAGGAAACCGGAGTCCCAAATCAAACCATTGGCAACAGAAAGGCTAAAGGGCAGCAATGCAGGAGTGTCAGCACTGTATACATCAGTATAAAAACAGGTGTGGTGAACACAAGTCAATATATAATTAATAGCTACTTTGCATCCCCACCACCCAGTAGCACATCGGAAACGGAACAAAGGGGCCGGAATAGCGACAACACCAAGACTAACCCGTCATACTAACCTTAGAAGAGAAGGAAAGGGGGGGGGGGGGAGAGGAAAGAAGAGAGGGAAAGAAAAACACAGACTGAAAGAGAAGAATGCCGCGTCTAAACAAGCGCCCCGTAGCGAGGAACACATAAAAGAGCAGGAATATCAGCAACGAGGAGGGCATGGGAGTCGCAATGGAAAGCAGCAGAACTATTAGAAGAAGAACAGCAACGTTACAGCCCCCCACCCCCCAATCATACCACGGAAGGCAAGGACAGACGCGGCACTCCAATAAAGAGACACAAAAGGGCCATAGAACTGAGGAAAATAAAACATCAAATAAGACCCAACCCACCCATCCCACCCAGCACCCCTGCAGAAGGCTACGGTCTACCCTCCAAACAGCGCGCCTGTCGCCCTAAACAGAACCCGAAATTTAGTAGAGACAAGAGAGAAAAGGAATAAAGAGACAAAAAGAAGGACATGAAAACAAAAGAAATAAATGGGAGGGAGGAGCAAGAGGGCAGAAACAAAAACGGTCGGCCACAGCCCTCCGCCCAACCATACGATCATAGTACATGTGAACCAGAACGACACAATCTCGAGCGCCAAAAGAAAATACGTACAGGGGGGTCTCCCACAGCACTAGAAATATGAGCAACTTCGTCACGGATCCGTACACCAGTAAACCACCGGGAGCCGCGCATTTCACCCCAGTCCCTTCCTAATCACAATTTCCACCCACCACACGACAATGTGAAGTAAGCAACACGATGCTAGGCAAGCATACAGATGAAAGGAAATACAAGAAAGACGTAGGCCAGGGGGGGCAATCAATAAGAAAGTGGGCAAAAGTTCAAATAGGCAGTTCAAGTGTCTCAGCAATAGCAACAAGGGCAATAAATGACAGGAGTTCAGTCTCGCCGTTCGGAAAAGCGGGGGTTTTCCTGCAAAATAGAAACACGACCTCATCAAGGCAAGCTTTTGACAGTATTAAACTTGACATGGTGTCAGCTCCTACACTTAGACCGTTTTGTTTGAACAAACTTTGTGTTTTGACAGTGGATGCTAGCCTTTATGGCCTGGGTTGCGTGCTTTCGCAACGTTCGGGTAAGGAGGACTGGAATGTTGCATTCGCGTCTAGATCTCTAAATAACACTGAAAAACGATATGCTGTAATCGAAAAGGAATTATTAGGATGTGTCTGGGCTGTTGAACATTTCCGGAATTATATTTGGGGTGCAAGATTTTTGATACGTACCGATGATAAGCCTTTGGTGGGTATTCTTTCACCCGGTGGAGGTTTAAGTGCGACTGCTCGTATTGCTAGATTGATGTCACGATTACAAGAATATAGTTTTGACATAGAATATGTGCCTGGGAAACTCAATGTGACTGCAGATTGTTTGTCAAGATTACCATATCCCAGTGTCAGAGATGATGAAGATACTGAAGTCGTAACTAGCATTTCAGAATTATTGTCTGAGAAATTCAGTATCATTTCAGAAGATTTATGGATGAAAAGCATGAGTGAGGATGATGTCTTGTGCAAAGTGAGAGATTATGTGAGTGTGGGTTGGCCTTCTAAGGAATTAATTCCAGCTGAAGTTATACCATTTTACAATGTTGCTGATGAGTTGGCCATAGAGGGAAATCTACTATTCAGAGCTGGAAAATGTATTCCACCTTTTGCGGTAAGAGATGTTATTTTGCAAATGAGTCATGAATGTCACATGGGCATGTCGTCCATGAAAAGATTAATTTGGTCAAATTTCTGGTGGCCAGGAGTGGATAGGTTTGTAGATAAATTTGTTAGAGAGTGTCCTGAGTGCATTGAAAGTGATAAGACGTGCAAATGTGATCCGGCACCTTTGACTCCTGTGAAGTGGCCAGATCATCCATGGCAGAAATTAGGGATCGATATTGCTGGTCCATTCAATTTTTTACCACAGGAGTGTACATTCGCTATAGTTGCTGTGGATTATCACTCCAAATGGCCTGAGGTCAAACTGGTACCTCATCCTAACACTGAAAGTGTTATTTTATTTTTGAGAGAGATATTTTCAAGAGAAGGATTCCCAGAAAGCATTGTATCAGATAATGGGGTACAGTTCAAATCTTCAGAGATGTTGGAGTTTTTGAGTACTTATGGTATAAAGCATTGCACCACTGCTCTGTATGAACCACAAGGAAATGGGCTAGTGGAGAGATATAACAGGGTTCTCAAACAAGATATCCTATGGGCTCGGAAGTTTGGGGGAATGTGGAAGGAGAAATTGAGAGAAAAGTTATGGCTGTACCGTATAACGCCTCATGCCACTACAGAAGTTTCTCCTTTCCGCCTACTAAAGGGTAGAGATCCTGTATCTAACCTATGTCCTTGGTGGTTTAAGAAAAGTGCTGGTTATCGCATGGTTGATGTGAATGTCAAGGATGCAGCTGAGAAAGTGGAACTCAAACAGTGCAAATACAAAAGTGATTATGATACTAGGATGAAAGTTAAACAACCTGCTTTTATGGTAGGTGATGTGGTTAGGATTCGTAAACTTGGTTATATTACCAAAGGTGAGACAAAGTTTGGCAAACCTATGAAGGTTGTGAAAGTTTATCACAATAGCGTTGTCACACAAGATGGCAAAAGATGGAATGTTAGAAGAGTATCCAAATGTGTGTCTTAAATTTTCTATTATAACCAGTAGTTTCTTTTATGTGTAAGGATTTGTTTTTTTTTTATGTTTACGTAGTCACTTAATTTTCTTTAGGGGGAAAATGTGTAGTATTCTTGTTTGCAGATATTTCCCTTTTAATACAAGTTCCAATGTTGTACATATTTCCCTTTTAAATAGAATGTCTCTTCATAGCTGCTCATGCACATTGTGTTATGGATTCCATTTAGAATTGTTATGGTCTGAAATGGATTGGGGTGGAGAAAAAGGACTGGTAACTTGGAGAGTGGATGTACTGTGCTGCAGTTCAATAAACCTTGGATTTTACTTGGAATTATCTTGGATTTTCAACTTCTTTATTACAGCCTGGTCTTTCAGAGTCGCCTTCAGCCACCCCGCTGAACAGAAGAGTGACCATTTACAATGTTGAGGAGTGAAGCTCCACAGCCCTCTTGGGAGGAAGAGGGAGTTACAAGGGGGTCTTATTTGAGCAATCCGTCTCTATCAAGAAAATGGAAGTTTAACAGAATGAAACGATAACAGTTATAAAGGGCACCCAAGCCTACACAAGATTGTAGGGACACTATCACATCAACAAGGCTCGTTTGAGGAATCCCAACATCTATTAGATCTCAGAAATGTGTGTAGCAACCCTAATCACCCGCTATCTCATTCTTTGCTTGGTAGCACAGGGACTGGGAGGGAGCGTGGTACTGGGAGTAATGGATGGATGATCTGCACTCTTCTGATAACCCGGTCTGCTCTTAACTTTTCATGCATCCCCACGACTCAAGCTCATTCATTTGGAGTGAGCTGTGACCAGCGTACTGCAAACCCAAGCAGTAGCTTCCAGCGACAAGCTATTGCCTTTGGAAATGGGAATCCAAGGCATTCGGTCTATAACTAGACATTCCATAGTAAAGACGCACTTCGCCTGTTTTGTAGTTTCCGTTCTTTAATAAGAGACCGACGAGGCGGGACTTTACTAAAGAATGCTTGCAGTGTTGTTTATCTGTCTTCCACTGTCTCTGGAATTCTATATATGCATCAGACACCCTTGGACGTTAATCTACATATGCGCACACCTATTTCCTGAAATTAATCCGTATGACTGCTGGTCGTGGGCAATGAAATGCATAAATCTAGCAGTAATCGATTAATCTCTATGGCTGCCTGATGTAAATATAAAATACTGCGGAAAGAAGAAGCCAGACCAACACTGCAAGCATTCCTCTAAAAAGATGTGCCTCGATCACCTGTCTAATGTTTAAGAAAAGAAATGTCAAGACATGCTGACAAAAATCTTCACAGATCATAGTCAGCATCTTTTATTGTTTCTTAATAGGAGACCAGGCACTTAATTGGAAGCTGTGTACATCTTTAAACAATTCAAAAATAAGCACAAGGGCTTTGTGCCGTCATGAAATTAACGGATAAGAAAAAAGATGTGAACGCTGCACATATTGGCATCGTAGCATCCCAAAAATAAAACCAGGCGGCTCAGGGTCTTATTTTCTAAAGCATTCTGGGCTTTTTTTGTGAAGCCCTAGAGATACCTTGAAAATGTATATTTCTGGCAGCAGATGGCCCTGATTCAAAGGAGGGTCTCCCCTCTAGGACCTCGCTCACATGCAGCAGGACCCACTGCTCTCGTCTCAGTTTCCGATCCCTCGGGCGCAATGCCATTACTGGCGCTGGGCACGATGGGAAGAGAACAAGACTAGGTAGAACATGCTCAATCACTGCATGGCTTCCAAATAAACTCATGCAGCTATTGCCCATGTTCTGAGAACCTCCTGCCCCAGCGCTGCCTCGTGTACACGGAGTCCCCATCCAGAGGCGACTGGCATCCTCTCCTCCTTCGCCAATCCCGAGGCTGCTCCCCGGCTCTTTTTGTTACGAAACAGCATGAGTGCAGCACCAGGCTCGGCTGGGGCAGGCAAACCATACACTCCTTGGGAGTCTAGGGGACTGCAGCTGTGGCCCCCGGGCTCACTGAAGCTGCTCAAGTAGGGAGAGGCCTCACAGGCGCATGCCTGGCTGGAAGCAGAGAGGCACCTGTCCAATCAGACATGCGCACTTCTATTCAAGCCAGCTTCCCTTCTTAGCCTGCTGGGAGCCCCGTCCCCGGCTTCACAGAACAATACCAATTCATGGAAACAAGAGCACCGCGTCCTAATAGAAGGGCCGCCTAAGTTCACAACAGGGAATTCCATCAGTTCACAGTACCTGAAATCAAGATCTCAGGTGGCGCATGTTATACTTGCTGTTGTACAACACACTAGGAAAACTCCCTTGTGACCTTTATTTCTTTCTTATGATTCAAAATTTAATTCAACATGGGCTGTACATACAATTAAACCATGACAAAATCCAAAAAGCATCTACAAAAACTTTGGAGATTCTTAACTCTGTTTATTAATTTTCTTTCTTTTATCAAAATTACTTTTCTATTTTTTTTTTGTCAGATAAACATCTCAAATAAATATTATAAACATGTATACATCACTTTCCAATATAATAACATCTTCACATCTACACATCAACTATCCCCAGGTAAAGAAACAACAAGAAAAGCATTCCAACAGACTCTCATACATTCATACCTTTTCAACTACATTCACACTCCATTCACAACTACGTATCTCTGGAAAGTGGGAGACATAGACATTATTACAAACTCCTTGACCACTTAAACCAACTGCATATAGCAGGATCTAAATAGCATTGGTCAACGCTTTTCAGTGGTTTAAGGAAAGGATGAGCACCAACTTCATCAGGACCCGCCGGATAACAACCAGAGTCTCTACACCCAGCGGATACTATCGCTATTTCTTCAACATTGAATATGCAATTGTAATAGCCAACCCTTTAATACTGACTATTGTTGCCGTTCGCCTCAGTATTCAATTTGATGTTTATTACCATCGATACAGCTGCAGGTTTTGTCGTTAGAGAGGTAATCCTTATATATTTGCTTTGATGGGACCGCAATATCCTATATGCTCATATTTAGCTACTTCATTGTGGCGAAATCTTGTAAATAGGAAACTAGAAGCGTTATAGGATTAGCTCTAGCACGGCTTCTTCCGTTAGCGCAAATTCTCGATTGGCATCACAGTGGAGAGACGGTCACGTAAAAGGTCGGATCCGTCCACCGTGATGCAAACGCAGAACTTTTTGTTGGAGATTGAGATTTCATTAGATTTCTGAGGCGCATGGTTTGCTTGCGCTCCCAGCATAAAAAACTAACTTCTTCCACCAGTGAGATTTTTACTGGTATTTGTTGTGCTTTGTGATTCCTAGGGTCTTGTTCTGCCTCACTTTCTATCGTGGAGCTGAGGTCTGAAGAAGAGGTTGCTTCCATTTGAGCTCCTCCACCTGCCACATTTGATTTTGAACCCTGGGTTACGCCGTATTTAGATGCCTTAATTAAGCCAAACTTTTTCGAAAATGTGAAAAATACGACCGCATTCAAAATCCATAAGGTCTCTATGGAATTTAAAAGCTTTCCTTTCATGGATACTATCTTCCTCCTTTTTCAATCTTTTAGTTATCTCCTCTCTGAGTTTGCTTAGTTCATCATTTTGCCCCATTTCAGTTAGCTCAACATTGAGTGTGTCAATTTCATCTTGTAATTTTAAATGATCCTTTTCTGCATATTTTACTAAAATGGTAACCAACTTTCTGGACGAGTCCAAACTTGTTTCATCCCACTCCCACCTTTCGGATCATCTAGTACACAGCCACTATGAGGATAAGAAAGCTAACAATTGGCTAACAGAATCAAAGAAAGGATTTGTCAAATGCAGTGTTTGCAAGGCCTGCAAGATAGGAAAAAACATAAAGACACTAATTGACCCAAAAGGTAAAACGTATAGCATCAGAGAGTACATAACATGCGAAACCAGCTTCGTGGTCTACATGCTACAATGTTACTGTGGGAAACAGTACATTGGCAGCACTACCTGTGCTTTAAAGAAAAGGATCTTGGAGCACATACGTGCCATACAAAACAAGGACTTAACTTATGCAATGGCTAAACATATGACAACACACATGAATAAGACATGGAAGGACATTCAATTCTTCGGCTTAGCCATGATCCGTCAGCATGAGCGAGGTGGGAATAGGAAACTAAACCTAAGAAGATTGGAATCGAAACTGATCATGCGTTTTAAAACCAAGCAACCAACAGGGTTGAATGGGGACGAAGAACTTTATTTTCATCTCTGAATCCATGTACTCTGAAATATGCATTTGGAAAACCAACTCTCTTATGAACATTGTAAGACGACGGACAATCAAAAGATTACATGCTCTCTTATGAACAAGTTAGATATATATTAAGGTGTCCGAATTTAGGCAGTGGTAAGGGCACTCAGCCCTAGTAACACAAGCTGAAAGCACAGCCAAATCAATGACTAACAACATGGTGATGTGAATGGATGAACAGATTCCACAAATGTGCTCAGTCATACACTGCCTAGACACCAAACTAAAGTGCCAGTTGGACAATTATTATTCTTAGGGCACTCAGCCATTAATACATGTAAAATAAATGATGTAGTAAAAAACGCAACATAAATGTTATGAATTAAATAACAAGCATAATACTGCATGTCCCATAATGCACTATCAGACTCAAAAGTATACAAATAATTGAAAGTGAAATAGGACAACTGTGTAAAACTGCCGTGAGAAGGAACCGTCTGGTTCGAAACGCGTAGGCTGCAACAGTGTTCTGAATAAAATATAACTGCATCCAACGAGCGGAGTGCTGGCTTTCCTTTTTGTGCAAATATATATATATATATATATATATATATACATAAAAATCAAAGGTTACAGGAAGTTATGGTTTGGAACTAGAATTAAAAAAATATATAAATTCACTGAAGAAACCAAAGTTTACAGGGACGTTATAGTTAGGCTCGGACTTCACTCATACAAATCCAGAAAAATTTAGCAGTTATAGTTACCTGAGCTAACTATAACTTACGCCCATGCAATGCACTGCTAATGGCCTCATGTATTATATCACTCACAACATGGTCTTTGACTTCAACGATGACATCTCAAATTACATCACTGATGACATAATCTGCAGAACCACTCACACCCCCATACAAACTCTTGTACACTCACTCACACACCTACACAACCACTCACATACCAATTCACAGATCCTTACCAGTACTTACACAGCACTCACTCCTCCATAGAGCCACACGTACACCCACTCACTCACCTCACAGCCACTCACACAGCCATACATTTAACCTAACAGCTACTCACACACAGACATTCACCTATGCAGCCACTCTCACCCACTCCCACACCAATAAAGCCTCTCAACACAGCCACTCACTCACACACCCATATAACTACTTACATACCCAGTCACACATCCATATAGGCACTCCCATATCTGCTTACCGATAGTCATTCACACAGACGTTCACTCTCCAATACAGCCATTCACAGACATTCACACACCAACTCACTTAACTAAACACTCACTGAAACAGCCACTCACTCGCCCATACAGCCATTTACACACCCAGTCATTCAGCCAGCCACTCACACATCATACAGGCACTCACACAGCCACTCGCTCACCCTCACAGTCATTCAAACACCCACTCACTAACCCACACAGCTACTCAAATGCCTACTTATGTACCCATAAAGCCACTCACACACCCACAAACCACTCACACACTCACACAAGCACTCAGATACCCACTCACACACCCATACAACCACTGGCACAACAACTCATTCACCTACAGAACATCAGAAATCTACTCACTCACCCATACAGTCATTCATGCACACACCCACTCACACACAGACACTAAAAGTCACACATCCACTCAGATCACACATGTTGGAGAGTATCACTCATTAGTAGTACAATAGGTATACTAATCCAATTTCTGTAGTAGGTTAATATACATGTTTAACACCCATAAACTCTTAAAAACACATCCCTGGATGATGTCATCAGTGGGAATTAACATGGGGAAAACTGGGAATTAACATGGGTAAAATGCGTTTTGGGACCCCCCCTTTTTCTCTGTCCCACGGCACGAAACACCCTAAAACTTTCCAGAAGGCACCCGAAATAACAGGCAAATTTGTTTGGTAAAGTTCATGATGACTCATCAACTGGCGTCAAATATAAAGGCAACTGAGAATCCCCTTTTTGATAGAAACTAATTGGCGTCTTGGGTGAAATTCAAGTGGATAATTTCTGGGATACCTGCACTCTGTCCCAGAATCCTATCATAGCCCGGAGCACCGGTGAGATGTAGACTCTGGCCCGTCAGTGTTGCTTCGGGAGCCAGGGGACTTTCCAAATATGAATACATGCCACTGCTTGGTCTATAAAGCATCAGTATTTTCTGGTGATAGGCTGCTGGACCATGCGTGCCATCTTCTCATCCCATATGAAATCATCAATAAGACACAGTAGCTTCTCGATTACCTGTGTGGGGGGTTGTAGTGGTAGGGTTTGCATGATGTAAAGATTTTTAGGCAGAAATGTCATTTTGGCGGCCGCTAAGCGCCCTAGCCGAGAAAGACCCTATCCCTTCCATTCAGAGAGGTCAGAGCTTGTGGTCTCTAAGATTGCAGCATAGTTGTGGTAGGCAATGAACCTAGGTGTGGTATGAAGTCGTAAGCCCAGGTACTTCACCCCCTGTGAGGACCAGACGAAAGGGAATCGGTGTTCAAGTTGTGCTTGCTCGCTCTTTGGAACAGTCAGGTTCAGTGTTGAAGATTTCATCAGGTTTGTTTTAAACCCAGAAGCTAGCCCAAAAGCCTCCATTTCTCCCATCACAGTGGACAGCGAGGTCCCTGAGTTCAACAGAACCAGCAGAACATCGTCAGAATATAAGGCTGCCTTGTGGTCCCTGCCTCCCAAATATACTCCTGAGAGTATACATGTTACATATTCTTTCGGCAAAAAGCTCCTGTTGTGTGCCCCTAGTGACAATGAAGGTCTGAGATGTCTGCCCATTAACCCTCACCCTTGCCTTGGGTGAAGCACAATTACACTGGATCCACAGACAGACCATGGGCCAAGGCCAATAAGAGTTAGCGTTGAAGGAAGGTATGGCCAGTGGACTTGATCAAAGGCCTTTTATGTAGCAATACAGAGGAGGGGGGAGGGGGGGGGGGTCTGGGATACGGGAGCGATGCGTCTTGTCCAGCAGATGGCACATGCGATTCATGCTGTCGCTACACCCCCTATTTGGCAAGAAGCCAGTCTGGACAGGATCCACCAGGCCTTGCATATAGGAAGCAAGATGATGTGCCAAGATGCCTGTGAAAATCTTGGCGTCCACATTGAGTAAAGAAATAGGATGGTAGGAGGAGCAGTCTACAGGGTACATACTGGGCTCAAGGACTACTGTGATCATGACAAGTAGCATGGTATCCGTCAGGGGACTGGTAGAGCTAAAGGTGTTCCATAATGACCAAATGTTTTTTCACTTCTGAGCTGTACCTCTTGCCCAGGAGCCGTGCCCGTTTGGAGGCGATATACAGCCATAAGGACCTCATTAGGACCCCAAGGAGGAGGCACCCCCCCCCCGTGGGAGGTGCATCAGAAACACCTGTGTAAGGTAGGAGTCAATGTGCCCGGTGTCCAGCTCTTCGGCTGTGTACAGGGTGGCGTAAAACCATTCAAACTCTCATTCAATAAGGCAATCCTGGTAGAAAGTGGTACCGTCTGGGCACGAAAGCTCCCCTACTCTGTGGCGGACAGCTTGCAAGCGAAGGCAATGTGCTAGCAGGTGACCTGCTTTATTTCCCCCAATGTAGTATTTCTGTTTGGTTACAAAGAAGGGCATATTCTGCCCTATGTATGTCCAAGGCATTAAGCTGCTTGCGAGCCACCGTAAGTTGTTGCGGTGTCACGAATGTGCCAGTGAGATTTTGGGTCTCTTCCAATTCTTTAACTTTGGTCTCCAGATGTGTTCAGGTGGTGCGTCTGTCCTTGATGAGGTGGGCCGCTACAGGTATAAACTGACCACGTACCACTGCCTTTAGTGTTTACCAAAGCAACGCCATAGTTGTCGCTGGGGTTTCGTTAATGGTTAAAAAGGAATTGATTATGTTTGTAATCTCAGTATCTGCGTCAGTATATGGGAGGAGTTTGATGTTAAGGCGCCAGCTGCAGGGGGAGAGGCTGTGACTGGAAGAGAGCAACTAAGGACAATGAGGGAGTGATCGGAAAGGGCAGCCACACCAATATCCACTGCTGTGGTCTCGCTAGTAGTACGGTGGGTGGTGATAAAGAAGTCGATCCTTGCGGAAGTCTGGTGTGCCACAGAAAAAAATATATAAGCACATGTTGAAAAAATCGTTACTCCACATGGTGTCAGACTTTTGACGTACGCTGACGACACCCAGCTCATTGTATCATTGAGCCAGCTGGATCGTTCCCCTTCGGACCTCTATGCCTGTCTTAAGGATATAACTACTTGGATGGATAATTCCCATCTCAAGTTAAACAGTGACAAAACTGAGATTTTGGTCATGGGTAACCAATCACACTTTCACCCTGAGACCATGTGGCCGCCCTGCATGGGTCCACCACCGACCCTTAAATCTGACACTAAAAGTGTGGGTATCTGGTTGGACCAAGATCTCACGTTCAATACGCAAGCCAGGAAAACCGCGGGGAGCTGCTGTGGCCTCCTCCGCACTTCCTGGAAAATTCTACCACTGCTCCCCCCTCAGTCCAGAAAGCTTCTAATCCAGGGCCTCATACTGTCCAGGTTGGATTATGGCAACGCCTTGTATCTCGGTGCCCCCAAGAAAGTAACTGCCAAGCTACAAGTTGTCCAAAATGCAGCTGCCAGGCTCCTCACAGGCTCCAAGAACCGCTGCTCAGCGAAACCCGCTCTCAACCTACTCCATTGGCTACCTATTCAGGAAAGATTGCATTTTAAGTCTCTATGCACTACTCATAAAATTTTCCATGGCAAAGCCCCCGCGTCCTGAAGGATTTCATTGTACCCCACAAAACCAACCGACCCCTTCGGTCTACGCATCTGCACCTGGCTTTCATGCCCAGGATCAAGAGAGCCTGATCGGGGGGGGGTCGTCTTTTCTCTTATAATGCTTCTAAACTGTGGAACTCCCTACCACTTGCCATTCGTGCCCAGACCAACTTTCTTTCCTTCCGAAAACAGTTGAAAACGTGGTTATTCCCTTAAAAATTCCTTTTTCCTTCCGTTAGTTCACTCACCAGCGCTGGGACGCTCACGGGCAGCCATGCGCTTTATAAGTCCTATTTCATTTCATGTAGTGCTTACGGCACTAAATTTCCACTAATCCTAGCTCCACCAACCACTGTTCCATGCGGGGGCAAGAACTCAAGAAAGACCTTCTCTCTGAATGGATCTGTCCAACTGCGCATCAGCCACTAAGTTAAAGTCTCCCCCCTATGATCACATCAGAGTCTGGGGTATCAATAACGCGGTCTATCGCTTCTTTAAAAAAGACTTCCTAATGTTTGTTTGGGCCATATACGGTTGCTGGTGTAAGTGTGTTCCGTCAGCTCGATCTGGAGTGCTAATAGTCAGCCCGGTAGTTCCGTATATGTTTGTGTCACTCTTCCCGTACAATGGGTGTCCAGGAGGATCGCCACCTCTTCCTTCTTCCCCGGGCCAGGGGAAAGAATTGGTGGTCAAACCACTGGAATTGCAATTGTTTCCAGCCAGCCTTAAGCAGGTGGGTTTCCTGGGTAAGCCCTAAGTCACACTTAGTATCCCGGAGGAAAGAGGGGCACCAGGCGTTTTACAGGGGCATCGAGTCCTTGGACATTTAAGCTAAGTATAGTAATCATGGGTAAAGAGGTGGGGAAGATGCCATAAGTACAAGGGGAGGTGGGAGGGCAGGATACCCACGTGTATCCCCTAAATGTTAGCCATAGTGTAGTGGCCATGTGATATGAAGAGAAATATAGGTTAGCAGGTGCAGGGAAGAGGGGTTGCAACAAAAAACAATTTAACAATGGAATTACTCAGCAGGGAATGAAACAATCAAAAGCATGAGGGTCCATGTCGCCTGCCAGCATTTGTGTCGAATCATAGTGTGAGGTTGTTGTGGAGCTCCGCTGCCAAGCAGCAGCAAACGATGTGGGAGAGCTATTCTCCGAGTCAGAAGCCATCCACCATACAGGTCCAGAATATCACAAAAAGGGGGGCCCGGTTTCTGCCAGTCGTCAGCGTGAGGGTATTTGTGAGCCGCACAATCTGTCAATGCTCACTTTCTGGTTTCCATGCACTGTCTCGGTGCTGCAGTTGGCAAAGCAAAGATGCTCCTTGGCGTTCAGTCTCCAATGGTTTGTGCACCGCCTTCTACCTCAGACGGTGGAGCGGTGTACATCTGGTGGCGACGAGGCTGGCCCACGAGAGGGAGACCACGCAGAGGGCTCTACTAGGAGGGCGTTCATATCCAGTAGAGATCATGCCTCTTCAATTGTGGGGATAGTCTTTGTTTTGTTTTTCTATTCAAATTGAATCCAGCAGGGATGGCCCCATTTATATCTGATTCCTTTTTCACAAAGGTGGTCAGTCAGAGGCCTCAGGGTCCTGCAGAGTTATCGGGGAGAGCGCTTGATAAAGCCAGACTTCCAAGCCTTCAAAGTCTATGGCGTTTCTCTCATGCACCACGGCCATGATGATTTCCTTTTGCTTGCAGTAGTGGAAACAGGTGAGCATATCTTGTGGTTGCCCCGGAGAGCACGATGGGCATCTGGCTCTGGGGGTACGATCAAGGACAAAATCTTGGTCAACCAGCTACGGGGCAACCTGTCAAAACAGGTGAACAACATAGTCCTCTATCTTGCCAGGGGCTGCCTGCAGGGGAACCCCTTTTATGCGAATATTACAGCACCTGGATCTGTTTACAAGAACTTCCAGTTGGTATTGAAGCTCCATATTTTCGTCTCTCTGCTCCAGATGTTTTCCAGATGATAGCCATCTAGCTCCCCTGAGCAGGAGTTGGCAGTCTGCTCAAAGGAGTCTACTCTCTGCCCAAGTTCACCAAGGTCCCGCCAGAGCACATTTACGTTGACTGCTATGTCCTGCTTGACGCGATGTCTTCACCAAGGATACCAAACAGATGTTTCAAGAAAATCTTCATCACCGGGGCATCCCCGGGGAGAAGGACCCACCAGCAACTCCCACTGTCACTGGAGGAATGGCAGGGGCGCCTCTCCAGTCTGATTTGTTTTATTCCGTGGTTGTTTGGCAACTTTGAATCCTTCTTAGGGTTCAGTTGAGAGGTAACGGCAGTGATGTGCGTGGGTTTGGAGTCCAGTGAAAGGAGTGTTACCCAAAGACAGCACCACAGCCCCCAGGCCCCTGAAGACAGTCAGTTTGCTTAATCATTTACCTCCCTGCCAATAAAACAGAGAGTAGGGATCCAGGGCTGGCGGCGGAGGGTCTGACAGGGCGTTGCAGCAACAGCGGTGTAGACCTCAGGTGTAGAACGACCCAGCCAGGGGTCCCGGCAGTACCGCTGCAAGAGGCTTGGTTACAGAGCTAGATGTAGTCAGTTGTAGTGGTGTAGAGGTGATACACTGAAAATCCATGCACTTTTTGGCGGGTGGAAAAGAGGGATGACAGTGGCAATGAAACAGGGCTCCCTGATCAAATGTAGTCCTCCCCCACAGGCGGGGAACGAGGGGAGCCCCGCGGAAGGTACCCCAGTGTTATGATGATTGTTGCTATGTTAATATGCCTTTAGGGCACGAACCTAGCTTTGACTCTATTGATGTTCTAGAGTCTTAGGTTTGTGCCGTGCTGTTCCAGAGCAGTTGAAGGCTGGACTTCGTGGTTATTGGTTGTCTTTGGTATTGTTATCATTTATGATAATAAATCCTGTTTATACCTTGGTTTCCTGCATTTCTATCTTAACAAAGTTGGCGACGAGGATGGGATTACAACTTATCTCGAATAGAAGTTATAAAATCTGATAACCATATAGGTTTCTTTCGTAAACGTTTAGTGTCAGATGAGCACACATTCTCTTGAACAGTATCTTTACAAGAAGGCACATCTGCTAAATCTTTACTGTTGACACTAATATCATTGTTGTTAAGATTGTTGTAAACTACTTCAGTATTGTTGTTAAGATTATTGTCATTATTGTCAACCACTACAGAATTATCCAGAACAACTTCCATAAAATCATTCTTCTTCTTGACAGCAGTATCTTTATATAAATCCTTATTCCCTTTGAGTATTACAATTTTACTTAAATTCCAAACTTTCCCATTAGCAAGCTTTACTGCATTCTTCAATACCTCCTTCACTACAAAAGGTCCCATATACTGACTTTCACCTTTCGATACCCTCCATGGCTTTTTCACTTTTATTAGAAGAATAGGATTTGGCCTAGGATTACTCCTTAAATCAAAATTGTGTTTGTTAACCAAATGGGATTTCTCCATTCTCTTCTTAACTTTACTAAGATCCACTTGACATCTGTAAAATGAAATTAACCAAGATGGATTAATCTTAGATCTTGGTAACCTACCCCTCATGATTTCGAAAGGAGCACAATCAGTCATGTCATTAGGAGTGACCCTATATTTCCAAACACTCTCCATCACTTGAATTTCCCATTTTTCATCATCAACACCAAACATTTATATAGCTCCTTTCAAAACTCTCTATTATTCCATTACCACTTGGATTGTATAAGGAAGTGGTACAATGATTGACACCAGTTTTCAAAAAGTAATCTTTAGCCTTGTTGGACAAGAACTGTACACCATTGTCAGTAATCACACGAATGGGTAAGCCCTCCTCACAACAAATTTCATCAAGAAATAACAATACACTGTCTGTATCAGCTTTCCTCACAATTTTAATAACAGGCCATTATGAAAATAAATAAATGGCAGCAATAATATACTTATTCATTGGACCAATAGGACCCATAATGTCCATCGCAATAGAATCCCAGGGACCATCAGGAACAACATGACCTTTCAAATTAGGTTTCAAAGTTTCAATGACTTGTCAGAATTCGCACAATGAACACAATTCCTGACAATCCGTTCAACAAAAATGTCCAAACCAGGCCACCAGAATAATCTCTTAACCGACTGCTTGGTTCTATAAATACCATTGTGAGACTCATGACCATGCTCTACAATAATATTCCTCACAGGAGGAACAACTTTCTCACCTCTCCAAATAATGTCATCCGAGAAAGATAATTCGCTTATTACTTCCCAAAATCCTTTCAAATCAGGAAGAAGATTCTTTTTGCTGGGCCAACCCTCAACCGTAAATTTCTTTACACTGTGTAACACCTTGTCTTTACAAAATTCCATTTTCCAATAATCCAGTTTGATAGGTAAAGAACCTTCATCATGAATAAGGGCAATATTGAATTCACACCATGAATCTTGAACACATTCCTTGAGGGGAAGAGGCAACCTAGACAAAAAATCCGCAGTAACATTATCTCGTCCAGGAACATATACAATTTTGTAAACAAAATCCTGCAATCTCATGGACAGACGCGCAATTCTAGCAGAAGCTCTATCATGCCATCAGTAGTGAGTAAGCGTATTAAAGGTTTGTGGTCAGATCTAATTTCACACTCCTTCCCCCATACAAAAACTCTAAAATGTTCCAAAGCCCATACAACAGCCAGAGTCTCCCTCTCTATGGTAGAATATTTCATTTCAGTAGGAGATAAAGCTCTTGATGTTTAAGCAATTACTACTTCACTATTTTTTCCAACTTTTTTAGTTAAAACCGCGCCTAAACCTTTTGCACTGGCATCTGTAGTAATAACACAAGAGAGTTTAGGATCAAAACTATTGAGAGCAGCCGCCTTTCCAATGGCAGCTTTCACATCAATAAATTCCTTCTCACACTCCGAGTCCCACACAAATTTGTTCCTATTTTTGAACAACTGTCTAATATTAAATTCTTAGGTTCGTGCCGTGCTGTTCCAGAGCAGTTGAAGGCTGGACTTCGTGGTTACTGGATGTCTTTGGTGTTGTTATCATTTATGATAATAAATCCTGTTTATACCTTGGATTCCTGCATTTCTGTCTTAACTCCCAGCTCTAAGGCAGAGTCTCCAATATATGGGGTTATAAAGTCAGACCCCTTACGGTCTCATCCAAGCATCAGGGCCACAGTGTAAGGATAGGAGGCCCCATCTCCTGTGGAGCAAGAAACGGGGTAAGCTGTAGTACTGGGGGGAACACAGCAGAAGATAGGGGAGCCCTGCTCCAGTTCATGCATGTCGCCAGCGGCCTGTAGCGCAGGAAGGAGTGCTAGGCAGCAATAGACCAGGCACGTATCTCAGT
Organism: Lissotriton helveticus; assembly: GCF_964261635.1. Classification (NCBI taxonomy): domain Eukaryota; kingdom Metazoa; phylum Chordata; class Amphibia; order Caudata; family Salamandridae; genus Lissotriton; species Lissotriton helveticus. Next base: position 1,950,007,878 of record NC_136068.1, read on the forward strand.
CCACAGGCCCAAATGAAGCCGCCAGCAGGCTCAAACGGTGGTCGCTCCTAAGAGGGGAGAGCGAACTGCAGGGCACTGCTGTAGGGATCCACACCAGTCTGCTCCTAGCTGTCTTACGGTCCAGCCCTTCAAGGCAGTGTGCGGCCGCCTGAAACAGGCCGCGCCTAGCTGCTGATGCCGCCGCTGACCAGCACCAATGTCGGGTCGTCAGGGCGAGTGCGTTCTCAGGACGTGCCGGGGGGGCCTCCGGGAAGAGACCTTAAAGATGCAGAGGATCACGCTTGTCTGGCCCAGTAGAGAGGGAGGAGAGCTGCTTTGGCTAGGTCGGCAGGCCGTTAGGTCTGAGGCCGTACGGCCGGCGCCATCTTAGCCGCGCGGCCGAACACTCAATTTAGAATCCAGCTTTCGCAGGCTTACTCCAGTCGCCGGCAATCTCGCTCAAAATGTTTAAGAGCCCTTTCCATGCCTGGAATCCATCTATGAGGGGCTGAGGGGAGCGCTACATCCACCCCGGCCTGGCAAACGTATGGCAGAGCTACAAGGAGGTGCTGCTACATGGGTGCCATGTGGGATACGCCCCTTGTAAGGACATTAAACATTTACATGTCCTGCTCTTAAATATCATGCACTCTGCCTTATGAGCAATTACGGCTAACTTAGGGTTGGCTTATTCAAATTTAAAAGGAAAATGTAAGCATGTCAAAAGGGGGTGTTTGACAGCTCGAATTAGCAGAATAAGCCTGCAGAGCCATGTTGCTGCTGGCAGGTCTCAGTCATGCTTTGCATTGACACGTTAGTGGTGGCACAATATGTGCTTCATCTACTACTGATATTTAACTTACAGGCTCTGGGTGCAACTGGTAACATACACTAGGGACTTATAGGTAAGTTTAATACATCAATTAGGAGTCTAGCAAAATTCAATATGCTTTTAGGGGTCGGAGCACATGCGCTGGGGTATTTGCTTAGCACAGAGTCCCAGTGCACATAGTAAAAAAAACACAGCAGCATCAGTTCAAAAACATGGGAGTGATTGTGTTGAAAAGAGTCATTTTCTTACATGCTCTAAACCAGAGACAAGTATCACAACTTTTTCAGAATCCGCATTGTTAGGCCCAAAGCTGGATGTGTTGAAATATGTCGAAATGTGGGTGCCAGTTTCACTTTATTTGACCCCGGGGTCACCCTGTTAGGTCGGCGGACATGCGGCGCCCATGGCAGAGGAATGCCTGCTACATTTTGAGAAGCCTGCCTTCCTGAAACAGATCTCACTGCCACAGTGCAACCGTCAAGGCAGTGGATCCATCGTAGGCAGAGGAGTGCGTCGAGTACGCATTCTGTTTTCCTGACCCCTCGTCAAAGATCTTTTTATTTGACTCAAACGAACTCCCAAGATCCAACAAATGTCCTTTTGCACACTTCCCTTGAGGCAACCGGAACAAACATATTCCTCTTTCAATTCTCAGCCGCCAATTGATAAACGTTACTCACTTGTATTTCCTCCATTATCCTCCACGTCCAGTCGGAAAAAAGCGGAATTGTCTGCGAAACTTTGTGGAAGCGAAAGTACAGATGTTAATACTGGGTCACCTGGAAAACAATCAGAAAACAATCCAATGAAATATCTGCAAAACACCATCCAAGAACTGTATAAACACTACAGTGTTGTTTTTCAGTAAATTGAGCAAAAATGATTAGGGTGCACAATCGTTCATTCCATTATTTTTACTCTGCTTCTTTTTAATCTTCTTGGCACAAGTGCAAGAGGCATGTGGTGCAGTGTCCCCATGACAACCTGCTCCTCGTTTCATCATTTTGGCAATACCAGTAAGTTTTTGGAGCAGAAACCCATTGCAGGGGCAGGAGACCATTGTCACAAGTTTCCAAACCTGTGCTCTACAGGATTATTGTGTGTCACTCACAAGCTAAGTGCGAGACGCTTTTGAATGTAGTAGTCCGCAATCCCCGTAACCATCCCATGATGATATTAATGGTTCATGGCAGTAGATGTTCGTAGCGTGTTACGTCTTTTTACATACTGGCTATTCCTGGTGAACCCAAGGAGTGTCATGAAAGACCCCCTCATTTCTATCTTTAGAGCCTTTATAGGGAGCTCATTTGCCAACAAGAAGGTGCCATGGCACTAGACGCGACTAAGGATGTGCCGAGGAATAAACCTGCCTAAAACTGAAGCTATGTGAATGGCTATGTTGGTGTTTGGACAAAATATCTTACAAAAAATATTGGTAATCAGAAATATCGGAAATTAAATATTGTGGTAAGTGCATATTGTGTTGCACAAATATCATTGACAAGAATATTGGTTTTGAGGAAAGTAATATCGTTTTCAATAATATAGTGGCTAAAAACATCCTATTTTAAATATTTGTATGTGTTTTATTTGAGAAATTAATTTAGTGTTCAATACTTTATAATATAAAGTGATTTAGAATCTTGTATTCAATGTCTAATAGTAATTTATAGTGTTGTAGCGGTTTGTTAGGTTTTTAGGGGATACGGTAGGAAGTTAATACAATTTATTTAATTTTATGATTGATATTTATTATGTAAATAATGTAATACTGGTCTATTTTCATTATATGGTAATGGCTGGCTGTTGGGTTTGTAGGGGTTTAGGATGGAAAGTAAATTAAGCAATAATTAATTATTTATTATTTGTACATTCATTATTTTATTTAATTTTAAATATGTAAATTATGGAATATTTATTTGTTTTATTTATATTTTACTTGCGGGCTGCTGGGGGTGTAGGCTGGGAAGTTAATTTGTAATAATTAACAATTAAGTACTAGTATTAGACCTACATCCTAATAATTTTTGCTTAATTTAAATATTTGATTGACTTTACATATGTAAATGATGGTATACTTATTTTTTTGTTCTATTTTAGCTGCAGACTACTTGGTTTGTAGGGGTATAGAGTGGGAAGTTAATCACTAATTGAATAATACATATTTATTAATTGATGATTATGTTATCGAATACCAATTACGTAAATTGACTAATCCAGTTTTATTATATATATATATATATATATATATATATATATATATATATATATATATATATATATATATATATTCCATGTTAATTCATAATTTATATATTGAATGTTTATTTTTTTCTGCATTCATGGTGTTACTTATATATGAAACGTGTTAGCAGTGAACTCTTGTTTAGACTGCAGTAGGAATAGTAAAATTCACCTCTTTGCAGGACAACATTTTCCCTACTGTGTTGTTTGGAGTGGGAATAGTAAATTGCTCCGAAACCCAACACTTTCCCAACTGTTGCACTCACTGGTGTGGGAATAGTAAAGTTAACCCCTCTCAAGTGCAACTCTTTCCCCACTGTTGCATAGATTGGAGTGCGAATCAGGGGAGTGGCCAGAAAAGATAAGTACCCCCCACTTGGCCCTACAGATAATCGTCATCCCCCTCTATCTTTCCTTGTTTCTCTCCCATCTTCTGTCTCTCTTCTCTCTAATCTCCAATTTGCTCTCTTCTACCACTTCCTGTGGCTCCCTTCTCCTCTTGCCTCTCCGCTCCCATTGACTTGTTCCTGTTTTTGCCTTTCTGCTTGTTTTTCTTTTTATCTCCTTCCTTCCATTTTCTCTTCCTACATTCCCCTCCTCTCTTGTGCCCTCAACTCATTGTCCAACTGTCCCCTCTCCAATCACCCTGCTCTCTCCATGCCGGTCTCTGTATTTCTCATTCTTCTCCATATTTAATTTGTCTCTTTCTCTTTTCTCTTCTCTATCTGCCTCTTTCTCTCAATCAGGCTTCTTTTGGTGTCTTTGTTCTTCCCTCTCACTCCTCTCCTTCTTCTCTTTATCTCTTCCTGTTTCACCTCCTGTGACAACTCCTTTCTCGATCCTGGACAGTTGACGCAGCACGACAAACACAATAAATCATGTGTGTCCCTAACATTACAAATGGGGTCATTCATTAAAACATTTAATAAAGCTATCAGTTAGACAAAAACGTCACCACAACCAAAAAGAGGTGCATCTTCATTCTCCAGGCACCTTATGTGTTTTTATTTCATAAAGGACAAGATTAATATAAAAAATAACGTGATTTAAAAATTAGATTTGGCAGCTAGAAATGCTGTACAATGCTTTCGACTTTGAGCGAAACACATTCTGGTTTAAAAAAAGATAATTTTCTGCAGTCTTCAAAGTTTGATAGGGCAAGCAGTTTTCGGATTTTATTTTAAGCACTTCCTTTTTATTTAGGGCAAAATACCTTTAACATGGAATATAGATTTGACCAACATGTAGAAAAAGCAAGTTTAGCAGCCCTCCAACACAGATGAAACGCTCCAACAGAAGCATCTTATTAAAGAAGATTGGGGAGAGAAAAGGAGTTAAGGGCATGCTCTCCTAAACACAACGTTTGTCCAAAGAGAAAACAGACACCTTACCAGCCATGGAAGCTAAGAACTGGGCCTGGAGGAAGGACTACAACTCCCTGTCACTGTATCTCGGAGGAGCTGAAACAGCTGGTGGAGGCCTTCTGGGGGTTGTAGTTGTATATAGGCAGGCCATCGGCAAGGGAAATAGGCTTTTAAACTACAACACCCATGAAGGTCAGTCGCTGCAACAAGCACACAGAGGTGGTGCAGTTTTGCACACTGATAAGCTACAATTAGTTGCTCGCCCAATGTTCTGGGGCTTGGTAATACTCGCATATCCTCCACCACCCCCGCTCACGTTGGTGGAGAAGAAGGGGGATTCACAACACCATTGGTGGGAATAGTACATTTTACCCCTCTAAAGTCCAACACTTTCCCTACTGTTCCAAGTGGAAATAGTCCTCCAAAGTCCAAAACGTTCCCTCCTCGTGCACAGACTGGAGTGGGAATAATATATTTTACCCCTTTGAAGTTCAATGCTTTTCTCTACTGCTGCATAGATTGAAGTGGGAATAGTATATGTTAGCCTTTTAAAATCCAACACATTCCCTACGGTTGCGCTGTTTGAAGTGGGAATAGTAAATGTAATCCCTCCAAAGGCCAACACTTTCCTAGTGTTGTTTAGACTGCAGTGGGATTAGTAAATTTGACGCCTTCGGAAACCAATGATTTCCTTATTTATTATTATTATTTTGAAACTTATAAAGCACTCAGCTACCCCCAACGGGGGTGTCCCAGCCTTAAGACATATTTACAACAAGGGGTGGTGATGGACAGAGTCTCTGAATTAAGCAGAGTACTCTCACCCAGTAAAGAGATCAGGGCTAGATCCAACACCGTTTTTTAGCTCATTGCACCATCCCAGTTTTAGAACCTGGCTGTATGCACATTAGTCTGTCCCTGGCCCAGTGCATCATGGGAACAGGGCAGACCAGACTACAAAAGCCAATTCTTACACTGGGAAGGAAACAAGCTTCCGGGGACCGGTTTCTGGCATTCCAGCCGTCTTCGGCCCGGCTTGCTTGAATCCTGATGGTGCAATGAGCAAGGGACTCACGTCTGAGTATACCCTTCCACGCTTAGGGTGGACAAAATTATTTACAACAAGGGGTGGTGATGGACAGAGTCTCTGAATTAAGCAGAGTACTCTCACCCAGTCAAGAGATCAGGGCTAGATCCAACACCGTTTTTTAGCTCATTGCACCATCCCAGTTTCAGAACCTGGCTGTATGCACATTAGTCTGTCCCTGGCCCAGTGCATCATGGGAACAGGGCAGACCAGACTACAAAAGCCAATTCTTACACTGGGAAGGAAACAAGCTTCCGGGGACCGGTTTCTGGCATTCCAGCCGTCTTCGGCCCGGCTTGCTTGAATCCTGATGGTGCAATGAGCAAGGGACTCACATCTGAGTATACCCTTCCACGCTTAGGGTGGACAAAATTATTTACAACAAGGGGTGGTGATGGACAGAGTCTCTGAATTAAGCAGAGTACTCTCACCCAGTCAAGAGATCAGGGCTAGATCCAACACCGTTTTTTAGCTCATTGCACCATCCCAGGTTCAGAACCTGGCTGTATGCAAATTAGTCTGTCCCTGGCCCAGTGCATTATGGGAACAGGGCAGACCAGACTACAAAAGCCAATTCTTACACTGGGAAGGAAACAAGCTTCCGGGGACCGGTTTCTGGCATTCCAGCCGTCTTCGGCCCGGCTTGCTTGAATCCTGATGGTGCAATGAGCAAGGGACTCACATCTGAGTATACCCTTCCACGCTTAGGGTGGACAAAATTATTTACAACAAGGGGTGGTGATGGACAGAGTCTCTGAATTAAGCAGAGTACTCTCACCCAGTCAAGAGATCAGGGCTAGATCCAACACCGTTTTTTAGCTCAATGCACCATCCCAGTTTCAGAACCTGGCTGTATGCACATTAGTCTGTCCCTGGCCCAGTGCATCATGGGAACAGGGCAGACCAGACTACAAAAGCCAATTCTTACACTGGGAAGGAAACAAGCTTCCGGGGACCGGTTTCTGGCATTCCAGCCGTCTTCGGCCCGGCTTGCTTGAATCCTGATGGTGCAATGAGCAAGGGACTCACATCTGAGTATACCCTTCCACGCTTAGGGTGGACAAAATTATTTACACCAAGGGGTGGTGATGGACAGAGTCTCTGAATTAAGCAGAGTACTCTCACCCAGTCAAGAGATCAGGGCTAGATCCAACACCGTTTTTTAGCTCATTGCACCATCCCAGTTTCAGAACCTGGCTGTATGCAAATTAGTCTGTCCCTGGCCCAGTGCATCATGGGAACAGGGCAGACCAGACTACAAAAGCCAATTCTTACACTGGGAAGGAAACAAGCTTCCGGGGACCGGTTTCTGGCATTCCAGCCGTCTTCGGCCCGGCTTGCTTGAATCCTGATGGTGCAATGAGCATGGGACTCACATCTGAGTATACCCTTCCACGCTTAGGGTGGACAAAATTATTTACAACAAGGGGTGGTGATGGACAGAGTCTCTGAATTAAGCAGAGTACTCTCACCCAGTCAAGAGATCAGGGCTAGATCCAACACCGTTTTTTAGCTCATTGCACCATCCCAGTTTCAGAACCTGGCTGTATGCAAATTAGTCTGTCCCTGGCCCAGTGCATCATGGGAACAGGGCAGACCAGACTACAAAAGCCAATTCTTACACTGGGAAGGAAACAAGCTTCCGGGGACCGGTTTCTGGCATTCCAGCCGTCTTCGGCCCGGCTTGCTTGAATCCTGATGGTGCAATGAGCAAGGGACTCACATCTGAGTATACCCTTCCACGCTTAGGGTGGACAAAATTATTTACAACAAGGGGTGGTGATGGACAGAGTCTCTGAATTAAGCAGAATACTCTCACCCAGTCAAGAGATCAGGGCTAGATCCAACACCGTTTTTTTAGCTCATTGCACCATCCCAGTTTTAGAACCTGGCTGTATGCAAATTAGTCTGTCCCTGGCCCAGTGCATCATGGGAACAGGGCAGACCAGACTACAAAAGCCAATTCTTACACTGGGAAGGAAACAAGCTTCCGGGGACCGGTTTCTGGCATTCCAGCCGTCTTCGGCCCGGCTTGCTTGAATCCTGATGGTGCAATGAGCAAGGGACTCACATCTGAGTATACCCTTCCACGCTTAGGGTGGACAAAATTATTTACAACAAGGGGTGGTGATGGACAGAGTCTCTGAATTAAGCAGAGTACTCTCACCCAGTCAAGAGATCAGGGCTAGATCCAACACCGTTTTTTAGCTCATTGCACCATCCCAGTTTCAGAACCTGGCTGTATGCAAATTAGTCTGTCCCTGGCCCAGTGCATCATGGGAACAGGGCAGACCAGACTACAAAAGCCAATTCTTACACTGGGAAGGAAACAAGCTTCCGGGGACCGGTTTCTGGCATTCCAGCCGTCTTCGGCCCGGCTTGCTTGAATCCTGATGGTGCAATGAGCAAGGGACTCACATCTGAGTATACCCTTCCACGCTTAGGGTGGACAACATTATTTACAACAAGGGGTGGTGATGGACAGAGTCTCTGAATTAAGCAGAGTACTCTCACCCAGTCAAGAGATCAGGGCTAGATCCAACACCGTTTTTTAGCTCATTGCACCATCCCAGTTTCAGAACCTGGCTGTATGCAAATTAGTCTGTCCCTGGCCCAGTGCATCATGGGAACAGGGCAGACCAGACTACAAAAGCCAAGCGCTAAGACAGGCAGCAGTTGCAGGTACCAATAAAGGGCTAAGGGTTGGAAAAAAGCCAGGTCTTCAAGACACGTCGGAAAATGGTTTCAGATTCAGCCATATGCAGGGACAGTGGCAGGCTATTCCAGGTTTTGGCAGTAATGGTAATGGCTTGGTAGATCGTAGAGAAGTGGGATACCCATGCTTCGCTAGAAATTGTACAGCTTATAGATGTTAATGTGAGGCCCGCAGATCTGATATCCTTGACTGCCAGCCAAAAGCCATTCCCGTTGTTAAGTTTGGCGGCACACGTAAGGATATCCCATCTCTCTTTTAAAACAACGTCTTTCCGTTATTTTGTGATAAGCTTATAATGATTTTACAAGTGTCAGATCCCTTGGTTCCATCGCAAGAGCCATGCGAAGATCTCTATTGGCTCTAGAGCAAGCAAGTATTAAAACTTTTTAAAAAACTGCGGGGTGGAAATGAAAGTATTTTAATAAGTACGGTTAGGTTTAGTTATGGCAGCTATATCATACCTCATTTTTGCTAATTTTTCACAAAAAGAAGACAGGAAATCACAAAAAGGCTCAGAAATAGATTTTAATGTAATACATTCTGAATTTTTTTGTTCCTTCATCAGTTTATATAGTTATTTGCTTAAATTGGCAGAACTACCCTGACCAGTTGACAAACAGTACCCCTTTGCATGCTTAATCTCATTACAATATTCCTCAGCTTTGATTTTGAAGGGAAGTTCCAATTGTGGATCATGAGATCTTCTCCATTTGCATTCCAAGGGCCCGATGTACGACGGTTTTAAGTGTGCGCACATGGGTCTTAGACCCGTTGTGCACGCTAAAAACCATGGGCCCGTGTACAAAAAGCATTTTGAGAGACCCAGATAAATTGGGACTGCGCAAAGTACTGTTTTGCAACTCATTATTTGGAAGGGGCGTTCCCATCCAAATAGCGACTCCATAGCCATGTACTAATGTTTTGCGACCACAACACCCGCAAATTACCACCTACTTCAAGAAGGTGGCAATGCATTTGCAAATGCGTGCAAAATAATTTTTTAAGGCCAGGCAGTGGTCCAAGGGATTACTGCCTTTCCTTAAAAAAATCAAACAAAAACGTTTCATTTTATTTTTTTTAAATACATCCTATTTCCCTTTAAGGAAAACGAGCTGAATTTTAAAATAAACTGCTTCATTTAAAAGCAGTCCTGGACATGGTGGTCTGCTGAGCCCAGCTGGCCACCATCCCTGGGAGGGCCAGCCATTCCAAATGAGGTCGCAAAATGCGAGAGGCTCATTAGTATTCATGAGCCTCGCATTTTGCGACCCCATTGGGAATCGCAACCAGTGTCCAAGACACTGTTGTACATGGCAAATAGCGAGTCGCAAATTGCGAGTCGCAAAAGTAACGCAATTTGCGAGTCGCTATTTGGCAGGTCGTAAATCTGGCCCCAAATGCCTCAATTCTAATTTCATATTTGCTATCTCATTGGAAAACTAGGAATTTGGGGTTTGCCAAGCTCTAAATCAGGCACTTAGTTTCCTCCTTTAAGATTTACGTGTTGCTTTGTATCATAAGTAATTCATCTAAGATTAGAGAAGTTACATTATTAGATTTGGCTATAGATGATTAGGACGGTTAGCATTTTCCACTACTGGCTCAGATTATATTTTTGTTTAGATTTTATGGATGAGGTTTAGACCCAAAAAGAATTGCCAGGAGTGTTCCTTTACAATCATTTAAAAAAAAACATATTTAAATTAGCAGTATTGAGAGGAGAAAGCTACAGCCTTATTGTAGGAAGGTGGCTACCTGACTATGGTTACCCCAGATTTTTTGCCTGTGTTTAGCTGGTTTTTTGACTTAGTTGACCTGGTTCCCTGCTAATCAGGGCCCCAGGCCATCTGCTCTCTCTGTAAAATGGATTCCATGTACCCTAGGTACATACCACAATTGGAAATGGACTCCTTGTCAGCCCCTGTATAATGCACTATAGGTGCCCAGGGCATAGGGGCCACCAAGGCCTACCAGGGGCTGCAGCATATCTTTTGCCACCCCTGGCTGGTTCTTAAATTGACACAACTGGCTGATCACTCAGCTGGGGTAAGGTGGTGTAATCACCCCTTACTTAGATATAGTATACCTATATCTAACCCTATATCTGGACACATATACACCTGAGAGCCACTCCTATGGAAGGCCTCATCAATCCTGGAGGCAGAGTGCGTGGTTTAATGTGAGATGGAGCTCTGGCATGAGCTGAGCCTGTCTGCAGCTGTCGGGAACAACTCCCTAAGCTGTTTCAGGATAATGCCATACCATATACTCTTAAGTGCCTTATAATCCTCGCGGTTATATAGCAACTCTGGTTTGGCTTTATCAAAACATGTCGTGTAAGGTGTCATACGATTTGGAATACCATCCCCTCGCCAGTTCTGGCGACGGGGATAGCATTCCACCCCTCTAGAGGAGTAAGACATGTTCCTTTACTTTAATGCGGTTAATTTCTCCAAAGACCTTAGATCCACAAAATGGATGCCTCTGCCACAGACAAATGTCTGGACCCCTGCAGCTGACCGAAACTCGGCCAAATGGGTCCTGGACAAAGGGTTTCCTGTCACAGGAGGGTGTCACCGCCCTCCAGACAGGAGATAGTGGATTGTAGCAGGGAGGTCTGAAAGAAACCAGACACTGCCTGGGGCGCACAAGGCTGCCCCTTGCATAATCCGGCCAAACCGGTTCTGGGGCACTCCAGCCCTCGTGCCAGGTCGGCCTGGATCAAAGGAAAGGGGTGTATCCACCCCCTTCCTGGGTCCCACCCATAGGGGGGGACCTAGCAGGTAATCACGCCCCCCAGATTCGAATAAGAGTGGGAGCGGTGCCAATGCACATCAGATTTCCTGGAAGAAACATTAGAAACGAAACTCTGGACCCTTGGACCTCCATCTCAACGTGGAAGCCCGAAGAATCTCCCTTGTGGTCAAGGAGTGACCACCCTGCAGCAGCAGGCACCATCCAGCCCTCGACGTCTACTTAGTTGCAGTTCCCGCCGGAACTCGAGCGACTGAGATCGACGAGATCAAGCTTGCCTGCCTTCCAACAGCCCGATCCACAGTCCCTGCAGAGCTGAGACCCGTGGAGGCGACCGGAAGCGTGGGGCACGCCATCTTGAATTGACCACGAGACGCTGACCGTGCAGCCCACGAGTGACCCTCGAAGCTGTGCACCGGGGTTTGAGAAGCCCCCACCCTGAGCTACTCTTGAGCCGAAGTTCAGCCCTCCACACTCGACGAGTGCTGCGTGGGGCCCTTCTGCTCCATTTGGCTCAACGCGTTGGCCCGGTCACTTGCCAGCCGGCTAGTGGTCCCTGTGCCGACGAAACTACAAAGAAGACTCGTGAATCTGGTTGCTCCAGATCCACACCAGCTCCCCTGAAAAGGAGCCCCCACTCTGACCTTCCTGGTTCGAGTGAGAAGCAATCTCCCGGTTCCGCGTTGATTGCTCTTGCCAAGTGTTGTTTGCTCCAAACTTGAAGCCGACAGCGCCGACGGTGAGAGCCTGCGTGGGACAGATCGTGACCTGCTCCTGGACGTCGCAGATGCCCCAGAGCCCACGTGACAGCGGAGAGAAGCTCCTCGATGACCACCTGATTGCGCCCGACATTGCCTGGTTCCGTCCTGGTTCCACCCTGGTCACTGCTGAGTGACCCAGACTCTGTCCCCTCTGCTTTCAGGTACCCTTCGACTTGAGTCCACCCTTGGACTCCACCGGACACTTCATCTTCAACCTGCCTGCAGCCCTTTCAGCTTCAAGCACCAAGAGCCTGCGTGTCAAAACCCGACGCCACTTCGACCCTGTGCACCCACTTCCTGTGGGTGAGGTAACTTTGCTCCGCCGGTGTTCCCACACTGGTGCACATCTCTAGGGCCTGTGTGTTAAGTTTTGTTCCTCTAGGTCCAGCGGAAGTGTCCTTAAACTTTAACTTTATAACTTTTACGCACCATTGGTTAACATTGGTGCATGCGTGCGCTTTCCGCACATCTCCCGAATCCCGAGGGCCATTCCCGACTTCAGCATTGCTTGTCCTGACTGCTCCCAGCGATTCCCTAGGCCCTAGGCCTAACCACTGCTCGATTGGTATCTCTTATACCACTTGTTTAGTATATGGTTTGAGTGGCCACCCGCCCTCATCCATAATTGTGCAACTTTGTATGTTTAAACTGTGCTTTTGATTTAACGCTTGTGCCCCTTTATTCATAAAGAATATTGGGGATTGTTTTTAGTAATAAACACATATATTTTTTATAATATATACTTGTGTGGTGTCCTTTCATTTGATATTACAGGATTGTATGTGGTAAAACAGCTCGCTTAACACGACCTCTTAAGTTAAGCCTTTAGGCTGCTTAGTCCATGCTACCCCTAGGATAGCTTGTCTAATAAGGTTGACTTACAACCAGACACCATAAGGGATTGTTTGGTCTGATAATAGGTGGTTCCAGAATTGGAAACATCACCTATCAGGCCAACTTCTCACACTTATGATCTGACCAGATTAAGCACACAGGTTTATCTAGCATGATCCCGTCAAAACTAGAAAAATGGGTCAAGAACAACCTGCTAAATCAGCGAGTTGTGGTGATCGTAACGTTAGTTTTACAAAACCCAGTAGATTCTTCTTAAAATCAATTGCGGATTATGGAGTGGCATCTAGCTACAGATTAAGATCTTGTTCTTGATTCAGTATAAACTAATAGGTCGTAAAATGTGTTACGCGTATACCATAACTGGGGGGGGGGGGGGATGGAGAGTGGCCTGTACAATAGCAAGAATGCCGGTCCATATGTGTTTGCTTTGGTAAGATATAACTAAGGGGCTGATTTCATTTTGGGTAGACCGCCCGTTGTTCCGCCATGGCGTCGGAGTGAATTACTCTGTTGCGCTGGTGGAGGGACAGCCCACCAGATTTATACATGCCTGCCAACTGGTGGTCATTTGTAATGCATGGGCAGGGGTGCCTGTCAATGCTCTTTTCTGTTTGGTGCAGGGTTGCATCAGTGGAACTGAGGCCTGTACCAAATTGGTTCTTTTTTGTTATTTTCAAAAAGAAAATGCCGAAACAGTACTTTCTTTTTTAAAGTAAAAATGATAATGCTCCCCTCACCATGAAAGCCCTTTCCCATGGCGAGGAGTGCAGTTTTCAGTGCCCGTTACTACTGTCTAAAGTAGGTGGGTGGAACGACAGCTCAGCCTCCGACGGCCCTTACTCCACAGGGAGTCGGCGGGGATTAATCGTAGTGGAGACAGAGCAGTCTCGGCTGTCATTCACCCTAAGGTCCGCCCACAATTACATCTGGCAGCTGGACCACATTCTTGGCGGTAAGGATACTCTATCGCCATGGCGACGGAGAACCTTACTGTCAAGAATTAAATCGGGACCTAAATTGCTGAAGGGGGAAAGTTTGAACTCTCCAATTTGCAAAAAGGGTGAATATCATGAAATCACAGCTGCTTCACATCCATGTTTGATGGTTCTATTGCCTAGCCAAATATTATAATTTGGGGAGGGACTCATTCATACAGTAAGGGGGTTGAATGGTCTGATAACCAGGTCTCTGTTGCAAATAAAGAACCCACACGATCTTCTTGGATAAAGAATAGATTTCTAGACAATGCACTAAGTCAAGTCAAGTCAAGTTAAAATTTGTATAGCGCACTACTCACCCGGAGGGTCTCAAGGCGCTTGATGGGGGGGGGGTTGTTACTTATCAAATAGCCAAGTTTTGAGTTGTTTTCTGAAGGAGAGGTGGTTCTGAGTAAGGCGGAGGTGGGTGGGGAGAGAGTTCCAGGTTTTGGCCGCCAGGTAGGAGAAAGATCTTCCTCCCATGGTGGTTTTACGGATACGTGGAATCGTGGCGAGGGCTTGATTGGACGATCGTAGTTGACGGGTGGGGGTGTAAAAGGTCAGGCGCGTGTTGAGGTATTTGGGTCCTAGGTCGTAGAGGGCTTTGTGTGCGTGGGTGAGAAGACGGAACGTTATTCTCTTGTTGACGGGGAGCCAATGAAGGTCTCACAGGTGACCGGAAATGTGGTCGTGGCGGGGTATGTCTAGGATGAGTCTGGCGGAGGCGTTCTGAATGCTTTGGAGTTTTTTCTGTAGTTTGGCTGTGGTTCCAGCGTAGAGGGTGTTTCCGTAGTCCAGTCGGCTTGTGACAAGTGCTTGAGTGACTGTCTTTCTTGTTTCGGTGGGGATCCATCTGAAGATCTTTCGGAGCATGCGTAGGATGTTAAAGCATGATGATGAGATGGCGTTGACTTGTCTGGTCATCGAGAGGGAGGAGTCTAGAATGAATCCCAGGTTGCGAGCATGGTCCGTTGGTTTGGGCGCGCTGCCTAGGGCTGGTGGCCACCATGAGTCGTCCCAAGCGGAGGGTGATGATCCTAGGATGAGGACTTCCGTCTTGTCTGAATTTAGTTTTAAGCGGCTGTTCTTCATACATTCGGCTACGTCTTTCATCCCTTCGTGTAGGTTGGTTTTGGCGGTGTTTGGGTCTTTGGTGAGGGAGAGGATCAGCTGTGTGTCGTCAGCGTAGGAGATGATGTTGAGGTTGTGTTGGCGTGCGATGGATGCGAGGGGGCTCATGTAGACGTTGAAGAGAGTGGGGCTGAGCGAGGAGCCTTGGGGAACGCCGCAGATTACTTCGGTGGCCTCTGATCTGAAAGGGGGGAGGCGGACTCTCTGGGTTCTTCCGGTGAGGAACGATATGATCCAATCCAATGCTTTTCCTTGTATTCCGATGTTGTTGAGGCGTTGTACAAGGGTGCTATGACAGACCGTGTCAAACGCTGCGAAGAGGTCCAGGAGGATGAGGGCAGCTGTTTCTCCGTTGTCGAGTAGTGATCGGATGTCGTCTGTGGCTGCGATGAGGGCGGTCTCGGTGCTGTGTTTGGCTCGGAAAGCGGACTGTGAGGGGTCGAGGGAGCCGTTAGACTCGAGGAAGGCGGCAAGCTGATTGTTGACGGCCTTCTCTATGACTTTGGCAGGGAAAGGGAGGAGCGAGATGGGGCGGTAGTTCTTAAGTTCAGTAGGGTCTGCTGTAGGTTTCTCCAGGAGAGCACCGAGTTCGGCATGTTTCCAGCTTTCCGGGAAGGTAGCGGTGTTGTGGGAGCAGTTGATGATATTCTGGAGGTGGGGTGCAATGATGGAGTCGGCCTTGTTGAAGATGTGGTGGGGGCATGGGTCAGTTGGTGATCCGGAGTGGATGGAGTTCATCAAGCGGATGGTGTCTTCGGTGCTGATCGGGTTCCAGGAGTCAAGGGTGGTGGTGGGGGGCTTCAGTTCGGTGGTAAGGGGGGTGGACTGGTCGCAGAAGCTGTTATGTATGTCAACGATTTTACTGTGGAAGAACGAGGCTAGAGAATCGCAGAGGCCTTGAGAGGGAGTGATGTCGTTGGTGTCGGCGGTGGGGTTGGTAAGCTCTTTGATGATGCTGAAGAGTTCCTTGCTGTTGTGGGCGTTGTTGTCGAGTCGCTCATTGAATGCTGATTTCTTGGTGGATCGGATCAGCTGGTGGTGTTTGCGGGTGGCCTCCTTGAGGGCGGTCATGTTGTCTGTGGTAGGGTTTCTTCGCCAGGCTTTCTCCAGGGTGTGGCATTTTTTTTTTTGGAGTTCTTGAGGTCGTCATTGAACCAAGAGGCTTTTTTGCTGCCTGGCTTGTTGTGTTGCTTTTTCAGGGGAGCTAATTCGTCGGCGCAGTGGGTGATCCATTGTGCGAGATTGATGGCTGCTTGAGTTGGGTCCGATGATTTGGCGAGAGGGTTTTGGTATAGCGATGTGGTGAGCTGGTCGGTGGTAAGTTTGTTCCAGTTTCTGCGGGGGACTTGTTGTGGGTCGTGGTGGGTCGTGGTCTTTCTGAAGTTGAAATGTACGCGAGAGGTTGTCCAGAAGGGTGATGGTATTGCTGTCGTTGTTCTTTTCCAGGTGTAAGTTGAGGTCCCCTAGGAGAATGTAGTCCTCGGAGGGGAGGGCATGTGGCCTGATGAAGTCAGTGATGTCTTCGCAGAATTGTGTGCGTGGTCTTGGTGGTCTGTAGATGAGGGTGCCTCTAAGTGTGGTTTTGGGGTCGGTGTGTATCTGGAAGTGGAGGTGTTCGGCGGCTGTGAGGGTGTCGTCGGAGCTGGTCGTGATGCGGATGGTTTTCTTGTGGACGATGGCGATGCCTCCTCCTGTCTGGTCGATGCGGTTCTTTCGGAGGATCTTGTAACCGTTCGGGATGGCTATGGCGATGCTGGGCGCTGATGAGGCGTTCATCCAAGTTTCTGTAAGAAAGGCGATGTCCGGCGTGGTGTTGTCTAGTAGGTTCCATAGTTCAATGGCGTGTCTGTGGATCGAACGGGTGTTGAGCAGGATGCACTTCAGATGGTTGTTGTCGGAGCTCTGTTTGGCATTTGTGGATTTAGTGTGGGTCTTGAAGCAGTTGAACTTGCAGGATTGGCAGGTGAAGGGTCCATGCGTGCGTCCTGGGGCGGCTTGGTGACAGTCGGGGAGACGGCCGGTGTTGAGTGCAGAGAGGGTTGCGACGTCGTACATTAGGTGGGTAGAGTGGATTTTGCGGGGGGCAGGGGGTCTGGCGCTGGGCGCGGTCCAGGCGCGGACAGGCGTAGACGGGCTTACGTTTGGCGCACCTTTGGCGCGCATAGGGCGCGTCCGCTGCGCGTATGTTGCTCTGACATAAGTGGATAGTGGAGGGGGGCGGAGCGAGGGAGGAGCAGCTGGGAGGCGGGAGCTGGGTGGCGAGTGGGTAGGGTCAGTAGGAGCTGGAAGGAGCGGGGGTGGGGCCGCGGGGGAGCAGCGGCGTGGACGGGCTAAGGACACAACAACAATGCTGGGCGAGATCACTGGCACAAAGGAGGTCGTGGGCACAAAAAACAATCACTGGCACAATCAATGGCACAGAATGCAGTCGCAGGCACAAATAGCTGGCACAATTGTAATCAATGCAGGCAACGATACCAGGCACAATGCAGGTCGCTGGCACAGATAGCAGGGCACAATGCAGGTCGCTGGCACAGATAGCAGGTCGCTGGCACCGATAGCAGGGCAGAGTGCAGGTCGCTGGCACAGATTGCTGGGACGAGCTGCGAGTGGAGCGACCAGTTCTGACCGGAGTCAGGATGGTGATTAACTAAGGCATTAACTAAGGTTTCATAGAATTGCTAGCAGTACTGTCCTCTGCATTAGCCAGGTGGACATTGTTTCGAGCCGGACTAGTGCAAATGTGCAAAGTTATTAAAGTTAAGAGTTTGCTTGGTGTGTGTGTGTGTGCACACGCAAAAGAACGTGCTTGTACTAGGCACAAGAGACGCGGTGTACTTGTGTTAAAGTTAGGATGTGAGTATGTAACCTCTGTGCTAACTTCCTTCCCTCCGCCACCAAATCCACGCGTTACTGGAATTCACTGCAAGTCGAAATCCAGTGCCAGGCTTTGACTAATCATTGAGAGGAAGGACCTTTTATTGCAAGGGACTGCAATGGAGCAAGCTATATCAACTGTGATGCGTATTCATTGTTTTAGTGTAACAATCAGTTTTAACTGTGGTGAAAAAATAAAATATTTACATATATATATACATATATATCCACATATTTAATCATTTTACTGTGATTAATGGCTTTTCAGTGTTATTATTGAGAAAGATTTTAGTTCGATGTTCACTTGTTTTTATTGTTTTTTTCATAACGGAAAAAATTGTTCTCTTAATCTTTAGGAACATATATATCAGTGGCACTAATGAAATAAGTTGCTCCTGTGTACTACCGTTTTGTAATAATATTTTCCAATATGAGCTAATACTTTAGGTGGAAAGGGAATCTTTTATTGTCCTTTAGAAATGTTTAAGACATAGGTTGTTGCTATAATTCAGTTTGCACAAGCTCAGGGGCTTCTGGCTTCACTGTGAGATAATCTAAACGAGATTCAAGGAATCTCCTATCAGGGAGCATCATTAAAGTGCCACCACCCAACATCTGGAATACACCGTGATCGAAGACTGCTACAGAGGCCGCCAGTGAAGCCGAAAGAACCTTCTTTAGCAAATCAAATACAAGCACATGTTCTCTCCAGTTGTACTCCTGAGCCAACCACTTACAAACACGTCACTCTGTGCCCTCCCCATAGCCAACAAATCACAAACGTGTTGCTGCATTCTGGACTACAGTCAGCAAATTACAAACAAATGTCTTTTTGCCCTTCAGTCCTGGCACAACAATCAATAAAGGAAGCTCACCAGTATTTGCCACTTCAACTTCCTCCTTCAGCTGTAAAAGCATCCTGTTGTTGTCTGCGATGGTTTCTAAAAGCGAGAACTCTGATGTCAGAAAAAAATCACCTAAAAGAAAAAAAACAAAAAAGTCTGGTCAGAAAAGTCACATCCGAGAAATGTATAAAACCTGCATTACTGTCTGCCATCGAACCAGACAAACCACTCACAGGCACATGCATCAACCATGTTTGCGAGCGAAAATGGTGCAATTCGCAAAAATCGCCCGTTTGCGCCAACAAAAAGGGCATTTGTGATGCATCACGGTTCAAGGCACTCACAATTAAAGAATTCACAATTAACTGCGATTTCTCAAATTGCGATCGCATTTAAGGAATCACAATTTGCAATTCCTTAAATGCAATGCAAGAACCACTTTAAAATAGCGATTTCACTATTTGGGGCCGCAAATTACAGAGCAATTAAACTGGTCGGTAATTTGCAAAAACGTTGAAAAATGCACTAAACTGCATTTTTCAAAGTTTCATGCTGCGCACACACATGCTCTTGGGGAATGTGTGTGCGCAACATGGGTGCACATCACAATTTCAGGGAGGCAACAGGGAGACACCCTTCAAATTGCAAGCACAATTTGCGAATACCTATTGGTACTCGCAAATTACACATGCAATCGGCAATTAATTTTTATGGGCCTGATGAATAGGGAGCCATACCTTAATTGCAACTCTCAAATTGCGAGTCGCAATTAAGGAATGTTTAGGAATCGCTATTTTTATAGTGATTCCTGCATGCATAGGCGTTTGCGAGTCCTTAATTGCGATTCCTTCATAATTGCAATTCAGGACTCTCAAAATCCTACCGTGATGCAAGTGCCCCATCGTGGCCAGGGCTAGAGTATCTGAATCCGGATTTGCGTTATTATCTTTATTTTGTTCCTTCCTGGATTTCTGTACACACATGTGAGTGAAGAGCCACAAGAGGGCAGGTTTGAATCACTGCTCAGACAGAAGGCCCTGCTGGGCGATGAAGTGGCCCAGGACACTTGTCTCAAGGGCGCTGGTTTGGGTTCTGCTCGAGTCCTTCTCATCAGCAACAATCCTCGTCCAGGTCTTATGCAAATAGCAAGAATGATGGAGCCTGGCCAGGGAGAGACTTATCGTCGCTTGTATGACTAGCTGTCTCGTCGGGGCGTCAAAAAATTTGAGCACCGGCCTTAGCCCACGCAGGACACCGAAACAGCATGCCGCCACTCTCTTGGTATGGGTAGTAAAGCAAAGGGTGTGATCTAGCCACACTCCCAGGTTCCTGAGTTCCATCACTGGTGTAGGGGCCGGCCCTAACTCCGGAGGCCACCAAACGCCACCCCAGCGGTCAGCTCCCTTCCCAACGATCATCACCTCAGTTTTTTTCGCGTTCAGCTGGAGACAGTTGTTGTTCATCCAGCTGGCCACCCCTCTCAGTCCATCTCGAAACCTGGGGGCATCCTGTTCGGCATCCCCGCTGATCGTGACCGCTAGCTGCGTGTCGTCGGCATACGAGACCATGGTTAGGCCCCATTGCCTGGCGACATCAGCCAGCGGCCGCACGTACAAGTTGAAAAGCGTGGGACTCAGCGAAGAGCCCTGAGGAACCCCCAGGTCCAGCTGATGGAATTTGGACTGAAAAGGAGGGGTGGCAACGCAGAAGGAGCGATCGCTAAGGAAGGAGCGAAACCACTGCAGAGCAGAGCCACAGATGCCAATGTCCTCCAGGCGGTGCAGAAGGATGCGATGGGACACCGTGTCAAAGGCAGCGCTAAGATCTAATAAAATAAGCGCTGCCGTTTGACCTGCATCCAACACACTCCGCAGATGTTCTACCATTGCAAGAAGGGCAGTCTCCGTGCTGTGGCCAGCACGGAACCCATTCTGCGTAGGATCGAGGACATTGGCCCGGGCCATATGCTCAGTTAGAGCTAGGTTGACGTGGGCCTCCATGACTTTGGCCGGCCAAGGAAGCAATGAAATCGGGCGGTAGTTTTCCAGTTTTAAAGGATCCAATGATGGTTTTTTCAGGATCGGGGAAACCACCGCCTGCTTCCACTTGGCAGGAACTGTACCTGAGGTCAAAGAAAGATTGATAAGCGAACACACCGCAGTACGCCCCTGAAAAGAGGAGTCTCTGAAGAGGGCAGGTCTAAGCGGGTCCGCCGGAGAGCCGGTCTTAACTCGTTGTGCCAGCTTGACAAACCCATCCCAGGACTGAGCAGGGAGAGAGTGAAATGTCGGGCAGCTGCGAGCGCCAGTCAGAGGAATAAGTGATAGCGTCGTGCTGGGAAACGACTGATAAATGGTCTTAACTTTCTCCAAAAAGAAAGCGGCCAAAGTTTCGCAATAGATTTGCATGATTTGCATGAACCTCAGTATTTCAAGAGAAAGCTAAACACAAAAGGTGTCAGCCTAATGAGGATTATGTGTTTGTGCACTCTACAACACACAATTCAACGTTACTGAAAATGATATGTTGGTGTCCGACCAGAAATATGTTTCTGTTCAATGAGGAATTATTTGAGCAACAGGGAGGAACTGCTATGGGTAACTATTTTGCCCCCAGCTATGCCAACTTGATTATGGGCTGACGGGAGGAACAAGTGCTCAATAGCCTTTGTCTTTGGCATTAGGACTCAACCTGCCACAATGCACAGTGAAGTCCAGAAAAGGTCTAGTTGCCACTGGTTGAGTGGTCTCCGGTTACAGCGGTCTTCGGCAGCTGTCTACAGGTTAGTGTCTCTTTCTTGCACGAGGACCAGGGTCCAGTTTCATGTGGCCACAGGACCGGTCAGGTCAGGACTCAGTCTCCCAGCAGGCACTTTGGCGTCCAGAAGCAGGCAGATGATCCTGGGGAGTTTGGCACTCACAGTCCTGGTTTCCTTCAGCTTTTGTGGTCCTCTGGCTGCAAAGGGGAGTCAACCAACTTACGTTTGGAGTCAGTCCTTCTGTTTTGGCACACGTGGACAACATCTACCAGAGTGGGTATTGCAGTCTCAGTCCTCTATGCATGGTCCTCTGGTTCTGCAGGTGCAGTTCAGTCTTTGGTGCAGCATCTCTTTTCTTGTTTCAGGGAGCAGCAGGGCTTCAGTCCAGTCCAGTAGTAATCTGAGGACTGTGGGTCTGAGGTGCCACTTTTATGCCATCTTCTCCTTCATGAGAGGGGAGGACTCGGTAGCCAGTGGTTCAATAGTTCCCACAAGGCTACCCATCCTACTTTACGCCACTACCTAGGGTTTTGGCCCTGAAACTATTTCAGGATACCACTCTACCCTAAACCAAGATGGCACAAGCCTTCACTCTCTGTGAGGTGCCCTGGATACATGCCTGGATGCTTGTTTCTGGTCCAGGGAGGACCTGTCTTGGCAGTTCGGGCTGGACTGTTCCCACGGGGAGCAGGGTCAAGACTAATTTGCATATGGCTGGGTCCAAACCAGAATGGCACGGGGAGCAAAAAAAGATAGATTTAACCCAGATCTGTGACTGAGGATGAATGTTTGATTGGTTCAGCATTTCATCCATCATCTGTTATTTTTGCATCCCTAGTGTGTACCAGACATAATGAGTAACTCCTACTGGAAAACTGGTTCTGCAGCAGGTTTTCACCCATGGAAGAGTTGCCTGCCTGTCTGCTTACACAGAGGTGTGGGAAGCTGAAAGTGTGATCGCCCTTTGCTTCACTGAGGTGGTAGCCTGTTTGAAGCAGGGACTTCTGTGGCCTACCCCGGGTAGTCATCCTGCTCTAGAAGGTCACACCTCCTCCCTTTAGCAGTTCCTTTTGTTCCCTTTTCCTGGGAGTGCTTTACACTGCCAAGCAGGGGCAGTCTGTTGTCTTGGGTGACAACTGATGGAGATAAACAGGAAAGGGACCAAAGGTTTGGGCAACAAAGTGGTGACTTTCTAAAGTTACCTTTGTATTAAAAGTTATCTTAAATTCAATCTCGGCAATGAGTCTGGTTTAACGTAATAATGATTTGATACCTTGAAGTAATATCTTTGGCGGTCCCTAATGGAAGTTAGCATTAAGCAAGGCAGCTAGTGAAACTCCATGAAAGCCAATAGGACCCCCGACCTAGCGACAGTGGAAATAGCAGGTTTCTGTTTCACTGTCAGGGTTTGGTAAATATAAAGGAACAGCCCTTCTTTTTTAATATGTAGCAGTCTACCTGATTGGCCAGCCAGGCTTTCCTAGGGGTGGCTTACAAATATTAAGAAGGAAGGTGTTGACCAGTCAAAAGTGTATTCTGCCATGTGGATATCACAGGCTAAGAGTTGACCAACTAAGCTGCACTGTCAGGCCTAGAGTTACGTTTCACCTTGTCACCGTAGAGGTGGCACAATAAGTGACATTTAACTTACTAGCCCTGGGTACCTCTTTTACCATATACTAGGGACTTACAGATACGTTAAATGACGCCGCTCGGTAGAGACACGGGTGCGGTGGAACGATAAGCAACGCTAGCGCTTCCTAAACCAGGGGTAATAGTGACGAACACACCCCCTTTTGGACTGGTGTAGGCTGGTATGAAAGCCCTCAGCCGACACCGGCCCATCCACATCACAAAAAGCATTGTCCAAAGAGGCGATTGATTGAACTCCACGCCCTGACGAATTTGCCACAACATATGTAAATGGCAATGAAACATATTGGCCTTCTTGGAAAAGGTTAGCAACATGCAGTGCTTTTAAGCCGAGTAAACTCACATTTGCAAATAAAGAGGGTGATTTAATAGTGAGTCTTAACTTGTTTTTAATTGCACGGGACACATTGGTCTCGGCAAATCGCGGGGTTTATGTTTTGGGACATTTATTTCTCTTTTTTTCTGCACTTCTTGTCTCTCTATTGGACACTATTTTCTTTGTTTCTGTGAATGGGCAACCGATGATATACATGGACATACTAGCAAGAACCTGCTGGTAGCCCCCTGGTGTTGCATACGTGAGGTGTCCTCTCACTCTTTCACTTATTATTTTTTAGTGAGTGCTCTTCACTCACATGTTGTGGGGGAGGATATGTATAGGTGCGTGGCTTGATTACCAGCGGTTCTTTTTATATACAAATATTCATTTGAGAGTTCTGGGACAGCGAGAAATTGGACGAGGTGCCAGAAAGTGGGTAGAAATAGATATTCCCACGTTAGAAGCAGGTCCTAAGAGTGACATTGAATAAAATCTCCGATAGCCAGGCCTTTATTGTATTGATGATTTGTGAGAGGAGGGTGGCCTATACACTATATATAGTCTCTCTCTCTCACACACACACACACACACACACACACACACACACGCGCATGCACATAAAATGACTTATTATAGAGATATAAAAGTGACCCGAATGAATGTATACGATCCTTTGACAAGATCGGTTTAAATTCCCATATATGTTGCCCAAGTCTGGGTAAATGCAGGACATGTAATAACTCCATGCATCGGGGAGCAGTGGTTACATGCACACGGTTCTGCTCTGGTGGAGAATTTGACCCATTGGGCCCAGGGAGAGGACATGCAGGGGGAGCTAGGCTCTGGGTTGTGGTATATAGTACCAGTGGATGAGCGTTCACATATTCACAATGGGTGACACAGCATTAATCGGGTGCTGATCACAGCAAGACTATTCCTTACCTTGAAGGCCATTTCCGTGTTGCATTTCCTCTTGTTCCTGATATGCGGTGGGCCAGGTCTCTCTTTCTTCTTTGATGGTTTCTGATACAATTGCAGTGGTAGGCCTCTGACCTGAATTAATAACAACATCCATGTATGAATACTTAGTCTGAAAGGCAGTACCATGTGATCCTGTTCTTGACTTTCACTGTAACATCTCCCAGTCTGAGGTACACTCAGATTTATTTCTAAGTGCATGGGAAGATGACGGAGCCCTAAAGAAGGATGGCGATTGGGTCCACTATGCCTCGGAGTACCACCCTTGATTCATCCTTTTAATAAAGGTAATTAATAGACAGATGGAAACAACAAATGAAAAATATGAACGAGTTTGGGTCTTGCTTCTTCTTCGTCTTATGGAATCTTTCATTAACTATGTTAAATCTTTACATATGTACATAGCTTTTTTTTTTAAAACTTTGTAGCCTGGTGCCACAATCAGAATCATCTGTGAAACCATAAAATTAACCAGTTGTTCTTTGGACCCATTATACAATAATTTTGTTTTTTCGCCAATCTTAATTAGAAAGCTATGTTTACTCGGTGCTTCTATATGAAACTGATATTTACACATATTCAACACCGTGAAGTATGTAGATAAACTACAATGTGTAGTTAAAAGCAGGCTCAAGTGAAGGTATATAATTGTTTTGTGCCTTGAAAAAGGCCCCTGCAGTACAAATTAATGTCAGCATTTGGTGTGGTCAAGAATTCATACTAGAGGCACAAAAGGATTCCAGAGCTTCTCAATATGTGCTTGACATGCTTCAGCGGCTGTCCTGTGTCTATGTTAAGCATCGTTTACTCTGTGGGTTTGGAGTAGTAAAAGCTGAAATACGAGGCGTCCCTTTCGTGTTGACAAATGTGGACAAGCACTATTACCACTTTACGTCCCTCTGTGCATCCAGACTTTCCTTATGCGTGACAAAAGCTGGCTGCCAACTAATCAAGAAATCCCCAGGACTTAAAGTCTTTAACCAAGATGACCTATAATGCACAGGATCAAGAGACTGAAAGAGTTACACAGTTTATGTGACTGGGGATCCTGCTTAATACATGGACCTTACACATAATCTACAAATGAATATACAATTAATTTAGGGGGCAAAGATCTATAGGTAGAAACTCAAGGGGCAGAGTAAGGGGAAATGCAGAGACAATAGAGCCGGGCTGGGGCACTAAAGAGCTCAAGTGGATAGTAAGTTAGCAGAGGACCTCCGTCTTGAGACATGCTCTCAAGAGTACTTTAAGCACGGGGTCAGTCAATCACAAAGAGGAAAAAACTCTGGCCTGGATTACAGTTTGACGGATGCAGGACAACCACAAAAACCGGTGGAACCTGTTTGGCCTATTTAGAGTGCACAGACATCAACGCACTACAAAAAGGGTGGTCAGACCAGCAGTTGCAGATTGGCGGATGTCCCACGTCTGCCAAACTCCACATCAGGTCTTATATCTTACCTGTGAGATGCAGAATGGTCTGTGTTTCCTCAGCTGCAGGAGGGGTCGCTTCCTCTTCATTGATGCAGGCTGGTATTACTTCTGTCGCTGCACCATGCCCTGAATTAACAGAAAATTCTTGAATGTAACAAGACTGTCCGACTGGCCACTGCGTCTACCTTCATAGATACATTTACTGTGAACAGTGCCGGGCGCATTAACACGAGTCCTCAGAAAGCCTGCCTCGTTAATATGGAGGAATCCTTTTGCAAAACTATCTGAACTGCTGTGAACACGGAGAAGGGCAACATACATCTGTCTGTGCATTCATTTTTGCAGTTTGTCAACATTACCAATACTTGTCCCTGTTTTTCTGCAGCCTAATTTGAAATATGCTCCAACAATACTTGCTCTATGATCCTTAACAGTATTTCTGTTACATTATCTCAAATGCCTTGGATGTTCTCAAACTTTAAAAAACGTGCTTCCTAATATTCAAAGGATTACATTAATGAACAACTTTGAATCGCTGCGGAAATAAAAATATGGAAAGGCCTCCAATGTTCCATTTCTCTGAGCTCTCTACTTTAACCAGTGCACACAAAAACACTTACTACAATGGAAAGCATCACAAATTCCTGCCACTAACAGGTGGGCTACAATTAGCTCAAACTCTTGTTCACTGTAGTACAATGCTACACAAATCCCTTTACTGGCTGGCTATGTCTCCTTCTAAAGCACACATAGTCTCTACTTTTCATAAACATGTATTTGATACATTCTAACATTTCTACCAAAACTTTGAACTAAGGTGATATTGTTACTATCTCATACAGTACCACATGTGCTCACTGGGGAGTGCTTTTCTTTAAATATTGATGTCTCTGGTGATGCCTTTGGCCCTGTGAAACCCACAGTATGTTTGGATTATGTTGTTGTTCATATGTGACAACCATCAAATGTTGAAGTCATGAAAAGAACTTAAAACAAAGTAAAAGGAAATATAGGTCATTATTGATCGAACTAGAAACTAAATACACATTAGTAATGATGACTGTTGATATGTAAATCACAAATGAATGCTTTGCAGCTTGAAGGTAAATGATAATAAATAATAAATGTGTAAAGTTGGATAAAATATAGTTAAAAAAAGGAAAAAGGGGGAAAAATGTAAATAAATAATATGTTAGTTAAATATATAATATATTAAAAATACAATGAGGATAGAATACAGATAGTATTACTGAATAGTAAATACTTGATTATAGTAAAGCATTTCAAGGTGCAATAAAAATCAGTTTGTGGTAAATCCGGGTATGATTTCAGTCAATGTATGTGATAAAATGGTTACAGTAACCAACAAATATAGTTTTTAACTTTTCATGTACAGCAAACCCACACACATATATAAACAGTCCTTACTAGAGAGAACACATATTTTTCTTGGATCTTTCACACACAAGGTTATCTGCTGAATGCACCAAGTATAAAGCCGAAAAACATGTAATTGTAGAATCTATTTAGCTTTACCCCATACAGAATTTCATAATGAGAAGACATTATTACAATAAACTACATACCTGTTAGGATCAACATAAGTTGCTATTGCAAAGGAAAACCAAATATTTGAGGATGAAGGCAGCTAAATTATTTATTCCAATTTAAATTTACAAGTCTAGACTGGGAAACCCATAGATACAATTTCCACAATAGCTCAAAATTACAAGATTTGGCAACAGAATAATTTGGAAGTACATTAAAGAGCCCTCTTGAGGAAGGAATATCAGTCAGCTCTAAAACAATGATAAATAATTGCATCGGCGCTGATTACAGAGCTATGTAATGTTGATAGAAGATGTCTAGTAAGTTAAATGTGGATTGTAACTTAAGGAACAAAATAACTGCATTATTATAAACCCATTGAGAAATCAAAGATAAATCTTTATCTCTTAATAAAGTAAATATGGTACCCGAATTGGAAAGGAGTAAAACCAGTGGTATATGGTATCACTATAAAACAGAAGTTCTGTTAATATGTTACAAGGACGCTTTATGATAGGTAGTTTTATTAAGGCAGTTCAATGAGGTCATATATCAGACGTCTTTGGCTGTAACAGTAGATCATATCGTTTTCTTTTAAGGGGGACGCATTGATGAGGAATGTTTACACCATACTCTTGTATATCAGCCATGCCTAACAGAGCATAAAGTCAGCAAAGTTTGAAGTCAAGAAACATAAGATTACAACCTAGTTGGGGTCTTTTCAATCTGGATAGAGCAATCCTGGGATATTTCTTATTGCATACAAAATAGATACAATTATATATTATTTCTGTCAGGAACCCGGCTTCGTGGGCCGCCGTCCGCACAAAGCGTGAGAAACGGCAACCAAAACACAGTCGAACCATAATCCCCAGAGGGCTATGGGGCACTTAGCGCGTGACGTCAGACGCGCAGATCAAGAGACTTAAACCCGGAACCCGGCAGGAACAGTGCCGATAATTTTGCCGAGAGCCAGGATAGTCGAGGAGCGGCTTTGTTTGGAAACCGAAGCTACCGTGAGTAGTCTGGTGTGTGTGTGGT
Organism: Lissotriton helveticus; assembly: GCF_964261635.1. Classification (NCBI taxonomy): domain Eukaryota; kingdom Metazoa; phylum Chordata; class Amphibia; order Caudata; family Salamandridae; genus Lissotriton; species Lissotriton helveticus. Next base: position 1,950,036,034 of record NC_136068.1, read on the forward strand.
CGCCGGCTGGTGACACACGGACCCGCGCCCCGCGGGACTACGGGTGAGCCCGATTTGGATGCACACACGGCTGTGTGGGAACCGAGTGATTGTTGAAAACCTGTGTTTGTTTTCCCCGTTTCACGAAGAGAAAAGCGGCTGCTTTCTCGTGCGGGGAAAACGGTGACTTAAACAGACCTTTTGAGCCTTTATACATGACATTTAATCCAATGGTGCGAATTGGATGTGTTGCCTAGGTGTTTTTGTGGTGGCATAAACACCCCTGTCTCTACCGAGAGAAAGTATTTCCGTTATCTGGATAGTGCAGTGCATATGCACTACTAAGTCAAAATTGTACATAGTTAAACTGTGAATGCTGAGTTACACATGGACTTGAAGGTGACTGGAACCTTTAACTCATTGCAAGTTCGATGATTTGAAGACAACCTGTTTTTGCTTTATATTACAATACAGGAGAGAACAAAGGAGGGTACCTGAGTACGATGGAAGAAGTGGCTTACAGCAGAGCGTTCACACTAAGTGGTAGGTGTGGTGTAGGATTAGCTTAAGCTCTGCAGACGAAAGTTGTAAAGTCTTATGTTTATTCTTTTGCTCCTTAGAATCAATCCCCGCCATTGATAGGACCTCACCTCCCTCTCCTGTATATCAAGCCTGTGTATTTTTCTTTACAGGTATGCTATTGATTCGTTATAAAGAACTATGTGATCAGTGTTAGTTGTGCTAAGTGCTAGTTAAGATAGGGAGGGGTGTGATTCTAAACCTCTTGTTCTTATCGTTACAGATCTCCCTCCCCGCTGTTCCCTTCCTTCCCCGCGCTCACGGGATCGTCCTGTTGGTCTGTGATATTTATTATCGGGCCGCGGGGTGGTCGTGTGGGGGTGGAGTAAGGACGTTCAACGCAGCCCCGAGGAGTAACGTGTGGAACCTGACAATTTCTTGAAAGAAAAAGTGCGAAGTGTATATGGAAACACTAAAGACAGTTATACAATACTAGGCATAAGAATCATTCTAATTGCATCTGGTCTACTCCAAGTAGGTCTCATTAATCATCGAGTGGTGATTAAGACTCAATAACGGATTTTATTTTTCCTCAAAGCTTGGAAAATAAGTCATCGTAATATCTTTACCAAACTACACTGAAAGTTTGGGCCAACCAACACGCATTTTATATACAAACTGTTACGCAGCAAACATTCCTGTTTTGCCACAATCTAGTTTATAGTCTGAAAGAACAAGTTACTTACCTTTGGTAACGCCTTTTCTGGTACAGTCTATATCTAGCCGCAGTTTCCTTACCTTTGAATTTCCTCTAGGTGTTAGACTGGTGCCGGAAGACTATTTGTGAGCAGTACCCCTGTGTGTCAGTAGGTGGCGTCGGTTTGTTCAACGTCCGTCAACGTCCACGCTGGTAGTGAAGTTGTGGTAGCTATATAGGCACCACCCAGGCGAGCTGACATCAGTTTCTTTTCATGACTTTCCACGCCAGAAGTGCGGAACCATGAAGAACACTGACCACTGTTGTATCAAAACTAGGGCCCTGAAATGGGTCAGCCCTGTCCCTTTAAATCCGTTCGCAGAGCGGGGAGCATGGGTGTGTTGGTAAGGAATCTGCAGCTAGATATAGTCTCTACCAGAGAAGGTATTACCAAAGGTAAGTTACTTGTTCATCTGATAGAGACTTCTAGATGCAGATTCCTTACCTTTGAATAGATACTCAAGCAATACCATCCGTGGAGGAGGGTCTTTCAACTAATTTCAAAGCAAAAAGCCCTGGAGGACCGAAGGGGCAAAGAGCCCATCCCTGCAGACCTCACTGTCGAGACAGTGATGTATGGTGAACGTGTGAAGGGAAGTCCACGTTGCTGCCTGGCAGATATCCAGGACCGGAACTCTGCATTCCAATGCAGCGGTCACAGCTTTAGCTCTGGTGGTAGGAGCCCACAAATCTTCAGGAGGTTGCTTCTTGGCCACTGAGTAGCAGAGTTTAATTCACAGTACGACCCATCTGGAGATAGTCCACATCTGCACCACCCGACGTTTCTTCACACCAATATAACCCACAGTTGGTCGTACTCCCGGAACTCTCGTGTGCGATCAAGGTAGAACGAGAACGTTCTTTTTGGGACCAGTCAGTGGAGTCGCTCCTCTTCTTTAGAGGGATGTGGAGGAGCATGAAATAGGTTGGCCTACTTAAAATGGGGTGACCACTTTTGGTAGAAAAGAGGCTCTTGTGCGAGGCACCAGTTTGGCAGGATAGACTGACAGGTAAGGTGGCTTAGATGAGAGGGCCTGCAGTTCACTAGCTCAACGGGCAGATGTAATTGCCACAAAGAAGACTGCTTTCAGTTTGAAAAGGCTGAGGGGACAATTGTGGAAGCAAATTAAAAAAGTAATAACTAAATAAAGGTCTCTCTGAGGTATAATGAATAGTGAAGGAGGAAAGAGATGAGTAAGACTTTTGCGAAACCGATGTACAATAGGGAACTTGAACAAAGAAGGTTGGTCAGGCAACCGCAAGAAGACATAAATGGCAAGAATGCCCAGAGCAGAGACCTGATGAGCAAGGAAAAGAATGAAGAGTAAAACTTCAGAAGCAGAAGGGGGATCAATAGTTTTTTCTGCACACCACGCCACCACTTTTTTCCAACGACAGGTGTATACCATCTTAGTGAAGGGATGCCTGACTGCCAAGATGACGTTACAGACTTCTGGGGGGGGGGGGGGGGTTGAAAGTTGTCAATTGTCGCAGTTCAATCTCCAGGGAAGAAGGCTGTGAGAAGACAGGTTTAGGTGAAAAACCCTCCACTGCGGCATCGACAGAAGATCTTCCAGAGGGGCAGCCTGATCCAAGGATCGATGACCATGCGGAGTAGATCTGGATGCCAGCCCAGTCCAGAGCCACAAGGATGACTTGGGCCTGGTAGTTCTTGATCGTCTTAGGAGCTCTGGCCAGGAGTGGTATAGGTGCAAAGGCATAAAGGAGGTCTGAACTCTACTTGAGATAAAAAGCATCTCTGAGTGAGAGTCACCTTGGAAACTGTACGTGCAAAACTGCTGACGTGCATTCTTGGTGGAGGTGAACAGATCTAACCAAGGCTCACCCTCTGGGTGGAGACACCATTTGTGATACGCTAGGCATCGTATGCTGAGTTTGTCTGCTCTGGCGTCAAGAGAGCCCGCGAGGTGTTGAACCACCAGGGATATGCTCTGCTGTTCCAGCCATGTCCAGAGGTGCAGGGCCTCTCGACAAAGGGTCCATGGCCCCACCACGCCGTGTTTGTTGCAGTACCACATGGCAGTGATGTGCACCTGCACTAGCCTTCCTATGATGGAGGGTATAAAGGCTTTCAATGGCAGTCGGATAGCACAGAGGTCCAGCAGGTTGCTGTGAGTCCGTATTCCACAGGAAACAGAGTCCTCTGATCTCCTCTTCCAGATGGCCACCCCATCCCAGGAGTCACGCATCTGTCACTACAGTGAGAACTGGTTGGGGGAAGAGAGAGGAGTCTGCCTCTGACCCAATCACGGTTCGTTAGCCATCACTAAAGATATTATACAGTACCCCGGGATATGGCCCATGTCTGAGAGATTCCCCATATACTGTGTCCACTGGAACTTCAGGTCCCACTGCAGAGCGCACATGTGCCATCTGGCATGCGTCACTAGTAGGATGAAGGGCCATGAGGCCCAGCAGCCTCAGAGTCGATCTTGTAGTGTGTTTATCTAGGTACCTATATCGATACTCCTATTTCTGACCCTTGTCCGGTTAATAAATCACTGATATCCATACAACGGCACAGAAACCCGTTTTCAGATTAAGTCATAGCGCATGCTGTCACATTAAGCAAGCCCTATTCCTCCAGCCCCCTAGAAAGCACACCGAGTTCTCAAAACAAACCAAGCCACCAGCAGACCTGGGAAATCCCCTGCAGCTATTGTTTTGATTTCGTTCGAGAACTCCTGAAAAGAATGTAAGAACGACCAGTCCTTATGACATTCTTACTGACGTCTTATGTCCATCCTTACGTCAAACTCGGCACCTTTCAGGTATAAATATACCGACGCTGCCCTAAGCAAAGACACGGTGGTGATGAGCTTGGAGCAGCGCTACTTGCCGGGAGCCCAGCTGATGCGAGAGCCCACGGACGCTGCCCCTCCCTTTTGACGCGCTGAGAGAGACGCTGTCTTTTCTCCTGCCGAGAAATCCAGCCTCCGGCGTTTCCGGCATACCTTCGCGGGTAACTGGGATACCGAGTCCTGAGAGAGAGATACCAGCCCTCCTGCCTTCTAAATCCCAGGTACTGAACTGACTAACCCCTTACAGAGAATTCTTGAGTCAGATTCTTGGCAAAACAAACTTAACTAAAACTGCTACTTATTTACTCCCGCCCTCGTATTAGGCTTAGGTCAGGTACACCGGGGTAGGCGTAGTTAGAAGCACCAGTTGAGTACGATTAGTCAATGTATATATGTATATATATCTTTTATCCATTTTAAAGTATCATATGGCTAAGAAACCATATCAATGCTTTTACAGTATTATTTTATAATCCTGCTTTTACTGTATGCACTTTACTTAACCTTAAGTATTGCAACTGTAGCAATTCATTTCTCTTGTATGAGAAAAAGAGACTGATCAATAAATCACACCTTTTGTTGAACACGCCCATCTCTTCTTTCTCTACAATCTGGTGGAACTAAGTATGCACGTACTGACTGAGTAAAATGATTGTCTTTTGTTTTCACACGACTCTGGAGATACACTCTTGATTAGGGAGAGCAAAGTTGTCATGTTCTATGGTTGTCAGAAACTAAATCCCTTCTTGTCTATCCAGGGAGGTTAAACTCCTCCTTGCCTATTCGAGAAAGTTTCTAGTGAACTCTGAGCTAGCTGGCACACAAAACTTTAAGTCTAATATCGTCAGTAGAAGACCTAGTTAACCTCTGTCCTACGTCTATACTATTGAAGATATTATTCCAATGCGCAAGGCCTATTGGGATAATAGGAACTACACTACAATCTCAAAGAAACACAGCATAGAGGCTGAAACATGGGTATCATAGCCTGAATATCTTGGACTTGCCACTCAGTGGGATAGGCTCAAAACTGCACAGTGACCCGAACAGCTCCAATAAGAGGGAGAGTCTGAGAGAGAGTCCGGCGTGACTTCAGCATGTTGATAGTGAACCCAGGGAGTGCAGAAGGTTCGCTGTAGTCTGGAGGGGAGTCAGCAGCCAGTCATCGAGCTAGGGGAAGACTGGAACCCCTGATCTGCGTAGATGAGCTGCAACTACCGGCATCTCCTTGGTGAACACCGAGGGGCGGTGCTAAGGCCAAATGGGTGCACGGTGAACTGAAAAGGCTTGCTGCCTACCATAAACCACAGATCGCGCCATGGGCAGGCAGGACGGAATATGAAAATAGGCATCCTGTAAGTCCAATGCTACTACCCAGTCTCCCAGGTCCAGGGCAGACAAGAGCCAACATGAGCATTTTGAATTTCTCCTTCGTGAGGAAGAGGCCTTTATCCTTTTTATGAATCAGAAACTAGAAGGAATAGCAACTACAGCCTCGCATAGCTTCGTTATGCCCTGGGGTGCATCATCACCAGCAGGCTATGCAACATGTGGCAGTAGTATATGTTTTTTTTGCTTTTTTTTCTCCCTATAGTTACCTTCCGCTGCCAATCTTGTAGTGATTTTTGTGTCAACCTCAATACAACCTCCTATTCCTTTCCCTTCCTAGCCCTTTAGGTCTTCACATCTGATCCCATATTTTGCACTATGGCCCATGACCTCCTATTGTGTATCTGTGCTGTGATTGTTTGATTAGCTGGACTGTTTTTAACAATGCACCCAACTTGAGAATCTGTGCAGTTTGATGACCCGGTACTTTTGGTTCTGAGCCTAGCGATCCTCATCTTGTGTAGCTTTGCGGGGATTGATTGTTTGCTTTGCTGGGGATATTTCATCATTGCTTTAATATAGCTCACCCCATATCTAGATGGGCTGTGATTGCTCACTTCCTTCGTACTTTACTTAACTTATATTCTCTTGACTCTGGCCCCTTTCTCTCATTTCATCTCACATTCCCTTTCTTTGTTCCTTTCCTCTGCCGAATCCTCCCCTTGCCTTTTCTCAGTACTGCGTCCTTCCACTTCTCCCTTTCCACGTCTCTCCCTCCACAGCCTCAACCCACTGCCCCCCCTTGTCTACTCATGTGAATATCTGATTTTCCTCTCCCTTACATTTTTCTTTGTCCAATATGCCTCCTCTCAATATCCCTCCCCCACCCAGGACCTTTCCTTATCTAAACATGGTCCCAAATCCTGGTCCATTCCGTACCCCCCCAATCTTTCTAAAAACGCTAGAAAAAAACTCAAACACAACCTCCTCATTCGTAATCCTGAAACACTTATTGTTGACAACTACTACTGCCCTACCGCCCCCATTAAAACAAACTACATCTTCTACTCCAAACGCCCCTCTAAATGGAAAAGCATTTTCACTCAACATCTCCCAGTCACTAAAACTTCCAAAATACCCCATGGGGACAAACTTTCCACCACTCCCTCTGCAACCTTTTGTGGGGAAATCAACATCTCCATTTTTAAAACTGGTAAAATCCTCATCCAAGTGGCCGTACCCCATCTTAACACCTTCGAACTCCATTTCAGATCCTTGGCCATCCAACTTTCCAATTCCACCATCAGCCTCCCATACTCTCCACCTCCTCACTCACCACCGACCCCGCCCCACCAGCCCACTTCTCCCGCCCCTGACCTTTCAACATCCAATGACACTATGCAAACGTTATCACCCAGCCCCTCTTTCCTCACTATGACCCCCCTCTCCCCTTGATCCTCTCCTCACCCCCTCACTCCCAATCCCCCTTGCACCCAATGAGCCCACCCATTCCCCTTCCATTCCTCCTCCTACCCTCCCTCATTCCTCCTCTCCCAACTCGGCCTCACACCCTCTGAATCACACTACCCCCCCACCCTTCTTCTCCCAACTTATACTCTCCCCCCCGAACTACACTCTTCCCACTATCCCCCCTCACTCCTACACCACTCCGCAACTGTACCTCCTTTCTATCTCCAAATTTCTCATCCCCAGAGGTCTCATCTCCCCCTTACCCCGCCATGCCACTCCTTCTCCCCATCAACTACAGCCCTCCTTGCTCTCCTGCCTGCATCGGCTCATCTTCTCCTCAGAACAGGCCTCCTGCCTGCATTTGCTCACTGCCTCCTCAGAGTAGACCACCCTCTGCAGCCAACTTCGAACACCATTTGCCCTCCTCCTTCCCCCCACACCCTACTTACCCCCTCACTCTCATCTCAAACTCCCTTCGCAACATCGAACTTAACCTCTCCACTCTTACCAGAGATCTCTCTCGTCTTAGGAACGATTTCTACAACCTCAAATCCAGCGACCACCCTCCCCAAAGAAACACCACCAGCCCTGGTCAAATTAACCCCTCCACCTCCAAACCGTGGAAAACAACTCCCTTGCTTTGCCGGGCTCAGAGACCACTCCGCACCACTTGCACCCTCTCTCACCGGGAGATTTCCGACCTTCAAAATTCCTACCCTCCTTACTCACCAACCATGAACACGCCTCCCACCTTCTCAAGCATCCCCGTCATATTGGGGACTAGTCGTATTCCCCTCGCACCTGTCTCACCTAGACCCCCTCCTCTTCTCACCGCCATCCATGCCCTCCCATCTCCCAAACCCACTCCCAAACCCCTCACCTGCATGCTTTTTAACTGCCGCTCCGCTGCCTGACATGCCATAGAAATCTCTGAAACCATCCTTAGCCAATCCATCGACATCGCGTTCCTTACAGAATCCTGGCTTAATGACCACTCTACAAGCATTCTAGACCTACTCTCACCCCCGGGCTACTCCATCATTAGGAAAGATAGACCCATCAGAAAAGGCGGTGGTGTAGCTATCATCTTTAAAGACGAACTACAGCTCTCACTTATCAATAACGCCGAATATGCCTCCTTTGAATACCTTGTTGCCGAACTCAAAATACAGGGTTCCCCCCCCCCATCCGCCTTCACAATATATATAATCAGCCCGGAAATCACTACCCATTCATTGACGAGCTATCTAACCTTCTTACCCAATCCTCAATTACCAAATCTAAAAACATCTCTGGGAGATTTTAACCTCCATTGGAATGATACCACAGATCCCTCAATCTCCCTCCTCTCTGGCCTTCTCGAAATTAATGACCTCAAACAAATCTGTCAGTCACCAACCCATTCCAAAGGAGCCACCCTTGACGCTATCATTACCAGCAAGGATCTAGCCCTCCTATCTAACATCATTCCCATTGACTGGTCCGACCATCACCTTATCCTGTTCTCCATAACTACCTCTGTCTCCCCCCTCCTTGGCTTCATCCTAGACTCCTCTCTCTCGATATCCAGACAAGTCAACTCAGTTTCATCCTCCTGCTTCAACGTACTTCGCATTCTCAAAAAGATCTTCCGCTGGATCCCCCTCGAGACAAGAAAGACCGTCACCCACGCACTGGTCACTAGTCGACTGGATTATGGTAACACACTATACGCCGGAATCACAGCAAAATTACAGAAAAAACTCCAACGCATCCAAAACGCATCAGCGAGACTCATACTGAACATCCCTCACCAAGATCACATCACCAGACACTTAAAAGACCTCCACTGGCTTCCCGTCAACAAGAGAATTACATTCCGCCTTCTCACCCACGCACACAAGGCCCTCTACAACCTAGGACCCGAATGCCTCAACACTCGACTGTCCTTCTACAAACCCACCCGCCAACTAAGATCGTCCAATCAAGCCCTCGCCGCAGTCCCGCGCATACGAAGGTCCACCATGGGAGGAAGATCCTTCTCCTTCCTGGCGGCCAAGACCTGGAACTCACTCCCCTCTCGCCTCCGCCTTACTCAAAACCACATCTCCTTCAGAAAAAAACTTAAAACCTGGCTATTCGACAAATAATGAACCCCTCCCCAAGCGCCTTGAGACCCTCTGGGTGAGTAGTGCGCTTTATAAATGCCCGAACTTGAACTAACTTGAACTCCTACCAAAACTATTAAACCCATGAAACTGATCAGAAATCTCAGTCATATCCCTCCCGACTTACTTGAATACAAACTTCATGCCCAACTTCTCGCTATCCCTCCTTCCCTCAACACGAATGAACTAACCGAACAATATAACAAAGCTGTCACTGCTACCCTTGACCTTCTAGCCCCTCTCAAACTCAAAAAACAAAGAAATATCCCCTCCAAATCATGGTTTAACATAGAGCTAAATAATGAAAGACGTAGTCTCAGACTGACGGAAAGATTATGGAGACAGCACCCCTCTCCTTCTAACCTGGCCCGCCTCAGACTTGCTAGATCGTCCTACAAAAAACACATCTTTAGACAAAAAACTTCCTTCTTCAGGACACAACTAGATCGAGCTCAGAATAGGCAAAGAGAACTATTCAACATTGTGTGCAATCAAACCGCTACCGCTCCCCCTGTCCCACTGGCCTCGACAACTAGATGTGAAGAAATAGCTCTCTTTTTTTCAGACAAAATTAAACAAATTGAGCAATCCTTCCTCTCTACTGCGATCCCTACCGCCAATCCGAACATTTCTATTAATATTCCATCCCCCATCATAACTCCCACCTACACCCACTACTAACCATCATAACTCTGATCTCCCTCACCCCCCCTTGCCCTCATATTTCCTGGACTCCAATCATCCTAATTCTCTTCCTAAAAACAATGCCGCATGACTTAACTTCCAGCCAGTAACTGAAAGAGACGTCTTTAACATCATCACCAAACTCAAGCCTTCCTCCCACACCAAAGACCCTCTCCCCTCCAAACTTGTCCAAAACCTTAAACACATCATCACCCCTTCCTGGACCTCTATTATCAACATCTCCCTTGCCACCGGCTGTGTCCCCACTTCATTGCAACTAGGCCAAATCACCCCCATTATCAAAAATCCTTTGGCAGACCCAAACGACCTCAATAACCTTCGTCCCATCTCCAACCTTCCCCTTCTTTCTAAAGCCCGGGAAAAATGTGTCCTTCTCCAACTTGATAGACACATTGAACACTTTAACTTACTAGACCCCTTCCAATCTGGCTTTAGGAAAGGATGCAGCACTGAAACCGCTATGCTAAACATTGTTGACGACATCCACCACTCACTTGACAATGGTGAATCTAGCCTGCTGATCCTCCTTGATCTCTCTGCAGCGTTTGATACTGTTAACCACTCCGCTCTACTCAATGTTCTTAGATATCGATTCGGCCTAAATGGTACGACACACAAATGGTTCGTCTCATACCTACAACACCGTTCTCAACAAATCAAAATCCAAAATTGCCTATCTAACCCTAACTCCATCTCCTTAGGAGTTCCGCAAGGATCCATCCTCTCTCCCTCTCTCTTTAACCTTTTCATGGAACCCCTCACACTCATTCTTAAACAAGCCGGGATCAACTACCATCTCTATGCCGACGACACCCAACTCTATCATAAGATTAAAACTCATGCTGACATCCTTCTTCTCAACAACACTCTCATCAAGATTCAAGCCTGGTTCCACATTAACCACCGCAGACAACCCTAAAAAAACTGAAATAATTCTTTTTCCCCCTAAAAATAACTAGCTCCCCATTCAGAATTGGATCTCTGACCTTAACGCCCTCAACTGCTCCTTATCTTTGTCCTCCTCAGTCAAATCACTAGGGATCTCCCTGGACAACCTCCTAATCCTCAAGGTACACATCAATAATTCTGCCAAAGGAGCCCTCTTCACTCTTCGCCACCTTAAGAAAATCAAGCCCTTCATCCCTATTGATGATTTCAAACGAGCAGTCCAACCCCTTGTTCTTTCTCGCATCGACTATGCCAATGCCATTCTCACCGGAATTCCCAAGACCCACCTAGCACCGCTTAAATCTGTGCTTTACCTTGCAGCTAGACTTACCTCTGACTGCAAGCGATTCGACCACATCTCCCCTGCCCTTAAAACCCTTAAATGGCTCCCCATTGAAGGTAGATCCACTTACAAAACAGCCTGCATTACACACAAAATTCTCCATCAGAACACACCGACCTACCTCGCTAACAAACTCACTAAAGCCGCCTGCTCCCGTGCCTTGAGAAGTACTACACCCTCCTTCTTACCACCCCTTCAAAAAAAGAAAACCACTCAGTCACGATCCTTTTCCGGCAACGCTCCTTGCATTTGGAATGCCCTTCCTACTAACCTTCGCTGCAACCCTTCCTACGCTAGTTTAAAAAAGAACTCAAACTACATCTCCTCAATAAATACTGGGGACCCTAATCCCTATCTGTTCTCCTCCACCGGCCTCATCTGTCCGACCCTAGTCGCATCTGCCCTCTCTTTATCAGCCCTACTCGCCCTTCCTCCTTGTCACTTCCCCCTCCCTGTTTACCACCTTCACTTTTCCTTGCACCCCCTCTTCCCTTGTTGACCCTCAGCCCTCAACCCCTCCAACCCCCCCCCTTCTGCCCCCCTCTCTCTTCCTTTACCAACCTAACTGACCACTAACCTCCCTATCCTGACTCTGCAATTTTCCCGGCTCCTTTTTCTTTTTCAATTGGTGCCTTATGATACTTTTGATTATCACTTTTTCCACATGTTGGTGTGCTTATTTCCCATATTTATCATTTTGAAATCTGTCAGGCGGAGACTTATATGTTGTTTATATACTTTGATGCTATGTATTTTCCCTGTCCTATTGACCTTTTTGTCTCAAAAATTGTAAAGCGCTCTGATACCCCTGGGTCCAGCCAGCGCTATATAAAACCTCTAAAAATTAAAAAAAATTTTTTAAAAAAAGTAGTGTTCGGTAACCGCTGCACTATGAAAAACTGTGGCCTTACACATTATTCCAGGCACCCGTCCATGGTGAAACTGTGACCAACATTAAGGTGAAGGCTTTCCAGAAATCATGCAAAAACACTAATATTTAATATCAAGGTTTAAGGAGATGTATATGGACTTTAAGGAATGGTAAACACTTGTGGGAATTGCAACAATTCCACATGGGATTTGGCACAGAGCACGTGTTTGGCAGTCATCTTGGGTGGAGCCTACCTATGAAAGCACTCTGCTCAAACCACAGTTTCAGTTACTGAAGATTTAGGTGAAGCAGTAGCATCACACTTGAGGAGCTTTCCCTTCTTGCCTAACCAGAAGGCGTTGGAACAACAGGGACACAAGCCTTGCAGGACAATCTTCACTTTGGGTGCCCGTGCAAAAAGTAAGAGGAGTGTCCTTCCTCCAAAGATACGATCCATGTAAAACCTTTGTTCTTCTTGAAACATCCCCAAAAGGTGAGAGAAACCTTGTTCCACTAGGTAACTTTGTATCAAAAAGTTCTGGGCCCTGGTGGGGTCTCGAAGGGGTAGAGAGGTCCTCACTGAAAAGGTGGGAACGGATATATCCTCCCTATGAATACTTGGTATAACAAATAGATATCCCTCCTAGGGCCAGAGTGGTCCCTTGTGACAAGAAAGAGAGGGGGAAAGAAACAACAGATAAAGGAGGGGTTATTCTAAGTGAAGAAATAGACCTAACAAAGTATATACATCCAAAATTTAGTAACCCCCCCGCCCCCCACCTTGGCTAAAGGGTGGGAAGGGAGGAAGACCCTTTTGTTATGATAGCCCTCACTCCCTCTACTAGTGGCATGATTCATCATCGGGCTCACCCTGATTCCTAAACGTCAGGGTGGGCTCGAGCGTGTTTCTGGGAGTACTCATAGAGTTATTGTGTATGGGGGCGGAATGTTGAGATAAAATTCCTCTCCCGCTCCTACGGTATCCTTTATTAACCACATTAGTGCTAAGGCAATTCCTCTTCTGTGCTGCAGGACCTGGATTCCCATTGTTCATGACGAGCTGAGCTCGTCATGAGCATGGAAGGGGTTAATGGAGAAGGAGGGAAGGTTAAACACAGACTATAGTGTGGTGTGAGAATATGATGGTGCTATGACCCTAAACTAAACACCAACATGATTCAGCCCTTGCTATTGGCCTATTTAACGGTCCTGGGCTTTTATGCGAAGAGGTCACTTCCCCCAAAGACGTGAATGCGAAGTAATCATGCAATTAACATATATCACACTAGAAAATCTATTAAGGGACAAGTCTAATACCTGACACTGTTTTCTTAGAGGAATTGCCTGAAAAAGAAAAGAAGAAGAGAAACGAACAAACACTGAAGTAAAATCAATAACAACAAGAGAGGGAGGGCATGGGTAGACACTCCTGTACCCCAATTAATTATGTAATAACAACAAAGGAGTGACTGTGATTGAAATGATATCGAAAATAAAATAAAAGGGTGTGATATTATCCCGCTTTGTGCCGCAAATGTGATCAATTCTCACACACGTGCAAGCACCTAGCAAGGAAAAGAGAAGTCTGTCTCCCTGTGTGCGCCCGGTAGGTCCTCCTTTGAGGAAGAAACCTGAAGGGACTAATAATCACCCTGTGCTGAAAAGAAGGAGGAAGAAACTTACTTATTAGAAGGACCCTCACTCACCACTAGTTAGTGAAATGCTTCATCACTGGGTCCCCGCTGGGGTGACCGAGTGTCCCCCCAGCGTGCTACGACGCCTGGTTACAGCGGAGCAGGATGTGGTGAGTGCAACAGTGCCCAAATTAGGAGGTGACTAAAACTGAATGTGTAAGTGTGTTAAAAAATGCAAGGTTGTGCCTTTAAAAAAATCTTTAATAATGGCCAGCCTGCATTGGATAAAAACAAAGTGGACGGACTCCTCAGGTTCTAAATTAAGGAACCGGAGTCCTGGTCAGGATCAGAAATTGGTCAACATGTTTCTGCTGTAAGTTGCATTTAGCTCAGCATTCGTCAGGACCTTAGCAAAAAGTCCTCCGGTGGTGTGCGCGTGCTAAGGCGCACCCTCCCGGGAGGCTCGAAATGTAAAAAATATATACAGTGTTGAAAATCTGGCTGCTGTCTTCCGGGAGTCCCGGAAGACAGCAGCCGAGTGAGCAGGTACACTGAGGGGAGCCGCGGAGGTTAAAATTTACACCGCGTGAAGATGTCCCGCGCGGTCTGTTCCGAAGGGGCATGATTTTGCCTCCAAGGAGGTTTTTTATGTATCTCTACTGAAACTGTAGTGATTAAATCACGGAAACTTTCCTGATTGCTAGGTGCTTGCACGTGTGTGAGCACTGATCACATTTGCGGCACAAAGCGGGATAATATCACACCCTTTTATTTTATTTTCGATATCATTTCAATCACAGTCACTCCTTTGTTGTTATTACATAAGTGCAGTAAAGCCAGAGGTTGATTGTTGCAATGAAGCTTCACTGTTGTTGTCCCCCTTGGCAACGTGCCGTGAGAGTGCCTGGTACAATGTGGGGAGCACCAGAAAGTGATCGGATCTGGTGTTCACAAAACAAGTCTAATACCAGTGAAGCCACGGTTTGTCGATCAGCCATATATGTTATGGGTACGACATGCAAGCAAATCTTATTTCATTCGTGCATTCGCACCTAGTGTCACACATACATGCAGAGTGGTACCCGTTCTGCAGATGTCTAAAATATTAATGGCGGTGTAGTTAGGCACTCACCCCAGATAAAACAGGGCGTCAGCTCCCAACGGGGGCTTTCAGGGGGAGGCCTTGTAGTCACACGCTGAGTATTAAAGGATGTTGTGACACATATTAACTTCTGGGTTTCAGATTTGCTGGTTTTGTCGCGGAGACTCTCTCTGGGAATGTTACACACTCCTTTCTTAGCTTTGTTCACCATTTGTGTAGGATACGTCCGGTCTTGAAGTTTGTTTGTCAAGTTTTCTGCCTCTTTTTTATAGTCTACTATTTTTGAGCAGTTGCGTTCAATGCACATACATTGTCCTGCTGGTAGATTTCTCCGAGAGCTCTGGGGTGTGCACTCTCAAAGTGAAGAAGACTGTTGCGGTCTGTGGATCTTGTGTATAGTGAAGTGCAAAGTCTTCCCTCCTCAGCAGTGATATTCACATCTAAAAAAGACACCTGCCTGTTGTGTGTCATTGTGAACTTCAGGAAGGGATTTCTGTTGTTAATCTATTCATTGAGGGAGTCAATAGTGGTGTTATTCAGTTGTTGAGTTACCAAATCACCAAGATGTCGTCAACGTATCTGGTCCACAGACGTATCCGGTTTGCATATGGGTGGTTCGCCCAGATGTTGTGGTCCTCAAACCAGCTCATTGGCGTTGCGTTAGAGTTTGTCTTTATAAATGCAGAAGTTCTCAGTGAGAGCTAGTCTGGCCAGTTCCGTGAATCTATTGGGGCCTTCCAGTCCCATTCTTGGGTTTTCAAAAGGTCTTGAATTACTTTTAGACTGTCTTCCTGAGGGATGCTGGTGTAGAGCGCTTCCACATCCAGGCATATTAGTATCTCATTCTGTGGGCCACACGTCATGTCTCTGAGGATCGTTAAGAGATGTGTGGTATCCTTGACATAGGATTGGGTCCTGGTGAGTGGAGGCCTCAGGTACCAGTCAAAGTCAAAACTAGCTTTATTCGATTTTAGGCGTATTAAATCATAAAAGCAGGCAATACAATCATCTCATTTCAATTCTAAAAGCATATTCATATTTACAAATTCATAAAAGCATTCAATTTACTACAAATGTTCCCACTTTAAAAAATAGTTTTAACGAATGGCATCAACGCCAAGACAGTACATCACAGTATATGAACTATTCGTGTGTGTCCGCTCAGCTTCTAGGCATTTATAGTTTTCCTTGCTCTAAATACATTATTCAGGAAACCCGTCATCGTTGCAATGCAATGATAACTATCCAACATCTGAAGATAAGTAGCCGGACAACATTGTCTCCAGCCCCCCCCTTTTGGTAAGGGTTTAATCCATCTACATCTTTCATTTGTGGAGAAGTGTGGCTCACTGGTTAGAGGAGGTAGACCCTGAAGCAGAGGTCAGACCCGGGACCAGGGTTCAATTCCCGACGCGGCAGGGTCTTGAGCCCAAATATCCACGGACTCGATAATTCTCGTTTCGGTGCCTACTCGAATCACGGGTTCACACTCTGCAGCTCTGGGGAATAGCTTGCTTAATCTCCACTACGGCCTCACCGCGGCGGGATGCCTGGCTTTCAACTTGGGGATGCCCAGTACGGGTATCTCACAGGGAAAAAGCCAGGACGGGTTCCCAAGGCAAGCGCCGAGATGCCTATGGGTAATCAAGCGCTATATAAGAACGCATAATAATAATAATAATAATAATAATAATTTGTATAAAATGTACAAAATAGGATTACATGGATCATAGTTTGTGAAGAGACATCGTCACATGGACACAGGCCTAAATCCCTTGACCAGTTGTTCATGCCAGTGTAGCTTACCAAGCGGTGAAACGACCGAAGTCAGAAACGGGTTAATACGTATCTATCATACACCCCCATGCAGCACGATAGATATGCTTGAATAGTACATGCTCTTGTGATCATTAGGTGCTGGACCACGGTAGGTTTATTCATTTCCAGGGCACGCCTGTTTTCCTCCAAGACATTCATGCAAACTTTTTTAAACTCCCTCCGGTTTATTGTGTTCATCGTTTCTGGTCGGGAGAAATACTCAGGATGCCCTATATCTTGCATAACATTTTTCACATATCTTAACCACGTAATCTTGTTTGTATGGTCTAAACTCATACAATCTGTTATAATTTCCTTATTTAGCCCTGTGCTCATAGAGGTCCAGATTCTGTGCCAAAGCAGCACAGGTTGAGCCTTAATTAAATCTGAAATGTATAGGACACACAACTCGCTATGGCAATTAAAAACGGATACACTCGCTGGAGCTGCCAATATGAATTTTAAATCAACCATGTTTGACTTGCTGGATTGGTGTACAATCACGGGGTCCCCATATACCTGCCCCAAAAATAGCTGTACTCACACATTTGGCATTGTAAACCTTTAAGAGGATTTTTGCGGCCTTTTTCCCAGTTTCTTTTTTTAAATGTATCAATGCTGGCGTGGACGTCATGAACCGAAGACTCCTGGTTTTGATTGATTGTGTCCCTGTCCCAGTATAACTGAATAAAACACCCAGGCATGTACATGATTTTATCAGTTGTATCCTACTGCCCCCAGCTTGGAAACTTCTACATTTTTGTTTACCTCTCAGAAAGTAAGAGCCCACTGTAGACCAATCTGGGTACGTGACATAAGCACAGCATCATCAGCATAGAGAAGGGAGACTATTGGGCGCTTATGTACGTATGGCTGGTCCCTAGCGTTGGACACCAATTCCTGTTCAGCGCATTGGTGCAAAGGGTGAACAGGAATGGTGCCAAAACGCACCCTTGCCTCACTCACCTCTCCACACTGAATGACGCTGTGCATTCTCCATTTGTCCCAAATCGGACTTTGGCTGTGGCCCCAGAATATAATTGTCTCAAAAACTGGATTATTATACGGTCAAGATTAAGGTCACTTAAAATATCCCACAATTTACTTTGTATGACACAGTCGAAAGCAGCTGTTAAATCAACTAAAGCCACATAAAACGTCTGTTTTAGCCTGTGGGTACTTTCCGATTAAAATACTAAGGTTAAGAGCCTACTCGTTAACGCCTAACCCAGATCTAGAACCATACTGTACATCGCTTATGATATTATTTTCCTCTGCCCATGTTTGCATTCTGTCTAAAACAATCCTTCCCGCCACCTTCATAAGGGAATCTAATAAAGATATTGGGCGGTAGCAAGCAAGATTTTCCCGATCATCCTTTTTGAAGATCGGAACAATTATGGGTTCAGACCATGCAACTATAAAACCTTTTGCACAACATGCTTGTAGGACCCTGGTTAATATCGGGACCAGAACTGCAGGGATGACTTAAAAAGGTCAATTGGCACCCCATCGGGGCCTGGTGCCTTACCACTCTTGCTGGCATTTACGGCCCTTGTTACCACTTCCAGAGTGATATTGAGATTAATGGGACAGCATTCTTGGGGGTCCTGTTGGACCCTCTCAGTCTCCTCTCAGGCTCTTTCCCCCGGTCAACAAATTGTGACAGTGGTTCCAGGACCGAGCCGATCCCCGAGACGATGGGTCTCCGCGTTGATGCGATCTGTTCTTTGTGTATGTTAGGGACCGTGTAAAATCGCTGGGGTCCTGGGTGGTCAAGAATTCTCTATCCTTGTTGTTAATCCCTCCTTTTTTGCTTGCTTCCGCTAGTAATAGTTTTAATATACGCAACACAAATAAGCATAGGTAAGCACGGGTCTTTTGACCAATTGGCAACTGCCTAAGCTACGCCATACCATCTATAGTCCGAAATACACATTTGCTGACCACGTGTCTTAGTAAGCAGCTTTGGGGACTTTCCACTGTAATGCAATGTTTTATGTTGGTACTTTTCCTTAACATGTATCAGAAGCATTTCACAATACAATTTGCTGAAATCTGTGTAGCTAGGCTTTTCTATTTTCGGATCCTTCGTGTGCAAGCCTTGCGTCATAATAACAGTTTTACTTAAGACAAAATGGAAATGTACAACCATTTTGTGCAGAGATTTTTATGTCAACTTAACAGGGTCTGAAGCTTCAAGCATTTGACATTAACACAAGATCCTTATCTGGTATCTCATGAGATTGCCATCTCCGTCTCCTCCAAGTCAAAATACCAGAATACCTTTCCATGAGATGAGAGCTCGGCTCTTCTTTCTTCCATGTCACTACTGGGACACCTTTTCCTCATCCGACACCGATGCTGCCGTCTCATCCCAGTTACACTTCTGACACTCTGTGTGCTGCGCTGACCTGGGGCCTGCTGTGTATTCCATGTAACAATGAGGAAATGCCTTTGGCTGCCTGAGACCCTGGCAGCCGGCCCTTCCATGGATACCTTTACCTGGTCTGAAGTGGGGGTTGCAGTTATGTTATGTTATGTTATGTTAAGATAGTTTGTAAAGCGCACAGCTGCCCCAGCAACGTCCCAGCACTGAGCAACAATAACACAACTACTGCAAGAGAATCCCACACAGATAAGAGAAACAAGGGGACAGGGACAACAAAAGAGTAGAAAAGGAAAGCTTACTGCGAGAACAAATGGGTTTTTATCGCTTTCCTGAAGGTCAAATAATTATCCATGCTCCGGATATGAGACGGAAGATCAATCTAGAGCTTGGAAGCCAGTGCTCGAAACAAGCGACCACCAGCATTGGCTCTCTGCACGCGTGCTATAGAAACCAGGTGTTTACCAGCAGAGCGCAGATGAAGCCGCGGAGTGTAGAACGAAAGCAGGACAGATATAATGCCAGAGGAGGGAGATTTCAAGATCTTAAACGCAAAAGCAAAGAGATTTACACTCCACCCGTCTCTCCACTGGTAGCCAATGAAGCCGCCGAATAGTACTAGAGGTGGGACACGACTGGGCATGGCAAGAAGCGTTCTTAAGGCGACAGTCTGGCCCCTCTGAAGTCTTGAGATCTCAGTCTTATTGAACCCAAGGTAGAGCACATTGACATAATCCAGTCTAGAAAGGACAGATGCTTGCACGATGGTCTGCCGCATAGAGGGATAAAAAAAAAACAGCATGGGTCTAAGGCAACGTAGAATGCCAAGACAGGTCGCCGCCACCCTCTTAGTTTGGGTTTGAAAGCTCAATGCTGAGTCAACCCAAACACCCAAGTTTTTCACCACCTTTTTTGGGATAGGAGGGGGTCCCAGGGAGGAGGGCCACCTGTGCCCGCTTCATAGCTCATGATCCTTTCCAACCAGCAAGACCTCGGCTTGCTGGCATTAAGCTGTAGACAGTTGGCAGTCAATTCCCAGTATAAGAATTGGCTTGGTAGTTTGGTTTGCCCTGTTCCCATCATGCACTGGGAGAGGAACAGACTAATTTGCATATAGCCAGGTTCTGAGCTGGGATGGTGCAGTGAGCTAAAAAACAGTGATGGATTAAAACCATGATCTATTGACTTGGTAAGAGTATTCTGCATCATTCAGAAACTCTGTCCATCACCTTTTCCAAAATCGACAGTTGGCAGTCAGCCACTCTGCTACAGCCGCTAAGCCACTTTGGAACTTGACCGCATCGTCCTGACAGTGATTGGAGAGGGCGACTACAAGCCGGGTGTCATCAGCATATGACAAGATCGTCAGCCCTCCCCTTTTGGCTAGCAAGGCCAGCAGCCGAACATACAAGTTAAAAAGCGTAGGGTTTAGGGCAGAGCCCTGGGTGGGGGAGGCCAGTTTGATGGGATACATTCTAGAAGAAAAAGGGGCAACCGAAATTTGGAAAAACCTGTCTGAGAGAAAAGAAGAAAGCCAGGTCAGAGCAGCACCCGCAATGCCAGCCTCCGTCAGCCTTTGAATCAGGATCTGATGCGAGACCGTATTGAAAGCGGCATTGAGATCCAATAGAATCAGTGCCGAGGACCGCCCCTCATCCAGAGCAGCTCTCAGATGTTCAGATACGGCTAAGAGGGCTGATTCAGTGCTGAGGTTGCCACGGAAGCCACAGAGAGGAATCCAAGCTGTGATTTTCCTCCAGATAGTTAGAGAATCGTATTGACATGTGCCTCTGTGATTTTAGACATCCAAGGTAACAGAGAGATGGGACGAAAATTCTCCAACTTGGTCGGGTCAAGCGTGGGCTTCTTTAGGAGATGCCTAACACTGGCCTGCTTCCAAGCCCTGGGGACAATGGCCCTGGCCAGAGACAGGTTGATGACCTGGCGCAGCAGTGTCAAAAGAACAGGCAGTATTCTCCTCAGATGTTCCGGCTTCATGGGATCGGTGGGAGAGCCCGATTTAATCTTCCTGCACAGTATGGCAAGTCCTTCTTCAGTAATAGGAGGGAAAGTGACTAATGCCTGAGCAGAAGGAGATAAATCCTCACAGTCGCTAGCTAAGACCGTCGAAGGGAAGGTTTTATAGATTTTCTCCATTTTATTTATAAAAAAGTGGCCAGGTCCTCGCATTGCTCACTAGACTTAACTATAGGTGTCTTGGGTGCCCCTGCATTTTTCAGAGTGGTAATGATGGAAAAGACCTTCTTGGTGGGGTTCTGACTGTTTCTAATCTCCGACGAGAAGTAAGAGGCCCGTGCTTTCTGAACAGCCCGGTGATATTTCTTTATCGCTGAGTGATAATTGCCTTTCAAGATAATATCAAAATCACGCCTCCACTCCCGTTCCAGTCGTTGACATGCTTTACGCATGGAAGAAAGGGTACCATTGTACCAAGGATTAGACTTGGTACTTCGACCCTTCGACCACTTGGCCGGAACCATATCATCCAATGGGAGTTTAAGCCAGTTGGTAAAGACGTCACTGGCCGGATCAGGCTCGTCTGGCCAGCAAGGCAAGCTTGATGAAAGGCCGGTGCAGAGCTGGTCAAAATTCTGTTTATGCCATGGACGGCGAAGAGTACAATACTGATGGGTCTACAGGATGACACCCCTAAAAACTCCATGGTGATCAGATAATGATCTGTTCAGTCTAAAGGAGTGGGGGTTGAAACAGAAAGACCCGGGAGGTTAGAGAAAACAGGGTCCAACAAATGGCCCGCAGAGTGAGTAGGACCAGAGACCAGTTGAAGCAGTTGGCAGGCTGCAAGGTCCGTGGTGCAGTTAGCCGCCTCAGGATCATGTGGATTGTCAAGGTGAAGATTTAAATCACCAATGACCAGAAAGTTGGCATATCTCACAACCAAGGTACCTACTAAATCTGCCAACGCAGTCCTTCCCTCCTTGGAGAGACCCGGGGGACGATAGACTATTAGCCCAGACAAAGTGGAATTAGGGTTAAAAGTAATCCCAAAACAGCCACATTCACAGCCCGCCACATCTTCCTTGACCAGTGAACAAGAGAGATGAGATTTATAAACAACTGCCACCCCTCCCCCCCATGACTCTCGATTTATGGTGCAAATGCCATAGCCTGAGGGAAGCGCCAGACCCGGTTCAGCCAGTGTGTCGGCTGACAACCAGGTTTATGTCAAGAAAAGGACTTCCGGGGACTAATCTTGAAGTACGTCAAACACATCTAAGTAGTGTTTGACCAGAGATCGACAGTTAAGGCTAAGCATTTTAATACTTTGTCCTGAGCCCTGCACTTGTGTGGGCGGGCATCGCAAGATAGCTTCAGAATTATAGCCACAAGTCCTACAACAACAAGCATTGAAAATGCAAAAGGTCTCGCCTTTCATTAAGTTAAAGCCATTTGCTTTGCTATACAATACCATTAGCAAAGCAAAGGGCTTTAACTTAATCAAAGGCGAGACCTATTGCATTCCCAATACTTTTTTTTGCTCATGCGCACAATCTAAACAACTAAGTGTCTTATCAAGCATTTATTTGCTGTCACTGCGAGAGCCACAGATTCGCAGGTCACACTTCCACTATGATATTTAGTTTCTGAGTGCACAGCAAAACAATTTGGGAATGTCAAATCTGTCAAGGCGAAATCTGCTACTGATTCTTTCCTTTTTCAAAGTATGACTTTTCAGCCCAGTACAGTGATTGGCATACAGTTAATCTCTACAACCGCGTGTTGCCAATTCTAAGGTCAAAGAACACACGGTTTCAGGGGGAGGGTGGGGCGTCCCAGTTTAGCATACTTAAATGACCATGGCTCTCATCACAACTAAAGTAGCGCAAGACACAACTAAAGTAGCGCAAGAGACGACTGACTCGGCACAGCTGAAAGCCAGCAACTTATCAAAGACAAGGAGTAGGAGGAATGACTCCCTCGCATCGGTCGCTAGTCCGTGACTCTCCCCTGGGTAGTTGGTACTCCTGTTAGGTGCGGGGTCGGTTTGCCAATCACTCCCGCTTTATTTAAGGCAAGGTTATATAGCGCGAACTTTACCCGAAGGTGTCAGAATGCTTTATTAAGAACTAGTTGCGAAGAAGGAGGATTTAGGATTACACGAGTTACATAAAAGACACACAGAGAAGAGACTAGTGATTATGGTTATTTCTATATACATAGGGAAGGGACATGCCCTATCACATTTCGCAGAGAACACCCATCATTTTGTGTTACTGCCAATGGCCAAACTTCCGCTTTTCCAGGACATGACTAGACAGTACAGGGTTAGGATTAGGCGGTGCAACGGTGCTCAAAAACTAACTGCTAAAGGACAGAAGGCCAATTTGGCATGAGCAGGCCTCGACCAGGCAGAGCACAGCAGTGGGTGCGATGGATGGAGGGGTTTGGTGGATCGGTGGAGGTGAAAGGGGGCATGGGGGCCACAGGACGGACATGTGGCGGCGCCGCGAGCGGGGTGAGATAGGGGGTCAAGGAGAAAAGGAGGAAGTGAGCTAGGTATGCGTCATTGGGTAATAATGACATTGAATACACCTCTAAAAGAAACGTTAAGTGGCATGAGACAAAAGTGTCAATGATGTCAATGAAGAACGAACAGAATACAGGAGGCAGCGAACGGTACATTACGAGAGGGGAAGGGCATGTGCGCAAGTTGCAAAGGAGCAAAAAGTACAAGTAGAGGTATAGTAATGCAATAAAAGGCAGACACTCAGACACAATAGCAAAGAACGCGCGAGACCAAGGGCCTGCCTATTCTGAACAAGCACCTACCTCTCAGTGCCCTCACTGCGTTGCGAAACTCCTCGATGCCGGCCAGGAAGAGAGCAGTGAACGGCACGCGGCGGAGACGCTGGCGCCGTGAGCGTGCGCGCGACTGAATCCGCGCGTGGCCAGCTCTTGTCGCACCTCTCCCATTGAGAATGCTGGGCGCGTGCCCAGCTCTTGTTTTGTTTTTGTCATGATTATTGTTACTACTGGGAAAGTTGTTTGGTGCTTGGAGTCCAATACATTTTTTTTTAAAAAGAGTGCAAGCACATTTTTGTTCTCTAAAAACACACATCTTCTACTTTACAAACCATGGTTAAGAGTCTGACCTAGAAAAAACTGGTATATAAATAACATTTACTTCCCCGTTTTAGGCAACCATTCTAAGGCTGTGCACCATATTACTGACCTGGTTCAGGTTTGTCTCACTAGTCCCCCATGCAAATCCCTAACACGCATGCCGCTCTTACATGATTTCACAGGCACAGAAACGGCCAAAACATGCACGCAATGAGGTTACTACATTTGTGCACCTCCGTAGCAAACATGGCTGTGCCAAGGTAAACAATGGCCTGCAGGGGAGTCAACTGTGGATAACATATATAGAGCTGGGCTCTGGGGCATATAATGCTGTCTAACAAAAACCGCAAAACAATACCAGAACCGTACCTTCGACGTGCGCCTCCTATAAGCAACTTTGTCTACAGAGGACATCTGTTGGGGGGAAGATGCATACCACTTCAAACCCACTCATCTGAATATGTCAAGCACAGCAACCTCGATTTGATTCTTCATCGCACCCACTCGAGCAGCTCCTGCTGAGACAATGTTTGCATTTGCAGGAATTAGTGATTTGAGACAGCTAGAATCCCATCTGGAGGTCCACTCAAAGCCTCGGCTTTTGCCCAACCAAAGTGCATGAAAGAAATGCGTTACTTACCTGTAACTGCAGTTATCCAGTATTAGTGTCTTTCATAGATTCACATGCCTGAATCATTCCCCGTCGTCGAGACGGGAGCCTCCGGTATATAGAAAAGTAATATCCTATAGACATACATAGAGAAAAATAGGCCTAAGGATCCCACCTTAGTGGCCTATCCACGTCCTTTTGTAAAAAGGACCAAACTAGAGTAGGCCCAAGGGTCCCACCTTAGTGGCCTATCTATGTCCTTTTGTAAAAAGGACCAAAGTAAAGAAGCCAACGAATCAGCTACCACCTCCTTCTAGAACCTTCCTGTCAGGAGCCTAGATCTCTCAGATTTTCCTACGCACCAAGCTAGGTAGGCGTAACTTGTAAGAGAAGTAGGTGAGTCCTTCCAGGGGAGGCGGGAGGGTGCATGTGAATCTATGAAAGACACTAATACTGGATAACTGCAGTTACAGGTAAGTAACGCATTTCTTATCCAGTATTTGGGTGTCTTTCATAGATTCACATGCCTGAATCAGAGTAGCAAGCAATATATTATGCACATTTCTGATGGCACAGCATATACTATTCCTTAGATAATACACATCATGCGAGCATGAACCATCATTAGACATCCACAATAAGTATTAGTAGAGAAATGTGCATACCAGAGAAGGATGGAGGGACGGAGGAAGGCTCACCTTACTGAAATATATATATATATATATATAGCTGAACACTTCTTGTCCCACTACTGCATCCTTCCTTAGCTCCGTATCCAGGCAGTAGTGCCTAGTGAATGTATGCGGCGACTTCCATGTTGCCGCCCTGTAAATGCCAATGACTGGCGCCCCTGCGAAGAGGGCCATAGAAGTGGACATAGCTCTCTTGGAGTGCCCTCTCACTTTGGAATGCAATGGCTGTCCAGCTTGGTCATGACAGAAAGCAATGGCTGCAGAAATCCATCTGGAGATGCTCTGCTTGTTAAGTGGTAGACCTTTCCTAGGTCTGCTGTAAGCTACGAAGAGCTGGTTAGATTTTCTGAATGTTTTCGTTTTGCCAATGTAAAACTTCAAGCATTGTTGAGATCCCTAGAATGCAGCGATCTTTCAGTTGCCATGCTTGGGTTTGGAAAGAAGGAACGCAGAACCACAGGTTCATTTAGGTGGAAGTCCGACGGGACTTTTGGGATAAACCTAGGATTGGTTCTCAGGATTACTCTGTCGTTTTTTTTAAACCGTAGAAAAGGATCCTGGATTAAAAACGGCTGTAGCTCACGGACCCTCCTTGCAGATGTGAGTGCTAGGAGGAGCGCTGTTTTCCACGAGACATACTTCGGGACAGCTCTGTGTACTGGTTCAAACGGATGTTTCATGAGCTGGTTAAGAACCGCATTGAGATGCTAGGCAGGTGGCAACACACTTACTGGCGGGAAAGATCTGTATAATCCTTTATAGAAATTGCTGAATCGACCTGCTTGACCAGAGAGATAGACTCGTTGAAGTTCTTTTATAACGAGATATTGCTGCTAAGTGTACTTTAATGAAGGAGTGGGCTAGGCCCTACTGTGCCAGATGTAATAGATAAGGTAAGATTTGCTCCGGTGAGGAGGAGAAAAGCCGAAAGTTTTGATCTGCACACCAAACACAAAAGCGCTTCTATTTCAGGGAATACGTTTTGGTCGGTCCATCTACCCTTGCTCTGGCAAGAATGTCCCTACAGTCTTGTGGAATATTCAGATTGGGGAACTCTCGGAACTCAGGAGCCCGGTAGCTAACCTGAGAGACTTCAGATCCGGATTTTGTACATTGTGAGCAGCGATGGATACTGCCGAAGGTGGATTGGCGGCTCCAGGGATAGACTGTGGCGCTCCGAACTAATGTTGCCTCGGCCAAGTTGGGGCTATTAAAATTAGAGTACAAGGCTCCATCGAAATATTCCTGAGGACTCTAGGAAGCCTCGGGAATGGCGGAAAGGCGTACGCAAAGACGCTGGCGCCATGCGATGGAAAATGCATTCCCTAGAGACCCTGACTGGGGATGCCAACCTGCGAAGTGTGGGCATTAGGCGTCCATTCTCGTCGCAAATAGATCGATTTGCGGCGTGTCCCATCTGGAGAAGATCTGGTTAATAAGTTGTTGATCTAGCTCCCACTTGTGTGACGATGTTTTCTGCATGCTCAACGTGTCGGCGAGCACATTGTCCGCGCCTGGGACATATTCCGCCCTTAGGGTTACATTGTGGAGTATGAGCCAATTCCAGACTTTTTTGCGACTCGCGAGAGAGTGTCAGCGAGCGTGTCCCTCCCTGTTTGTTGAGGTAGTGCATAGTCGTGGTGTTGTCTGTCCGGACGAGCACCAGGGAATATTTGATTCTTGGCAGGAAAACATGAAGGGCCAGGAAGACCGCCCGCAATTCGAGCAGATTGATATGTAGTTTCTTCTCCATAGGAGACCACTATCCGCTTATCTGTAGCTCTTACAGAAAAGCTCCCCAGCCTTCCAAGGAGGCGCCTATTGTGACAACATGAGGAGCAGCCGGAAGCAGGAATTACAAGCCTTGAGACAGGTTTTGAGATGACATCCACCATCGAAGGGCTCCGACCATCTGAGGATTCACTTTAATGTGGCCTTCGAATGACCCTGTGCATTGGACCCACTGCTTTGAGAGCGCCTCCTGAAGATTCCTCATTCGTAGTTGACAGTGAGGAATCAGGAGGATACACGCTGACATCATCCCCAGGAGGGATTTGAAGAGGCGGACTGTCAAGACTTTCTTCGAGGCTACTATAGCAGCAAGTGCAAGAGGCTTGTTCATCCTCTCTCTGGATGGGAAAGCTTTTGCCGACCGTGTGTCCAGGGTTGCACCTAGGAAACTGATGTACTGAGAAGGTTGTAGGACCGATTTTTCCTGATTGAGGGTGAGACCCAAGCAATCGAAAAGCTTTAACCAGGCGTTGGATGACCTGGACGCATCTTTTAAGGATGAAGCCTTGACCAGCCAGTCATTTAGATACGGAAAGACTTGGTGATGGCACTGTCTGAGATATGCGGTGGTACGACATTTCATGAATATGTGCGGTGCAGACTTGAGCCCGAAGGGCAAAACGCAAAACTGCAAGTGTCTGCACGCTACTGCAAATCTCAAGTACCGTTTTGTGATTCCCGTGAATTGGGATATGGAAGTAAGCGTCCTGTATGTCTACGGACGCTCTAAAATCCTGCATTTACAGTAGTCGCGAGACCTCCCAGATCGTTACCATGCGAAACGACTGCTTCTTAGGAATTTGTTGAGGGCCCTGAGGTCCAAGATTGGTCTCTACTTCTTGTCTTTTTTCTGGATCAAAAGAAGTAGGAATAAAACCCTTTTCCCTTCCGAGATGGAGGTACTCTCCCTATAGCTCCTATCTGCAGCATAATCGAGATCTGTCATAGAAGCAGCCGTAGATTTTTGTCATTTCCGCTGTCCTTTACCTTGAAAGGACGACCTCCCAAAAGAGATTGCTTGTTTTGCTGTTGTTGGCGCTGTTGGTATTGCGGTCTACTCTGGCCTGAAGAGTAGGAAGACTTGTATTGATAATTCCCTCTGTGGGAAGACTGTCCTCTTCCTCTATTTCTACTAAAGGACTGGTTCTTATACTGAAGAGTGCCCAAAGCTCTCACAGTGTCTGCTTCGTCAATTTTTTGGGCCAATTAGTAACTGGCTGTCATATGGCATGTCCAAAACCTATGTTTGCACCTCAGGACTGAAAGAGGTTGCCTTTAGCCATCCTTGGAGCCGCAAGACTGCTGCTCCAGCCAACTTGAGGAACCCTGTCATAGCGATATCCATCGCGCAGATTATAGTGTCTGACGCCGATGCTTCACCATCTAGCAGAATCCTTTTTACTTCCTCTTTGGATGAATTTGGCAATTCCGACAGGTATGGGGCTATGTGTGCCCACAATTGTCCATGATAGCGTCCCAAGAGCGCTAGAGCGTTCACGGCCTTTACCGTGATTGCCGACATTGAGGAAAACCTGTTCCCAAAATTGTCCTCTCTTTGTCCTTATCATCAGGAGGAAGCGACAAAGGGGGCGAAGGATTCCTGGAGTTCTTCTGGGCCGCCTGTGTCACTACGGAGTCCGGCTTAGGATGTCCTGTTAAACACGCCGGTGCTGTATCTGGCGCCCTATACTTCTTATCCAACTGGTGATACAGAGGAGGGGTTCTGCATGACCCTTACCTCTTCTGACTATAGGTAATTGATAATCTGTATTGACCTTACAGCCTTCTTGAGAGGTTCTTTAAAGTCATACAAGAAGCCGGCCTGTTCTTGAGAGGTCATTAAGATCTTAAAACGTTGAGCAGCCCTCTCTACCACATTATAAGAAATTCCAGAATTGGCGGATTTTTCCTTCGTAGATCGCCGTCATAGACTATGCCGTCGTAGACGAGCAGTCATAGATGAGGCCGTCATAGACAACGCCATAGACGATCCGTCGTAGACAAGGTGGCCGACGCAGTCGTAGACTAGCCTTTGTAGATGAGGCCGTCATAGATGAGGCCGTCATAGATGAGGCCGTCATAGACGAGGCCATCGTAGACGAGGCCATCGTAGACGAGGCCGTCGTAGACGAGGCCGTCGTAGACGAGGCCGTCGTAGACGAGGCCGTCGTAGACGAGGCCGTCGTCGACGGGCCGTCGTAGACGAGCAGTCATAGACGAGCAGTCATAGACGAGCAGTCATAGACGAGCAGTCATAGACGAGCAGTCATAGACGAGCAGTCATAGACGAGCAGACATAGCGTCGTCGACGCTCTCGTCGTCGTCGACGCTCTCGTCGTCGTCGCCGCTGTCCTTCGTCGTCGACGCTCTCCGTCGTCGTCTACGCTCTCGTCGTCGTCGACGAGCCGTCGTAGACAAGGCGTTGTAGACGAGGCCACCGTAGACGAGGCCATCGTAGACGAGGCCATCGTAGACGAGGCCATCGTAGACGTGGCCGTCGTAGACGAGGCCGTCGTAGACGAGGCCATCGTAGATGGGGCCATCGTAGATGAGGCCATCGTCGACGCCGTAGACAGGCCGTCGTAGACGAGTAGTCATAGATAAGGCCGTCGTCGACAACGTCGTAGACGAGCCGTCGTAGATGAGCCATCGTAGATGAGGCCATCGTAGACGAGCCATCGTAGACGAAGAGGCTGTAATAGGCAATGATAGATTTTTCTGTCGACGATCCTGTTGACGATGTTGGCTGCTAGTCTTTACCTCAGGAGGTAAAGAAGACGCCCTTTCTGAAGGGTCCCATGATCAGAGGAGGTGATTTTGACGGCTCAGAAGTCGTCTTTTTTATATGATTTTTCTCCAAAAGAAAGTCATTTACTCTCCTTTACCACAGAGTGAGGAGATTTTGAAGGACTGCGCCCAGAAGACCTATGAGCGGTCTTTTTGAGGGCCTTCTCAGGACGTTCCCCTGAGGAATCAGTCTGAGGAGATTCTCTTCTCTTTTGAGGTCTCCTAGACGTTGAGGGCAGCGCCTCATCACAGTAACTGGAGAAAATAAAAAACCTCCTTTCTGGTCTTAAGCATATTAAAAGTCGCCCTTCACGACCTCTCAAAAACGTACTTGAGAAAGTGCGACATACCTTCAGTGTGATAAACAGAGCAGAGCAACTTCTTGGAACAAGAAGCACAGGCTCTAACCTTACCAGACCTTCTTTAAAGAATGTATTTGAAGATAATCCATAGTAGAAAAGCAAAGTTATTTAATGAAGTGAAAATAAACACAGAATCTGAGCAGAGCTCAGAGGAGACTCCCTTAGCACAACGTGCGGTAGAAAATCTGAGAGACCTAGGCTCCTGACAGGAAGGTTCTAGAAGGAGGTGGTAGCTGATTGGTTGGCTTCTTTCCTTTGGTCCTTTTTACAAAAGGACATAGATAGGCCACTAAGGTGGGACCCTTGGGCCTACTCTAGTTTGGTCCTTTTTACAAAAGGACGTGGATAGGCCACTAAGGTGGGATCCTTAGGCCTATTTTTCTCTATGTATGTCTATAGGACATTACTTTTTTATATACCGGAGGCTCCCGTCTCGACGACGGGGAATGATTCAGGCATGTGAATCTATGAAAGACACCCAAATACTGGATAACAGGCACATCCCGTTGGTTACTTAAGTTGGAATTAAGCAGCAAATCAGGACTCATCTGGCCCCCAAACCTCAATTCTCATGGAATCAATCCTGCAGGTATATAGAAAAATACAGGTTTCACCAGAAGTAAGACCTCCTAGCAACTGTCAAATGAGAACATCTATGCAGCACCCTGCTACGCTGTGTGTGCAACATTAATATCAGCAGCTTATGTTGTAAAAGGCAACAACGTCCACCATGTCAGGAGCACTGTCTGGAACAGCAGTGCTTTAAACTCGACAGGACAGGCAGGAATGGACCATACAAAAACAAAACTCTATACCCACCCCTCCAACCAATTACAAGTTTTATGATCACACTAAGATTTAACAAAACATGTTCTGTACTGAGGCAGTTGGGATTACAGCACAAGCGGAGTCACACAAAAATAGGATCTGATTACATATGCAGTCACAGCTAAATAATGTTGCGTATAAATGCAAGTTAAGTGGAATGCGCAGTGCATTGAGGCAACAACTTTACATAAAATAATTGGCTGCGCACCACAGCTCTTATCCTTACTAATGAAGCTGTCATTAAGGACTCCAAGCATGAATATTTTACATGGTTGGCGCATACCTGGTTCTCCAACTTTACAGTGGGCTGGGCCAGGACATGCCTTACCCTCCCACACCATGGGGTTGTTGGGGCCACTGTGCTCCTTCAGAGAACTTGTGGATGTGGGCTTTCGCCACAGGAACCCACAAAGCCAGAAAGTAACTAACCAGACTAAACTGAGAGAAACGGAGGTCTGAGCGGGTTAGGCAGGATGGAGAGCTTTTTCTTAGCCCGCCCCATCTCAGAGAGCAGCGTCTCAGCCAGGCGAAAGTAGTTGCATGCTGAGCTTATGTTGCGAGATGCGAGGTCTCAACTTAATAGCTTTTTTAAGGGCATGGAAGTGGAAGGGCCAGGCAGCGGAGAGCGAGTATGTAGCAGTTGCCCAGTCTGTCAGGCAGTGATTCTTTTGAGACCAGGTTCGGTCTGTTTTCAGTCTGTGGCTCTGTAGGTCCGTGCTTCACTAGCTTTGTTTTCTGGGACTTGTAGTCTTTTGTATCCGATTTTAAAATCAAGACTACAAATCCCAGAATGGTTGCGGTTATAAAATCAGGGCTGTTGGTGTCAGAATGAGAACCAAAATACTTGGACCGAGTAAGCGACTGAATTATGAACTTGGGAAATGTACGAACCACGAATTATATATTTCTTGTAAAAACGCATTCCACTTGTGTTTAACGGCAGGCAAAACACCAACTGATTGGGTCATATTTCAGGTCTGCAGAGTTTTCGATTTCATATCTTTCAACATTTAGTTTTAGTGAGGCGACTCAGTGATGGTTCCAAACGCAAGTCCAGAATTCCAATCCTGGCAAAGCAAACAGGTCTTTCTTCTCACGAGGTAAATACAATGAGTTCCCTGATGAGGCGTTGAAAGTAAAACCTGCTACTTGCAACACTTAACACTGTCCCTGTTAATTTGTTGGCTCATCCGCTTCTATAACTAACACACAACAAGCACCTACCTCTCAGTGCCCTCACTGCGGTGTGAAACTTCTCGATGCCGGCTAGGAAGAGAGCAGTCATCGGCGCACGGCGGAGACGCTGGCGCCGTGTGCGTGCACGCGACTGAATCCGCGCGTGGCCAGCTCTTGTCGCACCTCTCCCATTGAGAATGCTGGGCGCGTGCCCAGCTCTTGTCTCCTTTGCCGGCTTTGCCGGCTGAAACGATTACAATAGTTCTCTGCCGAGAACGCGCTTCGCGCGTCTCTAGGAAGAGACCTAAAAAGGACCCATAGGGCTAACAGGAAAGAGAGGACAAACCGTACTCATTGAAGATCTAATCCCCAGGAGGTTGTCACGAGAGTAAGAATAGGCAATTTCCACAAAACTGGAAGAGTGGCTGGTGGCTGGCGCCGTTCTGGCGCGGAGGGGTGCAGACGGGCTTGCCTTTGACGCGCCGTCGGCGCACTCGCTGCATGCGTCCCCTGTGCGTTCGATCCAGCGTGGCCTTAAATAGGGAAATAATCAGCCATTAGACCGCACACCACCGGAAGTAGTTGCATGCGAAAGGAGCCTCACAGTGAAACTAAAGAGGTACTACCCTCCGCACAAACGGTACAAACCGTGACGGACCGTGGAAGCCTCCCACAAGAAATACAGAAGTCAGCTCCCAAGCGGTAAGAGCACACTAAATATTAAAAGACAAAGCGTCATCAAAAGACAAAAGTTAAAAACACTGTAGCTGCGAGCAGAAGTAAAAAATAATGTAGCTGTGAGTGATGTAGCTGCGAGCAAACAAACAAATGACCCCATGCAGCGTGGGTAACAAATAGCAATAAGGTAGAGTCGCTGCAGTCTCTGCAGGAATACCTTTCCATGGCCAACGCTAGAACTGCTGCTGCTTTCATGCCACAATACAGGAATACTTTTACCTGAGCTGGCACAGGGGCTGGGCTCTCTTTCGTCTCCATCAACATGGTCCCAAGAACTCGTTGGCTCAGGAATGACGGCAGGAAAACCTGTTAAGGTGACAAAATGCTTAATTCCAAAGAGAAACAGTGCTATGCTAATTTAATTCCATCTCTCACCCATGATTCCCTGTCAGTAGCTAAATCAAGAAATTTCTGTTCGGGACACGAAATAATACATCATTGTATGAGAAAGGGAATGCATTCTCGTTGGTTTCTGGGGGTGGGGTGAGCCCAGGGTTTGTCACTAAATGTGAATTAAAATAACACTTCTATCTTTAGATATGACTCATGTAGACCACCAATGTGACAAATTACCTTACACTCTACAAGATTTGAAAGGCTTACCCTTCCTCGTTATCAGCATGAACTAGTGACAACTGCAGGCAGAGGGAGGTGAAAGACACAGGAACAGGAGGGTTGGACCAGGCACATGGAGGTGAAAGACACAGGAACAGGAGGGTTGGACCAGGCACAGGAAGGTGAAAGACACAGGAACAGGAGGGTTGGACCAGGCACGGGGAGGTGAAAGACACAGGAACAGGAGGGATTGGACCAGGCACGGGGAGGTGAAAGACACAGGAACAGGAGGGTTGGACCAGGCACATGGAGGTGAAAGACACAGGAACAGGAGGGTTGGACCAGGCACAGGAAGGTGAAAGACACAGGAACAGGAGGGTTGGACCAGGCACAGGGAGGTGAAAGACACAGGAACAGGAGGGTTGGACCAGGCACGGGGAGGTGAAAGACACAGGAACAGGAGGGTTGGACCAGGCACGGGGAGGTGAAAGACACAGGAACAGGAGGGTTGGACCAGGCACATGGAGGTGAAAGACACAGGAACAGGAGGGTTGGACCAGGCACAGGAAGGTGAAAGACACAGGAACAGGAGGGTTGGACCAGGCACGGGGAGGTGAAAGACACAGGAACAGGAGGGTTGGACCAGGCAGAGGGAGGTGAAAGACACAGGAACAGGAGGCTTGGACCAGGCACGGGGAGGTGAAAGACACAGGAACAGGAGGGTTGGACCAGGCACAGGGAGGTGAAAGACACAGGAACAGGAGGGTTGGACCAGGCACAGGGAGGTGAAAGACACAGGAACAGGAGGGTTGGACCAGGCACGGGGAGGTGAAAGACACAGGAACAGGAGGGTTGGACCAGGCACAGGAAGGTGAAAGACACAGGAACAGGAGGGTTGGACCAGGCACGGGGAGGTGAAAGACACAGGAACAGGAGGGTTGGACCAGGCACAGGGAGGTGAAAGACACAGGAACAGGAGGTTTGGACCAGGCACAGGGAGGTGAAAGACACAGGAACAGGAGGCTTGGACCAGGCACGGGGAGGTGAAAGACACAGGAACAGGAGGGTTGGACCAGGCACAGGGAGGTGAAAGACACAGGAACAGGAGGGTTGGACCAGGCACAGGAAGGTGAAAGACACAGGAACAGGAGGGTTGGACCAGGCACGGGGAGGTGAAAGACACAGGAACAGGAGGGGTTGGACCAGGCACAGGAAGGTGAAAGACACAGGAACAGGAGGGTTGGACCAGGCACAGGAAGGTGAAAGACACAGGAACAGGAGGGTTGGACCAGGCACAGGGAGGTGAAAGACACAGGAACAGGAGGGTTGGACCAGGCACAGGGAGGTGAAAGACACAGGAACAGGAGGGTTGGACCAGGCACAGGGAGGTGAAAGACACAGGAACAGGAGGGTTGGACCAGGCAGAGGGAGGTGAAAGACACAGGAACAGGAGGCTTGGACCAGGCACGGGGAGGTGAAAGACACAGGAACAGGAGGGTTGGACCAGGCACAGGGAGGTGAAAGACACAGGAACAGGAGGGTTGGACCAGGCACAGGGAGGTGAAAGACACAGGAACAGGAGGGTTGGACCAGGCACGGGGAGGTGAAAGACACAGGAACAGGAGGGTTGGACCAGGCACAGGAAGGTGAAAGACACAGGAACAGGAGGGTTGGACCAGGCACGGGGAGGTGAAAGACACAGGAACAGGAGGGTTGGACCAGGCACAGGGAGGTGAAAGACACAGGAACAGGAGGTTTGGACCAGGCACAGGGAGGTGAAAGACACAGGAACAGGAGGCTTGGACCAGGCACGGGGAGGTGAAAGACACAGGAACAGGAGGGTTGGACCAGGCACAGGGAGGTGAAAGACACAAGAACAGGAGGGTTGGACCAGGCACAGGAAGGTGAAAGACACAGGAACAGGAGGGTTGGACCAGGCACGGGGAGGTGAAAGACACAGGAACAGGAGGGGTTGGACCAGGCACAGGAAGGTGAAAGACACAGGAACAGGAGGGTTGGACCAGGCACAGGAAGGTGAAAGACACAGGAACAGGAGGGTTGGACCAGGCACAGGGAGGTGAAAGACACAGGAACAGGAGGGTTGGACCAGGCACAGGGAGGTGAAAGACACAGGAACAGGAGGGTTGGACCAGGCACAGGGAGGTGAAAGACACAGGAACAGGAGGGTTGGACCAGGCACAGGGAGGTGAAAGACACAGGAACAGGAGGGTTGGACCAGGCACGGGGAGGTGAAAGACACAGGAACAGGAGGGTTGGACCAGGCACAGGGAGGTGAAAGACACAGGAACAGGAGGGTTGGACCAGGCACAGGAAGGTGAAAGACACAGGAACAGGAGGGTTGGACCAGGCACGGGGAGGTGAAAGACACAGGAACAGGAGGGTTGGACCAGGCACAGGAAGGTGAAAGACACAGGAACAGGAGGGTTGGACCAGGCACAGGAAGGTGAAAGACACAGGAACAGGAGGGTTGGACCAGGCACAGGGAGGTGAAAGACACAGGTACAGGAGGGTTGGACCAGGCATGGGAAGTGAAAGACACAGGAACAGGAGGGATTGGACCAGGCAGAGGGAGGTGAAAGACACAGGAACAGGAGGGTTGGACCAGGCACGGGGAGGTGAAAGACACAGGAACAGGAGGGTTGGACCAGGCACAGGAAGGTGAAAGACACAGGAACAGGAGGGTTGGACCAGGCACAGGAAGGTGAAAGACACAGGAACAGGAGGGTTGGACCAGGCACAGGGAGGTGAAAGACACAGGTACAGGATGGTTGGACCAGGCATGGGAAGTGAAAGACACAGGAACAGGAGGGATTGGACCAGGCAGAGGGAGGTGAAAGACACAGGTACAGGAGGGTTAGACCAGGCACGGGGAGGTGAAAGACACAGGAACAGGAGGGTTGGACCAGGCACGGGGAGGTGAAAGACACAGGAACAGGAGGGTTGGACCAGGCACAGGAAGGTGAAAGACACAGGAACAGGAGGGTTGGACCAGGCACAGGAAGGTGAAAGACACAGGAACAGGAGGGTTGGACCAGGCACAGGGAGGTGAAAGACACAGGAACAGGAGGGTTGGACCAGGCACAGGGAGGTGAAAGACACAGGTACAGGAGGGTTGGACCAGGCACGGGGAGGTGAAAGACACAGGAACAGGAGGGTTGGACCAGGCACAGGAAGGTGAAAGACACAGGAACAGGAGGGTTGGACCAGGCATGGGAAGTGAAAGACACAGGAACAGGAGGGTTGGACCAGGCACAGAGAGGTGAAAGACACAGGAACAGGAGGGTTGGACCAGGCACAGGAAGGTGAAAGACACAGGAACAGGAGGGT
The DNA here is from genome assembly GCF_964261635.1 of Lissotriton helveticus. NCBI lineage: Eukaryota > Metazoa > Chordata > Amphibia > Caudata > Salamandridae > Lissotriton > Lissotriton helveticus. The sequence goes on from NC_136068.1 coordinate 1,950,072,860, forward strand.
TGGACCAGGCACGGGGAGGTGAAAGACACAGGAACAGGAGGGTTGGACCAGGCACAGGGAGGTGAAAGACACAGGAACAGGAGGTTTGGACCAGGCACAGGGAGGTGAAAGACACAGGAACAGGAGGCTTGGACCAGGCACGGGGAGGTGAAAGACACAGGAACAGGAGGGTTGGACCAGGCACAGGGAGGTGAAAGACACAGGAACAGGAGGGTTGGACCAGGCACAGGAAGGTGAAAGACACAGGAACAGGAGGGTTGGACCAGGCACGGGGAGGTGAAAGACACAGGAACAGGAGGGGTTGGACCAGGCACAGGAAGGTGAAAGACACAGGAACAGGAGGGTTGGACCAGGCACAGGAAGGTGAAAGACACAGGAACAGGAGGGTTGGACCAGGCACAGGGAGGTGAAAGACACAGGAACAGGAGGGTTGGACCAGGCACAGGGAGGTGAAAGACACAGGAACAGGAGGGTTGGACCAGGCACAGGGAGGTGAAAGACACAGGAACAGGAGGGTTGGACCAGGCACGGGGAGGTGAAAGACACAGGAACAGGAGGGTTGGACCAGGCACGGGGAGGTGAAAGACACAGGAACAGGAGGGTTGGACCAGGCACAGGGAGGTGAAAGACACAGGAACAGGAGGGTTGGACCAGGCACAGGAAGGTGAAAGACACAGGAACAGGAGGGTTGGACCAGGCACGGGGAGGTGAAAGACACAGGAACAGGAGGGTTGGACCAGGCACAGGAAGGTGAAAGACACAGGAACAGGAGGGTTGGACCAGGCACAGGAAGGTGAAAGACACAGGAACAGGAGGGTTGGACCAGGCACAGGGAGGTGAAAGACACAGGTACAGGAGGGTTGGACCAGGCATGGGAAGTGAAAGACACAGGAACAGGAGGGATTGGACCAGGCAGAGGGAGGTGAAAGACACAGGAACAGGAGGGTTGGACCAGGCACGGGGAGGTGAAAGACACAGGAACAGGAGGGTTGGACCAGGCACAGGAAGGTGAAAGACACAGGAACAGGAGGGTTGGACCAGGCACAGGAAGGTGAAAGACACAGGAACAGGAGGGTTGGACCAGGCACAGGGAGGTGAAAGACACAGGTACAGGATGGTTGGACCAGGCATGGGAAGTGAAAGACACAGGAACAGGAGGGATTGGACCAGGCAGAGGGAGGTGAAAGACACAGGTACAGGAGGGTTAGACCAGGCACGGGGAGGTGAAAGACACAGGAACAGGAGGGTTGGACCAGGCACGGGGAGGTGAAAGACACAGGAACAGGAGGGTTGGACCAGGCACAGGAAGGTGAAAGACACAGGAACAGGAGGGTTGGACCAGGCACAGGAAGGTGAAAGACACAGGAACAGGAGGGTTGGACCAGGCACAGGGAGGTGAAAGACACAGGAACAGGAGGGTTGGACCAGGCACAGGGAGGTGAAAGACACAGGTACAGGAGGGTTGGACCAGGCACGGGGAGGTGAAAGACACAGGAACAGGAGGGTTGGACCAGGCACAGGAAGGTGAAAGACACAGGAACAGGAGGGTTGGACCAGGCACAGGAAGGTGAAAGACACAGGAACAGGAGGGTTGGACCAGGCACAGGGAGGTGAAAGACACAGGTACAGGAGGGTTGGACCAGGCATGGAAAGTGAAAGACACAGGAACAGGAGGGATTGGACCAGGCAGAGGGAGGTGAAAGACACAGGAACAGGAGGGTTGGACCAGGCACGGGGAGGTGAAAGACACAGGAACAGGAGGGTTGGACCAGGCACAGGAAGGTGAAAGACACAGGAACAGGAGGGTTGGACCAGGCACAGGAAGGTGAAAGACACAGGTACAGGAGGGTTGGACCAGGCATGGGAAGTGAAAGACACAGGAACAGGAGGGATTGGACCAGGCAGAGGGAGGTAAAAGTCACAGGTACAGGAGGGTTAGACCAGGCACGGGGAGGTGAAAGACACAGGAACAGGAGGGTTGGACCAGGCACAGGAAGGTGAAAGACACAGGAACAGGAGGGTTGGACCAGGCACAGGAAGGTGAAAGACACAGGAACAGGAGGGTTGGACCAGGCACAGGGAGGTGAAACACACAGGAACAGGAGGGTTGGACCAGGGACAGGGAGGTGAAAGACACAGGTACAGGAGGGTTGGACCAGGCACAGGGAGGTGAAAGACACAGGTACAGGAGGGTTGGACCAGGCACAGGGAGGTGAAAGACACAGGTACAGGAGGGTTGGACCAGGCACGGGGAGGTGAAAGACACAGGAACAGGAGGGTTGGACCAGGCACAGGGAGGTGAAAGACACAGGTACAGGAGGGTTGGACCAGGCACAGGAAGGCGAAAGACACAGGAACAGGAGGGTTGGACCAGGCACAGGGAGGTGAAAGACACAGGAATAGGAGGGTTGGACCAGGCACGGGGAGGTGAAAGACACAGGAACAGGAGGGTTGGACCAGGCACAGGAAGGTGAAAGACACAGGAACAGGAGGGTTGGACCAGGCACAGGGGGTGAAAGACACAGGAACAGGACGGATTGGACCAGGCAGAGGGAGGTGAAAGACACAGGAACAGGAGGGTTGGACCAGGCAGAGGGAGGTGAAAGACACAGGAACAGGAAGGTTGGACCAGGCACAGGGAGGTGAAAGACACAGGGACAGGAGGGTTGGACCAGGCACAGGGAGGTGAAAGACACAGGAACAGGAGGGTTGGACCAGGCACGGGGAGGTGAAAGACACAGGAACAGGAGGGTTGGACCAGGCACAGGGGGTGAAAGACACAGGAACAGGAGGGTTGGACCAGGCACGGGGAGGTGAAAGACACAGGAACAGGAGGGTTGGACCAGGCAGAGGGAGGTGAAAGACACAGGAACAGGAGGGTTGGACCAGGCACGGGGAGGTGAAAGACACAGGAACAGGAGGGTTGGACCAGGCACAGGGAGGTGAAAGACACAGGAACAGGAGGGTAGGACCAGGCACAGGGAGGTGAAAAGCACAGGAACAGGAGGGTTTTACCAGGCACGGGGAGGTGAAAGACACAGGAACAGGAGGGTTGGACCAGGCACAGGAAGGTGAAAGACACAGGGACAGGAGGGTTGGACCAGGCACAGGGAGGTGAAAGACACAGGAACAGGAGGGTTGGACCAGGCACGGGGAGGTGAAAGACACAGGAACAGGAGGGTTGGACCAGGCACAGGGGGTGAAAGACACAGGAACAGGAGGGTTGGACCAGGCACGGGGAGGTGAAAGACACAGGAACAGGAGGGTTGGACCAGGCACAGGGAGGTGAAAGACACAGGTACAGGAGGGTTGGACCAGGCATGGGAAGTGAAAGACACAGGAACAGGAGGATTGGACCAGGCAGAGGGAGGTGAAAGACACAGGAACAGGAGGGTTGGATCAGGCACGGGGAGGTGAAAGACACAGGAACAGGAGGGTTGGACCAGGCACAGGAAGGTGAAAGACACAGGAACAGGAGGGTTGGACCAGGCACAGGAAGGTGAAAGACACAGGAACAGGAGGGTTGGACCAGGCACAGGGAGGTGAAAGACACAGGTACAGGAGGGTTGGACCAGGCATGGGAAGTGAAAGACACAGGAACAGGAGGGATTGGACCAGGCAGAGGGAGGTGAAAGACACAGGTACAGGAGGGTTGGACCAGGCACGGGGAGGTGAAAGACACAGGAACAGGAGGGTTGGACCAGGCACGGGGAGGTGAAAGACACAGGAACAGGAGGGTTGGACCAGGCACAGGAAGGTGAAAGACACAGGAACAGGAGGGTTGGACCAGGCACAGGAAGGTGAAAGACACAGGAACAGGAGGGTTGGACCAGGCACAGGGAGGTGAAAGACACAGGAACAGGAGGGTTGGACCAGGCACAGGGAGGTGAAAGACACAGGTACAGGAGGGTTAGACCAGGCACAGGGAGGTGAAAGACACAGGTACAGGAGGGTTGGACCAGGCACAGGGAGGTGAAAGACACAGGTACAGTAGGGTTGGACCAGGCACGGGGAGGTGAAAGACACAGGAACAGGAGGGTTGGACCAGGCACAGGGAGGTGAAAGACACAGGTACAGGAGGGTTGGACCAGGCACAGGAAGGCGAAAGACACAGGAACAGGAGGGTTGGACCAGGCACAGGGAGGTGAAAGACACAGGAATAGGAGGGTTGGACCAGGCACGGGGAGGTGAAAGACACAGGAACAGGAGGGTTGGACCAGGCACAGGAAGGTGAAAGACACAGGAACAGGAGGGTTGGACCAGGCACAGGGGGTGAAAGACACAGGAACAGGAGGGATTGGACCAGGCAGAGGGAGGTGAAAGACACAGGAACAGGAGGGTTGGACCAGGCAGAGGGAGGTGAAAGACACAGGAACAGGAGGGTTGGACCAGGCACAGGGAGGTGAAAGACACAGGGACAGGAGGGTTGGACCAGGCACAGGGAGGTGAAAGACACAGGAACAGGAGGGTTGGACCAGGCACGGGGAGGTGAAAGACACAGGAACAGGAGGGTTGGACCAGGCACAGGGGGTGAAAGACACAGGAACAGGAGGGTTGGACCAGGCACGGGGATGTGAAAGACACAGGAACAGGAGGGTTGGACCAGGCAGAGGGAGGTGAAAGACACAGGAACAGGAGGGTTGGACCAGGCACGGGGAGGTGAAAGACACAGGAACAGGAGGGTTGGACCAGGCACAGGGAGGTGAAAGACACAGGAACAGGAGGGTTGGACCAGGCACAGGAGGGTGAAAGGCACAGAAACAGGAGGGTTGGACCAGGCACAGGGAGGTGACAGACACAGGAACAGGAGGGTTGGACCAGACAGAGGGAGGTGAAAGACACAGGAACAGGAGGGTTGGACCAGGCAGAGGGAGGTGAAAGACACAGGAACAGGAGGGTTGGACCAGGCACGGGAAGGTGAAAGACACAGGAACAGGAGGGATTGGACCAGGCAGAGAGAGGTGAAAGACACAGGAACAGGAGGGTTGGACCAGGAACAGGAGGGTTCGACCAGGCACGGGGAGGTGACAGACACAGGAACAGGAGGGTTGGACCAGGCACGGGAAGGTGAAAGACACAGGAACAGGAGGGTTGGACCAGGCATGGGAAGATGAAAGACACAGGAACATGAGGGTTTGACCAGGCCCAGGGAGGTGAAAGACACAGGAACAGGAGGGATTGGACCAGGCACAGGAAGGCGAAAGACACAGGTACAGGAGGGTTGGACCAGGCAGAGGGAGGTGAAAGACACAGGTACAGGAGGGTTGGACCAGGCACAGGGAGGTGAAAGACACAGGTACAGGAGGGTTGGACCAGGCACAGGAAGGCGAAAGACACAGGAACAGGAGGGTTGGACCAGGCACAGGGAGGTGAAAGACACAGGAACAGGAGGGTTCGACCAGGCACGGGGAGGTGACAGACACAGGAACAGGAGGGTTGACCAGGCACGGGAAGGTGAAAGACACAGGAACAGGAGGGTTGGACCAGGCATGGGAAGATGAAAGACACAGGAACATGAGGGTTTGACCAGGCCCAGGGAGGTGAAAGACACAGGAACAGGAGGGTTGGACCAGGCACAGGAAGGTGAAAGACACAGGAACAGGAGGGTTGGACCAGGCACAGGAAGGTGAAAGACACAGGAACAGGAGGGTTGGACCAGGCACAGGGAGGTGAAAGACACAGGAACAGGAGGGTTGGACCAGGCACAGGGAGGTGAAAGACACAGGTACAGGAGGGTTGGACCAGGCACAGGGAGGTGAAAGACACAGGTACAGGAGGGTTGGACCAGGCACAGGGAGGTGAAAGACACAGGTACAGTAGGGTTGGACCAGGCACGGGGAAGTGAAAGACACAGGAACAGGAGGGTTGGACCAGGCACAGGGAGGTGAAAGACACAGGTACAGGAGGGTTGGACCAGGCACAGGAAGGCGAAAGACACAGGAACAGGAGGGTTGGACCAGGCACAGGGAGGTGAAAGACACAGGAATAGGAGGGTTGGACCAGGCACGGGGAGGTGAAAGACACAGGAACAGGAGGGTTGGACCAGGCACAGGAAGGTGAAAGACACAGGAACAGGAGGGTTGGACCAGGCACAGGGGGTGAAAGACACAGGAACAGGAGGGATTGGACCAGGCAGAGGGAGGTGAAAGACACAGGAACAGGAGGGTTGGACCAGGCAGAGGGAGGTGAAAGACACAGGAACAGGAGGGTTGGACCAGGCACAGGGAGGTGAAAGACACAGGGACAGGAGGGTTGGACCAGGCACAGGGAGGTGAAAGATACAGGAACAGGAGGGTTGGACCAGGCACGGGGAGGTGAAAGACACAGGAACAGGAGGGTTGGACCAGGCACAGGGGGTGAAAGACACAGGAACAGGAGGGTTGGACCAGGCACGGGGATGTGAAAGACACAGGAACAGGAGGGTTGGACCAGGCAGAGGGAGGTGAAAGACACAGGAACAGGAGGGTTGGACCAGGCACGGGGAGGTGAAAGACACAGGAACAGGAGGGTTGGACCAGGCACAGGGAGGTGAAAGACACAGGAACAGGAGGGTTGGACCAGGCACAGGAGGGTGAAAGACACAGGAACAGGAGGGTTGGACCAGGCACAGGAAGGCGAAAGACACAGGAACAGGAGTGTTGGACCAGGCACATGGAGGTGAAAGGCACAGAAACAGGAGGGTTGGACCAGGCACAGGGAGGTGACAGACACAGGAACAGGAGGGTTGGACCAGACAGAGGGAGGTGAAAGACACAGGAACAGGAGGGTTGGACCAGGCAGAGGGAGGTGAAAGACACAGGAACAGGAGGGTTGGACCAGGCACGGGAAGGTGAAAGACACAGGAACAGGAGGGATTGGACCAGGCAGAGAGAGGTGAAAGACACAGGAACAGGAGGGTTGGACCAGGCACAGGAAGGTGAAAGACACAGGAACAGGAGGGTTCGACCAGGCACGGGGAGGTGACAGACACAGGAACAGGAGGGTTGGACCAGGCACGGGAAGGTGAAAGACACAGGAACAGGAGGGTTGGACCAGGCATGGGAAGATGAAAGACACAGGAACATGAGGGTTTGACCAGGCCCAGGGAGGTGAAAGACACAGGAACAGGAGGGATTGGACCAGGCACAGGAAGGCGAAAGACACAGGTACAGGAGGGTTGGACCAGGCAGAGGGAGGTGAAAGACACAGGTACAGGAGGGTTGGACCAGGCACAGGGAGGTGAAAGACACAGGTACAGGAGGGTTGGACCAGGCACAGGAAGGCGAAAGACACAGGAACAGGAGGGTTGGACCAGGCACAGGGAGGTGAAAGACACAGGAACAGGAGGGTTGGACCAGGTACGGGGAGGTGAAAGACACAGAAGGAGGTGAAAGACACAGGAACAGGAGAGATTGGACCAGGCAGATGGAGGTGAAAGACACAGGAACAGGAGGGTTGGACCAGGCACAGGGAGGTGAAAGACACAGGAACAGGGAGGTGAAAGACACAGGAACAGGAGGGCTGGACCAGGCACAGGGAGGTGAAAGACACAGGAACAGGAGGGTTGGACCAGGCACAGGGAGGTGAAAGACACAGGAACAGGAGGGTTGGACCAGGCAGAGGGAGGTGAAAGACACAGGAACAGGAGGGTTGGACCAGGCACAGGGAGGTGAAAGACACAGGTACAGTAGGGTTGGACCAGGCACGGGGAGGTGAAAGACACAGGAACAGGAGGGTTGGACCAGGCACAGGGAGGTGAAAGACACAGGTACAGGAGGGTTGGACCAGGCACAGGAAGGCGAAAGACACAGGAACAGGAGGGTTGGACCAGGCACAGGGAGGTGAAAGACACAGGAATAGGAGGGTTGGACCAGGCACGGGGAGGTGAAAGACACAGGAACAGGAGGGTTGGACCAGGCACAGGAAGGTGAAAGACACAGGAACAGGAGGGTTGGACCAGGCACAGGGGGTGAAAGACACAGGAACAGGAGGGATTGGACCAGGCAGAGGGAGGTGAAAGACACAGGAACAGGAGGGTTGGACCAGGCAGAGGGAGGTGAAAGACACAGGAACAGGAGGGTTGGACCAGGCACAGGGAGGTGAAAGACACAGGGACAGGAGGGTTGGACCAGGCACAGGGAGGTGAAAGATACAGGAACAGGAGGGTTGGACCAGGCACGGGGAGGTGAAAGACACAGGAACAGGAGGGTTGGACCAGGCACAGGGGGTGAAAGACACAGGAACAGGAGGGTTGGACCAGGCACGGGGATGTGAAAGACACAGGAACAGGAGGGTTGGACCAGGCAGAGGGAGGTGAAAGACACAGGAACAGGAGGGTTGGACCAGGCACGGGGAGGTGAAAGACACAGGAACAGGAGGGTTGGACCAGGCACAGGGAGGTGAAAGACACAGGAACAGGAGGGTTGGACCAGGCACAGGAGGGTGAAAGACACAGGAACAGGAGGGTTGGACCAGGCACAGGAAGGCGAAAGACACAGGAACAGGAGTGTTGGACCAGGCACATGGAGGTGAAAGGCACAGAAACAGGAGGGTTGGACCAGGCACAGGGAGGTGACAGACACAGGAACAGGAGGGTTGGACCAGACAGAGGGAGGTGAAAGACACAGGAACAGGAGGGTTGGACCAGGCAGAGGGAGGTGAAAGACACAGGAACAGGAGGGTTGGACCAGGCACGGGAAGGTGAAAGACACAGGAACAGGAGGGATTGGACCAGGCAGAGAGAGGTGAAAGACACAGGAACAGGAGGGTTGGACCAGGCACAGGAAGGTGAAAGACACAGGAACAGGAGGGTTCGACCAGGCACGGGGAGGTGACAGACACAGGAACAGGAGGGTTGGACCAGGCATGGGAAGATGAAAGACACAGGAACATGAGGGTTTGACCAGGCCCAGGGAGGTGAAAGACACAGGAACAGGAGGGATTGGACCAGGCACAGGAAGGCGAAAGACACAGGTACAGGAGGGTTGGACCAGGCAGAGGGAGGTGAAAGACACAGGTACAGGAGGGTTGGACCAGGCACAGGGAGGTGAAAGACACAGGTACAGGAGGGTTGGACCAGGCACAGGGAGGTGAAAGACACAGGAACAGGAGGGTTGGACCAGGCACGGGGAGGTGAAAGACACAGAAGGAGGTGAAAGACACAGGAACAGGAGAGATTGGACCAGGCAGATGGAGGTGAAAGACACAGGAACAGGAGGGTTGGACCAGGCACAGGGAGGTGAAAGACACAGGAACAGGGAGGTGAAAGACACAGGAACAGGAGGGCTGGACCAGGCACAGGGAGGTGAAAGACACAGGAACAGGAGGGTTGGACCAGGCACAGGGAGGTGAAAGACACAGGAACAGGAGGGTTGGACCAGGCAGAGGGAGGTGAAAGACACAGGAACAGGAGGGTTGGACCAGGCACAGGGAGGTGAAAGACACAGGAACAGGAGCGTTGGACCAGGCACAGGGAGGTGAAAGACACAGGAACAGGAGGGTTGGACCAGACAGAGGGAGGTGAAAGACACAGGAACAGGAGGGTTGGACCAGGCACGGGGAGGTGAAAGACACAGGAACAGGGGGGTTGGACCAGGCACAGGGAGGTGAAAGACACAGGAACAGGAGGGTTGGACCAGGCACAGGAGGGTGAAAGACACAGGAACAGGAGGGATTGGACCAGGCACAGAGAGGTGAAAGACACAGGAACAGGAGGGATTGGACCAGGCAGAGGGAGGTGCAAGACACAGGAACAAGAGGGATTTGACCTGGCAGAGGGAGGTGAAAAGTACGTTGTATAGCGTTATCCCAAACATGGGTGACGACCCCAAATGCACTCAAAAGGAAAAAATGTTCTGATACGTTGTTATGAGATTGTATCAATAAAGTTTTTATTGACAAAATGTATTATCCTTGTTTCCGTTAATTTCTTGACGTTAAATTCACGTCATTCAGTTTTCAAACTTAGATATTCATCATAGTTTATCATTTGCCCAATGCATTTCTGGCCCCAGGCCTTTCATCAGAGGGTTGAGTGTGCTGCCGAGAAAGGATTATACACAAACATTAATACATTCAATAATTCATGGAGAACCTAAATATGATTGTCATTGTTGTATATACAAATCACATGTACATATGTTTTACCATTGGAATTCTGTGGGGTGAACCTTATATCCCTCATGATTTCTCACAAATTCTTACGTATTATTTGCTTAAATTGCAATCAGTTAGTGAACTGGCACACTGAGGAGAAAGACAAAGAGCAGGAAACTATGGTTTGGAGAAAGGCACATTGAAAGAAACACACAGGAACAATAGTGGTAAGACCCGGCACAGCGAGGAGACACAGACTTCTAGGCAAGAAAGAAGACAGGCAAAGACAGCGGGACTATAGATAGGATCAGGTACAGCGAGGAGACACAGACCTCGAAAGAAGACAGGCAAAGACAGGGGGGCTAGAGTTAGGATCAGGTACAGCGAGGAGACACAGACCTCGAAAGAAGACAGGCAAAGACAGGGGGGCTAGAGTTAGGATCAGGTACAGCGAGGAGACACAGACCTCGAAAGAAGACAGGCAAAGACAGGGGGACTAGCGCTGGGTCCAGACACAGCGAGGAGACACAGACCTCGAAAGAAGACAGGCAAAGACAGGGGGACTAGCGCTAGGCCCAGACACAGCGATGAGACACAGACCTCTAGGCAAGAAAGTAGACAGGCAAAGACAGGGGGGCTAGAGTTAGGATCAGGTACAGAGAGGAGACACAGACCTCGACAGTAGACAGGCAAAGACAGGGGGGCTAGAGTTAGGATCAGGTACAGCGAGGAGACACAGACCTCGAAAGAAGACAGGCAAAGACAGAGGGACTAGCGCTGGGTCCAGACACAGCGAGGAGACACAGACCTCGAAAGAAGACAGGCAAAGACAGGGGGACTAGCGCTAGGCCCAGACACAGCGATGAGACACAGACCTCTAGGCAAGAAAGTAGACAGGCAAAGACAGGGGGGCTAGAGTTAGGATCAGGTACAGAGAGGAGACACAGACCTCGACAGTAGACAGGCAAAGACGGGGGGCTAGAGTTAGGATCACGTACTGCGATGAGACACAGACCTCGAAAGAAGACAGGCAAAGACAGGGGGACTAGCGCTGGGTCCAGACACAGCGAGGAGACACAGACCTCGAAAGAAGACAGGCAAAGACAGGGGGACTAGCGCTAGGCCCAGACACAGCGATGAGACACAGACCTCTAGGCAAGAAAGTAGACAGGCAAAGACAGGGGGGCTAGAGTTAGGATCAGGTACAGAGAGGAGACACAGACCTCGACAGTAGACAGGCAAAGACGGGGGGCTAGAGTTAGGATCACGTACTGCGATGAGACACAGACCTCGAAAGAAGACAGGCAAAGACAGGGGGGCTAGCGCTGGGCCCAGACACAGCGAGGAGACACAGACTTCTAGGCAAGAAAGTAGACAGGCAAAGACAGGGGGGCTAGAGTAGGATCAGGTACAGCGAGGAGACACAGACCCCGAAAGAAGACAGGCAAAGACAGGGGGACTAGCGCTGGGTCCAGACACAGCGAGGAGACACAGACCTCGAAAGAAGACAGGCAAAGACAGGGGGACTAGCGCTAGGCCCAGACACAGCGATGAGACACAGACCTCTAGGCAAGAAAGTAGACAGGCAAAGACAGGGGGGCTAGAGTTAGGATCAGGTACAGAGAGGAGACACAGACCTCGACAGTAGACAGGCAAAGACGGGGGGCTAGAGTTAGGATCACGTACTGCGATGAGACACAGACCTCGAAAGAAGACAGGCAAAGACAGGGGGGCTAGCGCTGGGCCCAGACACAGCGAGGAGACACAGACTTCTAGGCAAGAAAGTAGACAGGCAAAGACAGGGGGGCTAGAGTTAGGATCAGGTACAGCGAGGAGACACAGACCCCGAAAGAAGACAGGCAAAGACAGGGGGACTAGCGCTGGGTCCAGACACAGCGAGGAGACACAGACCTCGAAAGAAGACAGGCAAAGACAGGGGGACTAGCGCTAGGCCCAGACACAGCGATGAGACACAGACCTCTAGGCAAGAAAGTAGACCGGGAAAGACAGGGGGGCTAGAGTTAGGATCAGGTACAGCGAGGAGACACAGACCTCTAGGTAAGAAAGTAGACAGGCAAAGACAAGGGGGGCTAGAGTTAGGATCAGGTACAGCGAGGAGACACAGACCCCGAAAGAAGACAGGCAAAGACAGGGGGACTAGCTCTGGACCCAGACACAGCAAGGAGACACAGACCTCTAGGCAAAAAAGAAGACAGGCAAAGACAGGGGGGCTAGAGATAGGATCAGGTACAGCGAGGAGACACAGACCTCTAGGTAAGAAAGTAGACAGGGAAAGACAGGGGGGCTAGAATTAGGATCAGGTACAGCGAGGAGACACAGACCTCTAGGCAAGAAAGTAGACAGGGAAAGACAGGGGGACTAGCTCTGGACCCAGACACAGCGAGGAGACACAGACCTCTAGGCAAGAAAGAAGACAGGCAAAGACAGGGGGGCTAGAGATAGGATCAGGTACAGCGAGGAGACACAGACCTCTAGGTAAGAAAGTAGACAGGCAAAGACAAGGGGGGCTAGAGTTAGGATCAGGTACAGCGAGGAGACACAGACCCCGAAAGAAGACAGGCAAAGACAGGGGGACTAGCTCTGGACCCAGACACAGCGAGGAGACACAGACCTCTAGGCAAAAAAGAAGACAGGCAAAGACAGGGGGGCTAGAGATAGGATCAGGTACAGCGAGGAGACACAGACCTCTAGGTAAGAAAGTAGACAGGGAAAGACAGGGGGGCTAGAATTAGGATCAGGTACAGCGAGGAGACACAGACCTCTAGGCAAGAAAGTAGACAGGGAAAGACAGGGGGACTAGCTCTGGACCCAGACACAGCGAGGAGACACAGACCTCTAGGCAAAGACAGCGGGACTATAGATAGGATCAGGTACAGCGAGGAGACACAGACCTCTAGGCAAAAAAGAAGACAGGCAAAGACAGCGGGACTATAGATAGGATCAGGTACAGTGAGGAGAAAGCCACAGGCTGGGACTCTAGAGCTTGAACACAGCATATTCATAATGTACCGGGCACTGTTCCTCCTCTGCAGCTATCGAGGACCTATTCTTTTCCTCCCACTGAAAGAAGAACATGTGGCCTCACCTGTAGGATGCTGAATGCTGCATTTGCCTTTGGGGTCCTGAGAGGCTTCCGGAGGGGCCTCGTCCTCTACTTTAATGATGGCCGATATCCAAGGTGTCGCCCCATCTCCTGAATCAGGGAAAACATATCAGTCTTGTTATCGTTTTTGCTGGCATCTGCAGATTTGCACTTACTGTAAAACACCTTGTAGTACTCTGCACAAGCAGGACACATCATTTTTCTTTCAAATCTATTTTTTGGATGTATGACGGTACGACGCGGGCTATTACCACGCGCACCGTTACAACGTGTGTTTTACAACGCAAGTCGTTACCACGACTTGCGCTGTAGGGTGCGGATTTAGGAATAGTTTAATTTACTATTCCAACACCAGTCCCCGTGGATAGTAGGGAAGGTGTTGGAATAGTAAATGAACTATTCCTTGTCCTTGAGCGCCCTCCAGCGCAAGTCGTGGTTACGACTTGCGTTGTAAGAGACGCATAGTAATGGTAGCGCGGGGTAACATCCGCGTCGTAAAGGATCTTCCCCCTATTTTTTATTTTCTGACAAAAACACACACCACAGGACCATTAGATACACAGCGGTAAGCCTACAACCCTATCCAGGGCTGGCAGCGTGAGTGGGTAGCACATGAACATCACTAGGATTCTATGTAGGCGGCTAAATGATACACAGTATTGCGCCTACAACCCACGAGGGGCCGGCCACGTTCTGTAGCGCAGAATGTGGCGCAATCTGGTCCTGTGAGGAAGGTAGACCCCTAGTGTTCACCTTCGTAACAAACAGGCAACTAGGCCAGACTCAACAGTCGGCCCAACATGGCCCAGGAACCCAAGGAGTAGTGGAGAGAAGAGAGAAAAGGATAGACGAAAAGAAATGAGCCAAGAGAGAAGAGGAAGGAAATCAGAGTCAGAGCAAGAGTAATGTGCGCAGGGGATGGGAAAGCAGGGCCCTCAGGCTACCCAATATCGGCGGCGATGGGGTCGCAATGCAGGAGGGCAGCTATGGAAGCAATCTGTTTGGGTCCGGAGGGATAACAGCATCCTCAAAAAGGCACAGAGTTCTTAATTTGGTGGGCATGTTCAACAGTACTCGGGTTTTTTCCAATACAAGGCTATAAGCTGCTTGGCTGCTCCTAACATTTGAAGTGCCAAAGTCCAATCGCTCCTGGTGAGCGCCTTCAGGCCATCAGGTTTAATGCCTAGCAAGACCGCGCACGTGGCTTCAGGCAAAGAGAACCCCAGCACCCTCCAAATGTGGCTAAGGACCTCTTTCCAGAATAGAGTCAGCAACGGGCATGCCCACCAGATATGAATAAAATCCCCAGACGCAGACAGGCATCTCCAGCACAAGGGGGAGGAGGTGGGGAACATCTTGTGTAGGCGTTGGGGCGTGTAGTACGACTGAGTCATGAGCTTATAGGCATTTTCCCACTGCGGGATGCTACGGTACACTTTAGGGATGTCCTGCCACAGCCTGCTCCACTGCGCGGGAGTAATGTCCGTTTCTGATATTGCTTGCCATCTGCTTTGGTAGGGGTGGGAAGGTGGCGTCTGTGTATGTTGCAAAATCTGGTAGATCCGGGAGATAAGCCCCTTTGATTCAATAGGATATCGGGCCAGGCGCTCAAAGGGGGTCAAGGCCCGCGCGGCTGCCTGATGCTCTACCTCTTCAGACACCCAGTGTCTCAACTGGGCATATTGTAGCCCTGCCGTCAACGGGACTCGGAACTCTTCCCTACATTGAGCAAAGGGTTTAAGTACACCCTCCTCGAACAGGTCCGTGATCACCCTGCAGTCCCCTTGCGATACGCCGGTGGGAAGGACGGATTCCCCTCTATCGGGGTATGTGGTGAAGGAAATTTCGTGAGGCCTCTGCGCACAGCTACTTTATCCCATATGTCCAGGACCGTCCTTGTGGGTATCGCAACATAGGTGCTCTTAGAGCACGCCGCCCGATGATGCCAGACTAGGTCCCAGATGGTTTGCCCCGCCAATGCCCGATCCATGTGCAGCCCATCCCTTCTCACTCTCGGTTACCCCCCTTCCACCACAAACCGGAGATGCGAGGCCCAGTAATAGTCCACTAGGTTGGGACATGCCAGTCCCCCCTATCTCTCGGCGCCATCAGGAGCTTCTGTGAAAACCGGGGTCGCTTCCCGCCCCAAATAAAGTTTGTGAGGTCGCGCTGGAGGCCTTGTATACAACGCAGCGGAAGGGGGAGTGGGGAGGCATTGAAAGAGATATACAATTTTGAGGAGGATCGACATCTTGATGGCATTGAGCCTGCCCAGCCACGACAGCACCAGGGGCCGCCACCTCCGCAAGTCCTCGAGCACCGACCTCCGACAGTCCCGCCAATTGGCTTGTGTCCATGTGTCGAGAGAGGGAGTCACTTGGAGGCCGAGGTAGCGAATAGATTGGGAGGACCATTGGTATGGCACAAGGCTCTCCAGGAGGAGGATCTCTTCCTTCGGAATAGTAAGATTGAGATCCCAGGACTTGCTGTGATTGATTTTGAGGCCAGAGGCCCGCTCGTAAAGGCACAGCGCTGTATGGAGGGCCGGGAGGGACTCCCGGGGGCGTGTTAGGGTGAGGATGAGATCATCCCCGAACAACGCCACCTTATTCTCACGTCCCCCCATGGAGATTGAATATGCTACTTACCAGTATGCATCTGTTCTTGGCATGTAGGGCTGCTAACATTCATATCTTAGCATTAGATCGCCGCCTAGTGTTGGGTCCGGATGATCACACATTGTTGTCCTGGAAGAGTCTTCGAAGTATCCTGAGATAGGTGGCTCCTCCCCTGGACTACAGTGCGCATGGGCATCGGCTCCATCCCCAGATTGTTTTTCGCCATTGTGGCAGAAGATGGAGTGAAAAGTGTTACGGATGTCCATGCTAATGATTGAATACAATAGTATATCTGCAGCTGCAACAGGCACCGGGGAGGAGGGTGGGCGATATGAATGTTAGCAGCCCTACATGCCAAGAACAGATGCATACTGGTAAGTAGCATATTCAGTTCGAGGCATGTGGGCTGCTAAATTCATATCTTAGCATAGAATACATAGCAGTCCCTCCATCAGCGGCGGTTGCCCGTGCCAGCTGCAGAAACCTGAAAGAGTGTCTTGAGAACAGCCTGTCCTACAGCAGCTTGCTGCTTGGAATGCACATCAACACAGTAGTGTTTTGTAAAGGTATGTGGTGTAACCCACGTGGCTGCTCTGCAAATGTCCTCTAAAGGAATGTTCCCTAGGAAAGCCATGGATGCCCCCAATTTGCGTGTGGAGTGCGCCCTTGGGGGTATCGTTAGAGTGCGCTTGGCCTTTTGATAACATATTTGGATGCACTTAACAATCCACCTGGCTATTCCTGCTTTGGAAATAGGGTTGCCTTTGTGTTGTGGTGCGAAGGCAACAAAAAGTTTTTTTGTCTTTCTAAAGGGTTGTGTCCTGTCTATGTAGTACATCAACGCCCTCCGTACATCTAAGGTATGGAGCATTCTTTCCGCCACCGTTTGTGGGTTTTGAAAGAATGCCGGCAAGTCAATAGTTTGGTTGAGATGAAACTGTGACACCACCTTCGGAAGGAATTTGGGGTTAGTGCGTAGCACTACCCTATTTGGATGAATCTGAATGAAAGGCTCTTGGATTGTGAGCGCTTGTAGCTCACTAACACGCCTCAGTGACGTAATAGCTATTAGGAAAGCTACTTTCCACGTTAGGAACTGGAGTTCACACGAGTGCAGTGGCTCAAAAGGTGGTCCCATCAGTCTGGTGAGGACCACATTGAGGTTCCACACCGGAGCTGGTGGTGTTCTTGGGGGAATGACTCGTTTCAGACCTTCAAGGAAAGCTTTAAAGGCAGGCACTCTGAAGACAGAGAGATGCTGCCTGTTCTGAAGATAAGCCGCTATGGCGGATAGATGTATCCGAATGGAAGTGTACGCTAGATTGCACTTGTAAAGATGCAACAGATAGCAAATGATGTCAGGGATAGATGCATCTAGCGGGTTGATGTCATTGGCTGTACAGTAAATGACAAAACGCTTCCATTTCGCAGCATAGCATGCTCTGGTAGTTGGCTTCCTTGCCTCCTTGATGATGTCCATGCATTCCGGAGGTAGGTTAAGGTATCCAAACTCTAGGACTTCAGGAGCCAGATCGCCAGGTTGAGCTGTTGCGGATCTGGATGCTGAATTTCTCCATGGTTCTGCGTCAAAAGTCTGGGCGTGAGGCGCAGTCTTTGATGCGGCACCACTGAGAGTTCGAGGAACGTGGTGTACCATGCTTGGCGCGCCCACGTTGGAGCAACTAGGATGAGAGTCATCGCGTGCTGCCTTAGCTTTCTTGCCACCAGCGGTATCAGAGGGGCTGGCGGAAAAGCGTACGCAAATTTGCCTGACCAGTTCATCCATATCGCATTCCCCTGCGACTGTGGGTGAGGGAACCTGGCGGCAAAGTGTTGGCATTTTGCGTTTTCTTTTGTGGCAAACAGGTCTATCTCCGGATGACCCCACTGCTGGAAGTACGGGTGGAGGACAGATGGGTGTATCTCCCACTCGTGCATTTGATGGCTGTACCTGCTGAGCAGATCCGCCATCTGATTGTCCTTTCCCGGGAGGTGTTCTGCCATGAGGAAAATGTTCCTCTGAATGGCCCACTTCCACATGCTCTGAGCCAGATGAGACAGCTGTGGCGAGTGGGTGCCTCCCTGCTTTTGAATGTAGTACATCGCGGTCATGTTGTCCGTCCGGACTAACACTACCTTGTTGCACAGATGTACAATGAAGGACTTGATCGCCATGAAGATTGCCATCAGTTCCAGATAATTGATGTGCATCCTCTGTTGTTGCGTCGTCCATAGTCCCTGCACTGTGTAAGTGAGCAGATGAGCGCCCCATCCCTGGAGAGATGCGTCCGTTGTCAGGATAATCTGTGGCACTGGCTCTTGGAACAGTCGGCCCTTGCAAAGGTTGTGTGGAGTCCACCAATGCAGAGAGTCGTATGCCCGACTGGTAACCAACACTAGGTCTGTCAGTTGTCCACGAGCCTGTGTCCACTGATTTGCTAAGCACTCCTGGAGCGGGCGCATATGTAACCGTGCGTGAGGGACTATGAAGATGCAGGAGGCCATCATGCCTATCAACTGCATGAACACTCTCGCTGGAAGCGAGTGTTGTGGTCTGAACTTCTGGATTAGAGACTGCATGCTGTCTATCCTGACTTGGTTTGGTTGAGCCATGGCCGTCAGGGTATTGATCGTCGCACCTAGAAACTGCCGGACATGTGCCGGCTGAAGATGCGACTTTGGGTAGTTCAACGAGAAACCTAGATTGTGAAGGAGGTGAATGGTGGTCGACATGTCCGCGGCGCACTGTCGTTCCGACTTGGCTTGAACGAGCCAGTCGTCCAGGTAGGGGTAGACATGGATGTTCTGCCTCCTGAGGTGCGCTGCTACTGTCACCAGACACTTGGTAAACACCCTTGGGGCTGTGGTGACTCCGAAGGGTAGGACCTTGAACTGGTAATGCTTGCCTTGAATAGTGAACCTGAGGTATTTCCTGTGGGACGGGTGTAGTGGAATGTGGAAATAAGCATCCTTGAGATCTAAGGTTGCTAAGAAGTCCCCTTGGTTTAACAAGGGAAGAATCCGTTGCAGTGTAAGCATATGGAAATGTTCTGATAGTATGTACAGGTTGAGGGGACGTAGATCTAGAATGGGTCTGAGAGATCCGTCCTTCTTTGGAATAAGGAAGTACAGGGAATATACCCCTGTGCCTTCCTCTCCCACCGGCACAAGCTCGATTGCGCCTTTGTGCAGCATCGCCACTACTTCCTGCTGCAATAAGTGCAAGTGCTCTGCGGACATAGGCCTTTGCCTTGGCGGAATGTTGGGTGGAGTGGATTTCAACTCTAGGCAATAACCATACTGGACTAGTTGTCGCACCCACCTGTCTGTGGTGATGTTTCTCCAGACGGGCAGGAACTGCTGCAGTCTCCCCCCGACAGGTGTTAAGTGGTCGGGGGGCAGTGACAGAGAGTCACTGTTTGCTTGGGGTAGAGGAGCGGGAGTTGTTGTTTCCTCTGCCGCGACCTCTGTTGCTGTTATTTCTGTAACCTCCCTTGTTCTGTTTTGTGAACGAGGATTGTGCTCCACCTCTTGAGAATTGCGATTGTTGACCCATTTGTCCTCTGGTGACTCCACGTGCACCTGAGCGACGAAAATTATTGCCACTAAACTGTTGTGATTGTAGGGCCCCCATGGACTTAGCAGTTTCTGTGTCCTTTTTTATCTTTTCGAGGGTGGTGTCAACATCTGGACCAAACAGTCTATCAGGATTGACTGGCTGATTAAGTATGGTTGTCAGGAATATCAGGGTGCGGAGCCAAGCTTGTCGTCTCAGCATGACGCTAGTGTTGATCGCCCTAGCTGCTGTGTCTGCGGCGTCAAGTGCACACTTGATGGCTGCGTTGGAGATCAGTTTCCCTTCCTCTATAAGCAGTTTGGTGCCCTCTTGAAACTTTGGAGGCAGGTGTTGTACAATCTGCTCTAGGGTGTCGTAATGCGCCCTATCGTAACGTGCTAAGAGTGCTTGTGTATTTGCAATACGCCAAAAGTTGGCAGCCTGTGCCGCCACTCTTTTGCCCCCTGCCTCTAGCACCTTGGACTCCTTGTCTGGGGGAGGAGCTTCACCCGTCGTCTGGGAGTTGGCCCGTTTTCTGGCATTTGCGACCACAAGAGAGTCTAGTGGCAACTGTCCCCGAATGTATGCAGGGTCTGCAGGTGCTGGTCTGTACTTTTTCTCGATACGTGGATTGACCACTCTCGCTCTGGTAGGTTCTTTAAAGATGTCAGCTGCATGCTTGAGGACTCCCTTGAGCATAGGCAGCGTTTTCACAGTTCTTTCAGAGACTGAAAAAGTGTCAAAGAGAAAGTCCTCTTCCACTGGGTCAGCATGCATGTCCACATCATGATTAGCAGCTGCCCTCTCAATGAGTGCATGAAAACCTGCAGAATCCTCTGTTGGGGATGCACGTGCACTGAAAGGCTGTGGGTCTTGCCCCACACTTTGGGTGCCTTGGTCACCAATGTCATCATATGCATCTGGATGTGCATCTGGTTCATTGATGGGGAAGGTGTATTGGTCATCTTCATCATATCCCTCACCCTCAGAGTGTTCTGGTGAGGGAGTAGGGCTTCTTATTGGAGGAGGCTGGATAGGTTCTATGAGGCTAGAAGCGTCCTGAGGAACCCTTTTCTTCTTTAGTGGGATGACATAGGAGTCCAGAGGCTCTGAAGTGATCCTCCTTTTGTATAGGGTTAATTTGCCTGTGTTGGCGTCGATGAAGTGCTCAGAATCGTCCTCTGATTCGAGTTCTCGACCTGAAGGTACCCCTGCCGTAGAAGAATCCGACTTCTTTGGCGTCGATTTCGTAGAAAAGGCCTTCGGAGCCTCTTTCGGTGGCAGAAGGAAGAGAAGCTTACTCTTAGACTTTGCCGGAGTGTCCTTCGGCGTCTGAGGCGACGGCAACGGAGCCGACGTAGCAGCGGCCTTTTCCCTGATTCTCTGTAGCGAAGCGGCGATGGGGGACGCTTCACTTACAGTGGCTTTTGGCGCTGACGAGGATGTCTTGACCTTCCCCTCGGATCCGACGTCATGGTGGCCTTTCTGAGTCTTGGACGCTGATGCAGTTGCCGCCGACCCAGAGTCCTTGGATCGATGCGCAGATGTGCCAGCCGTCGATCCGTGTGCTTGTGTCGCCTCCGTCTCCACTACGCGACCGACTAACGGAGTCCCAGTCGGAACCGGAGCCGTGCCGCTGGCCTTGGCGTGCTTAGACGGTGTCGCAGCGGTTGATCCGTGCCGACCACCCTTTTTAGAGGATCCCTCCTCTGGCGCCGATTTTGACCCTGTGGAATCGACCGACTTCTTCGACTTCTGTGGACCGGAGGTCGACGGAGCCGATGCGGCGGCGGGTGCAGTAGTTTTCTGTGGGCCGGCCGCCATTTTAGGGACGCTCGAGTCCATAAGTTTCGGTTTCGTTTTCGGGTCGGCCATTTTAGGTGTAGTCGATACCGTAGGTTTCGGTTTCGGTTTCGATCCGGCCTGCCCAGCAAGTATGTCCGTGGCCGGGCCTGAAGGCGGGGCCGTGGCTTGCGGTACGGGGTCTTGGGTAAGGCCAACTGGCGATCCCGTGACCCGATCGTGATCTTCGAAACCTTCGGGGCATAGCTCGTCCCCTGAGCTATCTGCCGCGGCCCCATAAATCTCTTCGACGTCCCCTACCTCGTCGACGTATTCAAGGCCTTGACCCACGACTCCGTCGTCGTCTACCGGATCCGCCTCGACCTCCGTTTCGGGTGGGGATATTTGGAGATGATGACCCTGTTCATCTTCTTCTTGGTCGCCGAAGATGTTTTCTGGATCCGGGGCCGCTTGTCTGGCCTCCAGGCGCACCGCGCGCCGAAGCTTGAGAGTCTTTTTAGACCTGAATTGTGCGCAAGCCTTGCACTTGCCGTCGTCATGGTCCGGTGAAAGGCATTTGTTACAGACCGGGTGCAGGTCTATATGTGGGTACTTGGACCCACAGAGCGGACAGTACTTAAACGGACTCCGCTCCATGCTGGAAAGTTGCGGTCGTGTCGCGATGAGAAGGCCTCGATGTCCGAAGAGTGAAAAAACTCCGCTGAACCCGACTCCAAGAGTCGGAAGAACTCGAGACCGTGCGCAAACAATACCGACGCTATAAATACAAGGCCTTTTGGCCTTAAAAAGTTAGTTTTACTCGGTTCCGACAGAGAGAAGTCGAGACCGCATCCGAACCCAATGGCGGAAAAAAACAATCTGGGGATGGAGCCGATGCCCATGCGCACTGTAGTCCAGGGGAGGAGCCACCTATCTCAGGATACTTCGAAGACTCTTCCAGGACAACAATGTGCGATCATCCGGACCCAACACTAGGCGGCGATCTAATGCTAAGATATGAATTTAGCAGCCCTCATGCCTCGAACACCATGTATATCGGGCGCCTGACGAATCATCTCTGCCAGTGGTTCCACCACAAGGGCAAATAAAAAAGGTGAGAGGGGGCACCCTTGCCTGGTACCCCTATGAATGGTGAACGGCTCCGTGAGCTGTCCGTGGATCCGAATCCTAGTCTGTGGGGCAAGATATGGTGCCATGATCTGAGTGATCATGCTCTGCCCTAACCCAACCTTACATAGAACCGCCCGCAGGAAAGTCCAATCCACCCGGTCAAACGCCTTCTCCGCGTCTAGCGATAGAAGGCAGGCCGGAAACCCCCAGTGCTGCACCTTTCCCACTAGATGTGCTATTTTGCGCACATTGTCCGCTCCCTGCCGATTGTGAATAAAGCCAAACTGGTCCGGATCCACCAGGCCCGGCACATAGGGGTCCAGACGCTTGGCCAAGAGTTTGGTGTAGATTTTAAAGTCAGTGTTTAGTAGGGCAATGGGGCGGTACCATGCACACTGCGCGGGATCCTTCCCTGGCTTCAGGATCAATGCTATCTCCGCCATACCCATATCCAGGGATGGTCTCTCTGTGTCAGTAAACGAGTTATACAGCCTTAGAAGATAAGGCCAAAGTTGTGACTGGAAGATGCAATAGAAAGATAAGGGCAGACCATCTGGCCCCAGGGACTTCCCAAGGGGAAGATCCCTCATAGCTGCTGTTACCTCTTCTTGGGTGATGGGACCTTCCAGGGTCTCCACATACTGCGGGTGCAGCGACGTCCCCGTATATTTGCTCAAAACGTCCGCCACCACATCCGGGGATGGCGGCTCCTCCTTATACAGTGCAGAATAATAAGCCCGGAACGCCTCGCGCTTGTCCCTCTCCAAGGTGTCCCTCGTCCCGTCCGGAAGCTGTACATTCGCTATATGAGCCTTGGCGGCACGCGCCTGCAGCCTCCCCGCTAGCAGCTTGCTCACCTTGTCCCCTCCCTCGAAAGTACTTCTGTTTCACGGCCAGCAGAGATTTTTCCGCTCTGTTAGTGCGCAAAAGCCGAAGCTACCCTCTAAGGTTGGCAAGCCACCTCCTGGACGCCAGCGAGGTGTTACCCTGATCCCTTTGTTCCTCTAGCTTTATGGTCTTTGCCAGGCCATCTTCTAAAGACCGAGCCTCGCGCCATTGCAATCGAAAGAGTGGTAATATGGCCTTGTATTGTTGCCTTGAAGGCGTCCCACGCCACAGGGAAAGGCATCTCCGGCAGATCGTTACTAGCGAAGTAGGAATCAATGGCAGTTCTAATACTTTCTATATCCGCCGGGTCTCGGAGGATACCTGGCGGGATGCGCCACTTCGTTTCGCGATCCGGGCAATCGGCCGGGTCCTGCAGGAGCAGCTCGACATGTGCATGGTCCGATAGCGAGATATCAGACATGGAGGCTCCCAATATGTCTCGCAGTAGAGCGTGGGAAATAAATAAATTATCAATACGGGAGTACGAGCGATGGGCGTGAGAGTAAAAAGAGTAGTCCCTCAACCCCGGGGAGTGATAGCGCCACGCATCAAACAGACCCAGTTCCGTTATTGGAGTACGCAGTGCTGAGGACATGGCCCCAGCTTCGCTAAACAAGGCATCGCTACGATCCGCTTTCGGGTCCCAGACTAAATTAAAATCCCCCCAAAAAATCAGCAAGGGGTCTCCTTGCGGAACATGTTCTTTCAGAAGTGACTGGAGGTACCGATCTTGCATCTGGTTGGGTGCATACACATTACACAGAGTGAGGATGCGCCGCCCAATCCCCACACTCACTCTAAGAAAGCACCCATCCCCGTTCCTGAAGGGTTTGGCCTCCCCCCGTCTGATGCCAGCCCTGCACAATATTGCTACACCTGCTGTCTTGGTGTCTGCCGCAGCCCAAAATTGGAGGGGGTATTTAGTGTGAGCCATGCGCCCTATATCAGCCTGTAAAAGGTGGGTTTCCTGCAAAAATATCATGTCCGGATTCTGTTGCAGGAGATAGCGCCACGTTTGGCACCGCTTATTGGGGGAATTCAGGCCCTTGACATTAAGCGTTAACACCTTGAAGGGGCTAGGCAAGTTAGCTGTCAGAGTATGATCCAGTCAGGTCCCACCCACACCTCCCCATCCCATCCCTTCAGCAGCATATACCCGCAGGGAAGATCCTCTACCCCACCCCACGCTAGGCGCCGCTGTTGCATATCCCCCAACCCAACGCACACTAACAAGGGGAGAGAGAAAGAAAAAGGAAGCAATTAAAAGCAAAGAGAAGAGAGGCATAGAGGAGAGAGGCAGTAAACCAAAAGTGGCTAACCGGGCCAAGTCCATCTGTTCCCGTCACCGAGCATCCTACACCCTAGGGTTCAGATAAGCCCAGGGATGTCACTCCCTCAGGAATCAGCGGGGGTAGGGGTGCAATCGACCTTGAATCAGTCGTGCAGGGGAGTCCCGGCATCCCCCACCCTAAAATGAGGGAGCCAGGGTGCAGGTCGAGGTGGCATAACGACCAGCGATCCTGAGAGTAAGGATGCATTTTAATGGGGACATGCTACTC
Source organism: Lissotriton helveticus (assembly GCF_964261635.1). Taxonomy (NCBI): domain Eukaryota; kingdom Metazoa; phylum Chordata; class Amphibia; order Caudata; family Salamandridae; genus Lissotriton; species Lissotriton helveticus. Next base: position 1,950,097,592 of record NC_136068.1, read on the forward strand.
AGTCCAGGGTAAACGTGCAATTCAGTCCATCATGGGGTCGAGGGGTACGAGCTGAGATCTTGCTTGTCCCCCTCAAGGGATCGTATGTGGGCAATTATGTCCTGTTTGGCCTGGGAGGCAGACTGCTCATCTATGCTCGGCGAACGCCGGGGGCGCGACACAGTAGTCCAGGATGGTTTGGCAGGCACGCGTTCCTGGCGACGAGGTCGAGAAGGGCTGGTCGGCGGAGATGTCGGGATGTGAAGCATTTGGGCCTTCTCCATATAGGTTCGCACCACCCGGCGTTTAGACTCCCATTGGAAGATAAGGGCAAATGGGTGCCCCCATTGATAATAAATGCCCATGTCTCGCAACTTCTACGTCACAGGTCGGAAAGCACGACGTCGCTTCAGGGTGTTGGGCACCAAGTCCTGAAAGATTTGGATCTTATGTCCATCGTGACAAAGATCCGGCATAGCGCGGGCCGCCTTGAGGATAGCTTCCTTTTCAGTGAAGAAATGGACTCTAGTTAGGATGTCCGGAAGGAGACCCGGCCTCCCCGCGGGTCCGGGGACCCTATGAGCTCGATCCAAAGTCGGCGGAGAAGCATCTTGATCCCCCCCCATATCTCATGGAGGAGTCGCGCCACGTAGGTCATGATGTCGTCTCCCTACGAGCCAAGAGGAACCCCCCGGATACGAAGGTTGTTCCGACGACTCCTGTTTTCCAAATCTTCCTGTATTACTTGGAGCTCTATGTGCTGTTCCTCCAGAGTTGCAAGGCGTTGCCACAATTGCTCCTGATCCTCTGTGTGGGCATCCACAGTTTTTTCTAGTCCGTCAACTCGGTCTCCCAGGTCTGTCACCTCTTTTCAAAGCTCTCGCACACACGAATGCACCTCCGTGCGCAGGGCGCCAATTTCCGATTTGAGATCAGACAAGAAAGAAGTCATGAACGCCTGGGTCACTGGCGTTGAACCTCCGTCTGCCTGGGGCACCACCACACTGGGGGCCGATGCTCCTGCTTTGTCCCACATCGCCACCACGGTGTTGTCTCTGGAGGCGGCTGCCGGATCCGCCTTGCCCCCCTTAGAACGTGTCATCGCCAGGCCGAGAGTAACCTGTGGGCCACCAGGCCGTGTGGTCCGTGCGTGCCTGTTCCGATATATGCGAATTACCCCCCAGCCAATTCCACTCGTACCCTCAGAGTGCGGCATCCAAAACTACAATCAGTGAGGGCGCCGCTCAGGTTCCCGACCTCCAAGATGCAGGACACTGCTAGTAGTGGCCCATCCCTTTCCTTAATGAGTGGCTACTCGCGGTGCCTGCAAAGAGTGATTCGTAGCCCCGGGCCGCTTCGGGCTGACACCTGTCACGCCAGTACAATAGTCCAGGGCCATAGTAGGGCCAAGATCTATAGGCCCCAACGCGTGGTCAAGAGTAAAACCCCAGAGATGGAAGCTCAGAGGAGCAGGGCAGCAGTCAATGAATCCGCCCTGCAGGTCTCCCCCTCTCTACAACCCCCAGGCTCAGCGCTGCCACGTAGGGGGACGAGTGTACCCTACAGTCAACTCGTCTCTGGTGCCAGCCACGCAGGTGTTTGGGGCCAATCAGGATCGTGAGGGTGTCCGTTCCCCAAATACTCCACTAGGCCTCATGCGACTCTCAGGTGCCACTCGCCTCGCCCCTCTCCGTCCGCCACAACAGGCACAGTATTCCCACCAGGCCTCGTGCATCCCCTTTCGCTGCTTACTCACGCTTCTTGGTGGATAGAAAGGGCGGCTGCCTCTGCGCGAAAGTCCTGGTTCAAGTCCTCTCCGGCCGCTCTCAACTGCAGCCACCTTACACAGGGGAGAATGTCCAGGGTCTGCAAGCCGCCCCTGGCCGCAGTCTCAAAATGGCAACCGGTGACGTCGCCGCCCTGCGCTCGTCCCTGTCAACTCTCGGCGGCCCACCAGCCGCACTCACCCTCAGGCAGAACTCAGCAGGGCGGGGAGCCGCGACCGGGGCCCAGGTCTTCAGGTAGTGGATCCCCCAAGGGCTGGCGCCTCCAGGCCCCCTCGTGCAAAGGGACAAGATGGCGGGGGGAGCCTCCTTCCCCCGGAGCAGGCAGGCACCGCAGCAGCAGACCCGGAGGGCACCCCAGCAGGCCCCTCCGGTCCATCTCACCTGCAAGGCCTCTCTCGGGGCACGTCGCCCGCAGTTCAATCAAGGGAGCCCGGCAGGGAAGCCCCGCCAGCCCGCCACGCTTCTAGGCCACTCCTCCGGCCTCCTCCACTAAGGCCTAACCACTCCGCTTTCTTCCCGGGACTCTGCTCCTCCGCTCCCCTCCGCTCTCGCAGGCACCGCCAGCCTCCACGCCACTGGGTCCAGGCAGCGGAGCGCACTCCAAGCAGCACCCGGCGCTGGGGCAGCCGCTGTCTCACCACTGTTCGTTCCGCCAGGCAGGCCCCCCAGGCCGCGCCGCGGCCTCCTGCCTCGCCTCACTGCCGCTTGCTGTTCCACTCCAGGCGCCGCCGGTACAGCCCCATGGAACACTACTGTCAAGTCGGGACCCTCCGTCCTCACCAGCTCTACTGAGGGGGCGGCGATTCTGCCAAGCAAGGGCCCCTAACAGTCCACAAGACGCGGGTCCGGCTCCTCTGTCCGGCTTCACAAAATGGCAGGCTCAGCTCTCTGAGTCGCCCGCCGCAGCCGTTAACAGCAAAAAGAAATGCTCCCCCGTGCAGCCTGACGTTCTCCACGAGTGCCCCCAGGCACAGTGATCGTCCAGCACCCCCAGGACCACTCTGTAGCACCCCGGCTCCGATATAATAGCTTATATAAGCAGCGGATCACTGGAGCTCCTCAGGGACCTGACTCACTGCATCGCCGTCCAGGCCAAGCCCCCCGTATCGACACATAATTTTTAACTTTACTTGTACTTACTAACCTCAAACTGAATGGGAGACAGAGGTGCAGGAACATGAGAATGGGGCTTTGGGGGCATGTTCACCTAAAGGGGACCTCTTCACAGGTCCCTCTAAAGCAGAGGTCTTCAAACTTTTGGATGCCGAGACCCCCCTGTTAACATTTTGAGTCGCAAGGACCCCCTCCTGACAAAAATTTCTAAACCTGTAGGCAGGGCTACTAGAATTATGAGGCAAGTGAGGACCAAATTACGCGACAGGCTTGACTAAATTGTGTGGGAAGAAAATGTAAGTGATGTTATGTGATGCCGCGTTTTTTTGGATAGCATTGCTTCATTATTATTATTTTTTTTCACAACCGTTTTTTTAAAAATGTTAGGCAGAGCATAGGTACAGTTCTCCACAAACAGGAGGATACCGTCCACAGTAAACATATAGCAGGATGCACAGAGAGCCTAAAAGTGAAATTACCCCCTCCCCGTCCCACATCCCATCCACCCCCAAGAACACCCCCCAACTGCCGTCCCCATCTACCCACCCCTTATCCCACCCTACCCCCGTGCACGTGTTCACAGGTCACCAAATATACAGGTAAGGCAAAGTAGGTATCAGGTATCGGCCTAGGGCCCAAGGTCCCCTTCCAGAGGTGGCACATCCTCCGTATCTGCTGGGGGGTCCAGAGTCAGTCCCCTGTAGTCCGCCCACCGCTTCCAGATCTTATAATGTTTCCGGGGGCACCCCCTGGCTTCAAACACCGGCAGTCCCAATCCCATAAGAAAGTCTAAGCCCGCCTTCCAGGCGGTAAGTGGGGGGGCACGGTCACTCTTCCAAGCTCTCGCCAGATCTCGCTTTGCTACCACCAAACCCAGGAACAGTAGATGGCGTTTATAAATGTTACCACCAACATTCTCCAGGACATGAAGGAGGGCCAGCCTGGGTGTACGGGGGAGATCCCACCCTAACACTTCCGACAGACAGTTCCACACACCACTCCAAAAGCGGGTCAGACCCACACAAGACCACACCGTGTGCAACAGCGTTCCCCGTTCAGTACCACAGCGCAAGCATTCCGGAGCGGCAATGAGGCCTGCCCTCCACAGTCTCTCCCTGGTATAGTATGCTCTATGTAGGTATTTAAACTGTATGAATCTGAGTCGCACCGCAATAGCAGCCCCGCGGGGGATTCAAGGGCCTCCCTTCAGTCATCCTCACCCAACGGGCCAACATCCGTCTCCCAGGAGGCCTTCAGTGACAGGAGAGAAGAAGAGCAGTGAATAACCAGCGTCTGGTAAATTTTTGAAACTTTCTTATCTCCCAGGTCCCCCATGAAGATCTTGGCCTCCACAGGGCTGAATTCGGGAAGCTGGTCCAGCCCCACTAGACTCGGCACGAGTGCATGGCGGAATTGGAGATATTTGAAAAATTGGGTCTTGGGCATGTCGAATTCAGAGCTGAGATCTTGAAAGGATTTAAGGGTAGTACCTGTGAGGACATGGCCAAGGGAGGAAATCCCTATGGCGTCCGAGCCACCAAACCCCGATAAGGAGGCCAGTGCCGGAAGCCGACCGTTATTCCACAGCGGAGTTTCGGCTGTCAGTCTGCCCCACCAACCCATACGGCACAGCACCTGCCTCCAGATCACAAAGACCACCTGAGTGACCCGCGGCATCCTCCTCCGCCGCCCGGCCGAGTACAATAACGTGTGTAGAGTGGCACCGCCCATCAAAAAGTGTTCCAGCGCATAAGCCGGGTCGCTGTGGTTGCCATACCACCACTCATTCAAAACCAGCAGGTGAGCGGCCTGGTAGTAGGACAGGAGGTCAGGGGAAGCCAGGCCCCCACAGTATGTGGACAGAAAGCAGGTCCGCAGTGCCACTCTAGAGGCACCCCCGACCCACAGAAACCGGCCAAGCGTCGAGTTCACGCGACGGAACCACTGCGGGTCAATCCTATACGGGTGGTTCTGTAATTGATAGAGGAGCCGTGGCAGGGCGACCATCTTGAAGATGGCCGATCTGCCATATATATTAAGGGGCATGCGAGACCAGGTTTTGACGTCCGACTGGACTTTATCCCACACCGGCTGTATGTTACGCTCCCATGCGACCGTGGCGGACACCAACAGGAAGACACCCAGGTACTTTAGACCACCGACCGCCACCTGTAGAGCCGAAGCCCAGGGGCACGTCTCTGGTTCGTCGCTCAGCACCCAGAGGGTCGATTTGCGTGGGTTAAGAAAGAGTCCCGAAACCTTGCCAAACACTTGCATCATGTCCAGTATGCGAGGGCCAGAGCGGTGAAGGTCAGTCATAAAGAAAAGGACATCATCCGCATACAAAGCGATTCGATCTGTGAGGTCTGCTCCCCACACAAAGCCACGATACTGTGCATCAAGACGTACCCGTGTGGCCAACGGCTCCATGGCCAGGGCGAAGAGGTAAGCGGAGAGGGGGCATCCCTGTCGGGTTCCCCGGGCAATCGGGAACCTCTCCGAGATCGCGCCAGAGATACGCACCGAGGCGGTGACCCCCGTGTACAGCAGCCTCACGTAGGAGATGAACACCGGTCCCAAGTTGAGGAGCGGCAGAAGGGTAAAGAGGTATGTCCAACTGACAGAGTCAAACGCCCTGTCGATGTCTGCTAGCAACAACGCCGCCTGATCCCCGGTCGCCCCCACAGCATCCACCGCCGCCTGTGCGCGCCTAATGTTGTGGCGCGTCGCCCGGTGCGGCATAAAGCCTGCCTGATCCGGGTGAACCAGATCTGCAATATATGGGAGCAGACGGTTTGCTAGAGCCTTGGCTAGTAATTTAGCCTCGAAGTTATTATTTATTATTATTATTATATTTATTTTTATAGAGCGCTACAGCTACCCTAAGGTTTCCCGGCGCTAAGAAAGAAACTGAAACAGGCAACAAGGGGAAAGAGAAAATTGAGCAGATGAAGTTTAGTTATTGGTTATATTATTATTATATTTATTTGATCAGGGATATGGGACGATAGGACTCGTGTCGGTCGGGGGGCCTACCCGGTTTCTGGAACACCACGATTTCGGCCTGACGCCAGTCCGACGGTAGGCTACCCCGCTCCCGCGCTAGTTCCAACGCCCGCCGATAGTGTGGCCCAAGCTGCAAGTGGAACTTTCTATAGAATTCACTGGGGAACCCACTCGGTCCCGGTGCTTTGCCCACATTGAGCTGGCCTAGCGCATCCCCCAGTTCCTCCGCTGTCAAGGGGAGGTCCAGGGCTTCCCTCACCACATCCGAGACTGCCCGAGGGGGAATCTCCGCGAGGAACCCAGCAATCGCTTCTGGCTGGAGGTACTCCCGAGGAGCATACTGCTCGGCATAATATCGCGCAAAGCTCGCCGCCAAGGTCGCAGGGTCAGTTATCGCGGTGCCCTCCCAGTCTATGAGGCCTGGCAGGGTGATTGGTTGTAGTGTGTGTTGGCATAGCCTATGGAGCATAGTGCAGGATTTATCTCCCCATTGGTAGACCCTGCTCCGCGTGGCCAGCCAGGCTTGACGAGCTTCATCCAGTAACACCGAGGCGTAGGAGTGCTGTGCCTGCAGAAGCAAGCGTAGCGTTAGATCATCCCTCTCTCCCCGACATCGTCCCTCCAGCACCTCCACCCTCTCAGCAGCAGCAACAATGGTCTCCTGCCGAGTGCGACGGGCAGCCGTACACCATGCAATGTCAATGCTTCTTACAGTAGGTTTCATGGCTTCCCACACAATCACCGCGTCAATCCCTTCCGCCAGATTCTCCTGCCAGTAGCGGGCTATCGCACTGCGCATATGTTGTGTGTAGTCAGCTCGCTGCAGGTGCCACGAGGACATCCTCCACCTAAAGGGCCGTTGTGGCTTGCGCAAGTCGATCTGTACCGTAACAGGGGAGTGATTAGACAGCCCCCTGGGCTGAATCGCGGCCCATTTCACCCTGTCAAGGAAGGCCCCTGGCACAAACACACAATCCAGTCGTGAGAAGGAGCCGTGTACGGCTGACACATACGTATACTCACGCGCCCTGGCATGCAAGTGACTCCAGGCATCCGCCCAGCCCAGCCCATCAATCATTGCCTTCAGCCGCGTAGAGGAGGCCGCAGCCGCGGCCCCCCGCGAGCTCCGCCTGTCCAGGCTTACATCCACCACATCATTCCAGTCACCACCGATCACAGCCAAGGAGCCCGGGATCTCCGCCCAAAGGTCAAACAATTTCTCAGCCAAGGACCACTGCAGCGGGGAGGGGGGGCATAGACACAGCCAAATACCACTGGTTCCGAGCCAATCGTCCCTTTCACAAACACATACCGACCCTGAGGATCTAGCCAGTGACGTTCGTGAGTATACAACAGCCGTCTGTGGATAAGGATAGCTACCCCTCTCGAGCCCCTGGAAAACCCGGCATGGAACACCTGATGGAAACCAAATCGCTGAAAACTCAGTACATGTGTGTTTCTTGGAGGAGCATCACATCAGCCATATTCCTTTTACCCCACCGCAGTACCGCCCCACGCTTGATTTTGTCCAACATCCCCCGAACATTCCAGCTCAATATTCGCATAGAGTCATTAGGAAGGTCCTGCCCGGGGGTGTCAACCGTAGTCAAAAGGAACAAGTCTCGGAGGCCTCCAGGGCCCGACCCAGGCCACCCACACCATACCAGCCAAAACAGCAAAAAACACATGCAGCCCTTTCAGAACATCCACCCCCCACCCAGACCCTTTCCACCAACCCTGTGCCCCCAACAACCTGACCCCCCACCCCTCACCCCTATACCTCAGAAAACATTGAAGTACCTGTCGCGGCATGGGGGGCTTCAGGCCCAAAACAGAGCGCCTAAAACCCACCATACCAATGGATCTCAACTATTCCCCCCAACTAACAGAGCCGGTCCCTCAGGGTCACCCCCCAACCAAGGGAGGATCGGGCGGCCCAAACAAAGAGTACCCCAAACCCCTATTGTACTAAGCACCCAGATCTCATGGAAAGCGTAGCAGTCAGGTGCCACCCAGCTGAAGGTCCCATGTCCCACCATGACCCGGGTTATACTGCACCATTCGTCGTCTGCTCCTCCATCCAGGCCTCCGATCAAGGCCCTCTGCAGGTTCTACCAATGGAGCCAGACGAAGCAATGATATACGGAATCACCCCATGGTCAGTTTTCTTTGCCCGATTGGTCAGTGTCAGGTTGTGTCTCATTCAGTGGTTCCTCTCTGGGCCGGGAACGCCGTCGTGAGCGGGACTTCCGATGTCGTTTACCCCTGCCGGCGGAGTCGCTCCTCTCCTGCGATGATCCACGCGATGGCCCAGAGCCCAGTCCCGGCTGGGCGTTCGGTCGGATCCTGACTGTCTCATCCGTCCACTTGAAGACGTCCTCCGGGGAGTCGAAGAAGTGAGTCTTGGAATTGAAAACCACTCTAAGGCGGGCTGGATACAGCAACGAGTATTGGATCTTTAGGCCGCGCAGTTTGGCCTTCGCATCCAGAAAAGAACGTTGCTGCTGCACCTGCTTGGTGTAGTCCGGGAAGATCATGATCCTGTGGCTGTCGAACAGCAACGTTTCTTTAGCCCTCGCCTCCCGGAGTATGGTGTCCCTGTCGTGGAAGTTTAGGATTTTTGCTATGACTGGCCGAGGCCGTTCCCCCACCGGCGGTTTCTGTGCCAATGCCCTATGCGCGCGCTCCACCACAAAACAGCGCGACAGAGCGTCCGGGGGAAGCCAGCTTTCCAGCCACTGCGTCAGGAAGGCGTCCATGGGCCCCTTCTCGCAATCTTCCGGAAAACCTACGAAGCGCAGGTTATTTCGTCGCGCTCGCCCCTCCGCGTCCTCCACACGAAGAGCCAGCCCCTTCTGGATCTTCTCCATCTCCATCACTTTCCGTTTTAAATCGCCAACGTCTCCCTCCACTCCCGTGATCCTGGTCTCGGTCTCCGTGATGCGGGCAACAGCATTGCGGAGGTCTTGGCGCAACAACATTACATCGGCACCCACCGCACCAATTTTGGCATCTAACATGTCTCTGGACTGCGTGATGGCCGCCATCAGAGCCGCGTTGTCTGGTCCGGTGTTCTGGCCACCCCCGGCAGCCCCCGAGCCCCCACTGGGACCGGTGAATTTGTCGATTGGCCCCTGCTTGGCGGGGTTCGTGCCACCTCCGCCTCTGGTCATGGTCCGGATAATTGTATTGGGCCGCCCGGCGTCTTTGGTAGTCTCTCCGCACATCGTCACCCAAGAGCAGCCGCCACCCGGGGTGAGGCCCAGGACCCGGAATCCCGCAGGGCGCTTCACCACACCCGCCTGCCACTACCAGGCACGGTCACTGCGCCCGTTTCAGACAGTTAATGGCCTCATGCAACTTCCAGGCCTCAACAGCAAATGAGCCCGGCTCCTCACCCTCGGGGGCTCCACCAGTGTCCTGTGTCCATGGAGCACTCCGCCGCCGTGGGTGGTGGGTATAGCCAACCACCGGGACCAGGGCGGCCAGGCGATGCTGTTCCTCTGGACCTTCCCGGTCACCCAAGCTAGGCACAGCGCCAGGGGGGGGGAAAACAGACGCTGCAGCTCCACGGGCCGTTCCGCCAGCGAGGCGGGAAGACGAGGCGCCCCCAACAATGGCGCGGGCAAATCTCCGGGCCAGCTACCCCCACGGGTCACAGCGCGGGGTCCACAGCAGCAGGACGTGCCCCCTCTCCGCCGGCACACCGGCGCATGCCCGGCCGCCGCTCCGTCTCCGGCAGCCCAGGGGGACCCGACCAGTCCCGGGGTCCACGGAGCCCTCCGTCAGCGCCCCCTCCTCACCGCCTCCAGTAGTGTCCGCAAGCCGGGCTGCAGCAGGAGATTCCGCCGTCTGTACTCCGGCCGCTAGGCCCCTGCCTCCCGAGGCCCAGGAGCCCGCCAACGATCCAGCCGCCCAGGGACCAGCGCCAGCAGGCGAGGTGTGGCCGAAATCGAGGCCACGGCGGCCCACGCGGCAAGTAGGCCCGGCGGGTATCACTGCGGGTATTATCTGCAGCCGGCGACCGGGGGTCTCAAGATTACCACCGGAGGGTGTCTTCTGTCTCCGGCAGCCGCCGCCGTCGTTTTAAGGGTGATTGTGGGTTTGGGGAAGGATAACTCGGCAGGATAAATTGCGGGCCGGCGGGAGCTCTAAGGAGCCACGTCCGCCATCGTCGCCCTCGAAGCCACGCCCCCATTGCTTCATTATTTTGACATTTTTTACACACAGTAACACTGAGGAAAGATTTCACCCCATCAGTACCCATTTATGACCAAAATACAGCAATTCACATCAGAAAGATTTCTAGTCAACCTTTGAGAAGGGCCTTCCACTCCGCAGGAATACGTGCTGCAACATTAGAAGCTCACCTGGCCCTGGCCAGGAGAGGCAGGGTCCCTTAAAAACCTGGCGGTTTTGTGCAGAGTTAAGCAGTTTACCCATGCAGCTTTCCTCTCACCCCCTCCCTTCCATCCCTCTCTCCTCTCCTAACCCTGGATCCTTCTCTCACTTTGCAGGCCATTTTCTTTCACCCTAAATGCGTTTTTAAGGTATACGTTGTAAAAGTATGCGTTGTAACTTCATACAACCGGGTAAGAGGAGTGACTGCAGGGTGAGTGAGGTGACAGATGAATTTGGGTGCGGATGCAAGTTCAGAATGGGACGAATGAATGTATGATTACTGATGGGCTTGTTTGAGTAAGTTGCTTATTGAGCAGTGAGGGGGTCAGGTGAGTGACGTGTCACATGAGTGCAGGATGAGTAGTGTACTCGTGTGACTGCAGGGTGAGGTATAGGGTGAACAGCGCAAGTGCCTTGTGAGTGCAGAGTGATCACTGTGAGTGCAGGGTAAGCAGGTGAATGGTATGAGTGCATGGTGATCAGTGTGAGTGCAGGGTGAGCGTGAAAGTGAAGGGCGAGAATGAGGAGCGAGTTGTCTGAATGCAGGGTGCATTTCCAAACACTTGAAGTAACTCAGCATGTTCTTGGCAGCAGCATAGGGTTTAAGATCTATGTTAAACTACTGCGGCATTAATTGGGGATCGAGGGCGGAGGAAATAAATAATGTGCTGATCCTGCAACAAACTTACAGTCCTATGGTTAGGGTTGCCAGCAGATTACACCTAAAGCTGTATTTTAAGCACTTATCTGTGCATACTTCGAACAACAAATATAAATGGAAAGCACTTTTAATTGTGTTTTAGGGCTGCCTCAGTGATCACTGCCTGACAAAGAGAAAAAAGACAGAAAAGTCATAACTAATGCATAGATACTTTTGTATTTAAAAGTCTATATAGTGTCAAGAGGAGGCATTTCCAGGCTCTTTAAACAAAACAGGCAGGCATTTTTCTTTTGGCAACCCTACTTTATATTCCTTTTCATTAATGCATTCTCACACTACAGCAGTAATTGTAAAGTACAAATGTAAGGAATAGGCCTAGTGGGGGCCCAGGGGGTACTGAAACCAGGAAAAAAAACTAAGCCTCTGTAATCAGTTTACAAAGGCATGTAAATATGCAAATGGTCTTTAAAGACCTGTGAAAAACTAGGGCGTGCTGGAGATGACTCCAGAAACTGCCCAGCGAAGCCTAAAGCAGATCGAGTTACACTGCAGAGAAGTTGGGCTGAAAGGACGAGGGAGGAGGGGGGCTGAAGCCCTTGGGCCTGGGAAGAAGTATGACTGTGAAGGCGCGACCCCCTTTGCATCGCTCCACGGCCCCCCTGGGGGTCGCGCCCCACAGTTTGAAGACCCCTGCTCTAAAGCAAGCAAATGTTTACATAAAAATAAAGGCCTTGCACCGCGTGCGGTTGGCTGCAGGACTGGGTCCAAGCCCCCAACAGGCAGCTGTGCACGGTGTGTGGTTGGCTGCAGGGTCCCCTGCCCCAAAGGGGCACCGTGCCCTCTACCGTGCATGTGATGTGGTTGGCTGCAGGGCATGCTTCCAGGCCCCCCGCCTCTCACCGGGCAGCGGTGCACTGTGTGGGGTTGGCTGCATGGTCCCCCGCCCCTCATGGCCACCATGCACGTGATGTGGTTGGCTGCAACGCGTGCGTCCAGGCTTCTCCGCCTCCCACCGGGCCGCTGTGCACTGTGTGGGATTAGCTGCACGGTCTACTGACCCTCATGGGCACCCTACCCTCCACCGTGCACGTGATGTGGTTGGCTGCAGGGCGTGCATCCAAGCCCCCCCACCGTCCCCCACCGGGCAGCTGTGCATGGTATGAGGTTGGGTGCAGGGTCCCCCGCCCCTCATGTACACCGTGCCCTCAACTGCGTCCAGGGCTCCCACCTCCCACTGGGCAGCTGTGCATGGTATGGGGTTGGGTGCAGGGTCCCCCGCCCCTCATGGACACCGTGTCCTCCACTGTGCACGTCATATGGTTGGCTGCAGGGCCTGCGTCCAGGGCTCCCACCTCCCACTGGGCAGCTGTGCATGGTGTAGGGTTAGCTGCGCTGTTTACTGCCCTCATGAGCACCCTACCCTCCACCATGCACGTCAAGTGGTTGGTTGAAGGGCGTGCATTCAAGCCCACGCCTCCCACTGGGCAGCTGTGCATGGTGTGAGTTTGGCTGCACGATCTCCCACCCCTCACGGGTACCCTACCCTCCACCATGCACATCAAGTGGTTAGCTGCAGAGCCTAGCCAGCCTGAACAGCAGACTCAGCTTCTACACCCCCACCCGCCAGCTCCGCTCCGCCAGCCTCGCCCTCGTCGCCGTCCCGCGCATCCAACGAACTAACTCAGGCAGCAGATCATTCTCCAACCTCGCCGCCAAGGCCTGGAACACCCTCCCCACCCATCTACGGCAGTCCCAAGACCTGCTCACCCTCAGAAGGCTCCTCAAGACCTGGCTATTCGAGCAGTAGCAACCCCCCCCCCCCCCCCCCCCTCCCAGCGCCTTGAGACCCTCACGGGTAAGTAGAGCGCTTTATAAATCCCTGATTGATTGATTGATTGTGCATCCTGCGCCTTCTCTCCAGCAGCTGCATGTGGGAGACACATCCAAATGCACAAGTTACTACTTGTGTAACGATATATCTGTAAGAGACATTAGTTAGTATTAGATTCCTTACCTTAGAATATCCCCAGGCGTCAGACTGGATCCGGAAATTTTTGCGTAGCAGTACCCTTGCACGTCGGTAGGCGTCGTCTGCGGCTCCGCGTCCATCGTCGGCGTCGTGGGCGCCGTGATGATGTCGTCGGAGTACTTAGACGCCGCCTCCGCGTGCTGACGTCAGTTCTTAGACACAGCTTTTCCGCGCCAGAAACGGAGAGCCATGTTAAAAACCAACACTGGTGCCATTGAAACTAGGGCCCTGAAAGGGGGTAACCCTAACCCTAGATATTGGTTCGCAGAACGGGGAGGATGGGTGGGTCGGTAAGGAATCTAATACTAACTAATGTCTCTTACAGATATATCGTAGTAGTAACTTGTGCATCTGAAAGAGACACGTTAGTATTAGATTCCTTACCTTAGAATAGATACCCCAGCAATACCAACCCCGGTGGTGGGTCTGCGAACCAATAATCACACCAGAAAGTCCTGGAGAACCGAACGGCCAAAGAAGCCATCCCTCCGGACTTGGCTGTCCAGGCAGTAGTGTCTTGCAAACGTGTGCAGCGATGCCCACGTAGCTGCCTGACAGATGTCTTGTAAGGGCACCCCCCTGCCCAGGGCAGTGGTAGTCGCCGTGGCTCGGGTGGAATGAGCCCGCAATCCAACAGGGGGCTCCTTCTTAGCCAAGGAGTAACACGCCTGGATGCACAAGAGGATCCACCGGGAGATGGTCCTCTTGTGTACCGCTTTCCCCTTCTTAGCGCCCACGTAACTAACAAAGAGTTGGTCATCCACCCGAAACTGGCGTGTGTGATCCAAGTAGAATGAGAGCGCACGTTTTGGGTCCAGACGGTGGAGCCACTCTTCCTCTTTAGAGGGATGCGGTGGTAGAAAGAAGGTTGGCAAGGTGATAGACTGCCCGATGTGGAAGGCCGTGACATCCTTGCTTAGTACGCAACACCACTTTGTCCGGATGGACAGAAAGGAAAGGTGGAGTACAAGAAAGGGCCTGGAGCTCACTCACTCTCCTGGCAGAGGTAATGGCAACCAGGAAAGCAGTCTTCAGAGTAAGAAGGCGAAGAGGACAGTTGTGAAGTGGCTCAAAGGGAGCGCACATCAGAAACGTAAGAACCAGGTTCAAGTCCCACTGAGGCATCACAAACGGAACAGGAGGGAATGTGTGAGTGATGCCCGTTAGAAATCTATTTACAATAGGGGACTTGAACAAAGAAGGTTGATCAGGCAGCCTCAGAAAGGCTGAAAGTGCAGAAAGGTAGCCCTTGATAGTGCCCAGAGCAGAGCCCTGCTGGGCAAGAGAAAGAAGGAAGAGAAGAACCTCAGAAAGAGGGGCAGAAAGAGGATCCACAGCCTTTGCTGTGCACCATTCCACAAATCTGTTCCACCTGCAGGCTTATACCGACTTTGTGGAGGGACGCCTGGCTGCCAGAATGACGTTACAGACTTCAGGAGGCAAGTCAAATGGCCTCAACTGTCGCCGCTCAATCTCCAAGCATGGAGGTGGAGACTGGACAGGTTCGGGTGAAGGACCGTCCCCTGCTGCTGCGACAGAAGGTCCTCCTGAAGAGGCAGACGAACCGGGGGATCGACTGACATACTGAGTAGCTCTGGATACCAGTACCTTCGAGCCCAGTCCGGAGCCACAAGGATGACTTGGGCCCGGTTGCGCTTGATCTTCTTCAGCACTCTGGGCAGAAGTGGTATAGGCAGAAAGGCGTACAGTAGACCGCAACTCCACTCGCGACGAAAAGCGTCTCCGAGCGAGTGCCGCCTTGGAAATTCCAACGCGCAGAACTGATGACATTGCGCGTTCTCTTCGGTGGCGAATAGATCTAGCTCTTCCCATCGCTGAAAGAGGCCTTGCGCCACGTCCGAGTTCAGACGCCACTCGTGATCCATCATGCACGGACGGCTGAGCTCGTCCGCTCTGGCGTTCAGAGAACCTGCCAGGTGTTGAGCCACCAGGGTCACGCCCTGGCGTTCCAGCCACTGCCAGAGGCGCAGAGCCTCCTGGCATAGGGTCCACGACCCCACCCCGCCCTGTTTGTTGCAGTACCACATGGCGGTGGTGTTGTCCGTGAACACCAGCACTACACTCCCCCGGACAGAGGGGAGGAATGCCTTCAATGCTAGACGAATCGCCCGTAACTCCAACAGGTTGATGTGGAGCTGGGCCTCCGCCGGAGACCAGAGGCCTCTGATCTCCGCCTCTCCCATGTGGCCTCCCCAGCCCTGGAGGGACGCGTCCATCACAACTACGTGCTTCGGTTGGGGAAGGGAGAGGGATCTGCCACTGACCCAATCGCGGTCCGTGAGCCACCACTGCAGCTGTCTCGCAGTGCCCTCCGAGATCAGGACGTGGTCGGACAGGTTGCCCTGATGCTGGGCCCACTGAAACTTCAGGTCCCACTGCAGAGCCCGCATCCGCCACCTGGCGTGATGCACCAGTAGGATGCAGGAGGCCATCAGCCCCAGAAGCCGCAGCGTCAACCTGACCGAGACCCGGGATAACGGTTGAAAGATGGGAATCAGAGCCTGAATATCCCGGACCCGCTGTTCGGGTGGATAAACCCGAAACCGTGCTGAGTCGAGAACCGCTCCGATGAAGAGGAGCTTCTGAGAGGGGCACAGGTGTGACTTTGGCACATTGATGGAGAACCCCAGCTGGTGCAGGAGATCTGCCGTAGTCTGGAGGTGGCTGACGACTGTCTGGGGCGAGCACGCCTTCAACAACCAGTCGTCGAGGTAGGGGAAGACTGAGACCCCTAACCTGCGCAGATGAGCTGCGACCACCGCCATCACCTTTCTGAACACCCGCGGGGCGCTGGTAAGGCCGAAGGGGAGCACGGTAAACTGAAAGTGTTCGTGGCCAACCGTGAACCGCAGGTAGGGCCGATGGGCCGGCAGGACGGGGATGTGGAAATAAGCATCCTGCAAGTCCAACGCTACCATCCAGTCTCCTGGGTCCAGGGCAGCTAAGACCTGAGCCAGTGTCAGCATTTTGAACTTCTCCTTCCGGAGGAAGCCGTTGACATTCCTGAGGTCCAAGATAGGGCGTAGGCCCCCTTTGCCCTTCTTGGGTACCAGAAAGTAGTGGGAATAGCAACCACACCCTACTTCTGGCCCAGGAACACGCTCGATGGCCCCCTTGGCCAAGAGGGCCGTAACTTCCTCCTGCAGAAGTCGCAAATGATCCCCCGATACATGGTGGTTCTGCGGTGGCATGGCTGGAGGAGTCACCTCGAAGGGGAGAGTAGCCCCTTCGGACGATCTGCAGCACCCACCTGTCCGATGTGACAGTGCGCCAGTGGAGGAGGTGATGGCAAACCCTGCCCCCCACTGGCGTCACATGGGCCTGAAAGCACGGACTAGGAGGGTTTTGAGGCGGATGCTGCGGGGGAAGGTGTGGACTGACCTCGCCGTTGACCCCTACCGCCAGGACGGCGGTTCCCACGGCCGCCACCACGTTGGATATTACCCTGCGGAGCGTGGCTGGCAGCACGTGTGGGTACACCCCTTCCGTGGCCACGAAAGGAGTGATAAGCAGCCGATTGCTGGCGCGGGGCCGAGAGGCCCAAGGACTTGGCCGTAGCCCTGGAGTCCTTAAAGCGCTCAAGCGCATGGTCTGCTTTGTCGCCAAAGAGGCGACGGCCATCAAACGGCATGTCCATCAACGTGTTCTGGACATCTGCCGAAAAGTTGGCGGATCTCAGCCTGGCGTGGCGTCTGACCGCCACCGTCGTTGCCATCGCTCTACCTAGCGAGTCGGTGGTATCCAGCCCCCACCGGATGGAATATTTGGCTGCATCCCGGCCCTCCACAAGGGCTTGGCTGAGTTTGGCCCGTACCTCCAACGGACACTCTGGCAGCACATCCGCGACCGTATCCCACAGAGAGTGGGTGTAACGGCCCAAGAGGCACGCGGTGTTGGAAGACCGCAGTCCCAGACTAAGGGATGAGAAGATCTTTTTACCATACTGCTCATACCTCTTGGATTCCCTGTCCGGCGGAGCCGACGGGAACGCGGTCTGGGAATTGGAGGCCTGGATGACAAGGCTCTCGGGGGTGGGTGGACAGGAAACATGGGTCGCCCGGGGCTGGGCGGTGGCGTCTGGCCACGTTCCTATCTACGGGCTAACCCGTAGCTGGCTTGGACCAAGTGCCCAGAAGAACGTCGGTCAAGGCCTCATTAAAGGGCAGCAGAGGCTCGGCCGAGCTTGACTGCGGTTTAAGGACCTCAGTGAGGAGATTAGTCCTCACGGCCGCGACGGGGAGCTCAAGGCCCAAGGTCTTGGCAGCCCTCATCAACACCACACTGTAGGTTGCCCCCTCCTCCGAAGCCACGGTAGGAGGGGAGACAAAACCAGTGTCTGGAGAGGTGTCCAGGCCACTGGCCTCCCCAAGGTCTCCTGCCCAGTCCTCATGAGACTGACACTCTCGGGTCAGAGGGTCCTCAGACCCCTTCCAATCCCCTTCATCACCCATCTTCTGATACTCAGAGTTCTCAATCAATGGGGCCTGTTCATAGAAGTGAAACTCCCCAAAAGACGTCTGGAGCGGCGCCCATCGGGGCCGTCCCGACATCAGAACAGGAACGAAGGAGGCATCGGGGACGGCGCCGCCCGAGGACGGCGCCGGAGGCGACACCTGATGGTCCGACGCCGGGGAGGCCGTAAGGTCCACCGGCGAGGATCCAGATCCCGAAGAAGGTCTAGCGGGGTCCCGCGGCGCCTTGCCCG
Source organism: Lissotriton helveticus (assembly GCF_964261635.1). Taxonomy (NCBI): domain Eukaryota; kingdom Metazoa; phylum Chordata; class Amphibia; order Caudata; family Salamandridae; genus Lissotriton; species Lissotriton helveticus. Next base: position 1,950,115,294 of record NC_136068.1, read on the forward strand.
AAGGCGCCGGCGGTGCCGGGGCCGCTGAACCCTGCGGTGCCGGGCCCGAAGGCACTGGCGGCGTCGGGATTGTGGGGCCCTGCGGCGCCGGGCCCGAAGGTGTCGGCGGCGTCGGGGCCGAAGCACCCGACGATGTCGGGCCGAAGCCCCCGACCCGCTAGAGGCCCCAGACGGGTCCGCTAGGCCCGAAGGCGCCGCGGAGTCCGTCGGAGGAGAGAGTTTCCTCATGGCCATGAGGAAGCGCTCGATCTCCTCCGGCGTCGTAGCTTGCCCAGGGACCGGAGGGTGTGGAGCAGGACGCGGCGCCCGCGACTCCGACGGAGCCGCGTGGGTGGTGTCACCCGAACCCCCGGCCGCATCGCGAGAGCGTCGGGGGGAGTCCGAAGAGCGATGACGCCTCTTGGACTTCTTGAGCTTCTTACCTGACGACGACTTCGACCCGGAGGAGTGCGGCCTACTCTCGGAACTGTGGTGGCTCCGAGCCCGCGACCTGTCCCTCGACCTCTCGCAGCGCGGGACCGACTGCCGGAGTTCGAGTTGCCTGCGGAACTGCTCCCGCCTGGCTTTCGAAGAGAGGGCCCGGCAGTTGGAGCAGGCCTTGTCGTCGTGGTCGACGCCTAGACAAGTTAGGCACAGGTGGTGAGGATCCGTGACTGACATCGTGCGGTCGCAATCCTCGCAGTGCTTAAAGCCAGGCATCCCTACGGCACCAATCAGAGTCGAAGACTTTGAGAAATGATCAAAAATGATCCAAAAAATTAGTCAAAAATTGAAGGGTTACTGCTTTTTCCAGATCTGCGCTTGCTGGCGCGGAAAAAAGAAGAACTGACGTCAGCACGCGGAGGCGGCGTCTAAGTACTCCGACGACGTCATCACGGCACCCACGACGCCGATGACGGACGCGGAGCCGCAGACGACGCCTACCGACGCGCAAGGGTACTGCTACGCAAAAATTTCCGTATCCAGTCTGACGCCTGGGGATATTCTAAGGTAAGGAAGGAGTAGTTTCTGTCCTGTAACTCCAGTTCTGAAGTAGGGGTATCTCTGTTATAGTCATAATCTAGTGAATAGTCCCGCCCATGTGCGTGGACCCCGGAGCATTCAAAAATAATCTCTTAAAGTGTCGAAAAAATGCAGACCTGCACAGACACTTAAGAGAGAATTAAAGACAGATAATGCAGCCTATAAAACAGGCTACACTGTCCAGTACTTCAACTAGAAATTCCACCAATAAAATCCACAAAACAACAGAGCCTGTACAGATTTCCCTTGCTTCAGCAGCAAAAACCCTCTGGAATGATAGAGAGGAGGATCTGGACAGACAAGCCCCATAGGCTGCCATTATGTGGCTCAGAATAGGATACTGTGCCTTTAAGAGAACTTTCCAGAACTTCACAGTATCCCAGAATGCCCTGCAGGTCCCATTTACTTTCAGTTCTTTTTGAAGGCGTAAAACGCCAGACCTGTAGCATTCCTTACATGAATATCTCTCTCCACCGGGGAGGAGGGCGGGCGCTTATGACTATAACAGAGATACCCCTACTACAGAACTGGAGTTACAGGACAGAAACTACTCCTTCTGTAGTAGGGGATCTCTGTGTATAGTCATAATCTAGTGAATAGAATGGCAAGCCCATCCCCACACCAAAGCGGCGGTGGAGAAACGAAAAATAACACCACTATTGTGCGAACAGATTTCGCAGCGAAGCCTGCCCAACCTGAGCGTCTGCCCTGGCATCAGTGTCCAGGCAGTAATGCTTAGCAAAGGTATGGACCGACTTCCAAGTGGCCGCCTTGCAGATTTCTGCAATGGGAACATTACGAAGCAAAGCCGTCGTGGCAGCTTTGCCCCTGGTGGAATGAGCCTTAGGTTTGCCCCCTAAGGAATTATTAGCCTTTTGGTAACACAATTGTATGCAGGACACAATCCACCTCGAGATGGACTGTTTAGAGGTAGCAAGACCCGTCCTGACTGATCCATAATTGATAAACAATTGGTCCGACCTACGAATATCTTTGGTTTTATCCAGATAAAATTTCAACACCCTCCTAACATCCAGGGAATGTAAAGACCTTTCCGCTGGAGATGAAGGATTCTGAAAAAACGTAGGCAAAGTTATAGTCTGGTTGACATGAAAATCAGAAATAACCTTGGGAAGAAATTTAGGGTGAGTACGCATAACAACCTTAGCAGCATGAAATACAGTATAAGGTTCTTGGCAACACAACGCCTGAATTTGACTCACCCTGCGGGCCGATGTAATAGCCACGAGGAACGCCGCCTACCAGGACAGGTGCTGCAACGAAGCCTTATGAATAGGTTCAAAAGGCTCCTTCAGCAAATCTGGTCAGCACCACATTCAATTCCCAGGAAGGCGAAGGAAGCCTGACAGGAGGGAACACTTTCTTCAAGCCTTCCAAAAAATCTTTGATCACAGAGATCTGGAAGAAGGAAGTCTGTGAAGGGCATTTCCTGTAGGCAGTCAAATCAGCCAGATAAACGTTAATGGATTGGACATTAAGGCCAGACTGCGCCAGATGTAGTAGATATGGAAGGATGACATCCTCCTTGCATGTCGTAGGGTCATAGTCCTTGGACTTGCACCAGATGCAAAACCTCTTCCACTTGTAAGCATAAGAAGTTCTAGTGGAAGGTCGCTTAGCCTCCTTCAGTATGTCCATGCAATCTTCTGGGAGATTCAGATGGCCATATTGCACTATCTCAGGAGCCATGCGCCAAACTCAAAGACGAGAGGTTGGGGTGCAACATCCGCCCTCCGAACTTCGTGAGAAGGTCCGGCCTGCACGGCAGCTTCATGTGAGGAAGGAGAGACCGGTGAAGCAGGTCCGTGAACCACCACTGTCTGGGTCATTCCGGGGCAATCAGAATCATCTTCGCCCTGGATTGGGAGAGCTTGATGAGAACCGCCGGAATCAGGGGAATGGGTGGAAAAGCGTACAGAAAGCTGTCCGACCAGTTGATCCATAATGCATTCCCCAGCGTCCCCGGCTGGTAGTACCTGGAGGCGAAGTCTCGGCATTTGCTGTTTTCTGCAGTGGCGAACAGATCTACGTCTGGAGTTCCCCACCTTGCGAAGACTTCTCCTAGTACTTCGTCGTGTATGACCCATTCGTGGTTTTCCTGAATCAGTCAGCTCAGTGCGTCTGCCTGAACATTCTGCACACCTGGCAGATGGGTGGCCGTTATCGTCAGTCCTCGGGCCAGAAACCAGTGCCAGATCGCCTGCGCCTCCTGCGACAGGGTGCGTGATCTCGAGCCCCCCTGCTTGTTGAGGTAATACATCGTGGTCGTATTGTCCGTCTGCACAAGCAGAGAGTTGGTCTGGAAGGACGGGTGAAAGGCCTTCAGTGCCAAATGAACAGCTCTGAGTTCCAGGAAATTGATGTGGTAAGTGGACTCCGTCGGGGACCACGTCCCTTGAATCTGTAAGTCTCCGGAGTGCGCTCCCCAGCCCTGGAGAGAAGCATCCGTCACAATAGTCTGAGTGGGAATGTCATTGTGGAAGGGAAACCCTCTGAGGAGATTCTCCGCTGAACACCACCACTTCAGAGACTGAAGAGCATGCCGAGACAGTCGTATCTTGTCGTCCCAAGATCCTCTCCTCTGGTCCCACTGATCCTCCAAGCACTCCTGCAGCGGTCTCATGTGCAGCCGCGCATGTGGCGTCAGGAAGATACAAGAGGCCATCGATCCCAGTAGAGAAGACACCGTCCTCACTGTAGTAGATGGAGTGGTCATAAGAGCCTGAGCCTTCCGAGGAGTGATAATCGTCGCTCCTCCGAAGGAGACACGCTTGCTGACATCGTATCGATGGTGGCTCCCAAGTACTAAAATGCACTGGACCGGAGTCGGGACAGACTTGGACATGATGTGCACCCCAGCTTGTTCAATAGAACGCACGTCTTCTGGAAGTGCGCTTGAGCTTCCGAGAAGGAGGAGGCCTTGATCAACCAATCGTCCAGGTACAGGTAGACAAACACCTTGTTCTTCCTCAGGTGTGCCGCTACCACAGCCATGCACTTCGAGAAAGTTCTGGGCGCAGACTTCAGCCCGAATGGAAGTACCGTGTACTGATAGTGATTGGTGCCGACTTGAAATCGCAGGAACTTCCTGTGTTTGCGTGCAATGGGCACATGGAAGTACGCATCCTGTAGGTCTATTGCACATAGCCAGTCTCCCTGTTGCAACTGAGGATAAATCTGATGCAACGACAACATGCGAAACTTTTCTCTGCGAATCCACTTGTTTGCCTGTCGCAAGTCCAGAATGGGCCTGAACTTGTTCTTGTCCTTCTTGCGGACCAGAAAGAACCCAGAGTACAGACCTCTTCCTCTTTGAGACAGAGGTACGTCTTCCATCGCCCTTTTCCTTAACAGGATATCGGCCTCCGCCTGGAGCTCGCGCAGTTGATACTGCGAGCTGACCGGAGGAATCGATGGAGGAGGGCTGATGAACCGAAGACTGTATCCATTGCAAACAATATTCAGCACCCACTTGTCCTGAGTAATTTTTCTCCACTCTGCCAGAAAAAATTGAACGCTTCCCCCCACCAGAGCGGGTAACGGATGAAGGGGAAGTAACCGCTCAGGGTTGAGACCCGGCCGGCCCTTTGTTCACTGTAGAGGACTGTTGTCCACCTCTACCCTTCTGGCGCTTCTGGAAGGGTCTCCGGAACTGCTGCTGTTGTTGCTGCTGCTGCTGTCCCGAAGACTGTCCTTGTCCTTTTCCCTGTGCACCGAACCGTCTCTGGAACGGGCGGTAGGACTTCTTTTCTTTGGGCTTTTCCAAGCCCACAGCCGTCAGGGTCTCCGCCTCCGCCTTCATGCGGGCCATCTCATCATCGGCATGTTTTCCGAACAGTGTTTCACCGGAAAATGGCAGATTGGCCACCCGCTGCTGGGCCTCCGGCTTGAGTGACGTGAGCCTGAGCCAAGCATGGCGGCGCTGGTTGATCCCGTGACAGTAACCATGGGCCGCCAACAGCGAGATATCCGCAGCCGCGCTGATGACCTGGTTTGAAACCAGCATCCCTTCCTTAAGTATTTCTAGGAAGTCCTCCCTCTTGTCTCGTGGCAGAAGGTCCGTGAACTGTTCTAGGGAGTCCCACAGGGCACGGCCGAACCGCCCCAGCAAAGCCGAATCGCTGGATGCTTTCATGGTCGTGGAAGAAGTCCCACGGCTTTCTTTATCAGGCGGCACGGTGGAGGACGGGGAGGTAGATGTCGTGGAAGAAGTCCCACGGCTTTCTTTATCAGGCGGCACGGTGGAGGACGGGGAGGTAGAGTGTAACTTCCTGGCCGCCGTCACTATAACGGAGTCGGGTACTGGGTCCGAATCCGGTGCTCTGTACTTCTTCAGAAGTCGGGAGGGAGCAGCCTTCACCACCGCAGGCGTAAGGAACAGCTCCTCCGCAGGTTCGACCAGCCCTGGCACCAATGGCAGCAGAGGGCGAGACAGATGCTTCTTGTGAAGTGTCTCGAATATCACGGACGTCGTAGGTGTAGGAGCCGTCACCGTGATGCCCAATTTCGTAGCCCCCCTCAGGAGAACTGTAGGAGAGTGGGGTCTGCAATCCTATGGTCACCCCAGATTTTTGTTTTTTGCTTCACTGGTTTGCGACTTCCCCTGGCTGTGGGCCTGCTAATCAGACCCACAGCCTAGCTGTTCTCTCTCTAAATTGACAACCATGTACCTTATCAGTCCCTGTACAGTGTACCATAGGTACCCAGGGCATAGGTGTACCCAGGGCCTACCAGGGTCTGAAGCATGTATTATGCCACCCCTGGCTGGCCATCTAAACAGACACAACTGGCTGCACGACAGCTGGGGCAAGGTGGTGTAATCACCCTTTGCTTTAGATATAGTTCCCTATACCTAAACCTAAAATGGACACATATCTTCCTATCAGTCACTCCTATGGAAGGCCTTATCAATCCTGAAGGCAGAGTGCTTGGAATTATGTGAGATGGTGCTCTGGCATGAGCTGAGCCAGTTTGCAGCTTGCGGAACCAAGTTCTAATAGCTATTCCATGATAACGCTAGACCATATACTCTTTAAGTGCATTACAATCCTCGCCGTTAAATGCCAACTCTGGTATAACATTATCAAAACATGTCGAGTAAGGTGTCATACGATTTGGAATACTACCCCCTCGCCAATTCTGGCGACGGGGGTAGCATTCCACCCTTCTAGAGGGACACGACATGTATGTAACTGAGAACCCCGGTTAAAGTTAACTCGAGCCTTGGCATCACAAAATGGATGCTGCCACCACAGACACAAGTCTGACCTCCTGCTGCTGAGAGTCCTTCCAGCGAGGGTGGCTTGGACAAAGGGTTTCCTGCCTTGGGAGGTGCTAGCACCACCCCAGACAGGATTTTGTGTATTGGGTAGGGTAGGCTTGAAAGGAATGAGACATGCCCGGGGCACACAAGGTGTCCTGTGCATACACCGGTTCCAACCAGTTGCTGGGGCATCCCTGCCCCAGCTCTGGCGGGAAGCCGGACAAAGGATTGGGGGTGTAGCCACCCCCCTTACTCAGGACAAGGTGTCCTGTGCATAAACCGGTTCCAACCAGTTGCTGGGCCATCACAGCCCCAGCTCTGGCGGGAAGCCGGACAAAGGATTGGGGGTGTAGCCACCCCCCTTCCTGGTCCCACCCAGGGGAGGGACCTAGTCAGTAGTGCAGCCCCCTTTAGCAGGATAAAGGTAGGAGCTGGTCCCATTCCAAATCAGATTATCCTGAACATATTCTACAAGAAGAAACTCTGGACTTCGACGTTCTGCTCCACAGAAGACTGAAGAATCTCCCTTGTGGGCAAGGAGTGTCCACCCTGCACAAGCAGCCACCATCAAGCGTCCAGCGGCTTCCCTCAGTCGTCTTCCCTCGAGGATCCAGACTTCAGAGCCCGACGAGACCCGGATTCCCAGACCTCTCCGACCTCAACCCACATCTGCAGCAAAGCTGAGACCCGTGGGTGCGACGAGACACGTGGGACCGGCCATCTTGGAAGAAACTGCACTTCGCTTCCAGCACGACTCCCGAGGTAAACTCGACCAAGTACTTTGCTTTGGGGACTGAGAGGCCCCAGCCCCGAGCAGCCCCTGCACCAAAGATCAGCCCTCCAGCATCCACGAGATCTGCGTGGGGCCCTTCTGCTTGGTTCCTGCTCGACGCGTTGTCTGGTCACTTGCCGGCTGGCTAGTGGCCTCCTAGACAACGAACCTTTGAAGCTTTGCTGCTGGTCTGGTTGCTCCAGACTGGCCCTTGCTCCCTTCCAAAAGAGGGGCACCCCGGACTCTCCTAGTCCGCACCAGATGCTTTCTTCACTCACCGCGTGGGTTGCTTTTGCCAAAGCCTGTTGACGCCGATTCCGGATCCAACACCGCCGACAGTGAGAGCCTGCGTGGGACAGCTCGTGCCTCCATCCTGGTCATCGAAGACACCTCCTGGTCCACGTGGCTCCAGAGTCAAGCGTCCACTCTTCACCTGATCGCGACGACGACATCTGGTTCCTTCCCTGTTCCACTCCAGTCACTGGCTAGTGACTGTGAACATTGTCCCCTCTGCTTTCAGGTCTCCTTCTTCACCAATCCACCCTTGGATTGCACCGGACATCTTCCTCCTGGTCGCCTGCAGCATCTTTTCTTTCAGGCTCCATTGATTTCAACGCGAGAACCCGACACGACTTCGCACCTATGCACCCGCAGCCCGTGGGTGAGGTAACGAGAGCATTTCGGTGCTCAAGGGTAGTTTAACTGTCCAAGTGTCCAGTTCCACAGTCGTTTTTGTCCTACCTAGTCAGGATTGTCCGTACTCACCTTTAACTTGAACTGTACTGTCCATAGACGTTGTTACGCATCTCGCGTGTGAGTTCACACTCTGCACACGCGTTCCGTGGGCCTCCTATTACTTACCTAGTGTTAGGGTAGCGTGGTCCCAACGATCCTACAGCCTCTGGACAGCTCCATTCCTTCTATTGACTTTCACATTCCACTTACTTAGTATATGGTTTGTCGTGCCCCTAGGGCACCATTGAAATTTTGTGCAACTTATCGTATTTTTCAGAAGAGATTGTCATGTGCTTAGCCCTCTGACCTCATAAAGAGTTCAGAGGTGTTTGTTATTAATAAATATACTGTTTATTTTCATAACAACCTGTGTGGTGTCCTTTCATCTGGTATTCAAGGGGTTATATTGTGGTAAAACAGCTGGCTTCACATGCCAAAAGAGTTTAGCCTAAGACTGCTTTGTCCATGCTACCATTAGGATAGCTGGTCTATAAGGTTGACTTACAACCAATCACCATAAGGGTTGTTTGGACTGATACAAGGTGATCACTAGAACTAGTGAGCATCATATATCAGGCCAACTTCTCACATTGGTGTGCAGCCGTTGGGATTTGAGCTTGCTGTTGTTTGTACGACGTATAATCTTGAAATATCATTTGAAAGATCACATAAGGTACTATAGGTACATATAACAAGCTTAGAAATACTCTGAGTTCTACTGAACCAGCTGTTGTAGTAGAAAGGGCCTAGCACACCCTGACTACAACTCTTAGCAAGGGATCAGTAGGAAAACCCATAGTGTAGGTAAGTGCATCACTTGCACCACACTAGAAAGCATGTCTACCCATGGAGAGTCTGCAGAGACTCCCCTAGTGGTTAGTGACCCTCCACAGGTCCTTTCCAGATATGCAGCCCTTAGCTTCCAGGAGATGAGACAATTGTGTACCTCCAGGAAACTGAAACAGGGTTCCAACCCTACCACTCCTTTTCTGTTGGGTCTCTTAGAGACATATGATGCAAGAAAGGCTGCTAACCCAGACCTCTCTAATCCAGATAGGAGCATGCCCCCCTTAGAAGGTACACTTGGTGATCCAGACCTCCCTGAAACAGAGAATGTAGAGGAGGAGGAGGAAGAAGAGGACACCTCTGGGGATGAGGCAGACAAAGGTCCTGAGTTAGTCAGCAGACTTACAAGGGCCAACTTAGACCTACATAGGGAAGGATCTGGGGGACCCCCAGTACTGACCCTAAGCAGGCCTAACTTTGGAGTTAGGAGAGATAGATCTCATTCTAGGGACTCCAATAGATCTGTGCACTCTCATGCCTCTTCTCAGAGGAGAATGACTTCTCCCCAGAGGAGAATGACTTCCCCTCAGAGGAGAGAACATGAAGCAAGGATGAAACAGGCTAATTTGAGGATCCAGAGGGAAGAACTTGCCCTTACCAAGGAGAAGCTTGCCTTTGCTAGAGAGCAATATTTTTTTTTTTTTTTTTTTTTGAAAACCTTTATTGTACAGAGAGAGCTCACAAATACGGGCCTACAACCCACCGGGCTGGCCACCACATAGCAAAAATATCAAAAGCAATGCAAAGAGAGTTAGAGGATACAAAGGCATTGAAACAGGAGAAACAACAAGCATCGTAGAGCAGTCTCAGGAGCAAACAATTAGAAAGGTAGTTTTCTTTTTAAAGACGGGTCAGGGAGTTCAGGAGCACGACGGGCCGCAAGTCAAACCAGAGGGGTGGGGCCGCGGCGGGCAGCAACACAGCAATCGTAAAAATACAGGAGAAACAAATACGAAATAGCTATACCAATAAGCACCGGTCAAAACAACGGACATGAGGAAAGGCCATTGCACGCACTGTCCAATGCCCGCCCACCGTCGCCACCACCCGTACTACCAATCAGCAAAGATAAGGACCCAAGTACGGAAACAATACGAAACGCACCCCCAATAAAGGAAAAAAACCCCACAAAAGGGGGGGGGGGAGGGGAATGGGAAAAAGGAAAAAGAAGGGACTCTTACCCAAACACTCGCCCCCGGGCGACAAAACAGGAAAACAAAAATCCGGTACAAAATAGACAATAAAAATAAGAAGACATACCTAACAAATCACAATCATCGTAATACCGGAAAAATACCCCAGAAAGACACCAGGGGGACAGAAGACGAGACAGAGCCCCGAAAGAGGGGATACACAAGGGCCATAGAACCAAAAAGGGAGAAAAAAATGGAGGAAAAAGACCCCCCAAAAACAACAACAGACCCCTCCACCCACCCCACAAGCCCACCCTACACCCCTGCAGAAGGCTACGGCCAACCCCCCAGCAGCGTGCCTGTCGCCCTAAATAGAACCCGAAATATAGAAGAAGAGGAACAAGATAGAAACAAGACAAAAGGGGAAAGGACCAGGGAAGGGGAAGAACATCACACACGGGAGAGGGCGAAAGAACAATATTATCTGCCTCCATCCCGCCACCTGCAATAAAGGAGGGGTAGAGCCCACGGGAAGTTAACGATATTAGGATAAGTTTCAGGAGTTCCATGAAGTTACACAATATCATACCAGCACATATCGGTTATAGATCAAAAACGAGACTACCGCATATAAAAAGTCGTTTCAGCCCTGTCCGCTTTTGTCCAAAGTTGTAATCATCCGAACAAACAAAGACCAAACGGCGAGGGACACAGGGCACAGGAGAAGATCCAGCGGCAGTCCTGAGAAGAAACGTGAAAGGAAATACGGAGGATCCAGAAAAGTCATGGTACAACGTCCGCACCGCAGGCACAGTTCCAAGGACAGTTCCAATGAGGCAAGCCCAGCTGAATCGGCACCGGCGCCTCGGCCGGGGAGCCGACGCGATGAAAAACAGGAAGGATCATTGAGGCCAGGCCAGGATGCAAGCGGACCGCAGACCAGCGGCCGAGGCAACAAAGCAGGACGACGAGGGGCGTCGGGGAGTCTCCGACCCATGGATGCGGTCGCCGCCGGGGGCACAGAGTCCAGGAGCACACCAGCCGCACCCTGCAACGAGGAGGCCAAATCCAACGTCGGGGGCCCGCACAGTTCGAAAAGGGGGTCCGCCTCCACAGCGGAGACAGGCGCAGCCACGGAAGTCCGCCAGGAGTATAGTGCATCCAGGACAACTTGAAGTGCAGGAAGCCCTTTACAAGATCCGGCATCCGGGCCGTGTGGCGGGCCCCCAGTGCTCGCCCAGGCCCGGCAAAGACATCCAGGGTCGGCCGCCATCTTAAGAGCCCAGCAAGCCCTCGGCCGTCTGGAGCCCCAGCCGGGGCAACTCCAAAGCAAAAGGAGGTCAGCCGATCTGCGGCAGGGCGCCCCAAGGCAGGAAGGAGACCCACCAGAAGAAGGATGTTCGTCGGTCCCCTCGTGCCGCCGGCCCCGTTCTCCGAGCCCGGGCGGAAAATTCAAAATGGCCGGGCCGGGGAACAAAGGGGGGGACCAAGCCGGATAAATGAGTAGGCTCTCCTGCGAGAGGCAGCGTCCGCACCCCAAGGCCAAGCCAATCGGGTCCGCCAGCGGGCACAGCCGGCCTACACGTACATCAGCCTCCGCAACCAGATCCACAACGCCAGTAAGGGCCGACCATCGTGCTCCGTCTCGTCCCGGCGTCGCAAGGAGGTCCAAGCCAGTCCGCCCCGGAGGCTACGAAGCGAGCGGAATCGCTGCACAGGATCGACAGCACCCAGGATCACCGGAGCAACGGGTAAGTGCCTGCAAAGTGTCCTTAATACCGAAACACGACAAGGAGGGCTTCCCGGGGCAGGAGAAATACAGGATAAACGAAAAAAACAGGCGGTTGAACAGAGCCGAGCTAAAACGCGGCCATCTCGGTCGCGAGCTAGGCTCCTCCCCGCTAGAGAGCAATATTGAGTGGGGTAGTCCCCACTGGTGGCAGCAATATCCCTAAGGAAAAAGACAGGAGTTTTGATAATAGACACCTGAGCAAAATAGTGCCCTCCTATAAGACAGGAGATGATATCCACAAGTGGATGACTGCTTTGGAGAGAGCCTGCAAAGTACAGCAGGTACCCCAGAGTCAGTGGGCAGCTATATTGTGGCTCTCCTTTGAAGGTAAAGGAAGAGACAAGCTCCTCACTGTTAGAGATGAGGATGCTAATGATTACCAAGTCTTGAAAACTGCACTGATTGATGGGTTTGGCTTAACCACTGAACAGTACAGGTTGATGTTCAGGGATACCCAGAATACTCAGGCTCAAGATTGGACTGACTTTGTTGATTGTGCCACTAAGGCTTTGGAGAGCTGGTTACTGGGAAGTAAAGTTACTGATTACACAGGATTGTATAATCTAATTATGAGAGAACAAATCTTAAATAATTGTCAGAACCAGTTGTTGCATCAGCACTTGATTGACTCAGATCTGACCTCTCCCCAAGAATTGGGAAAGAAGGCAGACAGATGGGTCAGGACAAGGGTCAAGCAGCAGACCCAGAACCAGGGTGGTGGCCAGAAGAAAGCAGACCAGAAGGGTAATGAGAATAAGCAAACTGACCAGAAGTCTTCAACAGGGCCCCAACAACCTAAGGAGGGTGGGTCCCAAACTTCCCAAAAGAAGAAGAATGATGGTCCTAAGAAACCATGGTGCCAATACAGTAAAAGTAAGACTCACTGGTTTAGTGAGTGCACCAAGAAAGGCCAAACTCCTACCACTACTGTCCCTAAGACACCTGCACCCCCTAGTACAGTTAGTAGTGGTAGTGTACCTCCCAAGGCTATAGTTGGGTTAACCCTGGGAACTGAGGTGGGTTCTGACTTAGTTAAAATCCCTACTCAGGCAGTTCTTGTTTGTACTGGGGACATGGATATGACCCCTACTGTAAGTCTTAGTACTCTGGGCAAATACAGACAAACGCCTTTAATCAATGGAAAGATGGCTCAGGCCTACAGGGACACTTGTGCCAGTGTCACTATGGTGACACCAACATTTGTGGACCCTGACCAGATCATGCTAGGTTCAGACTACCTAGTGACCAATGCTAGCAATGTCACTACCAATCACAGTATGGCAGTTGTTAATTTCTCCTGGGGAGGGGTAACTGGTCTCAAGAGGGTTGTAGTTAGTTCAGACCTCCCAGTAGATTGTCTTTTGGGCAATGATTTGGAATCCTCACTGTGGTCAGATGTGGAGTACAGGACTCATGTAGAAATGCTAGGTCTCTCCTCACATGTCCTTGCTGTGACTAGGTCACAGGCCAAGAAATGCCCCGCTGAACTAGTGCTGGATCCTGGAAGAATGGACCAGACACTATCCAAGAGAAAGAGCAGTAGGGGTAAGGCTGAGCCTTCCCCCCTGCCTCAGGTTGAGGATCAGCCCTCTCAGGAGGCTGACCCCAAGACCCCAGAAGGAACTGTCCTAGAAGAGCTTGAACCTGAACAGGTTGAGTTTCTTGGGACAGGGGGACCTTCCAGGGCAGACTTGAGACAGGCCCAGTTAGACTGTTCCTCTCTTGAACCCCTCAGACAGCAGGCTGCTGCTGAGGCTGCAGGGAATGCTACAGGTGCCCATAAGGTATATTGGGATGATGGACTCCTATACTCTGAGGCAAGAGACCCCAAGCCTGGTGCTACCAGGAGGCTGGTCATCCCCTTGTCTCGGAGAGGTTTCCTTCTCACCTTGGCCCATGATATTCCCCTTGCAGGTCACTTAGGCCAGAACAAGACTTGGGACAGGCTTGCCCCACACTTTCACTGGCCTCATATGTCTGAGGACACTAAAGAGTTTTGTCGCTCATGTTTCACCTGCCAAGCCAGTGGCAAATCAGGTGGCACAACAAAGGCCCCCCTTATACCACTACCTGTGGTGGGGGTTCCCTTTGAGAGAGTGGGGATTGACATTGTTGGACCAATGGACCCCCCAACAGCATCTGGGCGCAGATTTATACTGGTGGTAGTGGATCATGCCACCAGGTATCCAGAAGCTATTCCCCTTAGGACCACTACAGCTCCTGTTGTGGCCAGGGCCCTGCTTGGAGTTTTCTCCAGAGTAGGGTTTCCTAAGGAGGTTGTCTCTGACAGAGATGCAAACTTCATGTCAGGATACTTGACTGCTATGTGGAAGGAGTGTGGTGTAAATTACAAATTTACCACACCCTATCACCCACAGTGCAATGGGCTTGTTGAAAGATTCAACAAGACCCTCAAAGGGATGATAAAAGGGTTACCTGAAAAGCTTAGGCGAAGATGGGACATCCTTTTACCCTGCCTTCTGTTTGCTTACAGAGAGGTCCCACAGAAGGGGGTTGGTTACAGCCCTTTTGAGCTTTTGTTTGTACATCCTGTAAGAGGACCCCTATGTCTTGTGAAGGAAGGATGGGAGTTACCTCTCAAAAAGCCTAAGCTTGACATAGTGGACTATGTACTTGGTCTCCGCTCCAGGATGGCAGAGTACATGGAGAAAGCATCTAAAAACCTTGAGGCCAGCCAAGAACTTCAAAAAGCTTGGCATGACTGTGAGAAGTTGGCCTGATGTGCAGTGCTCACTATTCTAGTGATCACTATATATCAGTCCAAACAACCCTTATTGATGATTGGTTGTAAGTCAACCTTATAGACCAGCTATCCTAGTAGCATGGATACGAGCAGTCTAAGGCTAAGACTCTAGAGGGCGTGTTAAGCCAGCTGTTTTACCATCACATTACCCCTTGAACACCCAGTGAAAGGACACCACACAAGTTGTTATGAAAATAAACAGTGTATTTATTTATAACAAGACTACCCTGGCTCTTTATGAGACAGGGAGCTAAGCACACAACAAAACTCTTACGAAAATACTTTAAGTTAGCACGTTATACACAAATGCCCGAGGGGCACGAAAAACCATATACTTTAAAAGTGGAATGCGAATTACTAGCAGGTAAGTAACAGTTCTAATAGGCTTTGGAATCGCTAGGACTGGACTAGGGAATCGTTAGATTACTACTAGGAGGCCCAGGGGACTCGGGTGCAGAGTGTGCACTCTCACGCGGGATGCGGGACAAAGTCTATGGAGGCTAGTAAAGGCAAAGTTAGTGTTCACGGGCGAACCCGACCTGGTGGGAAGAAAACGACAGTGGATCCTGACCCTAGGATAGTGAGGCTATGCTGGGACACCGAAGTGCCGAAGTTACCTAGCCCAGGGGCTGCAGCTGCATAGGTCTGAAAAGACGTCGGGGATCTCGTTGCCGGACCAGGAGCCTGGAAGGAAGAAGTTGCTGGCAGGCGACCAGTGAAGAAAAGTTCGATGGATCCAAGCCTGGATCAAGGAAGAAGGAAACCTGAAAGCAGAGGGGACCAAGTTCTTGAATCACTAGCCAGTGATTAAGTGGGCACCAGGATGGCACCGGGCGAAGTCACCGCAGTCAGGTGAGTGGGCGCTGCTGGGCTCTGCAGTCTCTCGGACCAGGAGGCGTTGTCGGCGACCAGGATGGAGGTGCGAGCTGTCCCACGAAGGTTCTTGCTGTCGACGTCGCTGGACCCAGGATTGGGCAACAAGTCTTGGCAAATGCAAGGCCCACGCGGTGGACCTAAAATGGCGTCTTGAGTGGACCAGGAGGGTCCAGGTTACTTCTCCGATGGAGGGAAGCAAGGGCCAGTCTGGAGCAACCAGACCAGCAGCAGAAATGTCGTCGGGCGTCGTCAGGAAGGCCACAAGCCAGCGGGCTAGTAGCCAAACAACGCGGTGAGCAGTAAAAAGCAGAAGGGCCCCACGCAGATCGTGGAGATGCTGGGGGGCTGCTCTTCGGTGCTGGAGCTGCTCAGGGTGGGGGCTTCTCGGACCCCAAAGCACTCACCAGGAATTCACTCGGCGGGCTTGCTGGAAAGAAGTCGTGCAGTCTTGCAGATGGCCGGTCCCTTGAGGTCTCGTCGCACCCACGGTTCTCAGCTGGGCTGTAGAGGTGGGTAGAGGTCAGAGGTGCCAGGGAAGCCGGTTCTCGTCGAGCTGGGCAGTCGGATTCCGGAGGAAGGACTTGCAGCAGACCGCAGTGTTCTTAGATGGTGCCTGCGGATGCAGGGTGACTACTCCTTAGTCACAAGGGAGAAATCTTAGGAAGAAGTCTTGAGTTCCTTTCGCAGAAAGTAGTTTCAGGATTCAAAGATGATCTGATTTGGAAGGGGGCCAGTCTCTACCTTTATCCTGTAAAAGGGGGCTGGCACGCGACTAAGTCCTGCCCTATGGGTGGGACTAGGAGGGGGGTGGTTACACCCACTTCCTTGGCGGGCTTTTCCCCAGCACAGGGTCTGGAGTGACCCTGGAACTGGTTCCAGCCAGCCTATGCACAGTGAGCACCGGGGTGCCACGTGCAGTCACCTTCCTCTAAAGCCCTGCCTACCTACAATACACAAAACCCTGTCTGGGACGGTGCTGGCACCGCCCCTGGCAGGAAACCCTTTGTCCTTATCTCCTGCTCTGGGAGGACTCCCAGCAGCAGGAGGGCAGACTTGTGTCTCGGTGGCAGCATCCATTTTGTGGATGCTAAGGCTCTGTCTGACTTTAACCGGGGTTATAGGTTACATGCATGTCGTGTCCCTCTAGAAGGGTGGAATGCTAACCCCGTCGCCAGAATTGGCGAGGGGTTAGTATTCCAATTCGTATGACACCTTACTCGACATGTTTTGATAAAGCGATACCAGAGTTGGCACATAACCGCGAGGATTATAATGCACTTAAGAGTATATGGTATGCGATATCATGGAAACGGCTAAGGGATGGGTCCCGAAAGCCGCAGACAGGCTCAGCTCATGCCAGAGCACCATCTCACACGATTCCAAGCACTCTGCCTTCAGGATTGTTAAGGCCTGCCATAGGAGTGACTGATAGGAGATCTGTGTGTCCATTTTAGGGTTAGATATAGGTATACTATATCTAAAGCAAAGGGTGAGTACACCACCTTGCCCCAGCTGTCGTGCAGCCAGTTGTGTCAGTTTTAGTTAGTCAATCCAGGGGTGGCACAATACATGCTTCAGCCCCTGGGAGACTTCTGGGTGCACCTCAGCCCTGGGTACAGGGACTTGGAGAGGGCCCAGTGCCAATTCAGTACCTAAGTACAATTTGGATAGAGAGAACAGCTAGGCTGTGGGTCTGATTAGCAGGCCCACAGCCAGGGAAAGTCGTAAACCAGTGCAGCAAAAAGCAAAAATCTGGGTGATCATAGGATTGCAGACCCTACTCTCCTACATGACCCCCCCCCAAACTTTGGGACAATAAACTAACCTTGACCAGGTGAGTCTTCTTGCTCTAAGTGGAAATACCTGGAGAGCCCATCAGCATTGCTGTGATCAGTCCCAGGTCTATGCTCCACTGTAAAATCCATCCCCTGTAGGGAAATGGACCACCTAAGCAGTTTGGGGTTTTCACCCTTCATCTGATTTAGCCACAAGAGGGGCTTATGGTCTGTCTGAATGGTGAAGTGAGTGCCAAACAAGTAGGCCCTCAGCTTCTTCAGGGCCCAGACCACAGCAAAGGCCTCCCTCTCAATAGCTGACCAATTTTTCTCTCTGGGTGTCAACCTTCTACTAATGAAAGCAATAGGCTGATCATTACCATCAAAATTCAGTTGAGACAGAACAGCTCCCACACCCAACTCAGAAGCATCTGTTTGGACAATGAATGGCTTGGAGTAATCTGGACTCTTGAGGATAGGTGCTGTGCACATGGCCTGCTTTAGGTCATTGAATGCTTTCTGACAGCTTGCTGTCCACTGAACTTTCTTTGGCATCTTTTTGCTTGTTAGGTCATTAAGGGGGGTCACTATGGACCCATAATTTCTGACAAACTTCCTATAGTACCCAGTCAGGCCCAAGAAAGCTCGAACCTGAGTCTGGGTGATTGGAGGAGTCCAGTCCTTGATGGCCTGTATCTTACTCTCCAGTGGCTGAACTTGGCCTCCACCTACAAGGTGGCCCAGGTATACAACCTGTGACTGCCCTATCTGGCACTTAGTGGCCTTGATAGTGAGGCCTGCCTTTTGCAGGGCCTCTAACACTTTCCTCAGGTGGACCAGGTGATCCTCCCAGGTGGAGCTAAAGACAGCAATATCGTCCAGATATGCTGCACAGAAGTCATCCAGCCCAGTGAGGACTTGATTCACCAACCTTTGGAAGGTGGCAGGTGCATTTTTCAGTCCAAAGGGCATTACCACAAATTGATAATGCCCTCCAGGGGTAGAAAATGCTGTCTTAGGTTTGGCTTCCTCAGCTAACCTGATTTGCCAATACCCAGCTGTCAAATCAAATGTGCTTAAGAAGTTGGCAGAAGCCAATCTATCTATAAGCTCATCTGCTCTTGGTATTGGGTGGGCATCAGTCTTAGTGACTGCATTGAGGCCTCTGTAGTCTACGCAAAACCTCATCTCTCTCTTACCACCCTGGGTGTGAGGCTTTGGCACTAGAACTACTGGGCTAGCCCAAGGGCTATCTGAGGGCTCAATGACTCCCAGTTCCAACATTTTCTGCACTTCAGTTTTGATGCAGTCTCTAACATGATCAGGCTGTCTGTAGATTTTACTCTTGACAGGCAGACTGTCTCCAGTGTCAACATCATGGGTACACCAATCAGTTTGGCTGGGTGTCAGAGAGAACATATGTCTGAAGGATTGCAGAACTTGCCTGCAATCCTGTTGCTGATGTTCAGTGAGGCTGCCACAAAAGACAACACCATCAACTGACCCATCATCAGGATTCTGAGTGAGCAGGTCTGGGAGAGGGTCACTCTCTTCCTCCTGTCCCTCATCTGTGGCCATGAGCAAGCTCATGTCCTTCCTGTCAACATATGCCTTGAGCCTGTTAACATGGAGCACTCTGAGAGGGCTCCTGGGAGTTCCAAGGTCCACCAAGTAGGTAACCTCTCCCTTTTGCTCAATGATGGTGTGGGGCCCAGACCATTTGTCTTTCAGAGCTGCTGGGGCCACTGGCTCCAGCACCCACACCTTCTGTCCTGGCTGGTACACAGTCAGTACAGCCTTTTGGTCATGCCAAGCTTTTTGAAGTTCCTGGCTGGCCTCAAGGTTTTTAGATGCCTTCTCCATATACTCAGCCATCCTGGAGCGGAGACCAAGTACATAGTCCACTATGTTGGTTGCAGGCTTTTTGAGAGGTCTCTCCCATCCTTCCTTCACCAAACACAGGGGTCCTCTTACAGGATGCCCATACAGAAGCTCAAAAGGGCTGTAGCCAACCCCCTTCTGTGGGACCTCTCTGTAAGCAAACAAGAGGCAGGGGATCAGGACATCCCATCTTCTCCTAAGAGTTTCAGGTAGTCCATGAATCATCCCTTTCAGGGTCCTGTTGAATCTCTCAACAAGCCCATTGCATTGTGGATGATAGGGTGTGGTGAACTTGTAGTTCACACCACACTCTTTCCACATGGCAGTCAGATATCCTGACATGAAGTTTGTACCTCTGTCAGAAACGACCTCCTTAGGGAAACCCACTCTGGAGAACACTCCAACTAGGGCTCTTGCCACTACAGGGGCTGTAGTGGTCCTAAGGGGAATAGCCTCAGGATACCTGGTGGCATGGTCCACCACCACCAGTATAAACTTGTGTCCTGATGCTGTCTGGGGTTCCATTGGACCAACAATGTCAATCCCCACTCTTTCAAAGGGAACCCCCACCACAGGTAGTGGTATGAGGGGGGCCTTTGTTGTGCCACCTGACTTACCACTGGCTTGGCAAGTGACACATGAGCGACAAAACTCCTTGGTATTCTCATTCATATGGGGCCAGTGAAAGTGTGAGACAAGCCTGTCCCAAGTCTTTGTCTGACCTAAGTGACCTGCAAGGGGAATCTCATGGGCCAAGGTGAGAAGGAAACCTCTCAGAGACAAGGGGATGACCAGCCTCCTGGTTGCACCAGGCTTGGGGTCTCTTGACTCAGAGTACAGGAGTCCATCTTCCCAGTATACCCTGTGGGCACCTGTGGCATTCCCTGCAGCCTCAGCAGCAGCCTGCTGTCTGAGGGGTTCAAGGGAAGGGCAGCTCAACTGTTCCTTCCCCAGGTCTGCTCTGGAGGGTCCCCCTGAGCCCAGAAACTCAACTTGATCAAGTTCAAGCTCTTTAGGCTCAGTTTCCCTCAGCTCTTCCAGATCAGCCTCCTCAGAGACTTGATCCTCAACCTGGGGCAAGGGGGAAGGCAAAGCCTTACCCTTACTGCTCTTCTTCTTGGGAGGTGTCTGGTCCATAATTTCAGGATCCAGCACCTGTTCAGTGGGGCATCTTCTGGCCTGTGACCTAGTCACAGCAAGCACATGTGCTGGCAAGCCTAACATCTCCATGTGAGTCCTCTGCTCCACTTCTGACCATTGTGATGACTCCAAATCATTGCCCAACAAACAATCAACTGGGAGGTCTGAACTGACTACAACTTTCTTCTGTCCCTTCACTCCACCCCAGGAGAAAGCCACAATTGCCACACTATGACTAGTAGTGACATTGATGGCATTGGTCACCAGGAAATCAGTACCTGGCATGATCTGTCCAGGGTCCACAAAGTTAGGCGTCACCATGGTGACACTGGCACAAGTGTCCCTATAGGCCTGAGCCATTTTGCCATTAATCAAAGGTGTCTGCCTGTATTTGCCCAAAGTATTGGGACTTATTTCAGGGGACATATCCATATCCCCTGTACAGACAAGGACAGCCTGAGTGAGTGTGCCAACTAAGTTGTCAGACCCCTCAGTACCCAAGGTTAACCCAACTAATGCCTTGGGAGTGACACTACCACTACTGACTGTACTAGGGGGTGCAGTTGCTTTAGGAGCTGTAGTGGCAGGAGTTTGTCCTCCTCTTTTGGTGCACTCACTAAACCAGTGAGATTTACTTTTGCAGTACTGGCACCACCTTTTTGACTGGCCTTCTTGAGTCTTCTTCTTCTGGGAAGCCTGACCCCCACCCTCTTTGGTTTGTTGGGGACCTGGTGAAGACTTCTGGTCATTTTGCTCATTCTTAACATTACCCTTCTGGTCTGCTTTCTTCTGACCACCCTGGTTCTGGTTCTGGTTCTGCTTGATCCTTGTCCTGACCCATTTGTCTGCCTTCTTTCCCAATTCTTGGGGAGAGGTCAGATCTGAATCAACAAGGTGCTGGTGCAGCAACTGGTTCTGACAATTGTTTAAAATTTGTTCTCTCATCATTAGATTATACAATCCTGTGTAATCTGTAACCTTGCTACCCAGCAACCAGCCCTCCAAAGCCTTAGTGGCACAATCCACAAAATCAGACCAGTCCTGAGACTGAGTTTTCTGGGTGTCTCTGAACAGCAACCTGTACTGCTCAGTGGTTAAACCAAACCCATCAACCAGTGTATTCTTCAGGACCTGGTAATTGTTAGCATCCTCCACTCTTGTAGTGAGGAGCTTATCTCTACCTTTACCATCAAAGGAGAGCCACAGTATAGCTGCCCACTGACTCTGGGGAATGCCCTGCACAGTGCAGGCCCTCTCCAGAGCAGCCATCCATTTCTGGATGTCATCCCCTTGCTTAAAGGGGGGCACTATTTTAGTCAGGTGTTTAGTATCTAAACCCTTCTCTTTATCTCTTGGGAGATTGCTGCCACCAGTGGGAGCTAGCCCACTCATCTGCTGCTCTCTTGCCAGGGCAAGCTTCTCTTTGGCCAGGGCAATTTCTTCCCTTTCAATCCTCAGTTCAGCTTGTCTCATCCTAGCTTCATGCTCCTTTCTCTGAGGGGAAGTAAATCTCCTCTGTGGAGGATTCCTTCTCCCCTGAGAAGAGGCATTAGAGTGCAGAGATCTATTGGAGTCCCTAGAAAGAGATCTATCTCTCCTAACTCCAAGGTTAGGCCCACTTCGGGTTAGTACTGGGGGTCCCCCAGATCCTAGCCCAAGTAAGTCTAAGTTGGTCCTAGTTAGCCTTCTGACTACCTCAAGACCCTTGTCTACCTCATCCCCAGAGAGTACCTCCTGATCCTCCTCCTCAACTGCTGAATCAGTGTTGTGGAGATCTGGATCCCCAGAGGTTCCCTCTAAGGCTGGCATGTTCTCATGTAACTGAGAAAGCTTTCTGGCATCATATGTCTCTAAGAGACCTATCAGAAAGGAAGTGGTGGGGTTAGACCCCTGCTTCAGTTTTCTGGAGACACAGATCTGTCTCATCTCATGGAAACTGAGAGCTGCATATCTTGAAGTGACCTGTGGAGGGTCAACACTGACCAGGGGAGTCTCAGTAGAGTCCCCCTGAGTCGACATGCTTTTCTAGTGAGGTGTAAGTGGTGCACTTACCTACACTATATGTTTGCCTACTGATCCCTTGCTAGAGTTGTAGTTTAGGGTGTGCTAGGCCCTAGGAGCTACAACAGCTGGTTCAGTAGAACTCAGAGTATTCTAAGCTAAGTTATATGTACCTTTAGTACTTATGTGATCTTTCACAAGATATTCTTAGGGCATGTGTGGTAAAACAACAGCAAGCTCAAATCCCAACCGCTGCTCACCAATGTGAGAAGTTGGCCTGATGTGCAGTGCTCACTATTCTAGTGATCACTATATATCAGTCCAAACAACCCTTATTGATGATTGGTTGTAAGTCAACCTTATAGACCAGCTATCCTAGTAGCATGGATACGAGCAGTCTAAGGCTAAGACTCTAGAGGGCGTGTTAAGCCAGCTGTTTTACCATCACATTACCCCTTGAACACCCAGTGAAAGGACACCACACAAGTTGTTATGAAAATAAACAGTGTATTTATTTATAACAAGACTACCCTGGCTCTTTATGAGACAGGGAGCTAAGCACACAACAAAACTCTTACGAAAATACTTTAAGTTAGCACGTTATACACAAATGCCCGAGGGGCACGAAAAACCATATACTTTAAAAGTGGAATGCGAATTACTAGCAGGTAAGTAACAGTTCTAATAGGCTTTGGAATCGCTAGGACTGGACTAGGGAATCGTTAGATTACTACTAGGAGGCCCAGGGGACTCGGGTGCAGAGTGTGCACTTTCACGCGGGATGCGGGACAAAGTCTATGGAGGCTAGTAAAGGCAAAGTTAGTGTTCACCGGCGAACCCGACCTGGTGGGAAGAAAACGACAGTGGATCCTGACCCTAGGATAGTGAGGCTATGCTGGGACACCGAAGTGCCGAAGTTACCTAGCCCAGGGGCTGCAGCTGCATAGGTCTGAAAAGACGTCGGGGATCTCGTTGCCGGACCAGGAGCCTGGAAGGAAGAAGTTGCTGGCAGGCGACCAGTGAAGAAAAGTTCGATGGATCCAAGCCTGGATCAAGGAAGAAGGAAACCTGAAAGCAGAGGGGACCAAGTTCTTGAATCACTAGCCAGTGATTAAGTGGGCACCAGGATGGCACCGGGCGAAGTCACCGCAGTCAGGTGAGTGGGCGCTGCTGGGCTCTGCAGTCTCTCGGACCAGGAGGCGTTGTCGGCGACCAGGATGGAGGTGCGAGCTGTCCCACGAAGGTTCTTGCTGTCGACGTCGCTGGACCCAGGATTGGGCAACAAGTCTTGGCAAATGCAAGGCCCACGCGGTGGACCTAAAATGGCGTCTTGAGTGGACCAGGAGGGTCCAGGTTACTTCTCCGATGGAGGGAAGCAAGGGCCAGTCTGGAGCAACCAGACCAGCAGCAGAAATGTCGTCGGGCGTCGTCAGGAAGGCCACAAGCCAGCGGGCTAGTAGCCAAACAACGCGGTGAGCAGTAAAAAGCAGAAGGGCCCCACGCAGATCGTGGAGATGCTGGGGGGCTGCTCTTCGGTGCTGGAGCTGCTCAGGGTGGGGGCTTCTCGGACCCCAAAGCACTCACCAGGAATTCACTCGGCGGGCTTGCTGGAAAGAAGTCGTGCAGTCTTGCAGATGGCCGGTCCCTTGAGGTCTCGTCGCACCCACGGTTCTCAGCTGGGCTGTAGAGGTGGGTAGAGGTCAGAGGTGCCAGGGAAGCCGGTTCTCGTCGAGCTGGGCAGTCGGATTCCGGAGGAAGGACTTGCAGCAGACCGCAGTGTTCTTAGATGGTGCCTGCGGATGCAGGGTGACTACTCCTTAGTCACAAGGGAGAAATCTTAGGAAGAAGTCTTGAGTTCCTTTCGCAGAAAGTAGTTTCAGGATTCAAAGATGATCTGATTTGGAAGGGGGCCAGTCTCTACCTTTATCCTGTAAAAGGGGGCTGGCACGCGACTAAGTCCTGCCCTATGGGTGGGACTAGGAGGGGGGTGGTTACACCCACTTCCTTGGCGGGCTTTTCCCCAGCACAGGGTCTGGAGTGACCCTGGAACTGGTTCCAGCCAGCCTATACACAGTGAGCACCGGGGTGCCACGTGCAGTCACCTTCCTCTAAAGCCCTGCCTACCTACAATACACAAAACCCTGTCTGGGACGGTGCTGGCACCGCCCCTGGCAGGAAACCCTTTGTCCTTATCTCCTGCTCTGGGAGGACTCCCAGCAGCAGGAGGGCAGACTTGTGTCTCGGTGGCAGCATCCATTTTGTGGATGCTAAGGCTCTGTCTGACTTTAACCGGGGTTATAGGTTACATGCATGTCGTGTCCCTCTAGAAGGGTGGAATGCTAACCCCGTCGCCAGAATTGGCGAGGGGTTAGTATTCCAATTCGTATGACACCTTACTCGACATGTTTTGATAAAGCGATACCAGAGTTGGCACATAACCGCGAGGATTATAATGCACTTAAGAGTATATGGTATGCGATATCATGGAAACGGCTAAGGGATGGGTCCCGAAAGCCGCAGACAGGCTCAGCTCATGCCAGAGCACCATCTCACACGATTCCAAGCACTCTGCCTTCAGGATTGTTAAGGCCTGCCATAGGAGTGACTGATAGGAGATCTGTGTGTCCATTTTAGGGTTAGATATAGGTATACTATATCTAAAGCAAAGGGTGAGTACACCACCTTGCCCCAGCTGTCGTGCAGCCAGTTGTGTCAGTTTTAGTTAGTCAATCCAGGGGTGGCACAATACATGCTTCAGCCCCTGGGAGACTTCTGGGTGCACCTCAGCCCTGGGTACAGGGACTTGGAGAGGGCCCAGTGCCAATTCAGTACCTAAGTACAATTTGGATAGAGAGAACAGCTAGGCTGTGGGTCTGATTAGCAGGCCCACAGCCAGGGAAAGTCGTAAACCAGTGCAGCAAAAAGCAAAAATCTGGGTGATCATAGGATTGCAGACCCTACTCTCCTACAATGACCAAAAGGCTGTCCTAACTGTTTACCATGCAGGACAGAAGGCGTGGGTGTTGGAGCCAGTGGCCACAGCAGCTCTCCAAGACAAATGGTCTGGACCCCATACCATCATTGAGCAAAAGGGAGAAGTCACCTACTTGGTAGACATGGGAACTCCCAGGAGCCCTCTCAGAGTGCTCCATGTGAATAGGCTCAAAGCATTTGTTGACAGGGAGGACATGGGCTTGCTCATGGCCACAGATGAGGGGCAGGAGGAAGAGAGTGACCCTCTCCCAGACCTGCTCACTCAGAACCCTGATGATGGGTCAGTAGATGGTGTAGTCTTTTCTGACAGCCTCTCTGAGCATCAATAAGGGGATTGTAGACAGGTTCTTCAATCCTTCAGACAAATGTTTTCTATGACCCCCAGTCAGACATACTGGTGCACACATGAGGTGGACACTGGAGACAGTCTGCCTATAAAGAGTAAAATCTACAGGCAACCTGACCACGTCAGGGACTGCATAAAGCAAGAAGTACAAAAGAGGTTGGAATTGGGAGTCATTGAACCCTCAGAGAGCCCTTGGGCTAGTCCTGTAGTTCTAGTGCCTAAACCTCACACCCAGGATGGTAAGAGAGAGATGAGGTTTTGTGTAGACTACAGGGGTCTCAATGCTGTCACTAAGACAGATGCCCACCCAATACCTAGGGCAGATGAACTGATAGACAAGTTGGCTTCTGCAACTTTCTTAAGTACATTTGGCCTAACAGCTGGTTATTGGCAAATCAGGTTAGCTGAGGATGCCAAGGCCAAGACAGCATTTTCTACCCCAGGAGGTCATTACCAATTTGTTGTGATGCCCTTTGGTTTGAAAAATGCACCTGCCACTTTTCAAAGGTTGGTGAACCAAGTTCTCACTGGGTTGGATGACTTTTGTGCAGCATATCTAGATGATATTGCTGTCTTTAGCTCCACCTGGGAGGATCACGTGATCCACCTGAGGAAAGTTTTGGAGGCCCTGCAGAAGGCAGGCCTCACTATCAAGGCTACTAAGTGCCAGATAGGGCAGAGTCAGGTTGTGTACCTGGGCCACCTTGTGGGTAGAGGCCAGGTTCAACCATTGGAGAGCAAGATACAGGCCATAAAGGTCTGGGCTCCTCCAACCACCCAGACACAGGTCAGAGCTTTCTTGGGCCTGTCTGGTTACTATAGGAAGTTTGTCAAGAATTATGGGTCCATTGTGACACCACTTAATGACCTGACAAGCAAGAAAATGCCAAAGAAAGTTCAGTGGACAGTTAGCTGTCAAAAGGCATTTGATGACCTAAAGCAGGCCATGTGTACTGCACCTATTCTCAAGAGTCCTGACTACTCCAAAACCTTCATTGTCCAAACAGATGCATCTGAGTTGGGTGTGGGAGCTGTTCTTTCTCAACTGAATATTGATGGTCATGACCAGCCCATTGCTTTTATAAACAGAAGGATGACCCTTAGAGAGAAACGTTGGTCAGCTATAGAGAGGGAGGCCTTTGCTGTGGTTTGGGCCCTGAAGAAGTTGAGGCCCTACTTGTTTGGAACTCACTTCAAGATTCAGACCGAGCATAAGCCCCTCCTATGGCTAAATCAGATGAAGGGTGAGAACCCCAAACTTCTTAGGTGGTCCATTTCCCTACAGGGGATGGACTTTACAGTGGAGCACAGACCAGGGACTGACCATGGCAATGCAGATGGTCTCTCCAGCTATTTCCACTTAGAACAGGAAGACTCACCTGGTCAAGGTTAGTTTAATGTCCCTAAGTTTGGGGGGGGGGGTTATGTAGGAGAGTGGGGTCTGCAATCCTATGGTCACCCCAGATTTTTGCTTCACTGGTTTACGACTTCCCCTGGCTATGGGCCTGCTAATCAGACCCACAGCCTAGCTGTTCTCTCTCTAAATTGACAACCATGTACCTTAGGTGCATTTACCAATTGGTACTGGGCCACCTTATCAGTCCCTGTACAGTGTACCATAGGTACCCAGGGCATAGGTGTACCCAGGGCCTACCAGGGGTTGAAGCATGTATTATGCCACCCTGGCTGGCCATCTAAACAGACACAACTGGCTGCACGACAGCTGGGGCAAGGTGGTGTAATCACCCTTTGCTTTAGATATAGTTCCCTATACCTAAACCTAAAATGGACACATATCTTCCCATCAGTCACTCCTATGGAAGGCCTTATCAATTCTGAAGGCAGAGTGCTTGGAATTATGTGAAAATGGTGCTCTGGCATGAGCTGAGCCCGTTTGCAGCTTGCGGAACCAAGTCCTAATAGCTGTTCCATGATAACGCTATACCATATACTCTTAAGTGCATTATAATCCTCGCGGTTAAATGCCAACTCTGGTATAACATTATCAAAACATGTCGAGTAAGGTGTCATACGATTTGGAATACTACCCCCTCGCCAATTCTGGCGACGGGGGTAGCATTCCACCCTTCTAGAGGGACACGACATGTATGTAACTGAGAACCCCGGTTAAAGTTAACTCGAGCCTTGGCATCACAAAATGGATGCTGCCACCACAGACACAAGTCTGACCTCCGGCTGCTGGGAGTCCTTCCAGCGAGGGTGGCTTGGACAAAGGGTTTCCTGCCTTGGGAGGTGCTAGCACCACCCCAGACAGGATTTTGTGTATTGGGTAGGGTAGGCTTGAAAGGAATGAGACATGCCCGGGGCACACAAGGTGTCCTGTGCATAAACCGGTTCCAACCAGTTGCTGGGGCATCACAGCCCCAGCTCTGGCGGGAAGCCGGACAAAGGATTGGGGGTGTAGCCACCCCCCTTCCTGGTCCCACCCAGGGGAGGGACCTAGTCAGTAGTGCAGCCCCCTTTAGCAGGATAAAGGTAGGAGCTGGTCCCATTCCAAATCAGATTATCCTGAACATATTCTACAAGAAGAAACTCTGGACTTCGACGTTCTGCTCCACAGAAGACTGAAGAATCTCCCTTGTGGGCAAGGAGTGTCCACCCTGCACAAGCAGGCACCATCAAGCGTCCAGTGGCTTCCCTTTGTCGTCTTCCCTCGAGGATCCAGACTTCAGAGCCCGACGAGACCCGGATTCCCAGACCTCTCCGACCTCAACCCACATCTGCAGGAAAGCTGAGACCCGTGGGTGCGACGAGACATGTGGGACCGGCCATCTTGGAAGAAACTGCACTTCGCTTCTAGCACGACTCCCGAGGTAAACTCGACCAAGTGCTTTGGGGACTGAGAGGCCCCAGCCCCGAGCAGCCCCTGCACCGAAGATCAGCCCTCCAGCATCCACGAGATCTGCCTGGGGCCCTTCTGCTTGGTTCCTGCTCGACGCGTTGTCTGGTCACTTGCCGGCTGGCTAGTGGCCTCCTAGACGACGAACCTTTGAAACTTTGCTGCTGGTCCGGTTGCTCCAGACTGGCCCTTGCTCCCTTCCAAAAGAGGGGCACCCCGGACTCTCCTATTCCGCACCAGACGCTTTCTTCACTCACCGCGTGGGTTGCCTTTGCCAAGGCCTGTTGACGCCGATTCCAGATCCAACACCGCCGACAGCGAGAGCCTGCGTGGGACAGCTCGTGCCTCCATCCTGGTCGTCGAAGACACCTCCTGGTCCACGTGGCTGCAGAGTAAAGCGTCCACTTTTCACCTGATCGCGACGACGACATCTGGTTCCTTCCTGGTTCCACTCCAGTCACTGGCTAGTGACTGTGAACATTGTCCCCTCTGCTTTCAGGTCTCCTTCTTCAACAATCCACCCTTGGATTGCACCGGACATCTTCCTCCTGGTCGCCTGCAGCATCTTTTCTTTCAGGCTCCATTGATTTCAACGCGAGAACCCGACACGACTTCGCACTTATGCACCCGCAGCCCGTGGGTGAGGTAACGAGAGCATTTCGGTGCTCAAGGGTAGTTTAACTGTCCAAGTGTCCAGTTCCACAGTCGTTTTTGTCCTACCTAGTCAGGATTGTCCGTACTCACCTTTAACTTGAACTGTACTGTCCATAGACGTTGTTACGCATCTCGCGTGTGAGTTCACACTCTGCACACGCGTTCCGTGGGCCTCCTATTACTTACCTAGTGTTAGGGTAGCGTGGTCCCAACGATCCTACAGCCTCTGGACAGCTCCATTCCTTCTATTGACTTTCACATTCCACTTACTTAGTATATGGTTTGTCGTGCCCCTAGGGCACCATTGAACTTTTGTGCAACTTATCGTATTTTTCAGAAGAGATTGTCATGTGCTTAGCCCTCTGATCTCATAAAGAGTTCAGAGGTGTTTGTTATTAATAAATATACTGTTTATTTTCATAACAACCTGTGTGGTGTCCTTTCATCTGGTATTCAAGGGGTTATATTGTGGTAAAACAGCTGGCTTCACATGCCAAAAGAGTTTAGCCTAAGACTGCTTTGTCCATGCTACCATTAGGATAGCTGGTCTATAAGGTTGACTTACAACCAATCACCATAAGGGTTGTTTGGACTGATACAAGGTGATCACTAGAACTAGTGAGCATCATATATCAGGCCAACTTCTCACAAGAACCTCCTGGAACGTGCTGTTGTCGTCCACCGGAGACACCCTCGTCTCCGGGGAATCCGACAAGGTCGGCGAATAGGATCGTGTCCTGGAGGAGTCCGTGCGGGATCTGGATCCCCGCCTCCTATGGCAACGCCGAGATCTAGTGGAGGATCTGCGCCGACTCCTTGATCTTCCTCTCCGTCTGGAGCGTGATCTTGACTTCCTAGGCCTCGGACGATCCGCCGGTTCCACCGGAGCGGGCGTCTTGGGTTTGACCGGGGCCTGCGGCTTAGGAGTCCCTTTGGGAGGAGTCGGAAGCCTGGGTAATGAACCCGACCTCGGAGGAACCGGGGGTGGCCTCTCTGGCACCTGAGGTAGAGGTACGGGTGGTGGAAGCGGGGGCAAAGGAGGAGGGGTAGGAGCCCTCGTAGGGGGACCCCTCGGCAATGGAGGAGGAGGCGTAACTTGCGAAGGCGTATACACCTCAGAATACACCGAGCCCGGTGATCCACCTCCAGCCTGGGACGCTGGCGAGCCTCCCATGGCATCCGGCCTCTTCTCCCGCTTCTTTGGCGTCGAAGAACGGTGACCAGATGGCGAGCGTCGGCCCCTCGACGTCGAGCGTCTCTTCCTCGGCGTCGACCACCTTCCATGCCTCTACGTCAATCTCTCATGCCTCGACGGCGATCTCAACCGTCTCCACGACGACCTCTTGCCTCTCGACGACGACCTCTTGCGTCTCGACGACGACCTCTTGCGCCTCGACGGCGACCTCCTGTGCCTCGACGGCGACCGCGTCCGCCTCGACGGCGACCTCTTCCGTCTCGACGGAGATCTACTCCTCGACGACGAGGGTCCCCTCGACGACGATCTTCTGCTCTTCGGGAACGGCGGTGTCGCTTCGACGGCGAGTGCCGACGCCGGGCCCTTCGACGTCGATCACTCGACGTCGAGACCAACGATGATGACGACGAAATCGTCACAGGAGACTTCGACAGCGGTCTGTGCACATCCCTCGATGTTGAACGTCGACGGCGCTTCGCCCCAGAGCCCTGGGGAGACGGGGAACAGACCGTAGTCATTCCTCTCGACGTCGTGGTCGGGGCAATCGACTCAGACGGAGAGTGGGCACGCTTGCTGGTCTTCCTGCCTCTGGGAAGCCCCCCAGAGGCCTCAGCATGGGCAGAAGGAGCCCCTCCAGACCTACCTTGCGCCTTCAGCCTTCTTTCCTCGAGTCCCTGAAGCCTGATCTTCTGTCTGTCCTTCAGGGTCCTGCCAGAGAAGCCTTGACAAATCTCACACTCCTCTGGGACATGGGAAGAGGGAAGGCAGAGGATACACACCTCATGGGGATCTGATTTGGCCTTCTTCCTGGAGCACTCCGGGCATTTGTCAAATAATGCAGGCATATTTGACATCAAAAAGGAGCAAAAACCAAGAAGAACAGCACTAAAGTACTTTAGAAGCACTCAAAACAATATTAATAGTGAAAAATCACCAATAAACCCTTGAAAAGGGAGAGCTCAATGCTCCAGGGTCCTGCTTGCAGGAGCCGGAAAAAAGAACTGAAAGTAAATGGGACCTGCAGGGCATTCTGGGATACTGTGAAGTTCTGGAAAGTTCTCTTAAAGGCACAGTATCCTATTCTGAGCCACATAATGGGAGCCTATGGGGCTTGTCTGTCCAGATCCTCCTCTCTATCATTCCAGAGGGTTTTTGCTGCTGAAGCAAGGGAAATCTGTACAGGCTTTGCTGTTTTGTGGATTTTATTGGTGGAATTTCTAGTTGAAGTACTGGACAGTGTAGCCTGTTTTATAGGCAGCATTATCTGTCTTTAATTCTCTCTTAAGTGTCTGTGCAGGTCTGCATTTTTTCGACACTTTAAGAGATTATTTTTGATTGCTCCGGGGTCCACGCACATGGGCGGGGCTATTCACTAGATTATGACTATAACAGAGATCCCCTACTACAGAATCTAATACTAACGTGTCTCTTTCAGATGCTTCTCCACCTCTTGCTCTCTCCAGGACATGGTTCACCTTCTCCGGAGTTGCAGAGGAGGGTCCTCAGATCTTGCCTTCACCCCATCGCACCACAGCTCTTACAAGGAGACGTGTGGAATGGTTTTCCATGCTTAAATGTCCTGCTCTGTATGACATGGGGCCTGTGCTGCCTCTTGCCAAGGAAAAGACAATTTTTACCGTTGAGGAAAGATCCCTGAGATGTCAGCCAATGGGAAGGGCAAAATGCCACCCATTCAAAGAGCAGGTGAGTCTAGAGCCCCAGGCGGAAGCCTGTCGGCTGCAGAGGAAGTTCTGTCCTCGTCACCAGGCATTCTGGGATTGTGTCTCACACTGGAGACTTGGAATCAACTCATTCAAAAAACCTGCCTCCCCCAAAATTGAGGTCGCAGACCACACCTAAGAGGGCATTTCTAATGAAGACAACATGTACTTTGTACACTTTAGTGTGTCAATAGTCCATGGGCTATTTTTTGGATCTGCGGACTCAATATACCGACAATGGTACTCGTTCTCCACCTCTTCTATACTAAGACCCAACAAAGGTGGCAACTTTTTTTCTCCACGGTTTCATTATCAAGATGTAGACACCCACGTCCAATAGAGCATCATAGTCTGTGGCCTCCATAAGAAGACTGCGCCCCACAAAGGGGACCAAACGCGGATCCGCGGCTACCACAATTCACAATCATGTACAGAGGCAAGATTCTCACCCACGCACACAAGGCCCTCCACGGCACCGGACAAGCAAACCTGAACAGCCGACTCAAATTCCACGCACCCCAAAGGACCCTACAACAGCCCAGCTCTTCTACGCTGTTTCCCCCACACCAGACAGACCAGATCGGGACGCCGCTCTTTCTCCTTCCTCGCAGCCAGAGCCTGGAGCGACCTTCCGCTCCACCTCAGACAGACAAGATCACTCCCCTGTACTGTCAGTGCTTCAAACAACTGACGGTACAGGCTCTCACACACAGCTCTTCAATCAGTATACATAGTGCTTGAATGAGTTAAATACACTGCTCTCACACACAGCGCTTCAATCAGTTGAATGTACAGGCTCTCACACAGCTCTTCAATCCGTTGAATGTACAGGCTCTCACACAGCTCTTCAGTCAGTTGACCACACAGGCTCTCACACAGCTCTTCAATCGGTATACACAGACTCTTACACACAGCTCTTCAGTCGGTTGAATGTACAGGCTCTCACACTGCTCTTCAGTCGGTTGAATGTACAGGTTCTCTCACACAGCTCTTGAATCAGTTGAATGTACAGGCTCTCACACTGCTCTTCAGTCGGTTGAATGTACAGGCTCTCACACAGCTCTTCAGTCGGTTGAATGTACAGGCTCTCACACTGCTCTTCAGTCGGTTGAATGTACAGGCTCTCACAGCTCTTCAGTCGGTTGAATATATAAGCTCTCACACATCTCTTCAGTCGGTTGAATGTACAGGCTCTCACACATCTCTTCAGTCGGTTGAATGTACAGGCTCTCACACTGCGCTTCAGTCGGTTGAATGTATAGGCTCTCACACAGCTCTTCAATCAGTTGAATGTACAGGCTCTCACACTGCGCTTCAGTCGGTTGAATGTACAGGCTCTCGCACAGCTCTTTAATCAGTTGAATGTACAGGCTCTCACACTGTTCTTCCATCGGTTGAATGTACAGGCTCTCACACTGTTCTTCCATCGGTTGAATGTACAGGCTCTCACACAGCTAGTCGGTTGAATCTACAGGCTCTCACACAGCTCTTCAGTCAGTTGAATGTACAGGCTCTCACACAGCTCTTCAATCAGTTGAATGTACAGGCTCTCACACAGCTCTTTAATCAGTTGAATGTACAGGCTCTCACACTGCTCTTCAGTCGGTTGAATGTACAGGTTCTCTCACACAGCTCTTGAATCAGTTGAATGTACAGGCTCTCACACTGCTCTTCAGTCGGTTGAATGTACAGGCTCTCACACAGCTCTTCAGTCGGTTGAATGTACAGGCTCTCACACTGCTCTTCAGTCGGTTGAATGTACAGGCTCTCACAGCTCTTCAGTCGGTTGAATATATAAGCTCTCACACATCTCTTCAGTCGGTTGAATGTACAGGCTCTCACACATCTCTTCAGTCGGTTGAATGTACAGGCTCTCACACAGCTCTTCAGTCGGTTGAATGTACAGGCTCTCACACAGCTCTTCAATCAGTTGAATGTACAGGCTCTCACACTGCGCTTCAGTCGGTTGAATGTACAGGCTCTCGCACAGCTCTTTAATCAGTTGAATGTACAGGCTCTCACACTGTTCTTCCATCGGTTGAATGTACAGGCTCTCACACTGTTCTTCCATCGGTTGAATGTACAGGCTCTCACACAGCTAGTCGGTTGAATCTACAGGCTCTCACACAGCTCTTCAGTCAGTTGAATGTACAGGCTCTCACACAGCTCTTCAATCAGTTGAATGTACAGGCTCTCACACAGCTCTTTAATCAGTTGAATGTACAGGCTCTCACACAGCTCTTCAGTCGGTTGAATGTACAGGCTCTCACACAGCTCTTCAGTCGGTTGAATGTACAGGCTCTCACAGCTCTTCAGTCGGTTGAATGTATAGGCTCTCACACAGCTCTTCAGTCGGTTGAATGTATAGGCTCACACACAGCGCTTCAGTCGGTTGAATGTACAGGCTCTCACACTGTTCTTCCATCGGTTGAATGTACAGGCTCTCGCACTGTTCTTCCATCGGTTGAATGTACAGGCTCTCACACAGCTAGTCAGTTGAATCTACAGGCTCTCACACTGCTCTTCAATCGGTTGAATGTACAGGTTCTCACACAGCGCTTCAGTCAGTTGAATGTACAGGCTCTCACACAGCTTCAGTCGGTTGAAAGTACAGGCTCTCACACAGCTCTTCAGTCGGTTGAATGTACAGGCTCTCACACAGCGCTTCAGTCAGTTGAATGTACGGGCTCTCACACTGCTCTTCAGTCGGTTGAATGTACAGGTTCTCACACAGCTCTTCAATCAGTTGAATGTACAGGCTCTCACAAGGCTCTTCAATCGGTTGCATGTACAGGCTCTCACACAGCTCTTCAATCAGTTGAATGTACAGGCTCTCACACAGCTCTTCAATCAGTTGAATGTACAGGCTCTCACACGGCTCTTTACTTGGTTGAATGTACAGGCTCTCACACAGCTCTTCAGTCAGTTGAATGTACGGGCTCTCACACACAGCTCTTCAGTCAGTTGAATGTATAGGCTCTCACACAGCTCTTCAGTCAGTTGAATGTACGGGCTCTCACACACAGCTCTTCAGTCAGTTGAATGTATAGGCTCTCACACAGCTCTTCAGTCGGTTGAATGTACAGGCTCTCACACAGCGCTTCAGTAAGTTGAATGTACAGGCTCTCACACAGCTCTTCAGTCGGTTGAATGTACGGGCTCTCACACACAGCTCTTCAGTCGGTTGTATGTACAGGCTCTCACACAGCGCTTCAGTCAGTTGAATGTACAGGCTCTCACACAGCGCTTCAATCAGTTGAATGTACAGGCTCTCACCCAGCTCTTCAGTAAGTTGAATGTACAGGCTCTCACACAGCTCTTCAGTCGGTTGAATGTACGGGCTCTCACACACAGCTCTTCAGTCGGTTGAATGTACAGGCTCTCACACAGCTCTTCAGTCGGTTGAATGTACAGGCTCTCACACAGCGCTTCAATCAGTTGAATGTACAGGCTCTCACACAGCTCTTCAATCAGTTGAATGTACAGGCTCTCACACTGCTCTTCAGTCAGTTGAAAGTACAGGCTCTCACACAGCGCTTCAATTGGTTGAATGTACAGGCTCTCACACAGCTCTTCAGTCAGTTGAATGTACGGGCTCTCACACACAGCTCTTCAGTCAGTTGAATGTATAGGCTCTCACACAGCTCTTTAGTCAGTTGAATGTACGGGCTCTCACACACAGCTCTTCAGTCGGTTGAATGTACAGGCTCTCACACAGCTCTTCAGTCGGTTGAATGTACAGGCTCTCACACAGCGCTTCAATCAGTTGAATGTACAGGCTCTCACCCAGCTCTTCAGTAAGTTGAATGTACAGGCTCTCACACAGCTCTTCAGTCAGTTGAATGTACGGGCTCTCACACAGAGCTCTTCAGTCGGTTGAATGTATAGGCTCTCACACAGCTCTTCAGTCGGTTGAATGTACAGGCTCTCACACAGCGCTTTAATCAGTTGAATGTACAGGCTCTCACACAGCTCTTCAGTCGGTTGAATGTATAGGCTCTCACACAGCTCTTCAGTCAGTTGAATGTATAGGCTCTCACACAGCTATTCAATCAGGTGAATGTACAGGCTCTCACACAGCTCTTCAGTCGGTTGAATGTATAGGCTCTCACACAGCTCTTCAGTCAGTTGAATGTATAGGCTCTCACACAGCTATTCAATCAGGTGAATGTACAGGCTCTCACACAGCTCTTCAGTCAGTTGAATGTACAGGCACTCACACAGCTCTTCAATCAGTTGAATGTACAGGCTCTCACACACAGCTCTTCAGTCGGTTGAATGAACAGGCTCTCTCACAGCTCTTCAGTGGGTTGAATGTACAGGCTCTCACACAGCTCTACAGTCAGTTGAATGTACAGGCTCTCACACAGCTCTTCAGTCGGTTGAATGTACAGGATCTCACACAGCTCTTCAATCAGTTGAATGTACAGGCTCTCACACAGCCCTTCAGTCGGTTGAATGTACAGGCTCTCACACAGCTCTTCAGTCGGTTGAATGTACAGGCTCTCACACAGCTCTTCAGTCAGTTGAATGTACAGGCTCTCACACAGCTCTTCAGTCGGTTGAATGTACAGGCTCTCACACAGCTCTTCAATCAGTTGAATGTACAGGCTCTCACACAGCCCTTCAGTCGGTTGAATGTACAGGCTCTCACACAGCTCTTCAGTCGGTTGAATGTACAGGCTCTCACACAGCTCTTTAATCAGTTGAATGTACAGGCTCTCACACAGCTCTTCAGTCGGTTGAATGTACAGGCTCTCACACAGCTCTCCAGTCAGTTGAATGTACAGGCTCTCACACACCGCTTCAGTCAGTTGAATGTACAGGTTCTCACACAGCTCTCCAGTCAGTTGAATGTACAGGCTCTCACACAGCTCTTTAATCAGTTGAATGTACAGGCTCTAACACACCGCTTCAGTCAGTTGAATGTACAGGTTCTCACACAGCGCTTCGTTAAGTTGAATGTACAGGCTCTCACACAGCTCTCCAGTCAGTTGAATGTACAGGCTCTCACACAGCTCTTTAATCAGTTGAATGTACAGGCTCTCACACAGCGCTTCTGTCAGTTGAATGTACAGGCTCTCACACTGCGCTTCAGTCGGTTGAATGTACAGGCTCTCACACAGCTCTTCAGCCGGTTGAATGTACAGGCTCTCACACAGCGCTTCAGTCAGTTGAATGTACAGGCTCTCACACAGCTCTTTAATCAGTTGAATGTACAGGCTCTAACACACCGCTTCAGTCAGTTGAATGTACAGGTTCTCACACAGCGCTTCGTTAAGTTGAATGTACAGGCTCTCAGACAGCTCTCCAGTCAGTTGAATGTACAGGCTCTCACACAGCTCTTCAGTCGGTTGAATGTACAGGCTCTCACAGCTCTTCAGTCGGTTGAATGTACAGGCTCTCACATAGCTCTTCAGTCGGTTGAATGTACAGGCTCTCACACAGCTCTTCAGTCGGTTGAATGTACAGGCTCTCATACAGCTCTTCAGTCGGTTGAATGTACAGGCTCTCACAGCTCTTCAGTCGGTTGAATGTACAGGCTCTCACATAGCTCTTCAGTCGGTTGAATGTACAGGCTCTCACACAGCTCTTCAGTCGGTTGAATGTACAGGCTCTCACACAGCTCTCCAGTCAGTTGAATGTACAGGCACTCACACAGCTCTTCAATCAGTTGAATGTACAGGCTCTCACACACAGCTCTTCAGTCGGTTGAATGAACAGGCTCTCACACACAGCACTTCAATCAGTTAAATGTACAGGCTCTCACACAGCTCTTCAGTGTGTTGAATGTACAGGCTCTCACACAGCTCTACAGTCAGTTGAATGTACAGGCTCTCACACAGCTCTTCAGTCGGTTGAATGTACAGGCTCTCACACAGCTCTTCAGTCGGTTGAATGTACAGGCTCTCACACAGCTCTTCAGTCGGTTGAATGTACAGGCTCTCACACAGCTCTTCAGTCGGTTGAATGTACAGGCTCTCATACAGCTCTTCAGTCGGTTGAATGTACAGGCTCTCACAGCTCTTCAGTCGGTTGAATGTACAGGCTCTCACATAGCTCTTCAGTCAGTTGAATGTACAGGCTCTCACACAGCTCTTCAGTCGGTTGAAGGTACAGGCTCTCACAGCTCTTCAGTCGGTTGAATGTACAGGCTCTCACATAGCTCTTCAGTCGGTTGAATGTACAGGCTCTCACACTGCTCTTCAGTCGGTTGAATGTACAGGCTCTCACACAGCTCTTCAGTCGGTTGAATGTACAGGCTCTCACACAGCTCTTCAGTCGGTTGAATGTACAGGCACTCACACAGCTCTTCAATCTGTTGAATGTACAGGCACTCACACTGCTCTTCAATCGCTTGAATGTACAGGCACTCACACAGCTCTTCAATCGGTTGAATGTACAGGCACTCACACAGCTCTTCAATCTGTTGAATGTACAGGCACTCACACTGCTCTTCAGTCGGTTGAATGTACAGGCTCTCACACAGCGCTTCAATTGGTTGAATGTACAGGCACTCACACAGCTCTTCAGTCAGTTGAATGTACAGGCTCTCACACAGCTCTTCAGTCGGTTGAATGTACAGGCTCTCACACACAGCTCTTCAGTCAGTTGAATGTATAGGCTCTCACACAGCTCTTCAGTCGGTTGAATGTACAGGCTCTCACACAGCGCTTCAATCAGTTGAATGTACAGGCTCTTACACAGCTCTTCAGTCGGTTGAATGTACAGGCTCTCACACAGCGCTTCAATCAGTTGAATGTACAGGCTCTCACACAGCTCTTCAGTCGGTTGAAAGTACAGGCTCTCACACAGCGCTTCAATTGGTTGAATGTACAGGCTCTCACACAGCTCTTCAGTCAGTTGAATGTACGGGCTCTCACACACAGCTCTTCAGTCAGTTGAATGTATAGGCTCTCACACAGCTCTTCAGTCAGTTGAATGTACGGGCTATCACACATAGCTCTTCAGTCGGTTGAATGTACAGGCTCTCACACAGCTCTTCAGTCGGTTGAATGTACAGGCTCACACACTGCTCTTCAGTCGGTTGAATGTACAGGCTCTCACACAGCTCTTCAGTCGGTTGAATGTACAGGCTCTCACACAGCTCTTCAGTCGGTTGAATGTACAGGCTCTCACAGCTCTTCAGTCGGTTGAATGTACAGGCTCTCACACAGCTCTTCAGTCGGTTGAATGTACAGGCTCTCATACAGCTCTTCAGTCGGTTGAATGTACAGGCTCTCACAGCTCTTCAGTCGGTTGAATGTACAGGCTCTCACACAGCGCTTCAATCAGTTGAATGTACAGGCTCTCACACAGCTCTTCAGTCGGTTGAAAGTACAGGCTCTCACACAGCGCTTCAATTGGTTGAATGTACAGGCTCTCACACAGCTCTTCAGTCAGTTGAATGTACGGGCTCTCACACACAGCTCTTCAGTCAGTTGAATGTATAGGCTCTCACACAGCTCTTCAGTCAGTTGAATGTACGGGCTATCACACATAGCTCTTCAGTCGGTTGAATGTACAGGCTCTCACACAGCTCTTCAGTCGGTTGAATGTACAGGCTCACACACTGCTCTTCAGTCGGTTGAATGTACAGGCTCTCACACAGCTCTTCAGTCGGTTGAATGTACAGGCTCTCACACAGCTCTTCAGTCGGTTGAATGTACAGGCTCTCACAGCTCTTCAGTCGGTTGAATGTACAGGCTCTCACACAGCTCTTCAGTCGGTTGAATGTACAGGCTCTCATACAGCTCTTCAGTCGGTTGAATGTACAGGCTCTCACAGCTCTTCAGTCGGTTGAATGTACAGGCTCTCACATAGCTCTTCAGTCGGTTGAATGTACAGGCTCTCACACAGCTCTTCAGTCGGTTGAATGTACAGGCTCTCACACAGCTCTTCAGTCGGTTGAATGTACAGGCTCTCACACAGCTCTTCAGTCGGTTGCATGTACAGGCTCTCACACAGCTCTTCAGTCGGTTGAATGTACAGGCTCTCACACAGCTCTTCAATCGGTTGAATGTACAGGCACTCACACAGCTCTTCAATCTGTTGAATGTACAGGCACTCACACTGCTCTTCAATCGGTTGAATGTACAGGCACTCACACAGCTCTTCAATCGGTTGAATGTACAGGCACTCACACAGCTCTTCAATCTGTTGAATGTACAGGCACTCACACTGCTCTTCAGTCGGTTGAATGTACAGGCTCTCACACAGCGCTTCAATTGGTTGAATGTACAGGCTCTCACACAGCTCTTCAGTCGGTTGAATGTACAGGCTCTCACACACAGCTCTTCAGTCAGTTGAATGTATAGGCTCTCACACAGCTCTTCAGTCGGTTGAATGTACAGGCTCTCACACAGCGCTTCAATCAGTTGAATGTACAGGCTCTCACACAGCTCTTCAGTCGGTTGAATGTACAGGCTCTCACACAGCGCTTCAATCAGTTGAATGTACAGGCTCTCACACAGCTCTTCAGTCGGTTGAAAGTACAGGCTCTCACACAGCGCTTCAATTGGTTGAATGTACAGGCTCTCATACAGCTCTTCAGTCGGTTGAATGTACAGGCTCTCACAGCTCTTCAGTCGGTTGAATGTACAGGCTCTCACATAGCTCTTCAGTCGGTTGAATGTACAGGCTCTCACACAGCTCTTCAGTCGGTTGAAGGTACAGGCTCTCACAGCTCTTCAGTCGGTTGAATGTACAGGCTCTCACATAGCTCTTCAGTCGGTTGAATGTACAGGCTCTCACACTGCTCTTCAGTCGGTTGAATGTACAGGCTCTCACACAGCTCTTCAGTCGGTTGAATGTACAGGCTCTCACACAGCTCTTCAGTCGGTTGAATGTACAGGCACTCACACAGCTCTTCAATC
Source organism: Lissotriton helveticus (assembly GCF_964261635.1). Taxonomy (NCBI): domain Eukaryota; kingdom Metazoa; phylum Chordata; class Amphibia; order Caudata; family Salamandridae; genus Lissotriton; species Lissotriton helveticus. Next base: position 1,950,155,962 of record NC_136068.1, read on the forward strand.
TGTTGAATGTACAGGCACTCACACTGCTCTTCAATCGGTTCAATGTACAGGCACTCACACAGCTCTTCAATCGGTTGAATGTACAGGCACTCACACAGCTCTTCAATCTGTTGAATGTACAGGCACTCACACTGCTCTTTAGTCGGTTGAATGTACAGGCTCTCACACAGCTCTTCAGTCAGTTGAATGTACAGGCTCTCACACAGCTCTTCAGTCGGTTGAATGTACAGGCTCTCACACAGCTCTTCAATCAGTTGAATGTACAGGCTCTCACACAGCCCTTCAGTCGGTTGAATGTACAGGTTCTCACACAGCTCTTCAGTCGGTTGAATGTACAGGCTCTCACACAGCTCTTTAATCAGGTGAATGTACAGGCTCTCACACAGCTCTTCAGTCGGTTGAATGTATAGGCTCTCACACAGCTCTTCAGTCAGTTGAATGTACAGGCACTCACACAGCTCTTCAATCAGTTGAATGTACAGGCTCTCACACACAGCTCTTCAGTCGGTTGAATGAACAGGCTCTCTCACAGCTCTTCAGTGGGTTGAATGTACAGGCTCTCACACAGCTCTACAGTCAGTTGAATGTACAGGCTCTCACACAGCTCTTCAGTCGGTTGAATGTACAGGCTCTCACACAGCTCTTCAATCAGTTGAATGTACAGGCTCTCACACAGCCCTTCAGTCGGTTGAATGTACAGGCTCTCACACAGCTCTTCAGTCGGTTGAATGTAGGGGCTCTCACACAGCTCTTCAGTCAGTTGAATGTACAGGCTCTCACACAGCTCTTCAGTCGGTTGAATGTACAGGCTCTCACACAGCTCTTCAATCAGTTGAATGTACAGGCTCTCACACAGCCCTTCAGTCGGTTGAATGTACAGGCTCTCACACAGCTCTTCAGTCGGTTGAATGTACAGGCTCTCACACAGCTCTTTAATCAGTTGAATGTACAGGCTCTCACACAGCTCTTCAGTCGGTTGAATGTACAGGTTCTCACACAGCTCTCCAGTCAGTTGAATGTACAGGCTCTCACACAGCTCTTTAATCAGTTGAATGTACAGGCTCTAACACACCGCTTCAGTCAGTTGAATGTACAGGTTCTCACACAGCGCTTCGTTAAGTTGAATGTACAGGCTCTCACACAGCTCTCCAGTCAGTTGAATGTACAGGCTCTCACACAGCTCTTTAATCAGTTGAATGTACAGGCTCTCACACACAGCTCTTCAGTCGGTTGAATGTACAGGCTCTCACACAGCGCTTCAATCAGTTGAATGTACAGGTTCTCACACAGCTCTTCAGTCGGTTGAATGTACAGGCTCTCACACAGCTCTTCAGTCAGTTGAATGTATAGGCTCTCACACAGCTATTCAATCAGGTGAATGTACAGGCTCTCACACAGCTCTTCAGTCGGTTGAATGTATAGGCTCTCACACAGCTCTTCAGTCAGTTGAATGTACAGGCACTCACACAGCTCTTCAATCAGTTGAATGTACAGGCTCTCACACACAGCTCTTCAGTCGGTTGAATGAACAGGCTCTCTCACAGCTCTTCAGTGGGTTGAATGTACAGGCTCTCACACAGCTCTACAGTCAGTTGAATGTACAGGCTCTCACACAGCTCTTCAGTCGGTTGAATGTACAGGCTCTCACACAGCGCTTCAATCAGTTGAATGTACAGGCTCTCACACAGCTCTTCAATCAGTTGAATGTACAGGCTCTCACACAGCCCTTCAGTCGGTTGAATGTACAGGTTCTCACACAGCTCTTCAGTCGGTTGAATGTACAGGCTCTCACACAGCTCTTTAATCAGTTGAATGTACAGGCTCTCACACAGCTCTTCAGTCGGTTGAATGTACAGGCTCTCACACAGCTCTCCAGTCAGTTGAATGTACAGGCTCTCACACACCGCTTCAGTCAGTTGAATGTACAGGTTCTCACACAGCTCTCCAGTCAGTTGAATGTACAGGCTCTCACACAGCTCTTCAGTCGGTTGAATGTACAGGCTCTCACACAGCGCTTCGTTAAGTTGAATGTACAGGCTCTCACACAGCTCTCCAGTCAGTTGAATGTACAGGCTCTCACACAGCTCTTTGATCAGTTGAATGTACAGGCTCTCACACAGCGCTTCAGTCAGTTGAATGTACAGGCTCTCACACTGCGCTTCAGTCAGTTGAATGTACAGGCTCTCACACAGCTCTTTAATCAGTTGAATGTACAGGCTCTCATACAGCTCTTCTGTCGGTTGAATGTACAGGCTCTCACAGCTCTTCAGTCGGTTGAATGTACAGGCTCTCACATAGCTCTTCAGTCGGTTGAATGTACAGGCTCTAACACAGCTCTTCAGTCGGTTGAATGTACAGGCTCTCACACAGCTCTTCAGCCGGTTGAATGTACAGGCTCTCACACAGCGCTTCAGTCAGTTGAATGTACAGGCTCTCACACAGCTCTTTAATCAGTTGAATGTACAGGCTCTCATACAGCTCTTCTGTCGGTTGAATGTACAGGCTCTCACAGCTCTTCAGTCGGTTGAATGTACAGGCTCTCACATAGCTCTTCAGTCGGTTGAATGTACAGGCTCTAACACAGCTCTTCAGGCGGTTGAATGTACAGGCTCTCACCCAGCTCTCCAGTCAGTTGAATGTACAGGCACTCACACAGCTCTTCAATCAGTTGAATGTACAGGCTCTCACACACAGCTCTTTAGTCGGTTGAATGAACAGGCTCTCACACACAGCGCTTCAATCAGTTAAATGTACAGGCTCTCACACAGCTCTTCAGTGGGTTGAATGTACAGGCTCTCACACAGCTCTACAGTCAGTTGAATGTACAGGCTCTCACACAGCTCTTCAGTCGGTTGAATGTACAGGCTCTCACACAGCTCTTCAGTCGGTTGAATGTACAGGCTCTCACACAGCTCTTCAGTCGGTTGAATGTACAGGCTCTCACATAGCTCTTCAGTCGGTTGAATGTACAGGCTCTCATACAGCTCTTCAGTCGGTTGAATGTACAGGCTCTCACAGCTCTTCAGTCGGTTGAATGTACAGGCTCTCACATAGCTCTTCAGTCGGTTGAATGTACAGGCTCTCACACAGCTCTCCAGTCAGTTGAATGTACAGGCTCTCACACACCGCTTCAGTCAGTTGAATGTACAGGTTCTCACACAGCTCTCCAGTCAGTTGAATGTACAGGCTCTCACACAGCTCTTTAATCAGTTGAATGTACAGGCTCTAACACACCGCTTCAGTCAGTTGAATGTACAGGTTCTCACACAGCGCTTCGTTAAGTTGAATGTACAGGCTCTCACATAGCTCTCCAGTCAGTTGAATGTACAGGCTCTCACACAGCTTTTTAAATAGTTGAATGTACAGGCTCTCACACAGCGCTTCAGTCAGTTGAATGTACAGGCTCTCACACTGCGCTTCAGTCGGTTGAATGTACAGGCTCTCACACAGCTCTTCAGCCGGTTGAATGTACAGGCTCTCACACAGCGCTTCAGTCAGTTGAATGTACAGGCTCTCACACAGCTCTTTAATCAGTTGAATGTACAGGCTCTAACACACCGCTTCAGTCAGTTGAATGTACAGGTTCTCACACAGCGCTTCGTTAAGTTGAATGTACAGGCTCTCAGACAGCTCTCCAGTCAGTTGAATGTACAGGCTCTCACACAGCTCTTCAATCAGTTGAATGTACAGGCTCTCACACAGCTCTTCAATCAGTTGAATGTACAGGCTCTCACACAGCTCTTCAGTCGGTTGAATGTACAGGCTCTCATACAGCTCTTCAGTCGGTTGAATGTACAGGCTCTCACAGCTCTTCAGTCGGTTGAATGTACAGGCTCTCACATAGCTCTTCAGTCGGTTGAATATACAGGCTCTCACACAGCTCTTCAGTCGGTTGAATGTACAGGCTCTCATACAGCTCTTCAGTCGGTTGAATGTACAGGCTCTCACAGCTCTTCAGTCGGTTGAATGTACAGGCTCTCACATAGCTCTTCAGTCGGTTGAATGTACAGGCTCTCACACAGCTCTTCAGTCGGTTGAATGTACAGGCTCTCACACAGCTCTCCAGTCAGTTGAATGTACAGGCACTCACACAGCTCTTCAATCAGTTGAATGTACAGGCTCTCACACACAGCTCTTCAGTCGGTTGAATGAACAGGCTCTCACACAGCTCTCCAGTCAGTTGAATGTACAGGCACTCACACAGCTCTTCAATCAGTTAAATGTACAGGCTCGCACACAGCTCTTCAGTGTGTTGAATGTACAGGCTCTCACACAGCTCTCCAGTCAGTTGAATGTACAGGCACTCACACAGCTCTTCAATCAGTTAAATGTACAGGCTCGCACACAGCTCTTCAGTCCGTTGAATGTACAGGCTCTCACACAGCTCTTCAGTCGGTTGAATGTACAGGCTCTAACACACTGCTTCAGTCAGTTGAATGTACAGGCTCTCACACAGCTCTACAGTCAGTTGAATGTACAGGCTCTCACACAGCTCTCCAGTCAGTTGAATGTACAGGCTCTCACACAGCTCTTCAATCAGTTGAATGTACAGGCTCTCACACAGCTCTTCAGTCGGTTGAATTGAGGAAAATTTAATTTTGCCTTGTCATGTGTCCCTACGTGTTCCCCATCCTATGTAATATGTGCATGATTAATATGCATATATCCCCCTATGACCGAATAAAGACGCCATTATAGTTATGTCCAATGTTAGTATGCCAGTTTCCAGTCCTCGTGAAAGCAACGAGTATTAGGCCTATGTTGCCAACGTTTTACATTATGCACGTTAATTCATCGAATTGTCCCCGTTTCTAGGCCTCAAAGGGCCTGAACACCAGATTCAAGCTCCAGTCTCCTGAAACCACTCCGAGGAGCGATGCAGTCCCCACCTGCATCCCTGACCCTTCGCTTACTTCCTGCCGCGCAGCGCGGTGCCTGGCCTGGCTCTGTCTGCCTGTCTGCCAAGAATATGTTATGCCTCTAGTTATCAGTTCAGCTCTCCGTCTTCACATTCCTAAGCTAACGAACCGCATAAACATCTTCAGCTATAGTCTAGTCTTTCTGTCTCCATGCAAGTGAATTACTGTATTAATATCCATAGAAGATTCATAGCACACGCAATACATGAAGAATATATGCCTGCACCAGCCTTAGTGTCAAGTAGCCTTTGCTCTGATGACTTTTAGATTCTATCAACATGTACTCCACACACAAGATACCAGATATGCTATAGGTACATGTCGTCCTGACATCGCAGACTTTAGTCTCCTCTTCTAGCACAGAAGTCAGAGCCCCCAGCTCTCCCCAGTTACACGTCATGGTCCGTTTGCGCGCACCACTAGGTTAAAGGTTCCAGCTGCCCAGGTAGCCCCCTCCATGTATCCACCCATTTGTGACACTTCTGTGACGTTCTCATCACATGTCTTCGTGCACGCCCTGTGCACGCCTTCTTTGTACGCCCATGTGTTCTTATCTTACGTTTGTCACTTGTTACGCCTACCGTATTCAATGTAATTGTAATGTTTTCCTATATATACTATGTACTGTTAATGAGACGTTGCAGCTGCCATTCCATGCCATTCTATTACAGGCTGTTCCGATCCTGTCCCTTCACTTGTGCCTGATTAAAGCCTGTTCAACTCAGATACCCCGGATCCTGCCTCTTATTTATTGAGCTATCTGTTTCAGTTAATGTATAGAAAAATAGTACCGGTAATTAATTATTTATTTACCACAGAATGTGCAGGCTCTAACACACCGCTTCGTTAAGTTGAATGTACAGGCTCTCAGGCAGATCTTCAGCCGGTTGAATGTACAGGCTCTCACACAGCTCTTCAGTCGGTTGAATGTACAGGCTCTCACACAGCTCTTCAGTCGGTTGAATGTACAGGCTCTCACACAGCTCTTCAGTCGGTTGAATGTACAGGCTCTCACACACTGCTCTTCAGTCGGTTGAATGTACAGGCTCTCACACAGCTCTTCAGTCGGTTGAATGTACAGGCTCTCACACAGCGCTTCAGTCAGTTGAATGTACAGGCTCTTACACTGCTCTTCAGTCGGTTGAATGTACAGGCTCTCACACAGCTCTTTAATCAGTTAAATGTACAGGCTCTCACACAGCTCTTCAGTCAGTTGAATGTACAGGCTCTCACACAGCTCTTCAGTCGGTTGAATGTACAGGCTCTCACACAGCTCTTCAGTCGGTTGAATGTACAGGCTCTCACACAGCTCTTCAGTCGGTTGAATGTACAGGCTCTCACACACTGCTCTTCAGTCGGTTGAATGTACAGGCTCTCACACAGCTCTTCAGTCGGTTGAATGTACAGGCTCTCACACAGCTCTTCAGTCGGTTGAATGTACAGGCTCTCACACAGCTCTTCAGTCGGTTGAATGTACAGGCTCTCACACAGCTCTTCAGTCGGTTGAATGTACAGGCTCTCACACACTGCTCTTCAGTCGGTTGAATGTACAGGCTCTCACACAGCTCTTCAGTCGGTTGAATGTACAGGCTCTCACACAGCGCTTCAGTCAGTTGAATGTACAGGCTCTTACACTGCTCTTCAGTCGGTTGAATGTACAGGCTCTCACACAGCTCTTTAATCAGTTAAATGTACAGGCTCTCACACAGCTCTTCAGTCAGTTGAATGTACAGGCTCTCACACAGCTCTTCAGTCGGTTGAATGTACAGGCTCTCACACAGCGCTTCAGTCAGTTGAATGTACAGGCTCTCACACAGCTCTTCAGTCGGTTGAATGTACAGGCTCTCACACAGCGCTTCAATCGGTTGAATGTACAGGCTCTCACACAGCTCTTCAGTCGGTTGAATGTACAGGCTCTCACACAGCTCTTCAATCGGTTGAATGTACAGGCTCTAACACAGCGCTTCAGTCAGTTGAATGTACAGGTTCTCACACAGCTCTTTAATCAGTTGAATGTACAGGCTCTCACACAGCTCTCCAGTCAGTTGAATGTACAGGCTCTCACACAGCTCTTCAGTCGGTTGAATGTACAGGCTCTCACACAGCTCTCCAGTCAGTTGAATGTACAGGCTCTCACACAGCTCTTCAGTCGGTTGAATGTACAGGCTCTCACACAGCGCTTCAGTCAGTTGAATGTACAGGCTCTCACACAGCGCTTCAGTCAGTTGAATGTACAGGCTCTCACACAGCGCTTCAATTGGTTGAATGTACGGGCTCTCACACAGCGCTTCAATTGGTTGAATGTACGGGCTCTCACACACAGCTCTTCAGTCGGTTGAATGTACAGGCTCTCACACAGCTCTCCAGTCAGTTGAATGTACAGGCTCTCACACAGCTCTTCAGTCGGTTGAATGTACAGGCTTTCACACAGCGCTTCAGTCAGTTGAATGTACAGGCTCTCACACAGCTCTTTAATCAGTTGAATGTACAGGCTCTAACATACCGCTTCAGTCAGTTGAATGTACAGGTTCTCTCACACAGCTCTTTAATCAGATGAATGTACAGGCTCTCACATAGCTCTCCAGTCAGTTGAATGTACAGGCTCTCACACAGCTCTCCAGTCAGTTGAATGTACAGGCTCTCACACAGCTCTTCAGTCGGTTGAATGTACAGGCTCTCACACAGCTCTTTAATCAGTTGAATGTACAGGCTCTAACACACCGCTTCAGTCAGTTGAATGTACAGGTTCTCTCACACAGCTCTTTAATCAGATGAATGTACAGGCTCTAACACACCGCTTTCAGTCAGTTGAATGTACAGGTTCTCACACAGCTCTTCAGTCGGTTGAATGTACAGGCTCTCACACAGCGCTTCAGTCAGTTGAATGTACAGGCTCTCACACAGCTCTTTAATCAGTTGAATGTACAGGCTCTAACACACCGCTTCAGTCAGTTGAATGTACAGGTTCTCTCACACAGCTCTTTAATCAGATGAATGTACAGGCTCTAACACACCGCTTTCAGTCAGTTGAATGTACAGGTTCTCACACAGCTCTTTAATCAGTTGAATGTACAGGCTCTCACACAGCTCTCCAGTCAGTTGATTGTACAGGCTCTCACAGCTCTTCAGTCGGTTGAATGTACAGGCTCTCACACAGCTATTCAATCAGTTGAATGTACAGGCTCTCACACAGCTCTTTAATCAGTTGAATGTACAGGCTCTAACACACTGCTTCAGTCAGTTGAATGTACAGGTTCTCACACAGCTCTCCAGTCAGTTGAATGTACAGGCTCTCACACAGCTCTCCAGTCAGTTGAATGTACAGGCTCTCACACAGCTCTTTAATCAGTTGAATGTACAGGCTCTAACACACTGCTTCAGTCAGTTGAATGTACAGGTTCTCACACAGCTCTCCAGTCAGTTGAATGTACAGGCTCTCACACAGCTCTTCAGCCGGTTGAATGTACAGGCTCTCACACAGCGCTTCAGTCAGTTGAATGTACAGGCTCTCACACAGCTCTTTAATCAGTTGAATGTACAGGCTCTAACACACCGCTTCAGTCAGTTGAATGTACAGGCTCTCACGAAGCTCTTCAGTCGGTTGAAAGTACAGGCTCTCACACAGCTCTTCAGTCAGTTGAATGTACAGGCTCTCACACAGAGCTTCAGTCGGTTGAATGTACAGGCTCTCACACTGCGCTTCAGTCGGTTGAATGTACAGGCTCTCACACAGAGCTTCAGTCGGTTGAATGTACAGGCTCTCACACTGCGCTTCAATTGGTTGAATGTACAGGCTCTCACACAGCGCTTCAGTCAGTTGAATGTACAGGCTCTCTCACAGCTCTTCAGTCGGTTGAATGTACAGGCTCTCACACAGAGCTTCAGTCGGTTGAATGTACAGGCTCTCACACTGCGCTTCAGTCGGTTGAATGTACAGGCTCTCACACAGCTCTTCAGTCGGTTGAATGTATAGGCTCTCACACAGCTCCTCAGTCAGTTGAATGTATAGGCTCTCACACAGCTATTCAATCAGTTGAATGTACAGGCTCTCACACTGCTCTTCAGTCGGTTGAATGTACAGGCTCTCACACAGCTCTTCAGTCGGTTGAATGTACAGGCTCTCACACAGCTCTTCAGTCGTTTGAATGTACAGGCTCTCACACAGCTCTTCAGCCGGTTTAATGTACAGGCTCTCACACAGCGCTTCAGTCAGTTGAATGTACAGGCTCTCACACAGCTCTTCAGCCGGTTGAATGTACAGGCTCTCACACAGCGCTTCAGTCAGTTGAATGCACAGGCTCTCACACAGCTCTTTAATCAGTTGAATGTACAGGCTCTAACACACCGCTTCAGTCAGTTGAATGTACAGGTTCTCACACAGCGCTTCGTTAAGTTGAATGTACAGGCTCTCAGACAGCTCTCCAGTCAGTTGAATGTACAGGCTCTCACACAGCTCTTCAGCCGGTTGAATGTACAGGCTCTCACACAGCTCTCCAGTCAGTTGAATATACAGGTTCTCACACAGCGCTTCGTTAAGTTGAATGTACAGGCTCTCACCCAGCTCTCCAGTCAGTTGAATGTACAGGCTCTCACACAGCTCTCCAGTCAGTTGAATGTACAGGCTCTCACACAGCGCTTCAGTCAGTTGAATGTACAGGTTCTCACACAGCGCTTCGTTAAGTTGAATGTACAGGCTCTCACACAGCGCTTCAGTCGGTTGAATGTACAGGCTCTCACACACAGCGCTTCAGTCAGTTGAATGTACAGGCTCTCACACAGCTCTTCAGCCGGTTGAATGTACAGGCTCTCACACAGCGCTTCGTTAAGTTGAATGTACAGGCTCTCAGACAGCTCTCCAGTCAGTTGAATGTACAGGTTCTCACACAGCTCTTCAGTCGGTTGAATGTACATGCTCTCAAACACAGCTCTTCAGTCGGTTGAATGTTCAGGCTCTCAAACAGCTCTTCAGCCGGTTGAATGTACAGGCTCCCACACACAGCTCTTCAGTCAGTTGAATGTATAGGCTCTCACACAGCTCTTTAGTCAGTTGAATGTACGGGCTCTCACACACAGCTCTTCAGTCGGTTGAATGTACAGGCTCTCACACAGCTCTTCAGTCGGTTGAATGTACAGGCTCTCACACAGCTCTTCAATCAGTTGAATGTACAGGCTCTCACACAGCTCTTCAGTCAGTTGAATGTACAGGCTCTCACACAGCGCTTCAGTCGGTTGAATGTACAGGCTCTCACACAGCTCTTCAATCAGTTGAATGTACAGGCTCTCAAACAGCTCTTCAGCCGGTTGAATGTACAGGCTCTCACACAGCTCTCCAGTCAGTTGAATGTACAGGCTCGAACACAGCGCTTCAGTCAGTTGAATGTACAGGCTCTCACACAGCTCTTCAGTCGGTTGAATGTACAGGCTCTCACACAGCTATTTAATCAGTTGAATGTACAGGTTCTCACACTGCTCTTCAGTCGGTTGAATGTACAGGCTCTCACACAGCTATTCAATCAGTTGAATGTACAGGCTCTCACACTGCGCTTCAGTCGGTTGAATGTACAGGCTCTCACATAGCTCTTCAGTCGGTTGAATGTACAGGCTCTCACACAGCTCTTCAGTCGGTTGAATGTACAGGCTCTCACACAGCTATTCAATCAGTTGAATGTACAGGCTCTCACACTGCGCTTCAGTCGGTTGAATGTACAGGCTCTCACACAGCTCTTTAATCAGTTGAATGTACAGGCTCTCACACAGCTCTTCAGTCGTTTGAATGTAGGCTCTCACACAACGCTTCAGTCAGTTGAATATACAGGCTCTCACACAGCTCTTTAATCAGTTGAATGTACAGGCTCTCACACAGCTCTTCAGTCGTTTGAATGTAGGCTCTCACACAACGCTTCAGTCAGTTGAATATACAGGCTCTCACACAGCTCTTTAATCAGTTGAATGTACAGGCTCTCACACACCGCTTCAGTCCATTGAATGTACAGGCTCTCAAACACAGCGCTTCATTCGGTTGAATGTACAGGCTCTCACACAGCTCTTCAATCAGTTGAATGTACAGGCTCTCACACAGCTCTTCAGTCGGTTGAATGTACAGGCTCTCACACAGCTCTTCAGTCGGTTGAATGTACAGGCTCTCACACAGCTCTTCAGTCGGTTGAATGTATAGGCTCTCACACAGCTCTTCAGTCGGTTGAATGTACAGGCTCTCACACAGCTCTTCAGTCGGTTGAATGTACAGGCTCTCACACACAGCTCTTCAGTCAGTTGAATGTATAGGCTCTCACACAGCTCTTCAGTCGGTTGAATGTACAGGCTCTCACACAGCTCTTCAGTCGGTTGAATGTACAGGCTCTCACACAGCGCTTCAATCGGTTGAATGTACAGGCTCTCACACAGCTCTTCAGTCGGTTGAATGTACAGGCTCTCACACAGCTCTTCAGTCGGTTGAAAGTACAGGCTCTCACACAGCTCTTCAGTCGGTTGAATGTACAGGCTCTCACACAGCTCTTCAGTCGGTTGAAAGTACAGGCTCTCACACAGCTCTTCAGTCGGTTGAAAGTACAGGCTCTCTCACACAGCACTTCAATCAGTTGAATGTACAGGCTCTCACACAGCTCTTCAGTCGGTTGAATGTAGGGGCTCTCACACACAGCGCTTCAGTCAGTTGAATGTACAGGCTCTCACACAGCTCTTCAGTCGGTTGAATGTACAGGCTCTCACACAGCTCTTCAGTCGGTTGAATGTACAGGCTCTCACACACCGCTTCAGTCAGTTGAATGTACAGGCTCTCACACACCGCTTTCAGTCAGTTGAATGTACAGGCTCTCACACAGCTCTTCAATCAGTTGAATGTACAGGCTCTCACACAGCTCTTCAGTCGGTTGAATGAACAGGCTCTCACACAGCTCTTCAGTCGGTTGAATGTACGGGCTCTCACACACAGCTCTTCAGTCGGTTGAATGTACAGGCTCTCACACAGCTCTTCAGTCGGTTGAATGTACAGGCTCTCACACAGCTCTTCAGTCAGTTGAATGTACAGGCTCTAACACACCGCTTCAGTCAGTTGAATGTACAGGCTCTCACACTGCGCTCAATTAGTTTAATGCACACTCTCATGCACAACGCTTCAGTCGGTGAATGTACAGGCTCTAACACACTGCTTCAGTCAGTTGAATGTACAGGCTCTCACACAGCTCTTTAATCAGTTGAATGTACAGGCTCTCACACAGCTCTCCAGTCAGTTGAATGTACAGGCTCTCACACAGCTCTTCAGTCGGTTGAATGTACAGGCTCTCACATAGCTCTTCAGTCGGTTGAATGTACAGGCTCTCACACAGCTCTTCAGTCAGTTGAATGTACAGGCTCTCACAAAGCGCTTCAATCGGTTGAATGTACAGGCTCTCTCACACAGCGCTTCAATCAGTTGAATGTACAGGCTCTCACACAGCTCTTCAGTCGGTTGAATGTACAGGCTCTCACATAGCTCTTCAGTCGGTTGAATGTACAGGCTCTCACACAGCTCTTCAGTCGGTTGAATGTACAGGCTCTCACACAGCTCTTCAGTCGGTTGAATGCATAGGATCTCACACAGCTCTTCAATCGGTTGAATGTACAGGCTCTCACATAGCTCTTCAATCAGTTGAATGTACAGGCTCTCACACAAAAGCGCTTCAGTCAGCTGAATGCATAGGATCTCACACCGCTTTAATCAGCTGAATGCAGACTCTCACGCATATCGCTTCAATCCGTTGGTGTCACTGGCTTGCACAGACAGCACTTCTCACAAGGCTTGAATTCAAAACTAGAACCTGCAATAGGTACTGGCATTCAGGCCTAAATATAAACAAACAAGTGACCACGCAGGGAGCCTATTTATCCTATAAGGAAGGTAATCAGTAACTCTATAGTTTGACTTCAGGCCGGTGCCAGGAGTAACCAATCCAGGAAGAGAACCTGCAGACCATGGTGACCATTTCAAATTCAAGCTACAAATATTTGTGAGTTACTCTTGTAAAGTCAGTCTCTATTTCTAGTGATTCACACTTGGAGCAAGAAAGCTTCTCTCTCAGTGGGCCTGGTCCTTGGGCTGGTCACTCCCCCCCTTAATATATTCTTGGGGGCTAGGAAGCATCTCTCTGTGGGCCTGGTCCTTGGGCTGGTCACTTCCCCGCCTTAACATATTCTTGGGGGCTAGGAAGCATCTCTCTTTGGGCCTTGTCCTTCGGCTGGTCGCTCCCCCCCTTAACATATTCTTGGGGGCTAGGAAGCTTCTCTCTTTGGGCCTTGTCCTTCGGCTGGTCGCTCCCCCCCTTAACATATTCTTGGGGGCTAGGAAGCATCTCTCTGTGGGCCTTGTCCTTCGGCTGGTCGCTCCCCCCATAACATATTCTTGGGGGCTAGGAAGCATCTCTCTGTGGGCCTGGTCCTTCTACTAGTCACCCTCCCCTTAACATATACCTAGACAGGTGTTGTGAAGCTGGTTCTTTACGATGCACCATAGTAAATAAATAAATACATATATAAATAGGTAAGACAGTACACCCAACGCGCTCTACATACCTGGGGATTGGTCGTCGCCATATCTTGTCTCAGAGTCTACATCGTCTCCGAAGGGGTTCAGACCTTCCTTCTCCTTCGTTCTTAACGAAAACACATGTGTGGCAATCACAGGGCCTGTGTTTAAAGGGAAAATAAATGTATGTTACGCTGCAGCCTCTCATGGCACCAACAAACACAGGAGATGGCAGGGCATGGCAGGATGTAGGGAGAAGTTCCTTGGCCTGAAGCCCGCCATGGCGACTCTGCGTGAGCCTCTGCTGTGTTCGCTGTAGGACATCGCTGCTGCTGGAGAGCGGTGCCGCTCCTCATTGTTGGAACTGGTGCACCTTATTTTCCTTGCTGTGGCACACACTGGAGCGCGGTGCTACATGTTTAATTGGCGCTGGTGTGACTTACTTGCTGCATATCTTTATTGGCGCTGGTGTGCCTTACCTTCTTTTGCAGCAACACGCGCTGGAGAGCGGTCTTGCTTTGCCTTCATCACCTTCGTGGCAACACCCGCTGAAGCACGGTGCCACTTACGCCCTGTAAGTGCAGAAGCGCTTTTCATTTCTTTGCCCACACATTAGCGCAGGAGTGCTTTTACTTATTGTCTTTACGACATGCACAGGAGTACGTTGTCGCATGTACATTTCTTTTCGGGCTGGAGCGCACTGAAGCCCTCCCTATACTGCTGACTCTCACAACTTCCAGGTGACTATATATTCATGGTGACGCCCTTTGTGTGTATGATGCATGTGTGATCATGGGGATAGGAAGGGCTAACACACTAATCATATGGTTTATCCATTATTTAGCTAGTGATCCAGGGACAATTCCCTAAAATCGATAGGAGCACCCACAAGGTCTTCACGTCGATATCTCCATTTTTAGGATTCCTCCCTGATCCCATCCTTGTCCTGGTCAGTATACATTCTCTTACTAGGGAAATGCAGGTGACGGTGGAGGTTGTTCACGTCGTCTCTACGAGATTACTCCACAAGTGTACCAGGTCAATCAATCAATCAGTGGCACTTATAGAGCGCGCTACATACCCGTAGGGTCTCAAGGCGCTGGGGGGGGGGTGGGGGGTGCCGCTACTGCTCGAACAGCCAGGTCTTCAGCTTTTTCCTGAAGGAGAGGTGGTCTTGGGTCAGGCGCAGGTCGGTCGGGAGGGAGTTCCAGGTCTTGGCGGCCAGGTAGGAGAAGGACCTTCCTCCTGTCGTCGCTCTTCGGATGCGGGGGACGGCGGCGAGGGCGTGGTTGGCTGATCGGAGGTGGCGTTTCGGAGCGTAGAAGTTGACTCGACTGTTGAGGTAGCTCGGGCCTTGGTCGTGTAGGGCTTTGTGTGCGTGGGTGAGGTAAGACTTGTGGGGTCTTGACACCTACATCGTGTGACGGACCTCTAGTCGATGCTTCACACACATCAATCACCTCCATCATGTGATGGGCCTATAGTCGATGCTTCACACACATCAATCACCTCCATCATGTGATGGGCCTATAGTCGATGCTTCACACACATCAATCACCTCCATCATGTGATGGGCCTATAGTCGATGCTTCACACACATCAATCACCTCCATCATGTGATGGACCTATAGTCGAGGCTTCACACACATCAATCACCTCCCTCATGTGATGATCTATAGTCGATGCTTCACACACATCAATCACCTCCATCATGTGATGGACCTATAGTCGATGCTTCACACACATCAATCACCTCCATCATGTGATGGACCTATAGTCGATGCTTCACACACATCAATCACCTCCATCATGTGATGGACCTATAGTCGATGCTGCACACACATCAATCACCTCCATCATGTGATGGACCTATAGTCGAGGCTTCACACACATCAATCACCTCCATCATGTGATGGACCTATAGTCAATGCTTCACACACATCAATCACCTCCATCATGTGATGGACCTATAGTCGATGCTTCACACACATCAATCACCTCCATCATGTGATGGACCTATAGTCGATGCTGCACACACATCAATCACCTCCATCATGTGATGGACCTATAGTCGAGGCTTCACACACATCAATCACCTCCCTCATGTGATGATCTATAGTCGATGCTTCACACACATCAATCACCTCCATCATGTGATGGGCCTATAGTCGATGCTTCACACACATCAATCACCTCCATCATGTGATGGGCCTATAGTCGAGGCTTCACACACATCAATCACCTCCATCATGTGATGGACCTATAGTCAATGCTTCACACACATCAATCACCTGCATCATGTGATGGACCTATAGTCGATGCTTCACACACATCAATCACCTCCATCATGTGATGGACCTATAGTCGATGCTTCACACACATCAATCACCTCCATCATGTGATGGACCTATAGTCGAGGCTTCACACACATCAATCACCTCCCTCATGTGATGATCTATAGTCGATGCTTCACACACATCAATCACCTCCATCATGTGATGGACCTATAGTTGATGCTTCACACACATCAATCACCTCCATCATGTGATGGACCTATAGTCGATGCTTCACACACATCAATCACCTCCATCATGTAATGGGCCTATAGTCGATGCTTCACACACATCAATCACCTCCATCATGTGATGGACCTATAGTCGAGGCTTCACACACATCAATCACCTCCATCATGTGATGGACCTATAGTCAATGCTTCACACACATCAATCACCTCCATCATGTGATGGACCTATAGTCGATGCTTCACACACATCAATCACCTCCATCATGTGATGGACCTATAGTCGATGCTGCACACACATCAATCACCTCCATCATGTGATGGACCTATAGTCGAGGCTTCACACACATCAATCACCTCCCTCATGTGATGATCTCTAGTCGATGCTTCACACACATCAATCACCTCCATCATGTGATGGGCCTATAGTCGATGCTTCACACACATCAATCACCTCCATCATGTGATGGGCCTATAGTCGAGGCTTCACACACATCAATCACCTCCATCATGTGATGGACCTATAGTCGATGCTTCACACACATCAATCACCTCCATCATGTGATGGGCCTATAGTCGATGCTTCACACATATCAATCACCTCCATCATGTGATGGACCTATAGTCGATGCTTCACACACATCAATCACCTCCATCATGTGATGATCTATAGTCGATGCTTCACACACATCAATCACCTCCATCATGTGATGGACCTATAGTCGAGGCTTCACACACATCCTCACCTCCATCATGTGATGGATTTATAGTCGATGCTTCACACACATCAATCACCTCCATCATGTAATGGACCTATAGTCGAGGCTTCACACACATCAATCACCTCCATCATGTGATGGACCTATAGTCAATGCTTCACACACATCAATCACCTCCATCATGTAATGGGCCTATAGTCGATGCTTCACACACATCAATCACCTCCATCATGTGATGGGCCTATAGTCGATGCTTCACACACATCAATCACCTCCATCATGTGATGGACCTATAGTCGAGGCTTCACACACATCAATCACCTCCCTCATATGATTGACCTATAGTCGATGCTTCACACACATCAATCACCTCCATCATGTGATGGACCTATAGTCGATGCTTCACACACATCAATCACCTCCATCATGTGATGGGCCTATAGTCGATGCTTCACACACATCAATCACCTCCATCATGTGATGGACCTATAGTCGATGCTTCACACACATCAATCACCTCCATCATGTGATGGGCCTATAGTCGATGCTTCACACACATCAATCACCTCCATCATGTGATGATCTATAGTCGATGCTTCACACACATCAATCACCTCCATCATGTGATGGGCCTATAGTCGAGGCTTCACACACATCAATCACCTCCATTATGTGATGGACCTATAGTCGATGCTTCACACACATCAATCACCTCCCTCATGTGATGATCTATAGTCGAAGCTTCACACACATCAATCACCTCCCTCATGTGATGGACCTGTAGTCGATGCTTCACACACATCAATCACCTCCATCATGTAATGGGCCTATAGTCGATGCTTCACACACATCAATCACCTCCATCATGTAATGGACCTATAGTCGAGGCTTCACACACATCAATCACCTCCATCATGTGATGGACCTATAGTCAATGCTTCACACACATCAATCACCTCCATCATGTAATGGGCCTATAGTCGATGCTTCACACACATCAATCACCTCCATCATGTGATGGGCCTATAGTCGATGCTTCACACACATCAATCACCTCCATCATGTGATGGACCTATAGTCGAGGCTTCACACACATCAATCACCTCCCTCATGTGATGATCTATAGTCGATGCTTCACACACATCAATCACCTCCCTCATGTGATGATCTATAGTCGATGCTTCACACACATCAATCACCTCCATCATGTGATGGACCTATAGTCGATGCTTCACACACATCAATCACCTCCATCATGTGATGGACCTATAGTCGAGGCTTCACACACATCAGTCACCTCCATCATATGATGGACCTATAGTCGAGGCTTCACACACATCAATCACCTCCATCATGTGATGGACCTATAGTCGATGCTTCACACACATCAATCACCTCCATCATGTGATGATCTATAGTCGATGCTTCACACACATCAATCACCTCCATCATGTGATGGACCTATAGTCGATGCTGCACACACATCAATCACCTCCATCATGTGATGGACCTATAGTCGAGGCTTCACACACATCAATCACCTCCATCATGTGATGGACCTATAGTCAATGCTTCACACACATCAATCACCTCCATCATGTGATGGACCTATAGTCGATGCTGCACACACATCAATCACCTCCATCATGTGATGGACCTATAGTCGATGCTTCACACACATCAATCACCTCCATCATGTGATGATCTATAGTCGATGCTTCACACACATCAATCACCTCCATCATGTGATGGACCTATAGTCGATGCTTCACACACATCAATCACCTCCATCATGTGATGGACCTATAGTCGATGCTTCACACACATCAATCACCTCCCTCATGTGATGATCTATAGTCGATGCTTCACACACATCAATCACCTCCATCATGTGATGGACCTATAGTCGATGCTGCACACACATCAATCACCTCCATCATGTGATGGACCTATAGTCGAGGCTTCACACACATCAATCACCTCCATCATGTGATGGACCTATAGTCAATGCTTCACACACATCAATCACCTCCATCATGTGATGGACCTATAGTCGATGCTTCACACACATCAATCACCTCCATCATGTGATGGACCTATAGTCGAGGCTTCACACACATCAATCACCTCCCTCATGTGATGATCTATAGTCGATGCTTCACACACATCAATCACCTCCATCATGTGATGGACCTATAGTCGATGCTTCACACACATCAATCACCTCCATCATGTGATGGACCTATAGTCGATGCTTCACACACATCAATCACCTCCATCATGTGATGGACCTATAGTCGAGGCTTCACACACATCAATCACCTCCATCATGTGATGGACCTATAGTCAATGCTTCACACACATCAATCACCTCCATCATGTGATGGACCTATAGTCGATGCTTCACACACATCAATCACCTCCATCATGTGATGGACCTATAGTCGATGCTTCACACACATCAATCACCTCCATCATGTGATGGACCTATAGTCGAGGCTTCACACACATCAATCACCTCCATCATGTGATGGACCTATAGTCGATGCTTCACACACATCAATCACCTCCATCATGTGATGGGCCTATAGTCGAGGCTTCACACACATCAATCACCTCCGTCATGTGATGGACCTATAGTCGATGCTTCACACACATCAATCACCTCCATCATGTGATGATCTATAGTCGATGCTTCACACACATCAATCACCTCCATCATGTGATGGACCTATAGTCGATGCTTCACACACATCAATCACCTCCATCATGTGATGGACCTATAGTCGATGCTTCACACACATCAATCACCTCCCTCATGTGATGATCTATAGTCGATGCTTCACACACATCAATCACCTCCATCATGTGATGGGCCTATAGTCGAGGCTTCACACACATCAATCACCTCCGTCATGTGATGGACCTATAGTCAATGCTTCACACACATCAATCACCTCCATCATGTGATGGACCTATAGTCGATGCTTCACACACATCAGTCACCTCCATCATATGATGGACCTATAGTCGATGCTTCACACACATCAATCACCTCCATCATGTGATGGACCTATAGTCGATGCTTCACACACATCAATCACGTGATGGACCTATAGTCGAGGCTTCACACACATCAATCACCTCCATCATGTGATGGACCTATAGTCGATGCTTCACACACATCAATCACCTCCATCATGTGATGGACCTATAGTCGAGGCTTCACACACATCAATCACCTCCCTCATGTGATGATCTATAGTCGATGCTTCACACACATCAATCACCTCCATCATGTGATGGACCTATAGTCGATGCTTCACACACATCAATCACCTCCATCATGTGATGGACCTATAGTCGAGGCTTCACACACATCAGTCACCTCCATCATATGATGGACCTATAGTCGAGGCTTCACACACATCAGTCACCTCCATCATATGATGGACCTATAGTCGATGCTTCACACACATCAATCACCTCCATCATATGATGATCTATAGTCGATGCTTCACACACATCAATCACCTCCATCATATGATGATCTATAGTCGATGCTTCACACACATCAATCACCTTCATCATGTGATGGACCTATAGTCGAGGCTTCACACACATCAATCACCTCCCTCATGTGATGATCTATAGTCGATGCTTCACACACATCAATCACCTCCATCATGTGATGGACCTATAGTCGATGCTTCACACACATCAATCACCTCCATCATGTGATGATCTATAGTCGATGCTTCACACACATCAATCACCTCCATCATGTGATGGACCTATAGTCGAGGCTTCACACACATCAATCACCTCCATCATGTGATGGACCTATAGTCGAGGCTTCACACACATCAATCACCTCCCTCAAGTGATGATCTATAGTCGATGCTTCACATACATCAATCACCTCCATCATGTGATGGACCTATAGTCGAGGCTTCACACACATCCTCACCTCCATCATGTGATGGATTTATAGTCGATGCTTCACACGCATCGCTCACCTCCATCATGTTACGGACCTATAGTTGATGCTTCACACACATCAATCACCTCCATCATGTGATGGATCTATAGTCGATGCTTCACACACATCAATCACCTCCCTCATGTGATGATCTATAGTCGATGCTTCACACACATCAATCACCTCCATCATGTAATGGGCCTATAGTCGATGCTTCACACACATCAATCACCTCCATCATGTGATGGACCTATAGTCGAGGCTTCACACACATCAATCACCTCCATCATATGATTGACCTATAGTCGATGCTTCACACACATCAATCACCTCCATCATGTGATGGACCTATAGTCGATGCTTCACACACATCAATCACCTCCATCATGTGATGGACCTATAGTCGAGGCTTCACACACATCAATCACCTCCATCATATGATTGACCTATAGTCGAGGCTTCACACACATCCTCACCTCCATCATGTGATGGATTTATAGTCGATGCTTCACACGCATCAATCACCTCCATCATGTTACGGACCTATAGTTGATGCTTCACACACATCGGTCACCTCCATCATGTGATGATCTATAGTCGATGCTTCACACACATCAATCACCTCCATCATGTGATGGGCCTATAGTCGATGCTTCACACACATTGCTCACCTCCATCATATGATGGACCTATAGTCGATGCTTCACACACATCAATCACCTCCCTCATGTGATGATCTATAGTCGATGCTTCACACACATCAATCACCTCCCTCATGTGATGATCTATAGTCGATGCTTCACACACATCAATCACCTCCATCATGTGATGGATTTATAGTCGATGCTTCACACACATCAATCACCTCCATCATGTGATGGGCCTATAGTCGAGGCTTCACACACATCAGTCACCTCCATCATGTGATGGACCTATAGTCGAGGCTTCACACACATCAATCACCTCCCTCATGTGATGATCTATAGTCGATGCTTCACACACATCAATCACCTCCATCATGTGATGGACCTATAGTCGATGCTTCACACACATCAATCACCTCCATCATGTGATGGACCTATAGTCGAGGCTTCACACACATCAGTCACCTCCATCATATGATGGACCTATAGTCGAGGCTTCACACACATCAGTCACCTCCATCATATGATGGACCTATAGTCGATGCTTCACACACATCAATCACCTCCATCATATGATGATCTATAGTCGATGCTTCACACACATCAATCACCTCCATCATATGATGATCTATAGTCGATGCTTCACACACATCAATCACCTTCATCATGTGATGGACCTATAGTCGAGGCTTCACACACATCAATCACCTCCCTCATGTGATGATCTATAGTCGATGCTTCACACACATCAATCACCTCCATCATGTGATGGACCTATAGTCGATGCTTCACACACATCAATCACCTCCATCATGTGATGATCTATAGTCGATGCTTCACACACATCAATCACCTCCATCATGTGATGGACCTATAGTCGAGGCTTCACACACATCAATCACCTCCATCATGTGATGGACCTATAGTCGAGGCTTCACACACATCAATCACCTCCCTCAAGTGATGATCTATAGTCGATGCTTCACATACATCAATCACCTCCATCATGTGATGGACCTATAGTCGAGGCTTCACACACATCCTCACCTCCATCATGTGATGGATTTATAGTCGATGCTTCACACGCATCGCTCACCTCCATCATGTTACGGACCTATAGTTGATGCTTCACACACATCAATCACCTCCATCATGTGATGGATCTATAGTCGATGCTTCACACACATCAATCACCTCCCTCATGTGATGATCTATAGTCGATGCTTCACACACATCAATCACCTCCATCATGTAATGGGCCTATAGTCGATGCTTCACACACATCAATCACCTCCATCATGTGATGGACCTATAGTCGAGGCTTCACACACATCAATCACCTCCATCATATGATTGACCTATAGTCGATGCTTCACACACATCAATCACCTCCATCATGTGATGGACCTATAGTCGATGCTTCACACACATCAATCACCTCCATCATGTGATGGACCTATAGTCGAGGCTTCACACACATCAATCACCTCCATCATGTGATGGACCTATAGTCGAGGCTTCACACACATCCTCACCTCCATCATGTGATGGATTTATAGTCGATGCTTCACACGCATCAATCACCTCCATCATGTTACGGACCTATAGTTGATGCTTCACACACATCGGTCACCTCCATCATGTGATGATCTATAGTCGATGCTTCACACACATCAATCACCTCCATCATGTGATGGGCCTATAGTCGATGCTTCACACACATTGCTCACCTCCATCATATGATGGACCTATAGTCGATGCTTCACACACATCAATCACCTCCCTCATGTGATGATCTATAGTCGATGCTTCACACACATCAATCACCTCCCTCATGTGATGATCTATAGTCGATGCTTCACACACATCAATCACCTCCATCATGTGATGGATTTATAGTCGATGCTTCACACACATCAATCACCTCCATCATGTGATGGGCCTATAGTCGAGGCTTCACACACATCAGTCACCTCCATCATGTGATGGACCTATAGTCGATGCTTCACACACATTGCTCACCTCCATCATATGATGGACTTATAGTCGATGCTTCACACACATCAATCACCTCCCTCATGTGATGATCTATAGTCGATGCTTCACACACATCGCTCGCCTCCATCATGTGATGGATCTATAGTCGAAGCTTCACACACATCAATCACCTCCATCATGTGATGGACCTATAGTCGAGGCTTCACACACATCAATCACCTCCATCATGTGATGATCTATAGTCGATGCTTCACACACATCAATCACCTCCATCATATGATGGACTTATAGTCGATGCTTCACACACATCGCTCGCCTCCATAATTTGTAGGCACCAGAGTTGATAACTATTCTTCACTCTAGGTACAGTGTATGTTCTTGCACCTCAGGAAGGGTTGCACCACCACAAAGTGTAATCTAGAATTCAATTTCTTTTAAGATTTACTTACATCTTGTGCAATTGTATACAAAGGGTTTGCATGATAGAAAAATACAAAG
This sequence comes from Lissotriton helveticus, assembly GCF_964261635.1. Lineage (NCBI taxonomy): Eukaryota > Metazoa > Chordata > Amphibia > Caudata > Salamandridae > Lissotriton > Lissotriton helveticus. Next base: position 1,950,179,764 of record NC_136068.1, read on the forward strand.
AGAAAGATCTAACTTAAAACACAGTATTTAGAATCGTACGAAACACAAACTTGCGATCAATGAAGTTTTTATACTAAACTCTTTGTGCCATTACCCAGCGAGTGCAAGGCTTGCTGGAGTTCCGTCATCACGTTCTGGTACAGCTCCTTCTGCCAGCGCTGCAGGAGCCTCCTCTCCTCGTCGCTGAAACAGGCAGTGACGTCCTGGAATGTCGCTGGTCCCTTGGAGGAGATATCGTAACAATACTTGTTAATGTCTTACTCTTAAACTTCATTCCAGTACTCCAAAATGGAGACAATGTTGTGTAACGAATGGTAGATCTGACGATATGAGAGTATTCCCAAAGAGAATGGAAGTTCTCCTACACATTACACGTGTGGTGGGTGCTCCTGCCTTGTGGTTGGACAGGTTCCTGCCCCTGAGTGCCTCCATTATGTGGCGCCTAATGGTGATCACCGGTCACAAACCAAAGGCAGCGCCCCAAGACTAACTCACTCATAAAACTAGAAACTTTCAAATACCCACAAAGTATAAAGTGTAGGAGAAACCACTGACTCCTGCAAACATAGGCTCCTTATTTTTCTTGTAACCGTCTTATTTCAAGTTTTTAAAAAACAATTAATTGTATATACTTACTACAAACATTGCCATTTATAACATACTGATAAAATACAAGGAAGTATTATGTTTAATATTGAATAGACAACTATCGACATCTCCTCCACTCCATCCGTCTCATTGCACCGCTGCTCAGCCAGTTGCTCATTCAGACACAGTTTTGCTGAACCAATTCCGGGACAGTCACAACACAACCTCCGAGCATCCTTCTGCCCTCCAGCACACCCTGCTCTGGGCAGACCCTCTGCCTTCCTCCAGGTGTTTACAGAAGTTCAGCATTTACTGGCACCATTCCCACAAGCACTTAGTATCCTGCTTGCAATTCAAAGAGCCATTAGTTTAGTATAGTAAGAAATTACATAAAAGTGACTTTCGTTTAAATTCCTTTTGCCAGCAGTGCCCTGTCCTGGAATTGAAATAAAAGTTATAAAAGCCACGCACTTAATTCCAAAAAAAGGCAATAGCACAAAACACCAACACTAATGCATTGCAAGCCAGGTTTAGGTCACACCTGCGCCATAGCTGGATCTTACTTGTTTATTTACAGTTTCTTGGTTTTCAAAATGATGAGACAAACAAGCCTGTTGTATTAGTTGTAGGAAGGTTTTGTGGGGCAGATTCCTCCTACTTAGTCTTTTAGTTTTCCCAAAACGCTAAAAGCTGGTGGTCAAGGTTCATTCCCGCTGACGCATCTCCAAACAGCCACCTTCTCACTGCCCACAAATCCACTCACCACACAAGTCTGAGCAAAAGGGGAGTCTCCTCTAGCCTGGGTTTAAAAAAAACAAAAAACACCCTGGCCCGCCCAGCCCTCGAGCCTTTCCTCCTCATAGATCAACCCTACCTTATTGTGGACTGTTTCTCATTCGTGTAAGTGCACACATAAGGTGTTCTCATCTCAACCACACAACCTGGGGACGGGGGACAGTTGAGTATGTTGGAGCATGTTGGAGTTCTACTGTTCACCAAACAGGAGTAATCCAGGGAGGTGGTGGTGCCGGGCGCTCCTAGCTTCCTGTCTCCTTCTCGGCTAATGATGATGCTGAAATGTGTCTTGTGTTATCTTTTGTTTACCAAAGGCTAAATAAAGTTGTTGAAAACAGAGCTTTGCAAGTGTGTTCCGGTGATTTGTCCAACAACGAGCACACTCCTTTCTAAACCAACAAGCTGAGCTTCAAGTGAAATATATTTATTTCCTCAGGGTTTCGCGGGTGCAGACATGATGAATGTGTGGCTGCCTTAAATAGAAAGCATTTTGACTTTCATGAAATATATGAAGGAATTTCGGGAGAATTTGTGAGAATCTGTGACTGATGCATATTCCCAGTCGCACTCACCTGTGAAACTATTTGAACAGAACAACAAGCTTTTGTAATGCAATCGGTCTCGCATTTGTGAACGTTCAAGCTATTGGCGTTGTAAAAGACACTGATTTTTACTTATGTCTGGAGGAGTGGATGTATATGGTGTGCAGTGGAATTATGTGGATAGTAATTCTGTAGTGCACTGATATTATTACACTGCTGTGTGATTGATTTCCCTCCTGAGGCGGAAGCCGGGAGGTTGCTGTTTTGTTTATCTTTGTGTTTTTAACCGCTTGATTTACTAGGCACTTAAAACATTAATCGTTAGCTTGAATTAATAAGCTTTTTACTCGTGTGTACCCGCACCCTCATTGTTGTGTGATTCTCCCGGCATTGTAGCGCCTCACCTGTTCATTGCTTGATTTAATACGCTTTTAAACTTGTGTGCAACCTCACCCCCATTGTTGCGTGATTCTCCCCGCATTGTACCTCATTGTACCGCCTCACTTTGATCCTCTTCCCGGTACCCCGGTGTCCCAGCTTGACTCGCTAAGCCTTGTCACCTTCGCCCCCTCTTCCTTCGCTACCCGGGCCACCCTCAGCTGAGCATTGACGCTGAGTCGGCAGGTCCCGGGCAGGCGAAGCAACATAGCGGCCATATTGGACCGGGGGAAACATTCTGACGCTGTCTAGTTGCCGCATAAAAAGGAACAGTCATGCCTCCGCGCAGCGGACGTGCCGGAACCGCGCCGGAGTCCTGCCAGAGTCCTGCCCCTCTACGCCCGTCCGCGATAATGCCGCGGCTGTGGCCAGAAACTCTGGTAGGACCCACAGCGGACCCTTAACTAACATCTTATACAGTAAGGAGACGCTACTTAACCTGCAACCGAGCCGCTGCACCCTTGAGGACTCACCACAACTAGACTTAATTACACCTCCCTACCCGTGTCTCCCATGTTCCTTGGGAAAAGACATAGGAAAGCCGGACACTCATTGCCCCCTTCTTAAGGCACCCGTCCAGCCCGCTTCAGCTCACAGAAACCTCAGGCTAAAAGCAGGATTGATCAATTGCCGCTCCCTGGTCAAACACTCTCTTGATATTGCCCAGACTTTGATGGACAACAAGTGGGATCTTCTCTTCTTGACGGAAACCTGGCTCGGAGAGGAATCCAACCCGGCCCTGTGCTTGGCCATTCCTCCGGACTATAACATCCTCTGTGCCAATAGGCAGAGCCATAGCCATGGCGGAGGGGTAGCCGTCATTTACAGGACACAGTGGACTATCTCTTCCTTTCCCTATATCCCAATTGAATCCATAGAAGCTCTTCCATTCTGTATTAAACTGGCCCCTAACGTTACATATTCCGGCCTGCTAGTATACCGTCCCCCAAAATACAAGCCTTCCTTCCTCCCAGTTCTCCTGGACTTTGTGCTCCAAGCAAGCTCCCGTTATGCTAATTTCACCTTGCTTGGTGACTTTAATATTCACGCGGAGGACGCCTCTGATCCGATTAGTTCCAACTTTTTAGCCACCTTAAATGATGGTGGTTTAACCCAACTGGTCTTTCACCCCACTCATAAGGCCGGACATACACTTGATCTGATTTCTTCCAACATCCCTGATACCCTCACTAGTGAACCTTACCCAGTAATTTGGTCTGACCATTTGTTTATCCCCTTTGCCATTTCCCTCCATCATCAGAACGGACCTATACTTCCGGCCAAGACGGTCGGCCGAAACTGGAGTAAGATCTTCCTGGACAAGATCGCTACACAACTCTCTGCCTCCCCCCATGGAAGGCCCCGATCTAGACACTAGGCTCTCCAATTTTAAAAGTTGAATTTCTACCGCCATTGACTGCATTGCCCCTATCAAACCTATAAAAACCTTCTGAGCAGCCCCCTCGGCACCATGGTACTCTGATGAACTACGTCAGATTAAATACTCCTGCAAACAGTTGGAGCGCCAATGGAGACTTTCTTACGCCCTAGATAGCAAAAACAAATATAAACAAGCTTTAAAAAACTACCGGAAGAAAATAATTGATCACAAAAGAAATTACTTGGAGGACAAAATAAATAAAGCACAAGGCTCTACAAGAGAAATCTTTAGTACGGTAAGAGCCTTTACTGATCCCATGGCCCTCAAACGCCAATCTCCGGTATCCCAATCCCTTTGCACCCGGCTTTCCGATTACTTCGAGGAGAAAATTGCCTCTGTTTATAACACTTTCCCCAATAAGAATTATTCAGGCACCACTGACAATCTTGATGTCCCTTCTGATCCTCATCTGGTATTTTCTGATTTTGCAGAGATCACCCTTGATCGTTCCTTGACGGAACTCCTGAAATGCAGATCTGGTTCCCCAGAAGACCCATGGCCGGCCAAGCAGTACAAAGCTTTGGCTCCGCTCCTCAATCCCACACTAAACGGCATCTGGAACGATTCTCTAAAGACAAGCATCTACCCTGACGCTTGGAAACATGCCAAGTTGGTCCCTATTTTAAAAAAGGCCAACGCAGACCCGGAGGAACCAGTAAATTATAGACCCATCTCCTTACTGCCTGCCCCGGCTAAGGTCCTTGAAAAGCTGGTGCAGCAGCAGCTTGCATGCTTCCTTGAAACCCATGACCTTTTCCATGACTCTCAACACGGGTTTAGACCAGGCCACAGCACAGAGTCCGCCTTGATTGAGATGGCTGACTCTGTGCGGTGGAGGCTGGACGGGGGACCGAGGGCAGTGTTGGTGCTGCTGGACTTGTCGGCAGCATTCAACACCGTCTCTCACCCAGTCCTGCTTGATCGTCTCCGGTCTAAAGGTATCCAAGGCAAGGCACTGGATTGGTTGTCCTCCTTCCTTTCAAATCGGACACAGGCGGTTTTCACCCCCCCCCACACCTCTGACAGTCGCCCGCTCAAGTGGGGAGTCCCTCAAGGTTCCTCACTGAGCCCCTTATTATTTAATGTTTACTTTTCCCCTCTTGCTGAATTGATATCCCAGTCAGGAATAAAGGCCACCTCTTACGCTGATATTCAGCTCTTATTTTCCTACGATACCCCCCCCTCACTCCACGTTCGGCCCACTAAAAAACTGCCTAAGAAATATCGCCCGTTGGATGGACGATAACTTCCTGCGCCTAAATGCCGGGAAAACAGAGGTCCTTTTCTTGCACCAACCCTCCTCGCTAGACTCTAACCTCTGGTGGCCCCTCGATCTGAGCCTTCCCCCCTTCCCCAAGGAATCAGTGAAAAACCTAGGGGTGAGATGGGACTCCCACCTTTCATTCCACAATCAAGTGCAGACCGTGTCCGCCGCTTGTTTCTCAAAAATCCGGATGATAAAGAAATTCATAGATTTCCTTCCATGCAACACCAGGAAAACCATAGTGCAGGCATTAATAACTTCACACCTGGACTATGCTAATGGCCTGTACTTAGGGCTCGCCTCCGGATTGTGTCACCGACTGCAGACAGTCCAGAATGCGGCAGTCCGACTGGTCTGTGGTGTCTCTCTCCGAGAACACATTTCTCCTCACCGTCCTAGACTTCACTGGCTCCCCATCCAAAAAAGGGCCGAGTTCAAGGCCCTCACCCTGGCCCACCGCGCTATCAAGGGGAAAGGCTCTGCCTATCTTTCTTCTTGTCTCCGCCCCTATAGCAACGCCAGACACCTCCGGTCCAACTCAAAAAATCTGATTGCTACCCCGAGGTTCAGAAAGGCGCGCTCAAGAGGAAAAACATTCCAGGTATGCGCCTCCTCTCAATGGAATAAACTTCCACTCTCCCTCCGGATGATTCAGGAAGAGATGCCCTTCCGGAAAGCACTGAAGACTTTCCTCTTTTGTTAAGAATCACTGTTGTTCGAGACAGCACACCTGCAGAAGCGCCGGGACACCCCGTTGGGGTAGCTGTGCGCTATATAAAACACACTAAATAAAATAAATTATGTGGAGTGGGGTTTTGTGTGTTATAGAGAGTAATTACGTGGTATGGTGTTTTGAGTTGTGGAGTATTATGTAGTGGAGTTTAATTATGTTGAGGGCTGTTGGATTTTGTGGTGTGGTGTGAAATTATGTGATGTGGACTTTATGCGTGTGTTGTGTAATTGTGTTGTTGAGAGTGGAAGAGACGAAAAGGGAGGAACGTATGGGGAAAAGGAGAGAGAAGGTTTAAGGAAATAAGAAACTGAAAGGACTTTGTGAGAGAAAAGATGGAATTCGTGAACGAGAAATAGAGGGCGCATGAGAGGAAGAGTGTGGGGTAGAGGTGATGTAAATAATGAAGAGATGGTCAAGAGGTAAGAAAAAGTGAAAGGAGTGAAGGGCGGGAAGGAGACAGGAACGAAGCGATTGTAAGGAAGGAGTACCTGATGGAAGGAAGGACGTAAGGTGGCAGAGCGTGGACGCAGTGGAGGAGAATAAAAGTGAAAAGAGGACTAGAGGATTGAATAAAAGAGATGCAGGAAGGGAGTGGCGGCTGTCCCGGCATCCCTGAAGAGCGATAGCCAGTATGGATTGCTGCAGCAGAATGTGCCATCCCAAGTGGTCAAGTAGATTTGTAACTACTAAGTTGTAACCACTTAGGAAGGGTCTGCTTTGCCTTTCATCTTTCTACAGTAAGTAGCATTGAGTTCAGTAATAGCACAAGTTGTTTGCAGAGCTGTGAAGCTACAGTGTGATGATAACAAGGGTCAAACCAAACACAGCCCATTTATCTTTTCAAGTGTGATCTGAGAAAACTCAGAGCTATAAATAAAGGTTATTAGCTGCCAGAACTATTGGTGTATGCCTGCCAGTTATGAGCCGTCATGCTATTTTGAATAAAACATTGGTATTACCATTTCCAAAACATCATTTATGGGAATTTGAGAGGCCGCTGTGAGAGAGGTAGCTTGGAATGTGTCTGCATGTGAACCGACAACTTTCACCCTGCAGACTAGTGGGTTTTTACCTGCATTCTGTACCCTGGCAACCCTCCTGTGACAGAAGCTGAGTCGTCTGCTGTCGTAAGTTCTTCCAGTCTGATTGTTTGGAAGGACATGCCATGGTCCTCAGGGTTTACGGGCTGTGTGCACTATGACTTCCACCCGACACCTTGCCTCAAGGATAGCCACCCAGTCATTGAGGCCCAGAGTAAGGGTGCCATGGGGGCTGGTCTTTGTCTCTGCGGGCCCCCCTTTCTCAGCCGGCCTGTCCTGGGACAGAAGGCTGAATGCCGGACAGGGGCCCCTTTCGGCAGCAGTAGCAGTGTTGGTGTTACACCACACGGCGACGGCCCAGACCTTGTAATGGCACCGCGGGGGAATCAAGTTGCTGCTGACATGGTGGAGGGACCGGTGGTCCTCCCTCCCCGAAGCCACACGCAGAGGCAGAACCCTGAACCCCTCTGCCACCAGTGTGGTAGCGGCGATAATGCTATAATGAAACGCATTTGTAGCTCAACAAGAGACATCGTTCAACTACTTTTAATGTTGAGGCAATTCGTAACGGCCGCCTCCTTGTGTCCGCAGAGACTGCTCCCGTGGACATGCTTTTATCTGTGCTAAACATTTTTGTTTACCTTTACCATGCAACGCGAGCAAGTTTGGTTATTTATGCCACTGCATTAGCGAGGTTCGCATGCTTCTGTGGAGCGCAACTCCCCTGCCTGTTGACTGAGCTGAGGCGGGGTGATCAGCAGAGCGGGCGCCATTCTCGGGCCCTCACACTGTCATCATATGTGAATGACTGATGTTTTTCTGACAACCAAGTTTAAGAAAAAAAAACGTAGTTGTCAGGAAACATAAAAACAAGGATACAGTACATACCATGTGCCGCGAAGAGTGACGCCCCAGGTACTGTGCTAATACTCCTCTGTCACCAGGGCTCGAGTCGGGGTACCACGCGGGTGGACGCGTCCCCCCACTTATTTTACTGGGGGGACGCCAGCCCCCCTGCCAAACAGCTGGCCTTCACTCTTTGGCCTCTCTGGGTCGATGAGCACGGCACCTTTCGTGACGTCACTACCGGTCGTGGCATCACTTTCGGTGACTGCGTCACCCCACTTATTTTTTTACGTCTTGTGCCCTGTCTGTCACTAGCTCCCCATGGGTGACTTCTGAGCGATGAGGTAATGCCCGGCAGTCAGGATAGCCTGCCCTCTACTCCAAGTGCTGAGCGCACTGCTCTCCGGTGAGGTCATGACATGTGTAAAAAGATAAAGGGTTTTATCCCGGCGCAGAGGGCCGCGTCCATGCGAGGCGTACGGAGGAGCTTTTAGCGGTGCTTACCCCTCGGGAAACATTCGCCATTGCCGGAGATCTGGAGTGCCTGCCTGTCGGAGCGGGATTAACAAGATACGTCGTTTGAGAAAGGGAAGATAAAACATCACTTAAGATGTAAGAAAATTATGGAGAAGCCAGTGTTCCGGCTGCACACGTCGTCTAATGGAATCCGGAATTTGAGAGAGCAGAGGCAGTTACCGGATGGTTGGGTCCTGGTAAACACCTTCCTCTTCGTGCGCAGCAGGGTCTGTATAGCGGCTGCTGGACACATGAGTAATATAGCCATCTGGACAGGTTAGGCAAAATATAGCGCAAACTCACCCAGCCAATCCCAGGAGAAAACAAGCATTTACAAATGCAACAAGACTCGTATTTACGTGAGACCTATTGCTTTGTAAACAAAAGTGCGGGAGTGGGAGGGGGGGTCAGAGAAGTTACAAACCGCGGGAGGGAACAGGGGAGGCAGGGGAACAAAAGAGTTTTTAAAGTAAAGGGGCTGATTGCCATGGAAGGAGGATAATGACGACATGGCTGTCAGGAGGAGGGACTAACAAGCTGAAATGAGAATGCAGGATTTACAGTTTTAGCCAATGAAAAAGATGCTCCGTAACTGGGCGGAGCTTCCCCCCACTATACTGTATACAGCATGCCTCGCAAAGCGAGCACCACGTTGTGCTGCAACGCTATGCGAGACCTAAAAACCATAGGAATACTTTTACATATGCAGAAATAGAACGGACATTCATGTGCACTACATTACTTTTTCACTGTTTTTGCTATTGGTAACTGGATACTTGATATGCTAGAGCGTAGCACATTTTGGTAGAACAATCTGAAATAGAAAGGGAACAACATTTCTTGCACTCTGTAAGATGCTTCAAGACTGGCTATTGGGGAATTGATTTTACTTTGCAAAGAAGCAAAAAGATCCATTCCGTATTGATGAGTAAAGTTGAAAATGTGCTCAAAATATACACACTGAAAATATACGTTTTTAATTATGTGCTCACAATGTTTAACGCTGACAACACATTTTTAAGTGTGATAATTGTTAGCAAATAAAAGATCCGATGTAGGTTTTCCTTCCCTTGCAGACTGCACAGCAACCATCCTGCCCTAGGGAAGGCTCCACCAAGGGGGGGGAGGGGATTCGCCAGCTTATTCTCTTCCCGTCTCCTCACAAGTTACCTTTGATTTATCATACTTGGACAACAGCTATCTGACTGGAGACCCAGATTATCACCTGGTCAATATATGCCCTAAAGAGGTCCCAATGAGGTATTTATCACCGGGAAAGCTTCTCAATAGGTAAGTAAATACACGTGGTTCATTAAGTAAGCGGTTATCTACACACACAAGACATGTCATTTTACCAGAAGCTTCTAAAGTATGCTGAACAAGTAGATATATCCAGAAAAGACACATCTGATCATCTTTAACTCATTTGTAAGAAATATTTATGCGCACATGGAAAAAAATCGAAAGCATAGCTTAGCTTAAAAGTTCAGCTAATAATTGTGAAGGAAATAAACAATCGAAACATAATCTGAAAAGAACCACAAAGTATCATAATGTAATTGTATACTGTCAATCATTTAGAATGAGTAGAAAACATTGACTGTATTCCTTCCTGAAAGCTGGAGCGACTTAAGAAATATACTGCATATGTGTGTGCGCGCACACATACATACACAGACCATGGTACAGCATGGCTGTATGTTTTGAAGTAGTGAGGGGTGGGCAGATAAAGAGGCCACTGTATTCTGAATTCTATGTCAGGAAACGGAGGCTTCTGATTATGCTTCTCTTTCTTTACTGAACATTACAGCAGCCAATGAAACTTTGACCTACATAACCCAGAAGGCATAGCTTCCCTTCTCTCCACCAATCATCATTCACCCTACTGGATATATAAAGTTATTTCACTAAAGTCCATCCTCTTTCTTTGCTGCTGCAGCAGCGAGATAAGTACACATTCTTGTATTTATAGCATATTGATTTCAAGCTTTGGCGCATTGGAAACATATTGTAGTACGTTGGCAGCGCTGCGCCCAGAATCCCGCGCGGTAAGCGCTCAACATTAAAGGTTTCATTACACGGAATTAGAGCGGGACACGTGGTTCGTGCGCAAACGAGGAGGCAGTACCCTTTCATTGCCAACAAACTCGTGCATGCGCGAGCAGCCGATCGGAGATAATTATTCTCCCACTGGCTCCTCGCGCTAGGGCAGTCAAGTGTATATAAGTGGAGTGGTGTGGCTCACTGGTTAGAGGCGGCAGACCCGTAAGCAGAGAACGGCCCGGGACCAGGGTTCAATTTGTGGTTCTGAAAATCTGGACCCTGTTGTTATCCCGATATCGAGGTCCAATACCCGTGTCACAAAATATCAACATACCATGACGAATTTGGTGTCAGCGAACCGATAATGATTAGGACATCATTCCTATACATTTGCGTCCTAATCGAGGGTCGCTAACACCCCTCAATCGTAGTTTCCGTCCCGACCCCTTAGACTCCATTTTGTGAACGACATCCATCTTACGTCTTGCCCTCATGATAAGTCAATTAAAGGTCGAGCTTGATCTAAAAGGACACGTCCACCTTCCCTGACTTCCCCCTGACCTGTCCCAACTGACTCCATTGCCTTCAGCCAAACCTGTTTGGGCAGCCCCTCGCCCAGTGGCCGAATACGATAGCATCAATGCATAACATTCCTCAGACCATTCACTACATACAGACCATGCTTTCTACAAACATGCACCTGTCCATACTCCTTGTTTATGGAAAGTTTTATGACTGGGTGGTACCTTCCTTTTTTGGTGTTTCATCGATATCTGATGGGAGTTCCGGGTCTGGCTGGGTAATCTATCACGAACTGGACATCTAAAATGTGGGCTTGCTTACATGACTTCGCTCTTTGTATTATTGTAGAAATATGTTTACAGCCATATCATAAACTCAAGAATTCTTCCTTGCAGCTATTATTTCTGTATATAAGGAGAAGGCTAGTTCTGTAAAAACAAACAGTCTCCTGAGAACACATGACCCGTGTTTGTCGTGCTTCTAGGACACGTGTTACTTGGTAGCTACCAATAAAACTTGATCTTTGACTGCGACTAGAAGACTCAGGGCCAGATGTAGGTAGGCATTTACCGGTCGGTAACGGCCGAATTCGGCCGTTACCGACCGGTAAATGCAATTTGAGATGTAGGGCCCTGTATTTTACAGACTCGGTAAATTTACCGATAGGTAAATTTACCGATTATGTAAAATACCGAGTCGGTATTTTTACGGAATCGGGAAAATTGATATGTAGGTGGGACTCTTCTGAGTCCCACAAGCATTAAAAAAAAATCGGTATTTTACCATCAAATACTATTTGATGGTAAAAGACAGATTCCGGTGTGCATGCACACCTATGCCATATGACAGGCAGACCTGCCCTTAGGGCAGGTATGCCTGCCACATGGCACCCGAGCCTCTTTTGGGGGTGCCAGAGGGTGTCAAAGTGACACCCCCTGCACCCTTGTGTCAATCGGTATTTACCGATGCGGTAAATACCGACCGGTAAATGCCCAATCATTCCTATGGGCTTCAAAGCCCATAGGAATGAATGGGCATTTACCGGTCGGTATTTACCGCATCGGTAAATACCGATTGTTTCCGAATCGGTAAATGCACATCTGTATTTACCTACATCTCGGTACTTTTATTTTACCACTTCTTAAATACCGAGTCGGTATGATGCGGTATTTAAGAGGTGGTAAAATAAAATTTACCTACATCTGGCCCTCAGTGTTTCTGTGGTCCGGAACAAGGGAGAACTCAGAGGTCTACGGGTGTTATCCCCTGGCACCACCGGGTTCCTAAAAACCCGGCACCTCAGTTGGCGCCCAACTCGGGGCGATATCAAGCGGCGACGGTCCAAGGCAGATGTTCGTGAGGAGCTTGGTGTGAAAATTCCGGAGGACGGCCAGCCACTTCAGCGACCCCTGTATGTCGACGTGGTTCCGAAGGTCTTTGCTGCGAGGTTCCCCGCGTCCCGACGGCTACGAAGGACTGCTGCCCTGACTATCGCCTTGTTTTGGACCCAGTGATCCTTGGTAGAGCGAAACGATAGACGAGTCTTCTAGCGACGTCACCGATCTTCAAATACTTCAGTTAAGTATAAGTGGAGCGTCTCCCAGTCCTTAGTTTGTCCTTAGTTTTTGGTATCCTTGAGATACGACTTGATTTGGTTCTTGCAAGCCCCAAAGCCGAAGGACTCGTGTATTCACGAGAAATATCGTAATCGATAATCCTTTGAAGTTTGAAGCTAGACTAGTGAGCGAAGATGCCTGGTTTTAGCAGACTTGGAAACTTGTTTTGTCTTGGTTATAGTAAGGACTCGCGATTAGAGGATTCTTGTCCGGTTCCTCCGATTGGAACTCCAACATATGAGCTCTATGTAAAACACGGCGTAGGTCCTATCACATATAATGAAGTGTGGATAAAATACACCCGTAAGGATGGTGTTTTAAAATGGCCCCAATATGGTAGTTTTGACTCAGAAATTTTAGATAATCTAGAGGTCAAATTGTTCAAGAAGAAAGCCCGGCCGGCGATGTTTGACTCTTTCCGCTTATGGCGTAAAGAGGCCAAACAAAAGGAAATTAAATTAGACAAGAAAAATAAGAGAGAAAGAGGTATTTCAGTAATGCAAGCCGCGATAAAATTTAAAGACAATGAAGAAGAACAAATAAGTGAGCAGTTGCACAGGCAACGTAAAATGGCAATAGATAAATGCTATCCTGTTTTACAATCTCCTCAGCGAGAAACAGTAAAAGAGCGTGAAAAAGATCCATTAATGGCACATCTGCTAAGTTCGCCACCGCCCTATGCACAAAATGCCACAGCACCTCCGCAACCTTTAGTTGCACCTCTGGTAGCCGCTATGTCGGCTCCTTTACAGCACTCACCAGCTGCTCTTCAACTGGCTTCTATTTCTCTGGTGCAGCCTCCTCAAGGCTCACCTAGAGCATCTATTTCTCCTACTGTTCCTCCTACAACTTCGCCTAGCACACATTCTATTTCTTCTGATACTCGCTCTACGAATGTTTCTGTTTCTACTTTGCGTGACTCTGTTCTGCCACCAGTTATTCCTCCGCTTTCACCTTTCGTCTGGCATAAAATGGCCAGCATTTCTACTAACATTCCTTCACCACTTTTTCGGTCGCCTAAAACGACCCCTGATACGGGACCAAGACAATTACGAAGCCGAATGCCTGGTTATCAAGAGAGGGAATCACTGAATAAGTTAGCACGGAATTGGGTTATGGATACAGCGAGATATGATGTAGAGTCTGTCATGAACGTCTTCCGTCAATGGGATGAACCGACGCAAAGATATGTTTTTGAACAGATGTGTGTTTTTCTGTGTGAGGATTTGGAAGATAATGGTCAAGAGAGCAACGCTCGAGAGTTGTGTAATGTACGATTTAAATTTGGGGAAGGCATGATCATAGGTCCCGATGTCGAAAAAGCAGTTGGGATATTATTATCATATCGAAGTACGGGTGGTAATTCTGGGTCATCATCTGAATGTGGTACGTCTAGTAGGAAAAGAGCGAGACAGTACCCCATGAGAGAGGTTCCTCCGGTTTGGAGGGAAGGTGATGCGAATGCAGTGCCGCCAATTCTGCCTCCTTTCCAGCGTGTATGGGTACATGTCCCCTGGAAAAGATCGGAAGTTTTGGCACTCAAGCAGTCACTACCTGACCCTCGTAAAAACCCGACTGGGTTTTATAAGGAGTTATCGCAAACTGCAAGCTCATGTATAATGAATTTAGCGGATGTAGACATGTTGTTTGGGAACGTTGTTCCACATCCTTTATGGAGCAAAATCCGTCATACGGATCACGATCAGGAACTAGGTGACTCATGGGCGAACATTGCGACTACAGATGCTAGACAAGTCGGTGGATTTAAACCTGAGCCGTTAATAGCTGAACTTCCCGGTAGGATTATAGCGTACATGAAAACAATAATGCCTGAAGTTCGCGTAAACTGGGACAAGCTATCCGCATGTAAGCAAAAGAAAGATGAGAATGTGTCTGACTTCTTCACGAGATTTGAGGAAACTTTCACCGATCATAGTGGTCAAGATATGGCTACCGAGGGTGGCCAAAGATTGTTTGTAGACAAGTTCGTACATAATTTGCTTCCGGAACTATGTAATAAACTGAAAGATTCGGAGAGTGCTTGGGCTGTCTCTACGTCGGCGCAGATTTTAGCTACAGCCCAGTACTATGAAAATAGGCGTAAAGACGAGCTAGATAAAGCAGATAAGAAGAAAACTAAAATTCTTCTCCAGCAGGCCTATCCGCCTCGCACGGCTAGTCAGCCCAATTATCAACAACAACAGCAGTATTCAAGAAACGCGCAAGGAAACGAGTTTTCCCATCAGCGTCCTACGTATGGCCCGAATCAATGTGCGTATTGCAAGGAAGAGGGTCATTTTAAAGGTAATTGTCCGGCTCTTGCGCGACGTTTAAACGGTTCTTCAGGTGTAAGGGGAAGAGGTGTTCAGCATGCCCCTAGAGGTAGGGGCCGTGGAAATTTCACTCAGAATACAACTTCTTTTCCGCCTCAGAATTCCATGAACAGCTTTGACCAACAGAATAATGCATCGTCCAAGTCAGCACAGTACTATGCTGACGACTATTACACCGAACATGAAAATGAGGGTAATGATTGCTAGGACAGCCATGGACAAAGAGAGGGAGTTGTTTCAGTTCCAGTAGATCAGAATGGACCTTATGTCGAGGTGATTACCTCAGGAGTGTCAGAGCCATTTCTGCTGGATACTGGTGCTACAAAAAGTTCTATTATGCACTCGAAACTTCCTGGCGCACCTTTGTCTGGCGAAATGAATGTCTCAGTAGGTTTCTCTGGCGCCCCTGTTAGAAACCCGATCTCTAGTCCTATATCCCTTTCTGTTGGCCCATGCGAATTAGAAGCACCCCTCATTTTGACGACAGGTTGCGGTGAAAACTTGTTAGGTTTGGATTTACTGAAAAGGTTGTATGCGACTTTGTACTGTTCCCCCTTGGGAGTACAACTCACTTTAGGCAAGAAGGTCGTTTCTCCAATGTATTTGTCAAAGGAAAATATTACAACTGAATTGTTATCACTTCCTGATATACTTTGGGCTAATGGTTCTAATGATGTAGGTCGTTTGGAGATAGCACCGTATGTCATAACTTTGAAAGCCAACGTTAGGTTGCCACGTATTCCCCAATATAAGATATCTGGTGAATGTGAAAGAGCGTTATTGACGATTGTTTATGACCTGATTGATAAAGACGTTATCGAAGAAACAACAGGAAATGTTTGTAACAGTCCAGTTTTGCCCGTCTTAAAACGTAGTGATCCTTCACAACCGCCTGTATACAGGTTCGTGATCGACCTCAGAGAAGTGAATAAGGTAGTTATACCACAGTTTCCAGTTGTCCCCGACATTACTGCTTTATTGACAATGGTTCCAGCTTCAGCAAATTGGTTCTCGGTGATCGACTTGAAGAACGCTTTCTTCAGCATCCCGATTGCTGAGGAGAGTAGAGATCTTTTCGGCTTCAATTTAGGAGGACGAAGCTTCCGCTTCAAGTGCGCTCCTCAAGGCTACTGCGAAAGCCCATCAATATTCAGTCAGGCCCTGAAAACACAACTAGACACCATTGTTCTACCAGATGGGTCAACTCTGATTCAGTATGTCGACGATCTGCTGATCGCCGCAGACACTGAAGAAATTTGCAAAGAAGCTACACTGTCATTGTTGCGTCACTTATGTTATGTTATGTTATGTTACGTCTATTTATTGTGCGCACAGATACTCCAGCCAAGGAGCGTCCTGTGACATGAAGCACAAAGTCTCCCTTTCCAAACTACAATTTTGTCGACAAGAAGTAACCTACCTAGGTCACATCTTATCGAAGGAGGGAAGGAGACTGACACCAGAAAGAATACAGGCAATAGCAGAACTGAGTGCCCCAAAGACACAGAGAGAGGTTCGAGCCTTCTTGGGTATTACATCGTACTGTAGACAATGGATACCGAATTTCTCACTACTAGCTAAACCCTTGCTGGCGCTACTCTGTAAAGACACGCCCAATCCTATGCCCTGGTCTGAAGATTGTCAAACGAGTTTCCACGAGTTGCGTGATGCATTGTGTTCGGCTCCTGTGTTGGGAAACCCCAACTACAGTAAGCCTTTTACATTATACGTCCATGAGAAGGAAGGTTGTGCATTATCAGTCTTAACACAACACTTTGGGGACAAACAGCGCCCATGCGCATATTTTTCGGCAACTCTAGACCCTGTGGCTAAAGCCCTACCAAGTTGTCTGAGGGCTACCGCCGCAGCAGCTATCTGCATTCGACAGTCTGCTGGATTAGTCATGAATAATACTCTGATCGTTATGGTTCCACATGCAGTAGATATTTTGCTAAACAGGACGAAGACACAACATCTTACTAGCGCTCGACTATCCAGTTACGAACTTACACTGCTAGCGAGTCACATCCACATAAAGAGGTGTGATACACTCAACCCCGCTACGCTATTACCCATCCCGACAGAAACAGACAGGATTGATAAACATGACTGCTGCTTTAGGAAGAAGAAGAGACAAAAGGGAGAGTAGACTTACAGGACACTCCCCTTCTTGAATGCAATGACACTTTATGGGTTGATGGTTCATGTTTCAAGCTGGCGAATGGTGACACGACTGCAGCATATGCCGTAACAACATTACACACCATTATAGAGACCGCGCGCATTTCCCACAATTCTGCACAAGCTGCAGAACTTATTGCACTTACCAGAGTGTGTGTGTTAGCAAAAGGAAAGCGAGTGAATGTGTACACTGACAGCCAGTACGCCTTTGGTGTGGCTCACAGTTTTGGGAGATTGTGGCGAGAACGTGGTTTCCTTACATCACATGGTGCACAGATACGACATGGTCAGCTAGTTAATGAACTCCTTGAGTCACTGACCTTGTCCCTACAAGTTGCCGTTATGAAATGCAGTGCACACAAAAAGATTCAGGACGATGTTGGCCGCGGGAATGCATTTGCAGACGAGGTTGCGAAAGAGACTGCAAGGAACACAATGAGTCGGATGTATGTTGCGGGTCCCGCTAGATGGATTGCTGATGTAGGAATGTGTGAAGACACCATTGAAAGCGTGAAATCTATACAAGCCGAGGCAACTGAGAAAGAGTTGAATGAGTGGAGAGAAAGTAAGGGTAGACTAGATGCGAATGGTTGTTGGGTCGAATTGTCGGAACACCAGCGATGGCTATTACCTAATGCATACGTACTTGCAGTAGTAACGATGGCTCACGGCATTGCGCACATCAGTTCGAAAGGAATATGTAAACTATTGGCCCCAGTATGGCAGAATAGCAATATCCCAAAATATGCAGAGAATGTGGTCAGAAACTGTATGATATGTCTAAAACACAATCCCGGTAGGGGAACTCCAACTCCAGCTGGTCATTTTGCGCCTCCAACGTATCCGTTCGAGGTTTTGCAGCTCGATTTCATCCACATGGAGAGGTGCAACAATCTAAAGTATGTGCTCGTTGTTGTTTGCGCCTTTTCCAGGTGGGTGGAAGCGTACCCCCTTAAGGACAATACCACTTTGACAACTGCCAAAGCCCTTGTCAAAGAGTTCTTCCCGAGATTTGGTATGCCTAGAATTGTCTGGAGTGATAATGGAAGTGGATTCATAGGACGCGTGATGAAGAGAGTGTGTGAGTGTCTAGGCATACACCAGAAGTTCCACGCTGCAAATCACCCCCAATCAGCTGGATTAGTAGAGTGCTACAATGGCACGTTGAAACTCAAGCTAGCCAAGATCCAAGCCAGTACAGGTCTTAAATGGCCTGACGCCTTGCCCCTAGCACTCTTGTCAACTAGGATGACTGTCCATTCCAGATTAGGACTTAGCCCTCACGAGATAGTGTTTGGCCGCCCAGCCAACGTCTGGGGCGTGCCAAGACCAAAGAAACTGAGTGAAATAGAACACCCTGTACTGCTTGACTATTTGTGCGAATTGACAGCTAAATTGCGTGTTTTACACCAACAGGTTCACAGTTCCTCTCCGCCAGCCTCTGACGATCCAGGTCACTCCATCACACCCGGCACGTGGGTCCTGGTGCGGAATTTCCAGCGCACAAACAACGGACAGCCGAGGTGGACCGGACCATACCTGGTACTTCTTTCCACAAGGTCAGCTGTTCGGGTGGAAGGCAAAAAGAACTGGGTGCACGGGACCCATTGTAAACGGGTCCCTCTACCCCTTCCGTACGACCGGTGGGTCAATAAAGGACTTGCCGACTCTGAAACAGAATCCATACCTCGTTTCATCCCTTTCAGCGATGCACGTTTAAAAGAGACTGGCACCGAACAGGAGAGTGATCGTATTTTGCAAGAACCTGTGTCACCATCTATGCAGTTGGACACTACCGAACCTGAGACATTGTTTGAAGACACTTCCGTACCTGGGAAACGACGGTACAACCTGAGATCTAACCCCAGAGACTAATAAAAGTACAAACTAATGTGATTTCCTTTCCCCTAAGAACTATTTTTGATTTTTCAGCTCTCTCGTCCCAGGGAACTTGCTCATTTTTGATTTTCGAACCGCCATCCGGTTCCGCTGCTAGGGTCGCGGTTGAAATGTGGGGAGTGCAACCGGGGAAGTTTTAGGTCAACGGTTCTGGTTGGTCCGAGGGAGTTACCCTGGACTGAACGGAGCGCACTCCCTGGCAGAACCAACCTACCACCTCGGGCAGCAAGTAGAGGATGGAGTTTCCAAGGGTAGAGAGACCTGCCAGATTCACGAACTTTGAAAGACAATTGTGTACAATACTGTCCAGAAGAAGATTTTTAATAATATGTGTTTTAATGCTGTGTAGCATAGTGATGTTCTTGACTGGTTATGCTCTATTCGTATTTCAAGTTTCCTTATTCCAAAACGACACCCGACCAACGCCTCCTCCCACTCTCTCTCCACATTCCTTTCACCCTCTACCTGAACACGAGTCTGCCAGAAGACTCGAATTTGTAAATAACTCATTTATTCAACTCCTACACCAACACCAGTCCATAATGAACACATCAAACTGTTGGATATGCGGACTCATGCCGCACACGACTGATAAGGGTATCCCATACTTCATCCTGCCATTCAGTTATTATGGTTCTCTGTGGGCTTTCCAGACCATGTTCCTATTCGCCCTAGAACCATACCCGACCCGTTCCACTGAGAGCGATTCCAGTAACAAGGCACTAGTAGCAGGAATAAGAAATATGAGTAGGGAGTTCAACACATATCTAACGATCCCTAAAGATGAGCTCACTCCATACACTCGTTGGAACGTAACTAAATATGGGGTTTACCTGAGTAAGAGCCAGATGGCGAAGAAATCACGCCCAGTTTGGATAGTACCCCACCGAGGTCACTTATGTTTACAAGGTATTGGTAGGGATCCCAAAGCACAATTAGGAAAGAGCATATGCACGGAAACATATGTGTTCGCTTCCCGAACTTCCCCTATACTCTTAGCAGCCAAAGGCACGTATTTCGTCTGCCACGACCAAGCCTATACATGGTTGCCCCCTGACTTCTCAGGCACGTGTTTCATCTCATTTCTGCTGCCTCCCACCTACACGGCCCGAGCAGATTACCATCGGACAAGGACAGCTAGAGGTATCGTGAGTAACGACGACACCGCGGGTCAGGAATTCGCTGACTTCGCAAAGGGTTTTCTGCCATTTTGGGGGCCTATGGTGAACAGCAGGAATATTCGCCAGTTATCGAGGATAGTCGAATCCGCCGTGATTACAACGGCCGGAGCCCTTGGCAATCTTACGACCGAGCTTCAGTCGGATCGACTTATGACCCTTCAGAACCGAGTTGCCCTAGATATCATACTCGCCGATCGTGGTGGTGTGTGTAGAGTGATCCAATCTAGTTGTTGCATTTTCATCCCTGATAACGCACCGACAGTGTACCAGGCCATCTCTAAACTACACGAAATATCTGGTTCCCTCCACGTTGAAAAAGGAGATTGGTCCTTGCTAGGGTGGTTCTGGGGACTGATCACTGCCTGGGGATGGAAAGCACTGATCTTCATTGGGATGATCTTAGCACTTCTGTTTATGTTCTGCCTGTGTGTACAGTGCGCTCCTGCACTCTGTGGCCTCTGTGCTACTTCATGTGTACGGAAGCCTGTGTTAAGGGACGAACTGAGCAACAGAATGATGTTACAGAAACATCTCCACGAATTCCTTCATACGGATTTGGACTCAGATTAATATGAATTATTGCCTTACATAAGGGCAAAAGGAGGGTCTGTGGTTCTGAAAATCTGGACCCTGTTGTTATCCCGATATCGAGGTCCAATACCCGTGTCACAAAATATCAACATACCATGACAAATTTGGTGTCAGCGAACCGATAATGATTAGGACATCATTCCTATACATTTGCGTCCTAATCGAGGGTCGCTAACACCCCTAAATCGTAGTTTCCGTCCCGACCCCTTAGACTCCATTTTGTGAACGACATCCATCTTACGTCTTGCCCTCATGATAAGTCAATTAAAGGTCGAGCTTGATCTAAAAGGACACGTCCACCTTCCCTGACTTCCCCCTGACCTGTCCCAACTGACTCCATTGCCTTCAGCCAAACCTGTTTGGGCAGCCCCTCGCCCAGTGGCCGAATACGATAGCATCAATGCATAACATTCCTGTAGGAGAGTAGGGTCTGCAATCCTATGATCACCCAGATTTTTGCTTTTTGCTGCACTGGTTTACGACTTTCCCTGGCTGTGGGCCTGCTAATCAGACCCACAGCCTAGCTGTTCTCTCTATCCAAATTGTACTCAGGTACTGAATTGGCACTGGGCCCTCTCCAAGTCCCTGTACCCAGGGCTGAGGTGCACCCAGAAGTCTCCCAGGGGCTGAAGCATGTATTATGCCACCCCTGGATTGACTAACTAAAACTGACACAACTGGCTGCACGACAGCTGGGGCAAGGTGGTGTACTCACCCTTTGCTTTAGATATAGTATACCTATATCTAACCCTAAAAATGGACACACAGATCTCCTATCAGTCACTCCTATAGCAGGCCTTAACAATCCTGAAGGCAGAGTGCTTGGAATCGTGTGAGATGGTGCTCTAGCATGAGCTGAGCCTGTCTGCGGCTTTCGGGATCCATCCCTTAGCCGTTTCCATGATATCGCATACCATATACTCTTAAGTGCATTATAATCCTCGCGGTTATGTGCCAACTCTGGTATCGCTTTATCAAAACATGTCGAGTAAGGTGTCATACGAATTGGAATACTAACCCCTCGCCAATTCTGGCGACGGGGTTAGCATTCCACCCTTCTAGAGGGACACGACATGCCTGTAACCTATAACCCGGTTAAAAGTCAGACAGAGCCTTGGCATCCACAAAATGGATGCTGCCACCGAGACACAAGTCTGCCCTCCTGCTGCTGGGAGTCCTCCCAGAGCAGGAGATAAGGACAAAGGGTTTCCTGCCAGGGGCGGTGCCAGCACCGTCCCAGACAGGGTTTTGTGTATTGTAGGTAGGCAGGGCTTTAGAGGAAGGTGACTGCACGTGGCACCCCGGTGCTCACTGTGCATAGGCTGGCTGGAACCAGTTCCAGGGTCACTCCAGACCCTGTGCTGGGGAAAAGCCCGCCAAGGAAGTGGGTGTAACCACCCCCCTCCTGGTCCCACCCCTAGGGCAGGACCTAGTCGCGTGCCAGCCCCCTTTTACAGGATAAAGGTAGAGACTGGCCCCCTTCCAAATCAGATCATCTTTGAATCCTGAAACTACTTTCTGCGAAAGGAACTCAAGACTTCTTCCTAAGATTTCTCCCTTGTGACTAAGGAGTAGTCACCCTGCACCCGCAGGCACCATCTAAGAACACTGCGGTCTGCTGCAAGTCTCTCCTCCGGATCAAGAATGCCCAGCTCGACGAGAACCGGCTTCCCTGGCACCTCTGACCTCTACCTGCATCATCAGTCACGCTGAGATTCGTGGGTGTGACGAGACCTCGAGGGACCGGCCATCTTCAAGACTGCACGACTTCTTTCCAGCAAGCCCGCCGAGTAATTTCCTGGTGAGTGCTTTGGGGTCCGAGAAGCCCCGACCCTGAGCAGCTCCAGCACCGAAGTGCAGCCTCCCAGCATCTCCACGATCTGCGTGGGGCCCTTCTGCTTTTTGCTGCTCACCGCGTTGTTTGGCTACTAGCCCGCTGGCTTGTGGCCTTCTGAACGACGCCCGACGACATTTCTGCTGCTGGTCTGGTTGCTCCAGACTGGCCCTTGCTCCCTTCCAGAAGAGGAGCACCCTGGACCCTCCTGGTCCACTCAAGACGCCATTTTGAGTCCACCGCGTGGGCTTGAATTAGCCAAGGCTTGTTGCCCACTCCTGGGTAACTTCGACGCCGACGACTTCAACCTTCGTGGGACAGCTCGCACCTCCATCCTGGTCGCCGACAACGCCTCCTGGTCCGAGAGACTGCAGAGCCCAGCAGCGCCCACTCACCTGACTGCGGTGACTTCGCCCGGTGCCATCCTGGTGCCCACTTAATCACTGGCTAGTGATTCAAGAACTTGGTCCCCTCTGCTTTCAGGTTTCTTCTTCCTTGATCCAGGCTTGGATCCATCGAACTTTTCTTCACTGGTCGCCTGCCAGCAACTTCTTCCTTCCAGGCTCCTGGTCCGGCAACGAGATCCCCGACGTCTTTTCAGACCTATGCAGCTGCAGCCCCTGGGCTAGGTAACTTCGGCACTCCGGTGTCCCAGCATAGCCTCACTATCCAAGGGTCAGGATCCACTGTCGTTTTCTCCCTACCAGGTCGGGTTCGCCCGTGAACACTAACTTTGTGAATTCTAGCTTCCATAGACTTTGTCCCGCATCCCGCGTGAGAGTGCACACTCTGCACCCGAGTCCCCTGGGCCTCCTAGTAGTAATCTAACGATTCCCTAGTCCAGTCCTAGCGATTCCAAAGCCTATTAGAACTGTTACTTACCTGCTAGTAATTCGCATTCCACTTTTAGCGTATATGGTTTTTCGTGCCCCTCGGGCATTTGTGTAACGTGCTAACTTAAAAGTATTTTCGTAAGAGTTTTGTTGTGTGCTTAGCTCCCTGTCTCATAAAGAGCCAGGGTAGTCTTGTTATAAATAAATACACTGTTTATTTTCATAACAACTTGTGTGGTGTCCTTTCACTGGGTGTTCAAGGGGTAATGTGATGGTAAAACAGCTGGCTTAACACGCCCTCTAGAGTCTTAGCCTTAGACTGCTCGTATCCATGCTACTAGGATAGCTGGTCTATAAGGTTGACTTACAACCAATCATCAATAAGGGTTGTTTGGACTGATATATAGTGATCACTAGAATAGTGAGCACTGCACATCAGGCCAACTTCTCACAATTCCTCAGACCATTCACTACATACAGACCATGCTTTCTACAAACATGCACCTGTCCATACTCCTTGTTTATGGCCAGTTTTATGACTGGGTGGTACCTTCCTTTTTTGGTGTTTCATCGATATCTGATGGGAGTTCCGGGTCTGGCTGGGTAATCTATCACGAACTGGACATCTAAAATGTGGGCTTGCTTACATGACTTCGCTCTTTGTATTATTGTAGAAATATGTTTACAGCCATATCATAAACTCAAGAATTCTTGCTTGCAGCTATTATTTCTGTATATAAGGAGAAGGCTAGTTCTGTAAAAACGAACAGTCTCCAGAGAACACATAACCCGTGTTTGTCGTGCTTCTAGGACACGTGTTACTTGGTAGCTACCAATAAAACTTGATCTTTGACTGCGACTAGAAGACTCAGTGTTTCTGTGGTCCGGAACAAGGGAGAACTCAGAGGTCTACGGGTGTTATCCCCTGGCACCACCAGGTTCCTAAAAACCCGGCACCTCAAATTCCCGACGCGGCAGGGTCGTGGACCAGGGTCAAAACGGACTCGATAATTCTCGCCTCGGTGCCTACTCTAGTCAGGTAACACCCTCGGCAACTCTGGGCATTAGCTTGCCTCATCTCTACAACGGCCCCCCACAGACGCCAAGGATGCCTGGTTTCACCTTGGAGACACCCAGAAAGGGACCATCTCACAGGGAAAACCAGGACGGATTCCCCAGCGGTCTTCAGCGCCTAGATACTCCTTGGAGTCGTAGTGTGCTTTACAAGTACACCCCACATATATCTCCTCGGTCCCTGGAACGTCCGACGGGGCACAAAAAAGGCGAAGGCTCTGCCTTAGGAGAGTTTTGGGGTAGCGCCCTCCGCACAAAGTAAATGCTGGCATTAATAAAGAAGACCTACTAACTTGAGGCTCTAGGCCTGTGATGGTCCCACTGTTAAGCACCCCTGGGCTCCTCTCCCCCTGAAGCTCCTCCACACCACCACAAGCCAATTGGCGTACTCCATGGAGGAGGAGGATCAATATAATGATGGGTATAATGAGTACGCAGAATGCGAAGAGGTGCCTTACGAGCACCAGATGGAGGAGCAACTTGTAGAGGCCCTGGACACGCATGTGCAAAATTCAGTCTACAGGGCGTTGAGCCGGGCTTTACTGCCCTTCACTAAACCCCTAAAAAATGATGGCAAGCGCGTGCTGGGAGCCCCTTAGGGGGAATCCTCCGTTAAGAATGCACAGATGGGTGAGCAGGGCTTTGCCTGTGAGAGATCTTCCCTCAGTTCCTCGGCAGAGGTATTGTCGCAGGTGGCATCAACGGTACTTAAGGACCATGGGTATGGAAGCTATCCCTCAGGTTCCCTGGATAATTATTCCATTTCCATCCCAGGGGAGGTGGAAGAGTCTCCTCCTTCATCACCAGACACGTCAGACTCAGACAATGCCCCGGAGACACCGTGCTTGATAGCAAAATGCAAGCGCAAAACACACATAAAGTGGGGACAGAAACCTCCAATTAAAACCTCTATTTTTACCCTAAGAACATCATTCACCCAAGGTCCACAGAATGAGTGCCCTGCGCGGAGGTCACACATCATGTGCAGGAGAATATGGGGCAGGGGTTCTAGCGTGAGGTACGCATCACATTGAGATCAGAGTGTCCCGAACCACTTCATTGGGGTAAAGTAACTGACACCCAAGAGTTAGACTCTAATATGGCTACCTTCCTGATAATATTCTATATGGCATGAAAGGGATGCCAAGATAAGCTACTAGACGTATCAGGACCTCTCCCCAAGATCTTAGACTTAGCAGTTAGGGCAAAGGATTCGAACTCCAACATGGATCCGACAGAGATAATAGAATGGGCTCAGAGAGTGTTTTCTAGGAAACACCAACTGTGCGCTGTCCACAAACCACAGGAAATCTTTCTTGATGAGGATTGACCCTCAATTGGCAGAGATGGCCTCTACGGAGGCAGGCTCTTCGGCCAACGGCCTCGTTTGTCAACAAGTTCGTCAAGGAACTAGGGAAATATGTTGCCATCATGTTGACCCTACATAAGGCCCAGGCTGTAATCAAGAAAGTCTTTCATAGTGGCCTTTTTGTCAGGGCCGGACATTTCCGGGGTCGACCAGCCAGCCGAGGATATTACCAGGCCTCCATAGGGGTTGAGAATAGAGGACGTGGGGAAGCCCCGACCACTCAATCTTTTACCCCACTGTAGGAGAGTAGGGTCTGCAATCCTATGATCACCCAGATTTTTGCTTTTTGCTTCACTGGTTTACGACTTTTCCTGGCTGTGGGCCTGCTAATCAGACCCACAGCCTAGCTGTTCTCTCTATCCAAATTGTACTCAGGTACTGAATTGGCACTGGGCCCTCTCTGAGTCCCTGTACCCAGGGCTGAGGTGCACCCAGAAGTCTCCCAGGGGCTGCAGCATGTATTATGCCACCCCTGGGCTGACTAACTAAATCTGACACAACTGGCTGCACGACAGCTGGGGCAAGGTGGTGTAATCACCCTTTGCTTTAGATATAGTATTCCTATATCTAAACCTAAATGGACACACAGATCTCCTATCAGTCACTCCTATGGCAGGCCTTAACAATCCTGAGGGCAGAGTGCTTGGAATCGTGTGAGATGGTGCTCTGGCATGAGCTGAGCCTGTCTGCGGCTTTCGGGATCCATCCCTTAGCCGTTTCCATGATATCGCATACCATATACTCTTAAGTGCATTATAATCCTCGCGGTTATATGCCAACTCTGGTATCGCTTTATCAAAACATGTCGAGTAAGGTGTCATACGAATTGGAATACTAACCCCTCGCCAATTCTGGCGACGGGGTTAGCATTCCACCATTCTAGAGGGACACGACATGGATGTAACCTGTAACCCCGGTTAAAGTCAAACAGAGCCTTAGCTCCACAAAATGGATGCTGCCACCGAGACACAAGTCTGCCCTCCTGCTGCTGGGAGTCCTCCCAGAGCAGGAGGCAAGGACAAAGGGTTTCCTGCCAGGGGCGGTGCCAGCACCGTCCCAGACAGGATTTTGTGTATCCTAGGTAGGCAGGGCTTCAGAGGAAGGTGACTGCAAGTGGCACCCCGGTGCTCACTGTGCATAGGCCGGCTGAAACCAGTTCCAGGGGCACTCCAGTCCCTGGCCTGGGGAAAGCCCGCCAAAGGAGAGGGGTGTAACCACCCCCCCTCCTAGTCCCACCCATAGGGCAGGACTTAGTCGCGTGCCAGCCCCTTTTTGCAGGATAAAGGTAGGACCTGGCCCCCTTCCAAATCAGATCATCTTTGAATCCTGAAACTACTTTCTTCAAGAAGGAACTCAAGACTCTTCCTAAGATTTCTCCCTTGTGACTAAGGAGTAGTCACCCTGCAGCAGCAGGCACCAACCAAGCATCGCGGTTTGTTGCCAGTCTCTCCTTCGGATCAAGACTGCTCCAGCACGACGAGAACCGGCTTCCCTGGCACCTCTGACCTCAACCTACATCATCAGCCCAGCTGTGATCCGTGGGTGTGACGAGACCTCGAGGGACCGGCCATCTTCAGAACTGCACGACGCTTGTCCAGCACGACGCCTGAGTGACCCTCGACTGAGTGCCTTGGGGTAAGAGAAGCCCCGACCCTGAGCAGCTCCAGCACCGAAGTCCAGCCCCCCTGCATCCACGAGATCGGCGTGGGGCCCTTCTGCTTTTTGCTGCTCACCGCGTTGTCCAGGTCGCTTGCCCGTTGGCTAGTGGCCCCCTCACGATGCTCCACGACAACTAACACTGCTGGTCTGGTTGCTCCAGACTAGCCCGTGCTCCCCTCCAAAAGAGGAGCACCCTGGACCCTCCTGGTCCATTCAAGACGCCATTTTAGGTCCACCGCGTGGGCCTTGCATTTGCCAAGACTTGTTGCCCAATCCTGGGTCCAGCGACGTCGACAGCAAGAACCTTCGTGGGACAGCTCGCACCTCCATCCTGGTCACCGACAACGCCTCCTGGTCCGAGAGACTGCAGAGCCCAGCAGCGCCCACTCACCTGACTGCGGTGACTTCGCCCGGTGCCATCCTGGTGCCCACTTAATCACTGGCTAGTGATTCAGAACTTGGTCCCCTCTGCTTTCAGGTTTTCTTCTTCCCTGATCCAGGCTTGGATCTCTTCGAACTTTTCTTCACTGGCCGCCTGCCAGCAACTTCTTCTTCAGGCTCCTGGTCCGTCAACGTGGGTTTCCGACGCAACTTGAACCCTATGCAGCCGCAGCCCCTGGGCTAGGTAAATCCAGCACTCCGGTGCCCCAGCATAGTCCAACACTCCAAGTGTTCGGATCCACTCCCGTTTTCGTCCCAGCTAGTCGGGTTCGCCCGAGAACAGTAACTTTGTGAATTCTAGCTTCCATAGACTTTTTCCTGCCTTACGCGTGAGAGTTCCCACTCTGCACGTGGCGTCCCTAGGCCTCCTGCTCCTAACCTGAGTGTTCAGTATTGTAGGCCTAGCGTTTCTAAAGCCTCTGAGAATCGTTACTTACCTGCTAGTAATTCGCATTCCACTTTTGTAGTATATGGTTTTTCGTGCCCCTCGGGCATTTGTGTAAATTGTGCGACTTGAAGTATTTTTATAAGAGTTTTGTTGTGTGCTTAGCTCCCTTTCTCATAAAGAGCCAGGGTAGTCTTGTTATAAATAAATACACTGTTTATTTTCATTACTACTTGTGTGGTGTCCTTTCACTGGGTGTTCAAGGGGTAATGTGATGGTAAAACAGCTGGCTTAACACGCCCTCTAGAGTCTTAGCCTTAGACTGCTCGTATCCATGCTACTAGGATAGCTGGTCTATAAGGTTGACTTACAACCAATCATCAATAAGGATTGTTTGGACTGATACATAGTGATCACTAGAAGAGTGAGCACTGCATATCAGGCCAACTTCTCACACCCACCCACAACAGAGGTGGGAGAGGCAAGCAGAATCGAAGTGGCTATAGAGGAGGCAACAACAATGCTGGTGACACCTCCTATGCAGGTAAGAATTATTAAGGCCGGTGGAGGTGTTTGTGGGAGAAAGAATTGGTTAGTTTCTTCAGAATTGGGATGCTTTAACACAGGACCAATGGGTACTTCAGACAGTGCAGGGTTTCCACCTTGAGTTCTACTCCTCCCGAGCCAAAATCAGAGACCGAACCCTGCTCAGTTTTTCCCAAACAGAGAGCTCTTTCATAGACGATGAAGTAACATACTTGTTGGACAAAGGAGCGATTATAGAATCGGTCCCCCACCCGCACAGCTTTGTCAGTACAATTTTTCTGGTGCCAAAGAAGGAACAGGGATTCCGCCATGTGTTAAATCTCAAGGACTTCAATTCTTGGATTGTGTATCGCCATTTCAAAATGGAGGGTATACACCTGTTGAGGGATCTGTTGTTAGAAAAGGATTGGATGGTGCGTCTCGACTTAAAGGACGCGTATTTGGTGGTACCAATCTTCCCACCTCATCGGAGGTTCCTACAGTTTCAATGGCAACATTTATGGTTGTAATTCACTGCCATGTCCTTCGGCCTCTCCTCCGCCCCTTGGTGCTTCACCAAGCAGCTCAAACCGGTAGTACAATACCTTCAATTTGAATTTGAATTTAAAAATATTTATTGAGCGCTCGTACACTGGGCGGTTTCATGGCGCTGTTGAGGAGAGTGAATCCTGAGAGGAAGGGTGTAGTTTTAGGTTTTATGAGCCTGTGCGAACTAATTGGTTTTCAGTGTGCTGCGGAACTCCAGATAGGATGATGTTGATCTCAATTGGAAAGGTAGAGAATTCCAAAATTGTGGAGCAAGGACGGAGAACATCGTGCCTCCCGTTCTGCTCTTCTTGAACCTGGGCACCACCAGGAGGGATTGAGAGGAAGACCTCAGTTGTCTGCTGGGGGTATAGGGTCTGATTTTGGAAGTGATGAAAGATGGGGCTGTTCCCGCGAGAGCCTGGAACGTAATGCAACCCATCTTAAAGAGGGCCCTTTCTCTGATAGGGAGCCAGTGGAGGGATCTAAGAAGGGGAGTGGTGTGGTGAAATTTAGATAGACCATAGACCAGGCGGGCAGCTTGGTTCTGAACCAGTTGGAGCCGCCGAATGGCGTATGCTGGGGCCCCAGTGTACAGAACATTCCCGTAATCTTGCCGGGAGAGGACCATGGCCTTCAGGATCAGTTTAAGGGCTGAGAAAGAAAAAAAACTTGAAATTTTTCGAATGGTGCGTAAGGTGAAGAAACAAGAGAAAACCACCGTGCTGATCTGGGAGTGTAGGGTGAGTTGTTGATTGAGGGTGATCCCCAATGTCTTGACAGAGGGAGAGGGAGAGGAGGGGAACCAAAGGAGGGGAGCCAGAAACTGGGGGACCAGGGGTTGAGTTTACTGCCTGTGAGGAGAAGCACGGTCTTGTCAGGGTTGAGCTTAAGATGGTTAAAGCTCATCCAATCCCTGACAAAGACCATCACCGACTGCAAGTTGTTGATAGAGTCAGGGGAGTCGGAGAGGTTGAAAATGAGCTGGAGGTCATCGGCGTAATTAAACACCGTGACCTCCATCCTTTGTAGGGCAAAAATAAGCGGAAAAATATATAAATTTAAGAGAAGGGGGGAAAGAGAAGGTCCCTGCGGGACGCCGCATCGCACTTTGTGGGCCTCGGAGGAGAACTTTGCCAGATGGACTGCCTGTGACCGGTCGCTCAAGAATGAGCTGATCCAGGCAAGGGCAGGACCTCCAATGCCAGCCGCCTCGACACGGGAAAGAAGGATGGTATGGTCCACCGTGTCGAAGGCGGCCGATAGGTCAAGGAGAACCAGTGCCTGTGGGTAGTTGGCGTCTTGTCCCTCTCTGAGTGTGTCTAAAACAGAGACCACCACTTTCTCGGTGGAGTGGAGGGGGCGAAACCCTGCTTGGCATGGAGAGAGATAGCCGCTGTCCTCGATGAAAGAACTTAAGAATTTAGTAACGTGTCGTTCGAGAACTTTGGCCAGATAAGGGAGGAGAGAAATCGGCCGATAATTTACCAGCGCTGTTGGATCTGCGCCTTGTTTTTTCAGGATTGGAATGATGGTGGCTGATTTGTGACTGGAGGGAACAGTCCCTGACTTAAGGGTCTCATTGAGAAAGGTGAGGGGGGAGAGGGCAGGTGAGGAAAATATCTCGTAAGATGTGAGCCGGACAGATGTCGGAGGCAGATCAAGATTTGACGCAGGGGAGTAAGGAAAGGAAGATGTCTTTAGACAGCGGGGTTATAAGGTTGAGGTGGGAGGTGTTCGGAGGGGGGTCAGGGTTTAAGAAGGCTGGGGAGGGAGGAGGAATGTTGGCCTTAATGTCTACGATTTTATTGATAAGAAAGTTGTTCAGTGAGTCGCAAAGGGGTCGGGAAGGTACTGGCTTGGGTGTGGTCCGGTCTGAAGAGGCCAATTCGAAAACTGTGGCAAAGATTTCTCTAGGTTTGTTCTCTGCCCGGAGGTTTTTATTCGAGAAGTAGCAGGTTTTGGCATCTAGGATGGCTTTCTTGTACTCAGCCTGGGTAGAGGAGTACAGTAATTTGGTAGCAGTGCAGTACGTGCGTCTCCACGCCCGTTCTGCATGGCGGGTGGCCAGTTTTTTCTCCTTGAGTTCCGGGGTGAACCATTTGTTGACGTCGTGAGCGCGTCTTACTCTAATGCGTCTTAGGGGTGCCACCTGATCGCAGGCGTTAGATAGCCATTTATTAAGGGTTTCTGCCTGAAGCGGGATGGCCTGGTTCTCTGTGGTTGGACTAGAAGCTAATAAAGAGGAGCAGAGTAGTGGGCATCGACTTTGCCCCAGTTGCGGGCCCAGGTGTTCTTGGGCAGGGGGTGTTTGATGGTCAGACTTAAGTCCAAGAGGCAGGTGATTAAGTGATGGTCAGACCACAGGCAAGGGGTGACAGTGGGAGTATGAATAGGGGTGTTGAGGGACCAAACTTGGTCTAATATATGGTCCTGGATATGGGTAGGGGTGTGGATGTGGGATATAAAATTCAAGCTTTGAAGTGATTCCGTGAAGTCTTTGGAAAGAGCATCTTCTGCCGGATTAGATGGCCAGAAATTAAAATCGCCAAGTACCAGGACTGCCGAGTTGTTGACGGCTAATGTGGTTAGTAGGTCCAGGAAGGCTGAGAGAAAGTGCGGCATATTTTTGGGAGGTCGATACATCAGAACACATGTGTAGGTGTCTGGAAGGAGTTAGAGCGAGCAACTAAATAGTCCACTTCTGGGATAGGGAGGTGGGGTGATAGTTGGAACTGTAGGTCTGAGCGGATGATCAGAGCCACTCCCCCTCCTGCTTTGCCGGGGGGTCGATCGGCCCGGAGGGCATAATAAGAAGAGGGCAGGGCAGCGAGCAGGTTGGGCAGGGAATCCTGGCAGAACCAGGTTTCCGTGAGGAACAGTAGATCAGGTTTCTGCATGTCCAGGAGAGTGAAAAGGTCGAGATGGTGTTTTACTGCCGACCGGGTGTTAAGTAGGTAAGCAGAGATTGTCGGGGAGGCACTTACTTGAGAGGTGGAGGAGCTAGTGCAGATGGAAGGTCGTGTTAACGAAGGCAGGTAGGCTGGGAGAGAGGGCAAGGGATGAGTGTTTGAAATCCCGGCCTCTGTGATGTGGGCCAGCGCGGCTTGGTTCAAGTCCCAGGGACCTTGGAGGACACATAATGTTTCCGGGGGATAAGAGACAAAATGGGCGTGCTGTTGTGCCCCTGGCCCCGTCTGGTCGCGGACGGGCTTGCCTTAGGCGCGCCCGCTGCGCTCGTCTGCTGCGCGTCCGGGAGGTGCACATTTATAGGGAGAGAGGAGGGGCGTGGCCTCCCGTCAGTGGGCGTGGCCTGTGGGCTTGTCGGTGATGGCGGCGACTAATTAGCCGACCCGCGGCAGTGCTAACCTCCGCTGCGCGGGAGTTTCCTGTGTGCTGTTCCCAGGGGAAAGTGCCCAGCAAAGAGAGCAATCGGGTAAGGTAAAAAGTAAACACAACATACAGATTTGTCAAAAAATACACAAGCGTAGCTCCCGGCTTCCGCCTCAGGAGTGTCAATTTCCTCAAAGAGAGGGGAGGTTGGCTGATCATTTATCTAGATGATGTTCTGATCATGGCACAAAACGTGGAGACAGTGCTACTCCACTTATCGTGGATGGTACAGCTCCTTCAGGATCTGGGCTCCGTCATCAACACGGACAAGTCGATCCTGATCCTCTCAGAGTCTATGGAGTTCCTGGGCTTCCAGGTGGACTCCGTGTTGACATAACTGTTGCTCCCTATGAAGAAGATCTCGATCAAGAAGGAATTGAGGAGAGCGCTTGCCTCCCTGATTAGATCCTTGAGGATTCTGGCTCGTCTGGTAGGTCTTTTGGCCTCTGCGATTCAAGTGATCTTCCCAGGCCCGCTGCATTATCGAGCTCTGCAATGATCGAAGAGCATGCATTTGCGCAAGGGTTTGAGTTATTCAGAGCAGATTCTCATATCCACAGAAGCCAGGGCGGACATATCCTGGTGGTTGGAGCACATGGATGCCTGGAATGGCAATGCCATTTTCGCATTGATTCCAGAGGTAGTGATAGAGTCAGATGCCAGTCGCTGGGACTGGGGAGCCCGGTGTGGGTCAGTGGAGACGGGGGCAGATGGTCCCTGGAGGAATTACAGTTGCATATAAATTGTCTGGAACTCCTAGCATGCTTGTTTGCAATTCGAACTCTATCCCCACAGAAAGAGTTGTTGTTTCCTTCTGCGGATGGTCAATGTCTCAGCAGTACGATACATCAATTGCTTGGGGGCACGAGGTCTCATCTGTTGGTAGAGATAGCCAAGGATTTTTGGCATTATTGCCTTCAACATCATATCTCAGTGACGGCGGACTACATTCCAGGCAGATCCAATGTTGTGGCGGATTGGAACTACCCATTTCTTTGGGATTCCAGCGATTGGAGGCTGCACCAGAGGGTGTTTCAACAACTGACTGTGAAGTGGGGGCCATGCACAATAGACCTTTTTGCATCCCGATTGAGCATGCAATCACACCAGTTTTACCGTGGGCGATCGGATCTGTAGGCGCTCAACTCGGATGCATTTCTACAGCCTTGGACGACGGCCCCGATTTACGCCTTTCCCCCATTCGCCATGATTCAGAGAGTGCTAGCACAAGTCCGCCAACAGGGGGCGGAGCTAATCTTGATCACTCCGTATTGGAAGGCGCAGTCATAGTTTCCGGTGACGTTAACCTTGACTTGTGCCCCGCTGGTGATGCAGGGTCAATTGAACCTAATGGCCTGGAGACTTTCCGGACAAGCAGGCAAGTGCCGGGTATTTCTCAGGACGCAATGAATTTTCTGTCACAATCTTGGGCTCCCGCTTCGCACATACGTTACGAATTGGGTTGGAGTAGATGAGTTTGTTGGTGTGGTGAACAACAGGTGGATCCCGTGGGATCCAGTACACATATGATTGTGAATTTTCTTTCAGAGGTGGCCAGCCAGGGAAGAACGTATAGAACGGTCAACAATTTTCGTTCTGCAATTTCCAGGGGACACACCCACGAGGGAGGGAAAGTGTGGGGGAGCACCCTTTGGTTTATAAACTATTGAGAGGCATTAGATTGATGAGACCACCAAAACAAAGATATTCCGCGATGTGGGAAGTAGATGTGGTACTTCGTTTTATCAGAAACTGGCCAGCGAATTAAGTACTTTCGCGCTAACAGTTATCAGCTAAACTTACTTTGTTGCTATGTCTTATTTCCTGCAGAAGAGTCTCGGATGTACGAGCCTTGAATTTGCCAGGTAAAGTATTTACTCCCACTGGAGTGTCTTTCACAATTTCTAAATGGACGAAGACAAATTCCAGATGTGCGAGTTATCCTGCTTTTCCACGTCACAGAAATTTCTGTGTAGTCCAATATTTGAAATGCTACGAGGATTGTACTCATGAATTTAGAAATGATGTGGCAGGCCAATTGTTGATTTCCTTACGGAAACCTTTCCACCCAGTCTCTTCTGCAACTTTGGCCAGATGGGTCAAATGGTTATTGAGTGAAGCTGATATTGACGTCTCCATATTTGGGGCTCCTTCTGTGAGAGAAGACATGGCTTCTAAGGCCTTTATAACTGGTTCTCATTAGGAGGACATTTTAACTACGGCAGATTGCTCTTCCGATTCAAAATTTAAGACATTTTATCATACCTCTTGTGGATGTAGCATCTAATGTATTTGCAAAACTTTAAACTAGCACAATCAGAAGTCTCAGTTTCCTGACATAGAATAAAGAAAATTCTAGCTAACGTGTCAAAAATGTTGAATTCTATTAAGACCATGGATGCGAGGATTATCCCACCCTGGAAATTGATATGTTGGACTATTGAATTATGGGTGATGTGTTGAATGTCAACTGTATATTTCTACAGGTTATTATGAAATATTTTAGATTCCCGCCCAATGTTGATGATGTTGAGGTAGACATGAAATATTATGGCTTTCAGTTTTTTTCAGGTACAGAGAGCAAGACGACCTGAAGGGTCATGAAGTACAATAAACCTGGTTTCGGAAAAGACGAGAAGATTCGGTTGGTGGACCTGGTGAAGGAGACCAGTTGGAAGACCAAAAGTTATGGAGACTGACGTTCATGGTTATGGACTGCTTGGCAAAGTAAGAGTATGGACTCCGGTGAAATAACGTTATATACCCAGTAGGGTGCATGTTGATTGGTGGAGAGAAGGCAAGCTATGCCTGATGGGTTATACGGCTCAAAGTTTTATTGGCTGCTGTTTGCTTCAGTAAAGAAAGAGAAGTATAATCCTCGCCTCCATGTCTTTAATAGAATTGAACATTCTTGACATGTTGGCTAGAAAAAATGTATTGAGGTGGCACGCTATGCACTACAATCTACTCTACTACCTAATTATTAATAAAGTAACTTGTGAATATCTGAACAGGGTCCCATCGCTTCCTAATTAGACACAATAAACTGCATTGGTTTCGGTTTAACAATTCCGAGGAGACGCATGTTACATCGTGTTGCAGTTTACTGATTTTAGGATATCGTTGCTAATGCCCTGATGAAGTCTGTGGCTGACCGCCAAACAGACGAAACACGTGTTGGCAATCTTGTGGCTTGGACAAATAAACACTATGAAGACTGAATATTAAAGATAAGTTGAATGTGGAATAAACAAGAAGAAATCACAGAAACCTATATTCTCATATGTGCTTCTACTTTATGCATGTTTTGCTCAGGTTAACAATTATTAAAGTGTATTATATGTGGACTTGTTTTTCATTTTACAACGTAGGGCAGTTGTTGTATGTTGACCTTGAGCACCCAAGCTTTTTGTAACTTTAACTTGCGAATACTTGTGCACTTTCCTGCGCATGCTTTCCCCTTCTGCCTTATCTTGTTATATCTCTGCATGGGTTTTAGGATTATCTCGTATAGACCTCAGGTGTGGAAGATTGAGTGAATCAACTCCCGGTCATACAACTCTGAGCAGAATCGAAGCCCTCTCTGCTATGAATGTTTCTAAAACATCCCTGGGAATCCTCAGTAGTAAGGCCTGCTTATCTGCTCCACATTTCTTTAGTGACAGGACTGCCCTACCTCTGTCTCCTGGCCACACACACTGGTGTCCACAAACCTCTACCCACCTCGCAACTGTTAAGTCATCTCGAACACCCAAGGAGAAACCACCAGAAGCAGCAGGCAGCATAGTGTGGAAAAGTAAATTTTGCCATGTTCTGTGTCCCTACGCCCCATCCATCATATGTTATGTGTGCATGATCAATATGCATATGTTATTCCCCATTTCTGATTGAAGACGCAATTACAGTTGTGTCCACCTCTAGTATGTTAGTTTCCAGTCCTCGTGAATACTACGAATATCAGGCCTATGTAAAGTAATGTTGCCACGTTTCTCAGTGTGCACGTTATTCAATTCCCCGTTTCCAGGCCTCAAAGGGCCCGGACCACAGTTTTCAGCTCCTGTCTCCTGAAAGCCTCGCTGAGGAGCGATACAGCCCCCACCTGTATCCTCGACCTTTCACTTACTTCCTGCCTTGCAGTGCCCGGTGCACCCCGGCTCTGCCTCTGAGTCTGCCAAAAGTATGTTATAGTTCCAGCTATCAGTTCAGTCCTCCTCCTCTGCATTCCTAAGCTACTGAACTGCATCAATAGTTTCCGTCATTGTCTAGCCTTCTCGTCTCCATGTTAGAGAAATACTGTATTTAATGGTCATTTAATATTCTTCATCATGCACTACATGTAGAATAATGCATGGTCCAGTCTTAGAATCAGGTTAGCTTTTCCCCTCATGACTTCTAGTTTATATCAACATGTTCCCTAAACATTAGATACCAGATAGGGTTTAGGTACATGTCGCTCCGACCCTCCAGACTTTAGTCTCTGCTCCTAGCACAGAGTTCGTAGCCCCCAGCTTCTCCTAGTAACACGTCATTGCCAGTTTTCGCGCACCATTAGGTTAGAGGTCCCGGCTCCTTAGGTAGCCCCCTCCTATGTGTCCGCCCATTCATGACATATTCTGTTACGTTTTGCATCACATGTCTAAGTAAACTCCCAGTTACACCTCTTATTACTGTTATCTCTCGCGACTGCTACGCGTCACGCCTTCTACCCCACCTACTGTTACGCCTACTGCAATGTAATGCTATGTGTTTGCGCTATGTATATAAA
Source organism: Lissotriton helveticus (assembly GCF_964261635.1). NCBI lineage: Eukaryota > Metazoa > Chordata > Amphibia > Caudata > Salamandridae > Lissotriton > Lissotriton helveticus. The sequence goes on from NC_136068.1 coordinate 1,950,217,157, forward strand.
TCAATGTTATGTTATTAAATGTTAGCGCGCTCATCCCAGACCCAGCCCCAGCAGCTGCTGGGATCCTTTTGTTCTGCTGGGATCCTTTTGTTCTGCTGGGATCCTTTTGTCCTGCTGGGCCTCTTTTCCCCTGCTGGGCCCCGGTTGTCCTGCTGGGCCCTGTCATTCTGTTCCTATGCAGGTTGTCCTGATCCTGTCCTTATGCTGTAATAAACCTGCAGAAACTCCTACTACCTCGAATCTTGACTCTTATTTATTGAGCTATCTGTTATGCTATAAGTCTAGTCAAAAATAGGGTATTATTTATTTATTTACCACATAATGGCGCCCGAATAGGGACTTGCCCTTTCCCCACGCGTCGGTGAAGCCACGCCGACCCCCTGACCCTCTGCAGTCGTGACGGAACCATACTGGCCAAGTGCAGATATTTCTGCTTCAAGTATCCCTCAGGCCCACGGAGGAGACGGAGGAGGCGGTCCAGCATCCGAACGAGACGGTGGAGGAACGCGGCGAGTCCCGACCAGAGCCCAAGCCGAGAGTCCAAGGTCCGAGGTATCCGGAGGTCCACCCGTAACTGAAGTCCGAAGTCCGAAGTTCGTCGTCGTAGTCCAGTCCCGTCCGAGGCCTTCCGTTCCGTGCTGCCCGGTGAGTACCATTGCTGGGGTAGTGTCTAGACAGGGTCAGTCTAAATTGACTCCTGGTCCGTGGGTTGGTGGTACCCAAGCCCACAAACGAAGTATTCACCTAGGTGGATACGGGTCTTGATGTGTTCCTTTATGGGACCGGTATGTTCCGTACTGTTATAGCAGTGCATCCAGTAATTCTAGTCTGTTCCGTTCTCGAGAATTCTGTTCTGTTTCTGTTTTCAGTATTTTCAGGTAGTATTCTGTTCGAACTGTTATTTATAATGTTGTTTAATGTATTTCCAATGTCGTGGTATGCCTGAATTGTTTTCCCAATTGTTATTGTTTTTCGTGTATTGTATTGTGTTCCGATTCAAGTTTAGAATGCCGCTCTTTTCCAAGTTACGTCAGTTAAAAACTAGAAAGGGTCTGCTGGAAGCAGCAGTTCCTGTTCCGCCTAGGGACAGTCCAGGTCACTTTATGTATCAGAAACATGGCATAAGCGCCATATTGTATCTAGATTTATGGGTAGAATATACCAAACAGTTAGAAGAAAAGTATAGATGGCCCGTATCGGGTACATGGGATGCCGAATGTATCATGCGAGTAGAAGAAGCATTATGGAAAAAGAAAGCCAGACAGTCACAGAAAGATGCCATCGAGTTATGGCGTAAGGAAGCTCATAAAAGAACGGAAAAGGAAGTCAGAAAGTCAGAGTTAAGTAGAGAATCCCAAGAACGAGCCCAAGAAAGAGAATTAATCGAGATAGGTGAACAAGTCAAAGCCGAACAGTCAGATAGACAGAGGCATGCCCTTATTAAGGGTATGTATCCTCTCCTTGCCGAAGGCTTGCTAAAAGCGACCCCAGAGGCACCCAGTAATTTCCCGCCGCCATTAGTTCCGACCAAGCTGCGTCACAAACCGACCGCAGCTGATATTTTTATTTCGTCCTATTTGGACGACACAGTTCCAGAATATGCAAATCCTGTTCGCGCTCCGCCCGTCCCTGTAAATCAGGCACTTCCTGTTCCTCCAGACACCGGAGTACCTGTTACGGTACCCCCGGGTCAGTCTGCTATACAAGTTCAGCCCACGTTACAATTACCGACCCTGCAAGCACGAAGAATGTCAGTCGACGATTCTAGTCTAGGGGCCGCAGGAGGAGGTCCTCCTCAAACCCCGCCGCCACACAGGCGTTTATCAGCACTCGAATTACATGCTCAAGCATCACAGCGTACTCCTAAAAGTAATAAGTCTGTTACAGAAATCAGACAAGCCCTTGCCGAATGTGTCTATGACACAGTCCCAGGCGAGTATAATATGGTTTTATATTCCGTACGCGTAAGAAGGGTGACCGAGTATCTAGTTACCTTGCCGAATATGAAAGAAGATCTAGACAGAATATATCGTTTCATCCGTACAGGGGATGATCCAGAAAGTATTGGCGAGATTATGTCTCAAAGGAAAGCCGAGATTCAGCTCATGATATTAAAGTTCCTGATCAATTGTCTAATAAGAGAACAAGATTACCCGTCTAAAGATCCCGCCGAAATGAGAATCCTGACAAGGTGGAGTGATAATATAGCCGAGGGTAAGCACAAGACCATTAGTGCCATGGAAAGTATGTACAAGAAAATTCGTAAAGAAATAATAAGGTTACACGAACAGCGTAAAGCAGCACAAGTAAGCGAGAAAGAAAGTATCTCTGATCCTGAAGAGGAAGACGAGAATCCCGCCAGAATAGCGTATGTAGGAAAATCCAGATTTCCAGATCGCCATTTACGCCTAGAACCCAAGTCTGTTTTTCATCATCCAACACCAGAACAAGGTTCTCTAGAACAAGTATTTCAAGCTACCGATCACATTCTGAAATCACGAGTCGGTTATAGTGAGTTAAGTACCATGCATGAACAAGAACTAGCCCGATCAGCAGTCCGATGGATTACTGATTCTACCACTTTTCCAGACGAAATAGTGGCACAAATGTTTCTGAAACTGCCCCCAGCCGAGCAACGACTGGTGGGTATGTATATGATCCAGCACCTCATTACTCTGTATGAGGGTCAACACTCTGATCCAGGCCCGTTACACGATATCCTGAACGAGTTACTCCAGTACAGATGGAGAGGTCTAGGTACCGATTTAATTATTGTCATTCTAGAACAGCGCCACAAGTATAGAACGTTCCTGAACCCGCATTTTGTTCATGTCTCACCCCCAGAAAGTAAACCATTCTACATAGACAGACAGAATCCGTTACGAGAAGTCCACCCAGTCCAAGGGGCGGGTGGCGTAATGCAACGAGTGTTTGTATACACTCCAATTTCAAAGATGGAACTTCTCGAAATGAAAAAATTAATTCCCTGTCATGACAAAGATCCAGCAGGGTTCCATAGAGAATTAAAAGACATGCTCCGTATGGGAGAATACACTTACCCAGATGTCATTAAAATGTTAAAGGTCCTGCTACCCGCAGGGGTGTATGAAAAGTTAAAGGAAAAAGAATGGGAGGTGGGAGAGAAAAAGATCGATTGGACAGCTCTAGAAGCTGAAGACAAGGCACGAGTACCAGGTACCGGTCTTGGAGATAAATGTAAAGAATTACCAGAATTATTGATTCAAGTTTTACCCAGATTATTGACAACTAGGAAAGAAGACTGGGATGCAATCTCAGCCTGTAAACAGAAACAAGATGAAGACATTAGTGATTTTTATTCTAGATTCGAGAAATGTTTCAGTATTAATAGTGGTCTCAAGACAAGTAGTGAGTCATACCCTCATCTTTTCGTTACCAAATTAGTCGAGAATTCAAGTCCACAAATTAAAAACCGAGTTTTGAAAGTCGAAAGCACCTGGCAAGCAAATACTCCGTCCCAGATGCTCCAGATGCTCCAGTACCACCAGAATAGAATTAGAGAAGAGCAAGAACACGAAAGAAAACGTATGAAAGACACGAAAATGAAAGTGCTAGTTGCACAATCTATTCCTCAAGACAGTCAGAAGAGGGGTCCGATTCAAGCCAGTCATCCTGCAGCTCCCGTTAAAGGGAACTGCAATTATTGTAAACAGCCAGGTCATTTTATAAACGAGTGTGCAGTTCTGAAACACAACATAGCTACTGGTAAGACTAAAGAAAGACCACGTCCGCCGAGACAAGAACAAGTTTCACAGACTCCTCAGTCACAGAATGCACCGCAGACAGTTACAGTACCGCAGCCTATTGCTGCAACACAGCATGTCACATCGCAGATGTACCAGTATGCACAGTCCGAGTATCCAGAGTACCAGTCATATTCATGAAATAGCCTAGAGAGGGAGGTAGGCTTGCCTCTCATCGAGATACCTGTAGACCAAGAAGGTCCCTATGTACACAGTCAAGTATTAGGGAAAGACAGAAAGTTTTTGATCGATACAGGGGCAAGTAGGACCACAATTAGTCACGCCGAAGTTCCAGGGGCTCCGCTCTCAGGCTCAAGAAATGTTTCCCTTGGATTTTCAGGAAAACCCATCGTTAATGAGATTTCAAAGCCAGTTACTCTAGAAGTAGGTCCATTGTCCCGTACTACTGATCTGTTACTTACTAAGTCATGTCCAGAAAATCTGTTAGGTATTAAGACACTGAAAGAGTTAGGTGCAGTTATTTGCTGTTCCCCAGAGGGAATACGTCTGTTCCTACGTGACTTTAAGGGTCACTATGTATTGCGAGATTTTGATTCAAGATTGTCTAATGTTCCGCAGCATTTATGGGCACAAGGTCCAACTGATGTAGGTTACATGCAAATCACACCCTATCGTGTGACTCTCAAACCAGGTGTAGTGTTACCACGAATCAGGCAGTACAGATTGCCGCCTGAGGCTGTAGCAGCCTTATCCAAAATTATTGACGAGCTCATGGCTCAAGGAGTAGTTGTAGAAACTGACTCCAATGTATGCAATTCTCCGATCATTCCAGTCATGAAACGTACTGATCCAAATGCACCCCCAGTATATCGATTAGTGATTGATTTACGAGAGCTTAACAAATGTATTATTCCTCAGTACCCAGTTGTTCCAGACATTTCTTCCCTGTTAACAGCCATTGATCCCGAAGCCATGTTTTTCACTGTTATTGACCTCAAGAATGCATTTTTTAGTGTTCCAATTCATCCAGACAGCCAGTTTCTTTTCGGATTTTGTTTAAATGGAAGGAGCTATATGTTTACACGCGCTCCTCACGGTTTCACAGAAAGCCCTAGTATTTACAGTCAAGCACTCAAGAGACAACTAGACAATATTCACATGCCAACTGACACTGCCCTGCTCCAGTATGTCGATGATCTACTGATCACAGCCCGTTCTGAACGTGCTTGCGAGCGAGCATCACTTACAGTTCTGTATTTTCTAGCCGAGATGGGGCACAAGGTGTCACCTTCAAAGCTTCAATTCTGTGTCCAGCAAGTGGTATACTTAGGACACTTGCTGTCCAAGAGGGGTAGGCAGTTGACACCCGACCGTATCCAGTTAATAGCGAGTCTTCCCCAGCCCAGAACCCAGAAGGAGGTACGTGCTTTTATCGGCCTTACTTCTTATTGTAGACAATGGATTCCCCAGTATGCATTTCTAGCCAAGCCACTGATACAGTTAACGACACAGGAGGCAGCCGTATCGACTGTCCTCCCTTGGACATCTGAACATACACTTAGTTTCAACGAGTTAAAGAAAGCCCTATGTCAGGCTCCAGTTCTAGCTACACCGAACTACAGTAAGCCTTTTACACTTTTCGTTACAGAACGCGAAGGTACAGCATTATCTGTTCTCACACAAGATCAAGCAGGTCAATACAAGCCCTGTGCTTATTTTTCGAGCACATTAGATCCAGTCGCCCAGGCGTTGCCTGCGTGCCTCAAGTCAGTTGCAGCCACAGCACTAGCTATCAGACAAAGTGATTCCATAGTTTTAGGACATTCCCTGACAGTACAAGTTCCACATTCAGTAGAAGTTCTTTTAAACCGAACACAAACTCAGCACTTGACAATTGCACGTTTAACAGGTTATGAATTGACACTGTTCCAGCCACACATAGAAATTAGACGCTGCAACGTCCTGAATCCTGCTACACTGTTACCATCAGTTAATTCAAATCCAGACACACATAATTGTGTGGAAGTAGTTAACATTACGACAAAGCCAAGACAAGACCTGACAGATATTCCGTTACTAGATCCTGACCTGACACTTTATGTGGACGGTTCATGTATGAGAACTAGTACAGGAGAACTAGTCGCCGCGTATGCAGTGACTACTGACACTGAAGTTATTGAAACACACCGTATTGATACTCTGTCCGCTCAAGCAGCAGAGCTAGTTGCTCTGACACAAGCCTGTATACACGCCAAGAACCTGAAGGTTAATGTTTACACAGATTCACGTTACGCATTCGGAGTTGTACACGACTTCGGAGTGCTCTGGCAGGAGAGAGGTTTTATGACTTCTCATGGAACCAAGATTCAGCATGGTCTCCTTATTCAAGCTCTGTTAGATGCCATACATTTACCGACATCTATTGCTATCATGAAATGCAAAGCACATACGAAAGTTACTGACATTATTTCCCAAGGTAATGATTTAGCAGACCGCACAGCCAAGCTTACAGCACAGACTCCAGACATCCCAGTTAATATGACACATACTCCAGATCTGACTACATGCATGACAGTTAAGGACCCTACACAAGATGTCATAGATATTCAGTCACATGCTACTCCCGATGAAATCAAGAAATGGTCTGTACAAGGAGGGGTCCAGACAGATCAAGGATGGTTAACGAAGGGTAGAGCCACATGGTTTCTCCCCGATTCTATGGTTCAAGTCATCATCAATACCGCACATAGTCCAGCACATTTAGGAGAAAAAGCTATGTTAGACAGTATCCAGAACATTTGGTTTAACAAGCATTTACGAGCTGCAGCCAAGCAGAAAGTCCGTACCTGTATGATATGTTGTCAGTTTAATCCAGGTAAAAGTGTCCCGGTGGAACAAGGTGGTTTCCAGCCCCCTGACCACCCTTTTGAGGTCCTCCAGATGGATTATATTCAAATGGAGCGATGTCGAGGTTTCAAGTATGTCCTTGTAGTTGTATGCGCTTTGTCCAGGTGGACAGAAGCATATCCAGTCCCAGATTACACAGCCGCGACCACTGCCAAGCAGTTGGTTCGTGAATTTTTCCCTAGATACGGACTCCCTAGAGTCGTATATTCTGATAACGGTCAGCCATTCTCATCCGAACTCATGAGACACGTTTCCCTGTTGTTAGGGTACCAGTGGAAGTTCCATTGTGTACGCCATCCAGAAGCAGCTGGACTAGTCGAAAGACATAATCAGACTCTGAAAATCCGTATAGCAAAAGTCTGTAAAGACAAGGGTGTAGACTGGTTAGTAGCTTTGCCAGTCGCTCTGTTTTACATGCGTATGGTCGCACATTCCAGATCAGGTCTGTCCCCGTATGAGGTCGTTTTCGGCCGCCCCCCTAACATGTGGGGTACTCCTAGACCCCGAAGTATTACCGATGTTTCATGTAATATGCTGACAGATTACCTAGCTTCCTTGATGTCTGCCCTCAACTCATGTCGTTCACAGGTTGCCGCCGCATTTCCAGACAATACCGAGGTGGCACCGCACGAGATCGTTCCAGGATCCTTGGTGATGATCAGAAATTTTGACAGATCAAGTCCGCTGGAACCACGTTGGAAGGAGCCACGTCAGGTCCTCTTGACCACCCGAACTGCCGTCAAGTTGGAAGGCAGGAAGGGGTGGGTCCACCTTTCTCATGTAAAACTTTTCAAAGGATCGGAACCAGACATTGCCAAGAACATTTCCCAGGATTCGAAGGATTGCCAGAACATTGTTTTAAAGGACTGTCCCGCACCAGACTTTATTACAACCCCTCCCTTGTTAGAGAAAACTCCGCAACAGGAGTATAAGTTAAAGCTCAGGTCTAATAAGTCAGCCAGTTTGATTGTATAAGTCCTCCCCTAGGTGAAACGGTTAGACTGTTTCTGACATGTATAAAATAGACCCCCATAGTGAGAGAGTCAGTCGAAGTTCACTTCAATGCATCGTTTTTCTAAGTTTCATATTATTTCTTAGCATAATGATTTCCTGCACCAGTTATGCTTTCTATCTGTGTTTTTCAGTTCCTCATGTAAATATGTCTGCTCATGCTACAGTAGAGCACACGTTCAGTGATCTGCCTCCTCACGAATATTCATACCGCCTCGCCATGCGTAATAACACATTCATCCGTATGTTACATTATTCACACCAGACCAGCAATGCCACTAATTGTTGGGTGTGTGGTCGACTCCCCCCTTTCCAGACACCGAAGGGAGTTCTGCCACTTTTTCCTTATCCATTCTCACACAATGGTTCGTGTGGAGCATGGTCCACGTTAACGTCATCCTCAACAGATATGTCTTTTCTTAATAGTACATGTTTCCCAGACAAGCAAGGTTTCCCCCATAGAACAGGTTTAGATCTAGAAAATGAAGTATATAATTTAGGAAATTATTCATCGAATTTTATGGTTCTGAATGTTCAGTCTGATACTACTCCAGACTCACCCGCTATTTCAGTACTACCAGTCAAAGGCGAATTATGTGTCCGTAGTTATGGTTCTGTACATATAGGTCATAGTGAATGTACTACTGTTATCAAGTATAGTGACAGTGGGAAATCTATTTTTATAGCTTCACGTCATTCTTATTTTGTTTGTGGTCAAACTGCATATGTCCGTCTGCCCCTCGATTGGGAGGGAACCTGTTACATTGCTTTCCTACTGCCACCTGTTTTTTTAGCCCCACCTGACTATCATAGGAATTCTTTCTTAGTACATACTAGACACAAGAGAAATCTCCCGATTGTAGATTATACTGAAACCGCCGCCGAGCAATTCATTGATATAGATAAAGGTGTTTTCCCTTATTTAGGTACAGTTGTAAATAGTAAGCTAATCCGTAGGTTAACAAGAACCCTTGAAGCAGTAGTAGATGAGACTGCCTCCGCTCTAGGTAACTTAACTGAAGAGCAATCCTTTATGAGAATTGTCGTTTTACAGAATCGTCTCGTCCTTGACGTCATACTGGCCGATAGGGGCGGGGCCTGTAGAATTCTCGGATCCAGTTGTTGCATTTTCATTCCAAATAACGCGCCGTCTGTTTATTCAGCTATAACCAGACTCCATGAAATTGCCCATCTGTTACATCAAGATCCAGGCACCTGGACATGGTCCGGTTGGTTCTGGAATATAATTTCCGCATGGGGATGGAAAGTCCTGTCCTTCCTAGGTATTGCAGTAGCGATTATATTCAGCTGCTGCCTCTGTATACAATGTGGCCCTGCGATTTGCAGCATGTGTGCTACCTCTTGTATTCCCCGTCCCAAGCCCTGTTCTAAATCCCGTTCCAAGACAATTCGAGACGAGCAAATGGTACTGTATGAAATGATAGACGGTATCATGAATATTGATGTTTCCTGATGGAAACGTAGTGACAAGGAGGGAATGTGGAAAAGTAAATTTTGCCATGTTCTGTGTCCCTACGCCCCATCCATCATATGTTATGTGTGCATGATCAATATGCATATGTTATTCCCCATTTCTGATTGAAGACGCAATTACAGTTGTGTCCACCTCTAGTATGTTAGTTTCCAGTCCTCGTGAATACTACGAATATCAGGCCTATGTAAAGTAATGTTGCCACGTTTCTCAGTGTGCACGTTATTCAATTCCCCGTTTCCAGGCCTCAAAGGGCCCGGACCACAGTTTTCAGCTCCTGTCTCCTGAAAGCCTCGCTGAGGAGCGATACAGCCCCCACCTGTATCCTCGACCTTTCACTTACTTCCTGCCTTGCAGTGCCCGGTGCACCCCGGCTCTGCCTCTGAGTCTGCCAAAAGTATGTTATAGTTCCAGCTATCAGTTCAGTCCTCCTCCTCTGCATTCCTAAGCTACTGAACTGCATCAATAGTTTCCGTCATTGTCTAGCCTTCTCGTCTCCATGTTAGAGAAATACTGTATTTAATGGTCATTTAATATTCTTCATCACGCACTACATGTAGAATAATGCATGGTCCAGTCTTAGAATCAGGTTAGCTTTTCCCCTCATGACTTCTAGTTTATATCAACATGTTCCCTAAACATTAGATACCAGATAGGGTTTAGGTACATGTCGCTCCGACCCTCCAGACTTTAGTCTCTGCTCCTAGCACAGAGTTCGTAGCCCCCAGCTTCTCCTAGTAACACGTCATTGCCAGTTTTCGCGCACCATTAGGTTAGAGGTCCCGGCTCCTTAGGTAGCCCCCTCCTATGTGTCCGCCCATTCATGACATATTCTGTTACGTTTTGCATCACATGTCTAAGTAAACTCCCAGTTACACCTCTTATTACTGTTATCTCTCGCGACTGCTACGCGTCACGCCTTCTACCCCACCTACTGTTACGCCTACTGCAATGTAATGCTATGTGTTTGCGCTATGTATATAAATCAATGTTATGTTATTAAATGTTAGCGCGCTCATCCCAGACCCAGCCCCAGCAGCTGCTGGGATCCTTTTGTTCTGCTGGGATCCTTTTGTTCTGCTGGGATCCTTTTGTCCTGCTGGGCCTCTTTTCCCCTGCTGGGCCCCGGTTGTCCTGCTGGGCCCTGTCATTCTGTTCCTATGCAGGTTGTCCTGATCCTGTCCTTATGCTGTAATAAACCTGCAGAAACTCCTACTACCTCGAATCTTGACTCTTATTTATTGAGCTATCTGTTATGCTATAAGTCTAGTCAAAAATAGGGTATTATTTATTTATTTACCACAATAGGAGTGCTGTCTTTCAAAAGCTATTTAAAGCCAGTTTGGGGAGGAGATGAGAACATCTTAAGGAACCAGAACAAATTAAGTTGAACTGAATGAGTGGAGTTCAAGGAATGTAAGGATAAGGAGAACAAAACATGATTTACTGAAAAACAGCAGGACTATGCTTTGAAAATTGGAAAGATGGCAACACTGCCACCATGCTTCAAAATCACACTCCTGACATAAATAAATATAGAAAAAGCACATTAATTACATTACTTACATTATGGGAGTCCTGGTTAGGCATATTGTTGCTACTTTTCATCATAAAATCTTTGGATCTAGAATACAGAAATAGACCTGTGTCAAGGAAGTAGAAGAATATCAAACAAATACAGATTTCATTCCTGTAACACTGAAAACAAGGTTTATGGCACAGTCTCTCTGCTAGGAGGAAAAGAGAGGCCCCTTTAGACCAAAGGATTAGGGCAGTGTACAGTAAATAAAAGACAACATCCTTTGGACAAGGCTATCTTATCCAGACCTCAATCAATCCATACATTACATTCAAGTCTAATTCCTCACTATTCACACTCACTCGTCCATGCGAAGGAAGATTAAGCCACATTTAGTCAGCAGATACAAAATGCAAAAGAGCTTGTAAAAATCTACAAATTGATCTATTAATAATACAGAACATACATAAAATAGGACAAAAAATTGATTGACATGATCTGTTACAATGTTCTTTAACAGCAATCCTTTACACAATACACTAACATAAAATAACAAATCAAGACTATTTGAGGATTCCTTGCATTCCTTGGGAGTTGTATCTTTGTTCCTCCTGTGGTTGTTCACAAGGTTTCTGCCTTCACATTTTCCCTTTTAAAATTACGGTTTTGAAAGGTGCGGGCTCCCGTGTGGGATCAATCACCGGCAATAGGTGGTGGCTTTCTTCACCAATAATAGGTTTTTAATCGGTCATTTGGAAGTTTTTAAATATAAGAGAGTCAAGTGTTTGGTCTTGAGAAAGATGGAGATCTAATGTATCCATTGAAACGTGTCGACGCCCAGTTAATTACACAATCCGTGAACACGGGCAGTGGGTAACGAGTGTAAAGTACATAATTCCAGGTTCCACGCTCTAGACATTGTTATATCACGGATGTGTAAACCTCAAATGACATATTGTGGTTGTCTGTGTCAGTTACTCTCGTTCTTTTATAGTCTTAATTTTTATTATTTTATGTTAGTGTATTGTGTAAAGGATTGCTGTTAATGAACATTGTATGAGATCATGACAATCAATTTTTTGTCCTATTTTATATATGTTCTGTATTATTAATAAATCAATTTGTAGATTTTTACTAGCTCTTTTGCATTTTGTATCTGCTGACTATATGTGACTTAATCTTCCTACGCATGGACGAGTGAGTGTGAATAGTGAGGAATTAGACTTGAATGCAATGTATGGATTAACTGAGGTCTGGATAAGATAGCCTTGTCCAAAGGATATTGGGGCATATGTATCAAGCCCTTTTCCCGTTCGCAAACGGGCCAATTCAGCAAATCGGCCAGTTTGCAAATGGGAAAAGGCCTTTTGGGATGTATCATCCCAAAAGGCCATCGTAAATTAGAGAATTGCAAAATTTGCGATTCTCTATTTTGCAATTGCATTTAAGGATTCACAAATTGCGATTCCTTAAATGCAATGTATGAAGCACAGAAAAAGTGCAATTTGGCCTAAAGAAATCACAAATTACCAACTTCAAGTTGGTGGTAATTTGTGATTTCTCTGAAAAAAAGCACTTTTTAGCATTTTTCAAAGTGCCATGTGGCGCGCGGCATGTATGTGTGCCGCATGTACATTTCAAGGGTGGAACAGGGTGTCCTTTTGACACCCTGGCACAGTTGAAATTGCAAGCTCAATTTGAGATTCTCTAATTGTGAATCGCAAATTGAGACTGTCTTCCCATTAATTCCTATTGGCCTCTATAGGAATGAATGGGGAGGTAGTCTTTAATTGCGATTCCAGATTAAGGAATATTAAGGAATCGCAATTATGATTGCGAGTCCTACATACATAGTATTTTGCGATTCCTTAATAGCAATTCCCTCAAAATTGCTATTAAGAAATCGCTAAAGGGCTCTTCATACATATGTTACAAAGGGTTATATGTATCAAAAAGTCATTTTGCGATTATCAAAATAGCGATTTTTTGCGAATCGCTATTTATATGTAGGATTTGCAATAAATTTTGCGAATCCAACATATTCCTTAATTGCAAATCTCAAATTGTGATTCACAATTAAGGCACAAATTAGGCCCATTCATTCCGGGAAAGACATTCTCAATTTGTGATTAGCAATTAGCGAATCGCAAATTGAGAATACAATTGCAAGGGTGTCAAAAGGACACCCAGTTCCATCCCTGAAATAAGCATGGGTGCACATGTGACGCACATACATGCCCTTTGTGCTTCACACTGCACTTTGAAAAATGCAAAAAAGTGCATTTTTCAAAGAAATCGCAAATTACCACCAACTTGAAGTTGGTGGTAATTTACGATTCCTTAAGGTCAAATTGCACTTTTTTGGTGCTTCTTACATTGCATTTAAGGAATCGCAAAATTTGCAATTCCTTATTTTGCACACAGATTTGCTTCATACATCCCATTTAGCAAAAATGTGATCGCAAACGCCGACATTCAGGTGGCGTTTGCAAAAGCATTTGTGCTCGATACATATGGCCCTAAGTCTTGTATTTACGGCCCTGTCCCCCCTGCACCGCCAGGGGTGGGGGCCACAGTCCCATCAGTGGCTCCTGCAGGGTGAGGCCCCAGAGCTCCCTGGCAGGACTCCCCTCGGGGCCCCTGAGGGGGAGGGGGGGTCAGGGACCTCAAGGCCTCCCTCTGGGGGGCGTGGGGCCCACAGCCCCCTCAGAGGTGCCCCCCCCAGCACCGCCAGGGGTGGGGGCCACAGTCCCATCAGTGGCTCCTGCAGGGTCAGGCCCCGGAGCTCCCTGGAGAGGACACCCCTCGGGGCCCCTGAGGAGGGGGGCCCCCCCCCCCGCTCTCTCACAGGTGCCTGGCAGGGGAGGCGCAGGCCCCGGCTGGTGCCACAGGGAGGGGGGGGCGCCCCTGCCGTCACCCTCCCCCTGGTATCCGGGACCCCCGCCGCCGGGCTCCGTACCTGCGGGCCTCGGGCCGGGCGTAGGTGTAGAGCCCGCAGGAGAGCCCTCGCAGGGACAGCGCCATCCAGGGTCCACAAGAGCTGGGACAGCGAGGAGAGGCCTGCCAGCGACTGCGCATGCGCAGCGAGGAGCCGGGGGGAGAGAGTATCAGCGACTGCGCATGCGCAGCGAGGAGTCGAGAGGACGCCCCGCGACCGCGCATGCGCAGCGAGGAGAGACGCGGCCGCACCGCTCCCCTCCGCTGTACGACGCATGCGCCTTGAAGAGACACGGCTCTCTGGCCCGGCGTTCGCGGGGTCACGGCCTCTGCCCTCCGCTAGAATCCAATCGGACCTCATCCTCTGCTCATGCGCAGTACCTTTCTAAAACCGCTGGCTTCTCTCCTGCCGCCAGTTACACGTTTTACGTCTGCGCGTGCGCGCTACGTTCCATCTGACATGAGGCGGATGTACTCAGAGGCTGTCTTGTTCCTGCGCATGCGCAGTAGCTCTCTGATGGGCCTCGGTGCTTTCCTGAGGCCTCCAATGGATCCCAGGCGGTCCCCCCCCCCCGCCGGATCCCCGAGGGATCCAGTGTCGCTGCCCGGAGACGCGCGTCCCGCAGGAGGCGGTGAGTCCGGCGGAGGGGGGCCTTGGAAGACAGTCCCACTGCGCACACATTTGATTTATTTAATTACATTTTTATTGGATTTATTTTCTGTGTTTTTATGTATCGCGGACTTTACCCGAAGGCGTCGGAGGCTTCACAACAGGAGCAGAAGTGAGACACGAGACCGTGACAAGTGATCACATTACAGAAGCAAACGCTGAGTTACACGAGGCAAAAGTGGCAAATGTGAGCAAAGAAAATACAAGAGGAGCGAAGGGTGCATCACAGGAGGAGAGAGCGACAAGTGTGCAGGGTACAAGAGAAACAAAGTACAAGTCGAGGTAAAACACTGCAGTGCATGGAGGACCCTCAAACACAAGAACAAACGTGACGGAGGCAATGGGGGCACTTGTGCAAGTATCGAAGGCAAACACCACGTGAGAGGAGCAAACGGTGCGTTACAAGGGCCATCCCTTCATTGGACCCTCAAGTAAGAAACCACCTCAACCATTGCTGCTAGATTGCATAACCATCAAACCCGCCCTCTCGCAGCACAAACGCACAGAGGTTGAACTTTGATTCAAGCCAATGCCACAGATGTGTCTTTAGCAATCCTGGACATCAGAGAATTCCAAAGGCCTGCTTCTTCTCAGAAAGTATACTTTTTTATTGCCCTTCTCTTAACTGAAACATGATCCACAAAAATGCCTGACAGGCTGTCAGACAAATAATCCAATGAATGGAGGTCTGGTCACTGCATGTGAATTTAAACTCCAAGTGAAAGCAGAGCGGAATGGCTCTTAGTGCATGAAAAAGTGTCACTTATTAGAATAAGGTGTTGTTTTGTAGTTGTATTTATATAGTATATATGGAACTCGTTGCCTCTTTCCCTTAGACAAGAATGAGAGCTTCTTAGCTTTAGATGCCAACTTAAGACCTGGCTGTTCCATCAGTAATAAAGTTGCGCAAGATTGTGAGCGCAAACTGTCTCTCTTTTTAGGGGGGACCTCTTAGCGCCGAGACGCTCCTTGCAGTAGCCGTGCGCTTTACAAATTCCCCATAACATCACATAACATAGTGCTTCATAGCTGATGAGGTGCAGGAGCGCATTTGTGAGCACATGGCATACCATTTCTTCAGTGTTTGTTTGGGGGTGTGTGTTTTCACAGACCGTATATCAATAGTATTTTCACAGGGTGTGAGAACATGAGATGTGCTTCTATCGTGTTTTTTTCACTCCATCTTAACTTGAAGTGAAGCTAATCGGCTGAGAGACGGGATGTAAAGGCTTTGAAATCGCTACTGTGTGGAAGGAGAAAATGCGTGATTGCAGCTTGGCCTGCGTGGGTAGGAATGCAGACTAAAGCGCAATAGTAAACCGCGCTCAGGGTATTTTGGACTGCATTACAAGGCCTTGGCACCCCAAGAGACGAGCGAACATCGGCCTGTTCCCAGCTGCTGAACTGACAAGGCGGGGCAAGGGTGGAAAAGCTGTTATGTTATTTTTGATTAGTTTCCTGGATCTCCCAAACAAAACGAGACCAGCTGAAGCAGTGACCGTTGTGCCTGCATGAAGAAAAATTAATTTAAAAAAAGAGTGCTCACAAACTTAAGAACATGTTCCCTGAAACAACTGTAGTAAAAGGGCCAGTCGCCATGAGCGATTACAATTGAAGACAAGGCGGTGCTAAGGAGGGACAAACAATCCTACTAAGAAGACAGCATTTACGAAGAACAATGATACAAGCAAATAACAAATCTGGGCGGGGGAGTAGGCGGGGCTTCTCTTTCATACTCCACTACAACAAGTAAATGCACCCTCCTCACGCAAGCGCCTTGAGACCCTCTGGGTGAGTAGTGCACTATATAAATGTCTGAACTTGAACTTGAACACGTCTTGCAGTGCATGCACGCGGACTCGGGCTCAACCTAAAAACTGTTCACTATGTGGAGTGTCTCTACGTGACAATACATAGGAGACATAGATGCAGTAAATCAATACATAGCTTTAAGTATATTTTGGAAGTTCAACCAAACATCAGATTAACAGCTCTCAAAATATACACATGTACATCGTGAATATACATTTTAAAAGTTTGGTATATATACTTTATTGAATGACTGATTACACCGCCCCCTGATGGATTTTCTATGTGTGCAGCGATTGCTTTGGTGAAGAGTATTTTAATCAATGCTTACTTTCCACTTCCTTATAAGCACTCAGTTATTAAATATATGCGCTGGACATTTTCTCATGCATTTTTTCATGCCCTTACATTTTAAGTTGCTGTCTCCTCAAGAGTATTTTCCGACCTAAACGGATTTTAACACTATGAGCTTACTTACTGCCTATGAAAATTGTCTGGGAATTCATTTGCTCAAAATCTCATCTGGCATCCATGTTCTCCTCTTTCCTCATTGCTATGCCCCTTAACTGCCTCCAAGTGAACTTATGCTTCATTGACTGACTGATTATACCGCTTCCTACTGGATTTTCTATGTGTGCAGCGATTGCTTTGATGAAGAATATTTTAGTCAATGCTTTCTTACTTGTGTCATGTATTCCACCTTTTAGATCATTTGGGACTTACTGCTAGGTCCATATGTTCGTATCCATAGTTTGACGGACAGTCTCTAAGCCTGTGCCCATTACATTGTTCACAGCTCTAACTTCCTGTTTACGTCCAATTTGAAGTCATTCTATGGGTAAACTGCCCACACCAAAGTTTGTTTTTGTGCCTTCTACTAACGTTCAAGCGACATCCTCCTCAGCCTCGCGTTCTCCTACTGCTGTAATTCAAGTGGCTGGAGTAACGCCTCACCGCTCTTCTTCAGCACAGTCTGTGTCTAACAAATCCTCTCCTCCTACTACCTCGACTAAGCGCTTGAAGCATGATCAACCTTCTCCTGAAAAGTCCTCCTCTCCTATCTCTATGGAGTTAATTTGAGAGGAAATACGTGTGCTGCGTCCATGTATAGAGGAGACTAACAGTGATATGCAACTTTTGAAGGAAAAATGGTCGACGAAGGATAGTAGAATCACCTCTGTGGAACAACAGGTTTTGGAGATACAAACTAATTCTCAACACATCTCTTCTTTGGAAAAGTCAGTCCTGACTCTCCAGCAACACACTGAGTATTTGGAAAACAGAAATAGACGGAATAATCTTCGTATTTACGGTTTACCAGAATCCTTGGAGGGTGACGATCCCGTGACTTTTTCCACTTCTTTCCTTCCGAAACTCCTGGATATGCCACCGCTACTTCTCTTAGTATCCAAGGAGCCCACAGACTTGGACCTCGTTCACCCGCTTCAACAAAACCACGTGGAGGCATCATTCTATTCAGGAAATTTACAGATCTTCTCTCAGTCCTCTCTGCAGCAAGATCCAAGCGTCAAGTCTCCTGGCTCGGTCAGAGAGTGTTTCTATCTCAAGATGTCTCCAATGCAACCGCGACAAGAAGAAAGGAATTTCTGAGTCTTCGACCTCCGTTGCGATCTCTGGGTGCCAGATACGGCTTGTTCCATCCATGTACCTTCAAGGTCACTCATCAAAATCGAACATGGACTTTTCTAGATCCTGGAGAACTTAAGAATTCCATTCTTATTCAATCTAATGGTGGAATGGACACCTCCACCTCTCCTAATGGTTGAATAAGTTGTCATTGATCTTTGTTTGTTTTCTTGTTTTTCATTGCAGCGCTCTTGTATTGTTGTTGTTGTTGCTCGGTATGTTAGTATACTCTTTATATTTTCGCAGTGTTGTTCTATTTATGGATTTGTTGTATACCTGATACCATAACCCGCGTATTACATCTTTGATAAAAAAAAATCATTTCCTTACATAGATTCACGTTGACTACCCTCCACCCTATGCGGCTCCCTCACTGTTGTCTTGAAGTCCTGGTGTGGTCAGAATCCTGCTCTTGGTACGGTCCATCTTGTTGTGTGTCACCACTACCCCACTTCCTTCGTGTATCTCCCCATCAGGTATGTCTTTTACAGTCGCCCTTTTGGATTTGTACTGTCTATTCTTTTTTCTCCTATTCTTTGTCCTAGAGATCTTTTTTCTATTCCCTCTCTTTCTATCCTGTCCTCTTTTTTCCTATTGCTACATACTCTTCTCTTCATTTCCTGTTTTTCTTTTTCTTCGGCTATATGATATGTACATACTGTTTTGCATTTTTAGGTCTCGTGACCTTAAATGCGCGCAAGCGCATTGAGGATCGAGAATTCAAGTGCTCAAAATGCTCATGAAACCACCAGCTTTTTGCTGGCGTTTTCATGCAGTTCATGTGAACCACGTGTTCAAACATGAACGCGCATCAGCCTCCCTCCATTTGCCGCACAGCACATCAAAGGGCTTCGCCCAGCGTGCGCTCTGCGGCTTCTCGGTTTCTCCTCCCCTAACTTCCTTGCATTTCCCCTCCCCCTCCCCAGCCAGCTTCCCCCAGGCCGTGTTCCCTCATCCCTTGCACCCCCTCCAATGATCGCACGTCACGACCAGAAGATTTGTTTTTTTAGAACAACCTCGTACAGCTCCTGCTTTGACTTTTCTTGCTCCGTCTCTTCTCCAGTGTCTTCCTTCTCGTCCATGTCTCCCTGGTCTTGTTATCTGCCTTTTTTTTTACCTCTACTTGTAATTGCACACATGTCACTTTTTCCTCTTGTAACATATCGCTTGCTACCTCTTGTATTTTGTTTGCTTTTGGCACATGCACAATTGTCATCTTTGCCTCATGCAATGTAACTTTTGCTTTTGTAACACGTCCACTTGTAATTTTCTCCTCATGTAACGCTACTGTTCCCATTGTGAAGCGCTTTGACACCTTCGGGTAAAGTCCGCACTATATAAAAACGCATAAAGTAAATACAAAAATAAATCAAATCTATTCTCCCTTTCAACAGCTGTCAACGTCTAGCAGGTACAGCACAGGCAGCAGCAGTGCAAGCTTCCCTCACGCATAGGACAGGTACAGCACAGGCAGCAGCAGTGCAAGCTTCCCTCACACACGGAGCAGGTACAGCACAGGGAGGAGCAGGGCAAGCTTCCCTCCCACACGGAGCAGGTACAGCACAGGCAGCAGCAGTGCAAGCTTCCCTCTCACACGGACCAGGTACAGCACAGGGAGGAGCAATGCAAGCGTCCCTCACACACAGAGCAGGTACAGCACAGGCAGCAGCAGTGCAAGCTTCCAACACACATAGAACAGGTACAGCACAGGCAGCAACAGTGCAAGCTTCCCTCACGCACGGAGCAGGTACAGCACAGGCAGCAGCAGTGCAAGCTTCCCTCACACACGGAGCAGGTACAGCACAGGGAACAGCAGTGCAAGCTTCCCTCACACATAGAACAGGTACAGGACAGGGAACAGCAGTGCAAGCTTCCCTCACACATAGAACACGTACAGCACAGGCAGCAGCAGTGCAAGCTTCCCTCACACACAGAACAGGTACAGCACAGGCAGCAGCAGTGCAAGCTTCCCTCACACGCGGAGCAGGTACAGCACAGGGAGGAGCAGTGCAAGCTTCCCTCACACACGGAGCAGGTACAGCACAGGCAGCAGCAGTGCAACCTTCCCTCACACACAGAGCAGGTACAGCACAGGCAGCAGCAGTGCAAGCTTCCCTCTCACACGGAACAGGTACAGCACAGGCAGCAGCAGTGCAAGCTTCCCTCACACACGGAGCAGGTACAGCACAGGCAGCAGTGCAAGCTTCCCTCACACACGGAACAGGTACAGCACAGGCATCAGTGCAAGCTTCCCTCACACACGGAACAGGTACAGCACAGGCAGAAGCAGTGCAAGCTTCCCTCACACTTCGAACAGGTACAGCACAGGGAACAGCAGTGCAAGCTTCCCTCACACATAGAACAGGTACAGCACAGGGAACAGCAGTGCAAGCTTCCCTCACACAGAGGGCAGGTACAGCACAGGCAGCAGCAGTGCAAGCTTCCCTCACACATAGAACACGTACAGCACAGGCAGCAGCAGTACAAGCTTCCCTCACACACAGAACAGGTACAGCACAGGCAGCAGCAGTGCAAACTTCCCTCACACACAGAACAGATACAGCACCGGCAGCAGCAGTGCAAGCTTCCCTCACACACAGAGCAGGTACAGCACTGACAGCAGTAGTGCAAGCTTCTCTCACACATAGAACAGGTACAGCACAGGCGGCAGCAGTGCAAGCTTCCCTCACGCACGGAGCAGGTACAGCACAGGCAGCAGCAGTGCAAGCTTCCCTCACACACGGAGCAGGTACAGCACAGGGAACAGCAGTGCAAGCTTCCCTCACACATAGAACAGGTACAGCACAGGGAACAGCAGTGCAAGCTTTCCTCACACATAGAACACGTACAGCACAGGCAGCAGCAGTGCAAGCTTCCCTCACACACAGAACAGGTACAGCACAGGCAGCAGCAGTGCAAGCTTCCCTCACACGCGGAGCAGGTACAGCACAGGGAGGAGCAGTGCAAGCTTCCCTCACACACTGAGCAGGTACAGCACAGGCAGCAGCAGTGCAAGCTTCCCTCACACACAGAGCAGGTACAGCACAGGCAGCAGCAGTGCAAGCTTCCCTCACACACAGAGCAGGCACAGCACAGGCAGCAGCAGTGCAAGCTTCCCTCACACACGGAGCAGGCACAGCACAGGCAGCAGCAGTGCAAGCTTCTCTCACACACGGAGCAGGTACAGCACCAGCAGCAGTGCAAGCTTCCCTCACACACGGAACAGGTACAGCACAGGCAGGAGCAGTGCAAGCTTCCCTCACACACGCAGCAGGTACAGCACAGGCAGCAGCAGTGCAAGCTTCCCTCGCTCATAGAACAGGTACAGCACAGGCAGCATCAGTGCAAGCTTCCCTCACACACAGAACAGGTACAGCACAGGCAGTAGCAGTGCAAACTTCCCTCACACACGGAACAGGTACAGCACAGGGAGGAGCAGAGCAAGCTTCCCTCACACACAGAGCAGGTACAGCACAGGGAGGAGCAGTGCAAGCTTCCCTCACACACAGAGCAGGTACAGCACAGGGAGGAGCAGTGCAAGCTTCCCTCACACACAGAGCAGGTACAGCACAGGCGGCAGCAGTGCAAGCTTCCCTCACACACGGAGCAGGTACAGCACAAGCAGCAGCAGTGCAAGCTTCCCTCACACATGGAACAGGTACAGCACAGGCAGCAGCAGTGCAAGCTTCCCTCACACATAAAACATGTAAAGCTCAGACAGAAGTTCTACTTGTTTCTTCTCTCTCTCACACACACATGCACAGATATAGCACAGGCAGCATCAGTGCAAGCATCCCTTGCATAACCGGTGCAGCACAGGCAGCAGCAGGGTGCGCGCGCGCACACACACACACACACTCCCCCCACCCCAACACCATCCCCTGCATAGAGAACAGTTACAACACAGGCAGCAGCTGTGCAAGCTTCCCTCACGTCGAATATTCCAGCACTGACAGCAGCACTGCTTGTTTCTCTCACACACCAGGATACAGCACAAACCGTAGCAGACAAGCTTCCATTAGTCTCAGTACAGGAAGAGCCTCCTTCATATTAATAATTATAATCATTATTAATGCAATTATTTTTAAATGAACATTCGTATAGCGTTAACAAACACTACCAAAACAAAATCTCTTGGTGCTATTAAGTCAACAAGGACTACAAGTAGAAAGGGCGTGTTTTATGCACCGCTTGCAGGTTGTCAAAACACATAAATTAAAGGCATTGTCATTTAGAATGCCAGTAGCTCTCAAAATCTCGCAAATACGAGACCTATTGCATTGCAAATGCTTGTTTAATATAATTGACCTCACCTCATTTAACATTTAGATTTATTTCTTGGAATGTAAAAGGCTTTGTTAACCCTATTAAACGGATGTATGACATTACAACGCATGCTTTTACCACGCATGCCTTTACAACGCATAGTGCTTAGGGGTGCTGGATAGTGAATAGTTTAATTTACTATTCCAACTCCAGTCCCCGTGGATAGTAGGGAAGGTGTTGGATAGTAAATTAAATCTATTCCCTATCCTAGAGCGCCCCAAGCGCAATGCTTTGTAATTTATTTATTTATTTATTTGTGTATTTTATAAAGCGCGCAGTGACCCCGACGGGGCATCCCAGCGTAATTGTTTGCGTTATAAAAGTTGCGTCGTAAAGGCACTGCATGGTAAAAGTTGCGTTGTAAAGGATGTTTCCCTATTAAACGGCAGAGAGTTCTTTCTCACTTAGCTTCCCATACCCCTGATATTGTCCTTATACAAGAGACTCATCTTAATGATCTTTAATCCCTTAAATTAAAAAGGAATTGGGTGGGTACAGTTCTCTTTTCCCCCTCTACTAATAAGAGTGAACGGTGTTGCCATTTTAATTCATAAAAAATTGAATTGTAAGGTTTTATCAGAAGAAAAAGACACTGATGGTAGATGGATCCTTGCTAAACTAGTAATTAATTCAATACCTTTGACTGTTTTTAATGTTTATGGTCCTACCCAACATGATTGTACATTTTGGCCTTTAATTACGAGTAAATGTATTCAACATAAAGATTACTTATTCCTCTTATGTGGTGATTGTAATGAGATTATTGACCCATTTCTTGATCACAAATCCACAGTTCGATTTCTTCCTCACAAATCACATAAACAATTTCTAGATACCATCTTGCAATCACATCTTACTGATTCTTGGAGACTCTTACATCCAGATACTTTGGACTATTCTTTCTTTTCTCCCCCTCATGCTTCTTTTTCTCGCCTGGAATATATTTTTCTTTCTCAGTCTTTATCTCAAAACTTGCTGTCCTTCTCTATTGCTTGTAGAAATTACAATGGTTTTGATGGCCTCAACGAGGTCCTGAGGGAAGTATTGCAAATTATGAAGTTAATTCATAAAATTAAATCTGGAAGAAGGTCTCGGTAGAATACCATATAGGTCAATTTTATTACAGTTTAAACAAAGAATATATACACAAAATTAGTAATAACGATAATGAATTTCTTATCAGGTGCTCACATATGTGACAAAAAGTGCTCAAAGTGACTTTAGTGAATATAATAAAAAGCATTTATATACATTTATATACAAAGATGTCACCACAAGGGTATTCCCACACAAATTATATACAATAAAAAAAGGGGGAGTTTTCCTTGAGTTTGTCGACGGCGTTTCGATCTAATTTGATTTAGATCATCATCAGGACGTGAGCTTCCCTGAAACTAATAATAAAATTAAAATTAAATTTAGTCCTAAGGTATTGTACAGAACAGACCAGTAATTTAATTTGAAATTCTCCAGATAATGATTCTAGAAGTTAGGCGTTATTAAATTGCCCACATTTACTTAAAAAATCCTTATTTCTTATAGTTGCACAAAAAAGTTGGTCAAACTGGCAATGCCAGTTACAGACTCATTTACGCGCTTTGCTTTGCTAGTAAACTTATTTAGAACACAGTCACCCCTGATTTCTAGGCGTCAGGGAAAATTACTTACACTAGACCCAATCTGTTACAGGCTAAATTACGCACTTTCCTTTGCTTTGCTTTAGAACTTACTTCGAGAGTTATCACTTTGGTTCCTAGGCGGCAAGCAAATTAATTGGGCCGATGTCGTGAAAAGTACCTTTCTAGAATTAAAAAGGAGGTGATTACATTTATGGTATAAGGAGGGTACAGTAAATGGCCCACACAAATTAATTTAAACTAGGCACTTACACGTAATTTGTGCAGTAAGCGCCAGAGATTGCACAGTCTAATGTTGTTTGTATTTAGGGTCTTTGATTCCAAAACGTTATCTAGAAGAGACCAAAAGCCTTTTTAATGTGACTTATATTTTTCGTTATTTTTAAGGTAAAACAAAACAAAACAAAACCTTTGCATTCATTCATAAGGAATTTTTTACCTCTTCACGTTTAAGAGTAGAGGAGCCCGTTTATTCCCAGGGCCAGGTATAGTTTCCGTGGCAGGAAATTGTTTGCTGGATGTGAGAATTCAATTTGCTCGCATCAGTTGCTCAAGGGCTTCGTCAAAACGGGAGCTGGTCAGAAACATTAAAGGCGGTTAGATTCGTGTCTTCTGACAGTTATGTTAGACGAAAAATACAGGGGCTAGACATATCTGTCTTAATACTAGTTCTAGCACTTACTTAAACACCGCTAAGTTCTGTCCCCTCCGGCACCGCAAATAGTTTCAGCTATCTGGCGTTCTTTCGAGCACTAATCTCCTATTTCCTCGGTGGTTATAAAGCGCATGCGTCGGCTGGGTTTAATCATGCGCATGCGTACTAGTGTCCTACGAACACTGCTCTCTTGCTTCCTTGATCTTTGTAAAGCGCATGCGTCCACCAGATCTAACAGCACACAAGCGCGCTAGTGTCTTAGTGATACACATGTATAAGGTACTGGTATCACTCGCGCAAGTTCCGTTTTGTCAGTCTACCGGGCAAATGGATAGGATATAATCCTATTATAGAAGCGGGCCATATATTGTTATAATTCTTTTATCCCGCTAATTCAATTGGGCCTGGAAACAAAAACAGAGAGTACCGATCTGTATTATTTAACTTTATATGCACAAGTGTACTTTGTATTCCTAAAAAAATAGCAATCATCATCAAGATTTACAATTTTTTACATAAAGGTTAAACTGTAAATTATTTCTTTTGCCAGAACTGTTCCATTGATCCAGAGTATTAAGTCCTTTTTCAATACTTTTACATAGGAAAATCCATTTGCACTCTAGACGATTCAAAATTGTCTGCTGATTTCCTCCTCTCACATTAGGTACAACATGGTCCATCACTTGCCATAACACATCATTTTCTGAATGTCCAAGTTCCACATAGTGTTCAACAAGGGGCGCAGTAAGTACCTTACATCGTATTCGGCTTCGATGTTGAGAGATTCTCATCCTGATTTGTTGCGTAGTCTGACCGATGTACAATTTTTTACAGGGGCATTGAATGCAATACACAACATTTCTTGAGTTACAATTTGTAAAAGATTTTAGATTATACTTACAATTTTCATACTCAAAACATTTCGTATTGCTCGTGAACAAGCATGCAGTACAGTTGTTGCATTTATAGTGCCCTATAATTGGTGGTAAATTTAAATAGGTCTCAATAGTTGCATTTTTGTTTTTTGCACAACATGCAGCTCTCACTAGATGATCTTTCAAGTTGTTACCCCTTTTAAAGGAAAATAAAGGGATACCTGTCTCAAGTTCAAGAGGGGCTAGAACGGGCCAGTGTTTTTTAATGGCTTTACAGATCTTATTACTAACAGTGCTAAAAGTTGTTACACACGTGTTGGAAATGGGATCCCCGGCTGGCCAGGGCTTTCGCCAAAGTCAGTCAGAGACCACCACACCCAAGTCAGGGCAAGGGAGTTACACGCCAAGATAACCCCTACTCACCCTCTAGGTAACGTGGCGCGAGCAGCAAGGCTAAACTTGGAGGCGATGTAGGTTAAGTATTTGCGCACGCACCCCAGCAACAACAACTAAAGGCCCACCACAAAGGAAAACTCCACACAAGGTTATATAAAAATAGCCTTTGTATTATAATAAATAAACATCAGATAAAACACACATCTTGTTACACTGTGCCAACAGGCACGGGCGAAATTTACAAGGGATCTTTGTACAGGACAGGGCCACTTGAACCACTGTCAAGGGTATCAACACTTTTAGCAGCAATACTTTCAGTAATAAAGCAATACCTTCAGTAATAAAGCAATACTTTCAGTAATAGCACTTTAGCAATACCTTCAGTAAGAAAGCAATACTTTCAGTAATAAAGCAATACTTTCAGTAATAGCATACAACCAGTAATTACTGGTAACAGGGCCTCACTAGCACCACCTGTACTAGGGAGAAAACAACCACCTACACGTCACACTACCTGTAGGGGTGCAAAAGCAACACACATGATGTCGTAACATTCAGAGGTGTAAAAGGACAAAGAGAACACATGATGAATAATCTACCCATTCAGAGGTGTAAGCAAAACACATGATGCCGTAACATTCAGAGGTGTAAAGGCACATGACGCATAATCAATACATTCAGAGGTGCAGAACAAATACCAATTTCCCCAAACTCACCAGTCACCACCTGTGACTGTCCCGGTGTCCCAATGTCAGGGCCTAAACGTGGCAGTTGCCCACAAAGTGCTGGGCAACTGGAGCAGGGAAAGTTAGCGCAAAGTTGGAGCCTCTCTGGGCTCAGAGAACCACCACTGTGGAACTGGTGAGCCTCTCTTAGGCTCTCTCACCAGAAAGGGGGGGGGCTGCTGAGCCTCTCAGGGCTCCAGCAATGAACAGGTGCAGCCTCGCTGGGCTGGGGGGTCCCTCGCTCTGGGGACCCGGATTACAGACAAATGCTCCTCAAGAGCCTTGCAGGCTCACGGACGAAATGCCCCTCAGAGCCTCTCTGGGCTCGTAGTTAATGTACTCGCGAGCCTCTCTGGCTCGCCAAACAAGAAATGCGCCGGTCGTTGGAGCCTCTTTTAGGCTCGGGTTGGAGTCCCCCTCTTGGGGACTCGGGTCGCTCAACAAGGCCCCCTAAGAGCCTCTCTGGCTCTGACTACAGGCGCGAGGTCGCGCTACAAAGAGGGGGCGGGGCGGACACCGGCAATGTGTCCCGACGCTCCCCCCCTCCTCTGCAGGCACCTTCACTCACCGGGTTCGCGCTGGGCTCTCCAGCGGCGGCGGGTCTCTCCCGCTGGTCCCGGGGCTCTCCTCTCCTCTCGGGGAGCCTCGGCAGGCTCTCTCGCGGCTCGGTGGAGGAGGCGGGACTTCCGGGTTGACTCTCCCGGGCCGCGCGGTGATTGGACGGCCGTCCCTTCACTTCCGGGTCGCCGCGGGCAGCGCGGCGGCTCGCTTTAGGCAGGCAGGCGGGCTCCCAGATGATCCGAGGAGTGGGCTCCCTCGTAGATCAATCAAAACCGGGCACAACAACGCGGCAATGAGCGGGGTAGCACCCGCGCCGCCAAACCACCACACGGGGCGGACAAAATGCAGCGCTCACGGCGCTCGGGCAAAATCCAGCGTTTTCAAGCGCTAGGCAGGCGATCTCAGCGCTCCTAGCGCTGAAGGGCAGAGAGCAGCGCTCTCAGGCTGCAGGCAACGAAGTCCTCAGTGCTCCCCAGCACTGGAGGACAGGACAGGGCTCCAGCAGGGGCTGGAGGCAGGCAGGGGGGCAAGGCTGGGCCAGCGCCAGCACACTGGGTCTCCAGGCAGGGAGACAGTCCAAGTGGCGGTCCTCCTGGCCCCAGCAGCAGCAACAGCCCCCTCTGGCAGGATCCAAAAGCAGAACATTTTCTAAGGGGACACAGCCCCTTCTTATAGTAACAAATCCTTTGTTTCAAGGTGCAGGGTGGGGGGAAAACCAGTTTCAGCTGGCTCTGGAGCACTCTTAATGGCCCAACCACCCATTTCATTCACTGGGGAGGCTAGGGTCGTTAGACACACCACAGGGGGGCGGAGCCAGCATTGTGTGGGGAAAACCCAGCCCATCCAGGACACAGGTACACTCCTCCCACACATCACTCATGCTAATCTCCCACTCACCACCGGGCAGACCCATCCAGACTTCCTGGAGCCTGGCATGCCAGCCAGCTCCAGCCAATCACGCTCCAGCACCCTCACAGCACACGCACACATATCTCAATGTCCAGAAGTAGCACTTCCCTTCTAGACACATACATGCCGCATATACCATCTCGCAGCATTCACTCTCACGAGTTTACACATACTAAACTCGAGCCTGCACTCCCCACGCATCAGGAACTACCAGGGACACACACATTCCCCATGCATTCCTATGGGAGGGCAGGCCAGCCATGCTACACGCACGCACTTTCACTCTGGGACCCAGGGAAAAGTGCGCAGAGACCCAGAAATCACTGACACAGGGTCACACATAAGGCAAAAAGTTTAGGGGTGAACCTGCCCTGCGGGCCAAGTCCCACATAACCCCCTTCCAGCCAAAACGCAGGGGAGAACAATCACCACCGTGATGGACTTCCCTGCTTGGGGCGATAGAACACGGACGCAGGCCCGCCACTGCCGGGACACCCTCCTGTTCTATGCCACGGTGAACCCCTAGGGTTCCTTCTAAAGCTACTGTAAGGACCAGCTGGGCTACCCCACTGGTACTCCTCAGCTGTCCGCGGCCAGGACCAGGCCCTAGGCCACCCAGGTGCCACTGGTTCCTGCCTACTCACGAAGTGGGGGGTAGTAACCCCTGGCACATAGTAGCCATTCTCCACTCCTCCTGTCTGCAAGACAGGGCTAGACTGCCACTGGTTCTCCAGCCTAGGGTCTACAACCTCAGGTGGACCAGGAGTCTCAGGGAAGGCGCTCCTCCCCTTTCCTCTTCTTTTAGGGTTCCTCCTCCCCGTGCGAGGGGGATACCTAGAACGCCATTCCAACCCAGGGTTTAACCCCTCAGGTTGCATCGGGGTCAGAGGTGGGCTCTCCCACCCTCTGCACCCCCTTCCAGAGGTCTGCCCTCTCCCACCTGGAGAAGTTCCTCTGGAAGAAGAACCGGTCAGGACACTGGTTACAGTCGTCCTACCCTTCAGGTCAGGCCGATCCTGAACCTGGCCACCCAACCTCCGGTCTAAAACCTTTGGTGGAACAACTGCCTGGCACTCCAGGACTTCTGGGGACTCACACACAATCCCCCTGAGGCTAACAAATGACACCTCTGTTGTGTGACTGTCTGTCTGGCGCAGATCTCCCGCCCTCTGTCCACCTGACAGTGCGTGACGATCCCCCAGACCAGAAGTGGCACCACCCGGGTCCCTCCAAGAAGATCCAGCCCAACTGGCTAGTCTCTGGTCCACTGGTGCATCCACTGGGAAACTCATCCCCCAATCACTCCTCACGCTGGACTCCTGTACCCTCCCTACCGGAGCGGTACTGCCAGCCTCTGGAACCACAGGAGCTCTGGTTACAGACGCTCCAGGTCCTCTACTCACTAGGAGATCCTCCTCAAATGGGCTAACAGGACAGCCTAGGTCCCCAACCTGGTGTTCCCTCAAGAAACCACCCAGGCTCTGAGACAGGGCTTCGGGCCTCTGGGGGCTCTCAGCCACCCACTGACTCCTGCTCCACTGAGCCAGGCAGTCAGCCCCTACACCCTTCTCACTATACTGGGACCTAGCTGGGCTACACTGAGCCTCTTCCACCACGCTGGGCTGGAAGATCCCTGACCCACTACTTTCGGAGTCACTCACCAATGACTCTACAGAACCTCTGGCCCTTTCCCAGCGGTCTGCTTCCTCTGCCAGGTCAGATGGTTCAGACAATCCACACCCTACTAGGTGTTGGCGCAATCCTGGATAAACAACACTGAGCAACTGCTCTCTGAGAAACATATCAAACAATATGTCCCAATCACATTTCGTGGGCTCCCGTACCCAATCACACAGGGCTCCACAACAGTCATCCTCAAAGTCTACCCAAGACTGGTGAGACGGTTTCCTAAGGTTCCTAAACCTCAACCTATTCTCCTCCTCTGGGGAAACAGGAACCATACTCTGGGAACTGGGACTTTCTAGACTGAGATTTACATAGCTGCCACCACTGGACTCAACCCTCCCTGGGGGATCCAGAAAATTAAGACTGCGGTCAGGGGATAACCTACACTCTAGGGCTATCTTCTCCCTGGCCAAGGCCCTCTCAGCCTCTGCAGTCCGCTCATTCACACCCAGCTGCGCCATCTCTCTGGCATACTCTAACCGGAGCTTCTCCATGGTCAGCTGGTGCTCCCTCTCTTCTCTCCTATCCACCCACTCCTCTGGGGACAGGGAAAGGGATGGGGTGCTACACCTGACACTGGACCCAGCAAGGGACTCCCTATCTAGGGGGTACTCACTCTCTGCTGGCGCCCATCCACTGTCACACTCACTCTCCACATCAGACTCTTCAGGGCTCCCCTCAGACCCACCACCCTCATGGTGTGCGGTCCGGGCCCTCTCCCTCTCACTGTGCTCACGCTCCCAGTCACTCTTCTGCCACAGGATCATGTTATCCCTAAGCTTGGACTGGGTGTCTGACTCACTCACTGGGATGTCTCTCTCCTTACATAACCGTACCAACTCATGCACACTGTACTTAAACAGGCCACAAAGGTTAAAAGGAGATTCCATCTTGACAGGATGCTCACAGACACGTGCAACACAAGGGATCTAGCAATCTGAAGTAGGAGTACACAATTCCAAAACTTCCACACTCTCCTTAAAAAAAGAACTCACTCATGCGTCCAGGGAAACACACCATTCATCCACACACACCCTCCCCTCGGATCGGTAAGGCAGTTTCTACCACCCCTGACTTCTCAACCTGACCAAAAGTGACACAGGTACCAAACTCTGGAAGCAGGGCGGGGGACAAATGTACTGAACACAATTATAAAATGACACTCTTCAGGAGAAGAAACAATGGAATTTCACCAAAAACAATAATCCCCAAAATGTGGTTATCTAACAAATGTAGAGCTTTGAAGTGCGGCCAGCTGCTACTGTGGTACAAGGCAAACACAAATCCTTATCCCACCGCTTGCCGCCAATGTTGGAAATGGGATCCCCGGCTGGCCAGGGCTTTCGCCAAAGTCAGTCAGAGACCACCACACCCAAGTCAGGGCAAGGGAGTTACACGCCAAGATAACCCCTACTCACCCTCTAGGTAACGTGGCGCGAGCAGCAAGGCTAAACTTGGAGGCGATGTAGGTTAAGTATTTGCGCACGCACCCCAGCAACAACAACTAAAGGCCCACCACAAAGGAAAACTCCACACAAGGTTATATAAAAATAGCCTTTGTATTATAATAAATAAACATCAGATAAAACACACATCTTGTTACACTGTGCCAACAGGCACGGGCAGAATTTACAAGGGATCTTTGTACAGGACAGGGCCACTTGAACCACTGTCAAGGGTATCAACACTTTTAGCAGCAATACTTTCAGTAATAAAGCAATACCTTCAGTAATAAAGCAATACTTTCAGTAATAGCACTTTAGCAATACCTTCAGTAAGAAAGCAATACTTTCAGTAATAAAGCAATACTTTCAGTAATAGCATACAACCAGTAATTACTGGTAACAGGGCCTCACAAGCACCACCTGTACTAGGGAGAAAACAACCACCTACACGTCACACTACCTGTAGGGGTGCAAAAGCAACACACATGATGTCGTAACATTCAGAGGTGTAAAAGGACAAAGAGAACACATGATGAATAATCTACCCATTCAGAGGTGTAAGCAAAACACATGATGCCGTAACATTCAGAGGTGTAAAGGCACATGACGCATAATCAATACATTCAGAGGTGCAGAACAAATACCAATTTCCCCAAACTCACCAGTCACCACCTGTGACTGTCCCGGTGTCCCAATGTCAGGGCCTAAACGTGGCAGTTGCCCACAAAGTGCTGGGCAACTGGAGCAGGGAAAGTTAGCGCAAAGTTGGAGCCTCTCTGGGCTCAGAGAACCACCACTGTGGAACTGGTGAGCCTCTCTTAGGCTCTCTCACCAGAAAAGGGGGGGGGGCTGCTGAGCCTCTCAGGGCTCCAGCAATGAACAGGTGCAGCCTCGCTGGGCTGGGGGGTCCCTCGCTCTGGGGACCCGGATTACAGACAAATGCTCCTCAAGAGCCTTGCAGGCTCACGGACGAAATGCCCCTCAGAGCCTCTCTGGGCTCGTAGTTAATGTACTCGCGAGCCTCTCTGGCTCGCCAAACAAGAAATGCGCCGGTCGTTGGAGCCTCTTTTAGGCTCGGGTTGGAGTCCCCCTCTTGGGGACTCGGGTCGCTCAACAAGGCCCCCTAAGAGCCTCTCTGGCTCTGACTACAGGCGCGAGGTCGCGCTACAAAGAGGGGGCGGGGCGGACACCGGCAATGTGTCCCGACGCTCCCCCCCTCCTCTGCAGGCACCTTCACTCACCGTGTTCGAGCTGGGCTCTCCAGCGGCGGCGGGTCTCTCCCGCTGGTCCCGGGGCTCTCCTCTCCTCTCGGGGAGCCTCGGCAGGCTCTCTCGCGGCTCGGTGGAGGAGGCGGGACTTCCGGGTTGACTCTCCCGGGCCGCGCGGTGATTGGACGGCCGTCCCTTCACTTCCGGGTCGCCGCGGGCAGCGCGGCGGCTCGCTTTAGGCAGGCAGGCGGGCTCCCAGATGATCCGAGGAGTGGGCTCCCTCGTAGATCAATCAAAACCGGGCACAACAACGCGGCAATGAGCGGGGTAGCACCCGCGCCGCCAAACCACCACACGGGGCGGACAAAATGCAGCGCTCACGGCGCTCGGGCAAAATCCAGCGTTTTCAAGCGCTAGGCAGGCGATCTCAGCGCTCCTAGCGCTGAAGGGCAGAGAGCAGCGCTCTCAGGCTGCAGGCAACGAAGTCCTCAGTGCTCCCCAGCACTGGAGGACAGGACAGGGCTCCAGCAGGGGCTGGAGGCAGGCAGGGGGGCAAGGCTGGGCCAGCGCCAGCACACTGGGTCTCCAGGCAGGGAGACAGTCCAAGTGGCGGTCCTCCTGGCCCCAGCAGCAGCAACAGCCCCCTCTGGCAGGATCCAAAAGCAGAACATTTTCTAAGGGGACACAGCCCCTTCTTATAGTAACAAATCCTTTGTTTCAAGGTGCAGGGTGGGGGGAAAACCAGTTTCAGCTGGCTCTGGAGCACTCTTAATGGCCCAACCACCCATTTCATTCACTGGGGAGGCTAGGGTCGTTAGACACACCACAGGGGGGCGGAGCCAGCATTGTGTGGGGAAAACCCAGCCCATCCAGGACACAGGTACACTCCTCCCACACATCACTCATGCTAATCTCCCACTCACCACCGGGCAGACCCATCCAGACTTCCTGGAGCCTGGCATGCCAGCCAGCTCCAGCCAATCACGCTCCAGCACCCTCACAGCACACGCACACATATCTCAATGTCCAGAAGTAGCACTTCCCTTCTAGACACATACATGCCGCATATACCATCTCGCAGCATTCACTCTCACGAGTTTACACATACTAAACTCGAGCCTGCACTCCCCACGCACCAGGAACTACCAGGGACACACACATTCCCCATGCATTCCTATGGGAGGGCAGGCCAGCCATGCTACACGCACGCACTTTCACTCTGGGACCCAGGGAAAAGTGCGCAGAGACCCAGAAATCACTGACACAGGGTCACACATAAGGCAAAAAGTTTAGGGGTGAACCTGCCCTGCGGGCCAAGTCCCACAACACGTTATTCTGTTTAAAGGCTCTTTCTTTTTAGGCTCGAACAAATGTTCCCTATGCGTGTACCACGCACGCTTCATAGCTCTCCATACTAGCTTCCTGGGGTAACCTCTGGTAGTCAATTTAGAGCATAAAATTTCTGCTTCTTGAAAAAAATCCCTTTTAAATTTACAATTTCGTCTGATTCGGAGGAACTGGCCGTAAGGTAGGCCGTCCCTAAGTGCCCTTGGATGTGCACTTTGATACTGTAGCAGCGTGTTCCGCTCAGTGGGCTTCCTAAATAGGGTGGTGTACAATTGTTGCTCGTGGCATTTGATTGTTACATCCAAATAGTCAATTTGGTATCTATCAAAATTATAGGTAAATTTGAGATCTGATTGACTATTATTTAGCCACAAGCAGTATTCCTCCAATGTCTCCTCCTCACCTTTCCAAATCATTAGTACATCATCGATGTATCTGTGCCAGTTAACAACATTCTCTCGGTAAGGGTTAGTAGTACTCAATACCACATTGGTTTCCAAATCATCTACAAACAATATAGCAAAATTTGGAGCAAAAATGGCTCCCATAGAGGTCCCTTTACATTGTCTGTAGTAAGAATCTTTAAAGATGAAATAGTTTTTAGTTAAGGCAATCTCTAATAGGGTCATTATAAACTCAGTAGGGACCTGATGTGGAGCGGGACGGTTGTTCAGATGTTTGCGAATCACGTCCATTCCTTTTTGCTGAGGTATATTAGTATATAATGACTCTATATCTAGAGTTACCAAAATTTGTGAGTCAGGATCGTATGGATATGATTCCACAAGACTTATTAAATGCGTTGTATCCTTAACGTATGTGGCTGTGTCTTTCACCAAATCCTTTATAAAAAAATCAATATATTTGCCCAAAGGTTCCACGACCGAGCCACATCCTGAAAGGATAGGTCTTCCCGGTGGTGCTTCCTGATTTTTGTGAATTTTGGGGAGTGTGTATAACACTGGGATTCGGGGTTGCTTATTGTTAAGGAACAGAAACTCATTTTTACTTAGGTATCCATCCTCTAGTGCTTCTTTTGTAATCCGCTGAATTGTATCACCAATTTCTTTAGTGGGATTATGTCTTAGTTTTTCATAATGAAGACTATTATTTATTTGGCGGAAAATTTCCGCTTCATAGGAGGCACGGTCTTGAATGGCAATGCCGCCTCCTTTATCGCATGGTTTTATTACGATTTTGTCATTCTTTTTAAGTTCAATGAGGCTGTCTCGTTCTTCTTGGCTGATGTTAAAAGGTGTAAACCTGTAATCCTTTTTAAGGTTTTCCAGATCCCTGAGGATTAAGTGCTCAAATGTTAAAACCTCAGGTGGCATAGCACTGCTGGTAGGATTAAAAGAAGAAGGCGGTCGTAAACCAGTAATGCTCTGTTTTTGGGCAGCTTCTCTATCTTTAAAAAAAGTTTGTAGTCTTATTTTACGAAAAAAAGAGAACATTTCTGATTGTATATTAAACCAGTTCGGTTTCTCAGTTGGGACAAAAGAAAGTCCCCTGCTCAGCAGAGAGACATCTGTAGGGTTTAGTTGGTGGCTGGAGAGGTTAAATATGGGTATAATTTCCATATTTGATTG
This sequence comes from Lissotriton helveticus, assembly GCF_964261635.1. Lineage (NCBI taxonomy): Eukaryota > Metazoa > Chordata > Amphibia > Caudata > Salamandridae > Lissotriton > Lissotriton helveticus. The sequence continues at coordinate 1,950,252,251 of NC_136068.1, forward strand.
TATTGGAGGGGCGTTATTTAATATTGGTTGCCCCATTGGTAAAAGCGATTCCTGGTCTGTCGCTCTCCCGGGTTGAAATTGTACCTCGGTTTGGGTCTGCCTCTCCCTCGCCCTCTGCCCCTCGGGGGTTCCTGGTTCCTCTGTTGGCCTCTGCCTAAAAAATGAGAGTTATTATAAGTTGAGGTACTAGGGCCCTCTAAGCCATCAGAGCCATCTGATTCAGCTGACGAAACAGAAAAAGTTACAGGAGCCCTGTTCTTAAACCTACCCCAGGTGCCTGATGGAAACTTTTGTTGTTGAACCGCGGCACCTGTGGAGAAAAAATCCTCCTGGAGGTAGGGATAGGTTTTATCTTTATTATAGTTCTTAATGTCTTTAGTAACTTTCGTTGTTTTTTTGTGGATTTCAAAGGCCTCAAAGTCTTTTATAGTACGATCAATTTTTTCTAGGCAGCTTTTTGCGTCTGCCAAGGAATCAAGATCTCTTATTGCCTGTTCTAGAATCTTTATTTGTTCAAGTTCTTGTTTGCTGTGTTCTATTGCTGTGTCGATACCGAGCACCATCCAATGGCGCGAGCACGTCGTGCCAATGTGTGCAAAACCTGATTTAAATTTTGGATCTTGCGTAAAGATCGCTGGGACGTTCCGTACTTGAAGGCCCACTGGTATTATTTGTGCTCTTAAATAATCAGTTAGCATAAGAGCATGTAATTCAGTACGTACGTGCTTTTTTTTAAGATGTTCAAGTTCAGATAATTTATCATTGGCCGGGTCGACACTTAAGGCAACGTTAGGTAAGGAGCCTTGCAGCAAAGAGGGACCTGAAAGTTTACTTGCTACATAGTCTTCTGTGTAGGTTATGCCTACTGGTATAGACATATTAATAATTATCTGAACTTGAACATCTTAAAAAAAAGCACGTACGTACTGAAGGTTTTGCACACATTGGCACGACGTGCTCGCGCCATTGGATGGTGCTCGGTATCGACACAGCAATAGAACACAGCAAACAAGAACTTGAACAAATAAAGATTCTAGAACAGGCAATAAGAGATCTTGATTCCTTGGCAGACGCAAAAAGCTGCCTAGAAAAAATTGATCGTACTATAAAAGACTTTGAGGCCTTTGAAATCCACAAAAAAACAACGAAAGTTACTAAAGACATTAAGAACTATAATAAAGATAAAACCTATCCCTACCTCCAGGAGGATTTTTTCTCCACAGGTGCCGCGGATCAACAACAAAAGTTTCCATCAGGCACCTGGGGTAGGTTTAAGAACAGGGCTCCTGTAACTTTTTCTGTTTCGTCAGCTGAATCAGATGGCTCTGATGGCTTAGAGGGCCCTAGTACCTCAACTTATAATAACTCTCATTTTTTAGGCAGAGGCCAACAGAGGAACCAGGAACCCCCGAGGGGCAGAGGGCGAGGGAGAGGCAGACCCAAACCGAGGTACAATTTCAACCCGGGAGAGCGACAGACCAGGAATCGCTTTTACCAATGGGGCAACCAATATTAAATAACGCCCCTCCAATACAATCAAATATGGAAATTATACCCATATTTAACCTCTCCAGCCACCAACTAAACCCTACAGATGTCTCTCTGCTGAGCAGGGGACTTTCTTTTGTCCCAACTGAGAAACCGAACTGGTTTAATATACAATCAGAAATGTTCTCTTTTTTTCGTAAAATAAGACTACAAACTTTTTTTAAAGATAGAGAAGCTGCCCAAAAACAGAGCATTACTGGTTTACGACCGCCTTCTTCTTTTAATCCTACCAGCAGTGCTATGCCACCTGAGGTTTTAACATTTGAGCACTTAATCCTCAGGGATCTGGAAAACCTTAAAAAGGATTACAGGTTTACACCTTTTAACATCAGCAAAGAAGAACGAGACAGCCTCATTGAACTTAAAAAGAATGACAAAATCGTAATAAAACCATGCGATAAAGGAGGCGGCATTGCCATTCAAGACCGTGCCTCCTATGAAGCGGAAATTTTCCGCCAAATAAGTAATAGTCTTCATTATGAAAAACTAAGACATAATCCCACTAAAGAAATTGGTGATACAATTCAGCGGATTACAAAAGAAGCACTAGAGGATGGATACCTAAGTAAAAATGAGTTTCTGTTCCTTAACAATAAGCAACCCCGAATCCCAGTGTTATACACACTCCCCAAAATTCACAAAAATCAGGAAGCACCACCGGGAAGACCTATCCTTTCAGGATGTGGCTCGGTCGTGGAACCTTTGGGCAAATATATTGATTTTTTTATAAAGGATTTGGTGAAAGACACAGCCACATACGTTAAGGATACAACGCATTTAATAAGTCTTGTGGAATCATATCCATACGATCCTGACTCACAAATTTTGGTAACTCTAGATATAGAGTCATTATATACTAATATACCTCAGCAAAAAGGAATGGACGTGATTCGCAAACATCTGAACAACCGTCCCGCTCCACATCAGGTCCCTACTGAGTTTATAATGACCCTATTAGAGATTGCCTTAACTAAAAACTATTTCATCTTTAAAGATTCTTACTACAGACAATGTAAAGGGACCTCTATGGGAGCCATTTTTGCTCCAAATTTTGCTATATTGTTTGTAGATGATTTGGAAACCAATGTGGTATTGAGTACTACTAACCCTTACCGAGAGAATGTTGTTAACTGGCACAGATACATCGATGATGTACTAATGATTTGGAAAGGTGAGGAGGAGACATTGGAGGAATACTGCTTGTGGCTAAATAATAGTCAATCAGATCTCAAATTTACCTATAATTTTGATAGATACCAAATTGACTATTTGGATGTAACAATCAAATGCCACGAGCAACAATTGTACACCACCCTATTTAGGAAGCCCACTGAGCGGAACACGCTGCTACAGTATCAAAGTGCACATCCAAGGGCACTTAGGGACGGCCTACCTTACGGCCAGTTCCTCCGAATCAGACGAAATTGTAAATTTAAAAGGGATTTTTTTCAAGAAGCAGAAATTTTATGCTCTAAATTGACTACCAGAGGTTACCCCAGGAAGCTAGTATGGAGAGCTATGAAGCGTGCGTGGTACACGCATAGGGAACATTTGTTCGAGCCTAAAAAGAAAGAGCCTTTAAACAGAATAACGTGTGTAACAACTTTTAGCACTGTTAGTAATAAGATCTGTAAAGCCATTAAAAAACACTGGCCCGTTCTAGCCCCTCTTGAACTTGAGACAGGTATCCCTTTATTTTCCTTTAAAAGGGGTAACAACTTGAAAGATCATCTAGTGAGAGCTGCATGTTGTGCAAAAAACAAAAATGCAACTATTGAGACCTATTTAAATTTACCACCAATTATAGGGCACTATAAATGCAACAACTGTACTGCATGCTTGTTCACGAGCAATACGAAATGTTTTGAGTATGAAAATTGTAAGTATAATCTAAAATCTTTTACAAATTGTAACTCAAGAAATGTTGTGTATTGCATTCAATGCCCCTGTAAAAAATTGTACATCGGTCAGACTACGCAACAAATCAGGATGAGAATCTCTCAACATCGAAGCCGAATACGATGTAAGGTACTTACTGCGCCCCTTGTTGAACACTATGTGGAACTTGGACATTCAGAAAATGATGTGTTATGGCAAGTGATTGACCATGTTGTACCTAATGTGAGAGGAGGAAATCAGCAGACAATTTTGAATCGTCTAGAGTGCAAATGGATTTTCCTATGTAAAAGTATTGAAAAAGGACTTAATACTCTGGATCAATGGAACAGTTCTGGCAAAAGAAATAATTTACAGTTTAACCTTTATGTAAAAAATTGTAAATCTTGATGATGATTGCTATTTTTTTAGGAATACAAAGTACACTTGTGCATATAAAGTTAAATAATACAGATCGGTACTCTCTGTTTTTGTTTCCAGGCCCAATTGAATTAGCGGGATAAAAGAATTATAACAATATATGGCCCGCTTCTATAATAGGATTATATCCTATCCATTTGCCCGGTAGACTGACAAAACGGAACTTGCGCGAGTGATACCAGTACCTTATACATGTGTATCACTAAGACACTAGCGCGCTTGTGTGCTGTTAGATCTGGTGGACGCATGCGCTTTACAAAGATCAAGGAAGCAAGAGAGCAGTGTTCGTAGGACACTAGTACGCATGCGCATGATTAAACCCAGCCGACGCATGCGCTTTATAACCACCGAGGAAATAGGAGATTAGTGCTCGAAAGAACGCCAGATAGCTGAAACTATTTGCGGTGCCGGAGGGGACAGAACTTAGCGGTGTTTAAGTAAGTGCTAGAACTAGTATTAAGACAGATATGTCTAGCCCCTGTATTTTTCGTCTAACATAACTGTCAGAAGACACGAATCTAACCGCCTTTAATGTTTCTGACCAGCTCCCGTTTTGACGAAGCCCTTGAGCAACTGATGCGAGCAAATTGAATTCTCACATCCAGCAAACAATTTCCTGCCACGGAAACTATACCTGGCCCTGGGAATAAACGGGCTCCTCTACTCTTAAACGTGAAGAGGTAAAAAATTCCTTATGAATGAATGCAAAGGTTTTGTTTTGTTTTGTTTTACCTTAAAAATAACGAAATCTATAAGTCACATTAAAAAGGCTTTTGGTCTCTTCTAGATAACGTTTTGGAATCAAAGACCCTAAATACAAACAACATTAGACTGTGCAATCTCTGGCGCTTACTGCACAAATTACGTGTAAGTGCCTAGTTTAAATTAATTTGTGTGGGCCATTTACTGTACCCTCCTTATACCATAAATGTAATCACCTCCTTTTTAATTCTAGAAAGGTACTTTTCACGACATCGGCCCAATTAATTTGCTTGCCGCCTAGGAACCAAAGTGATAACTCTCGAAGTAAGTTCTAAAGCAAAGCAAAGGAAAGTGCGTAATTTAGCCTGTAACAGATTGGGTCTAGTGTAAGTAATTTTCCCTGACGCCTAGAAATCAGGGGTGACTGTGTTCTAAATAAGTTTACTAGCAAAGCAAAGCGCGTAAATGAGTCTGTAACTGGCATTGCCAGTTTGGCCAACTTTTTTATGCAACTATAAGAAATAAGGATTTTTTAAGTAAATGTGGGCAATTTAATAACGCCTAACTTCTAGAATCATTATCTGGAGAATTTCAAATTAAATTACTGGTCTGTTCTGTACAATACCTTAGGACTAAATTTAATTTTAATTTTATTATTAGTTTCAGGGAAGCTCACGTCCTGATGATGATCTAAATCAAATTAGATCGAAACGCCGTCGACAAACTCAAGGAAAACTCCCCCTTTTTTTATTGTATATAATTTGTGTGGGAATACCCTTGTGGTGACATCTTTGTATATAAATGTATATAAATGCTTTTTATTATATTCACTAAAGTCACTTTGAGCACTTTTTGTCACATATGTGAGCACCTGATAAGAAATTCATTATCGTTATTACTAATTTTGTGTATATATTCTTTGTTTAAACTGTAATAAAATTGACCTATATGGTATTCTACCGAGACCTTCTTCCAGATTTAATTTTATGAATTAACTTCATAATTTGCAATACTTCCCTCAGGACCTCGTTGAGGCCATCAAAACCATTGTAATTTCTACAAGTACTTTCAACCCCAGGTTTTACTAATGGGGTACCCTTGTCCTCTTTAAATGTCCTTCTCTATTGAACCTATAGTTATTTCCGATCATGCTCCCATCGTAACAGACCTTGATTTACTTCCACCCCATACCAAACCACCTCGTTGGCGTTTCAATTGTGCGCTCCTCTCTGACCCTACCTTCTCTTCCTCATTTCGCTCTTTTACTTGTGAGTTCTTTCAAATTAATTCTGATCCTACCACTCCTCTTATATCCTCTGGGATTCCTTTAAGGCTACAACAAGGGGCTTCATTATTGATTTTGTTTCCTGGAAAAAAAGGCAGTTTCTTCAGAAACGTAAACTCTCCCTAGCACATATAAAACAATTAGAACATCAATTCTACACCTCTTCAGATAAATGTATGTCACCAGAACTTCTAAATGCAAAAATAGCTTTTAATAAATGCACTGCGGACAATGCCTCCGCCATTCTTCTCCGCAGTAGCGCACGTTACCATGGTGGCCGTAATAAATCTGCTAAGCTCTTGGCTAATAATCTTAAATCTCGTAAGGAACGCATTTATTGATTCCATTTACTCTTCTGTAAATACCCTTCTGCATAAAGATAAAGACATACTAGATGAATTTCAATTATTCTATCAACAATTATATACTCCAGAATCATCTTCTCCTTCTTCTTCTCTCATTCAATCTTACTTTGAGAAATTACCCAGTCCTACTACTTCCCATCTCAACTTTCCAGCTCTTGAACGTGACCTCTCAATACAAGAACTTTCTACTGCTCTATCTTCCCTCACTAAAGGTAAAACGCCTGGTCCTGATGATTTTCCTGTTGAATTTTATTTACACTTCACGGACCTCTTATATGCCCAAACTCTTGACACTTTTTCAATCATTTTACTCTTCTGGCAAAGCTGAAGGCTCTTTTCAGGATGCCACCATCTGTTTAATTCCAAAAGACTGTTGTGACCCCAAATTTTTTAAAAACTACTGTCCAATCTCATTAGTTAATGTGGATTATAAATTGTTTGCTAAATTACTTGCCCTACATTTAGATCCCCTTATGCCTCATCTTATTGGTAAAGAACAGTGCAGTTTTGTTAAGGGTAGACTTACCTCTGATAATTCCCGGCTCTTTCTTAATGTTTTGAACAAAGCCTCTTCTCTTTCGGTTCCCTTAGCCGCTATCTCTGTTGATGCAGAAAAGGCCTTGGATAGAGTGGATTGGTCCTTTTTGTTTGCTTCATTACGTTGGCACGGTTTTGGTCCCAAATTCGTTTCTCTCATTTCTTTACTATACTCCGCACCTAAAGCTTCTGTTCTTGTGAATGGCCAACTTTCTTCATCGTTTACTCTTCAAAGAGGTGTTCGTCAGGGTTGTCCTCTTTCTCCGCTTCTTTTTATTCTGGCTCTCGAACCGTTTTTATCTTCCATTCGGAATAATAAATCTATCTTTGGCTTCCCCTATGGTGATGACCAATTAAAACTCTCCGCATATGCGGACGATATCCTTTTGTTTATCTCTAACCCTAAAACTTCTATTCCCCCCTTAATATCTGAATTTGATGACTTTTCCTCTGTCTCTGGCTATTAAGACTGAAATTCTCCCCTTGACCAATACTTGTCTTCCACATATGTTCTCCTTGACTGGCATTGCCTGAAATAGCAAAAAGATCAAATATCTTGGAATATGGTTCTCCAAATCTATTTCCTCCTCCCTCTCATTAAATATGTCTGCAGTCTTATCCCGAATTGATAAACTGTTTTCCTCCTGGAATCCCCTTTTCCTCTCCTGGTGGGGTCGACTTGATTTATATCAAAATGATGGTTGCCCCTATTCTTATTTACCTTTTTTCTATGTTATCTGTTCATATACCTGCTCTTTATTTTAAACGCATTGAATCCTCGCTCTCAAAATTTCTCTGGAAAAGTAAAAAAGCTAGAATCTCTCCGCTCGCTCTTCGCAGACCCAAATCGAACGGTGGGTGGTGTTAACTTTCCAGATTTTCATCTTTATCATAAGTCTTTCTCTCTACGACATGCTTCCTGATGGCTTTCTTCTGACTCTTCCCCCTTTTCTCCTCTTTGGCTTCATATTAAATTTAACTTATTACTACCCTTTTCTTTTGAGGAAGTAATGGGTTTCTCCACCAAAACTCCTTATACTTCGCTTCCTTTGTTTAAATATACTTCTCTTTTAAAATCTTCGCTTTTTTCCGCATACCATCTCGCGAGAATCAGTTCTAAATTCTCCCATTTGGTATAATTCTCTTATACTTTTTAATAATAGACCTATTTGTTGGACATCCTGGATTATACGAGGTATCGTGTGGGTCAATCATTTCTTTGACGGTGTCTCATCTCGTTCTTTCCCCCAATTTCAACTTTTGTTCCGCTGTCCTCCCTCGTTTCTACATAAATTTACCATCATCATGGAGCTGATTCTTGATCGTTATTATTCTCTTCCTTCTTTGACTTCGCCAGTCCCTCCATCTCCTCTTCTTACTGTTCTTTCTACTCTTCCTAAAGCTTCTTTAATTTATAAATTATTTTCTTCTCCCAACCCAGATCGCGCTAAAACTAAAGTGGAACTTTCTTGGGAAAAGGATTTGGATTGTACCTGGTCTGTTGCTCTTTGGGACAATCTTTGGTCTAGGTCTTTAAAAATGTCTCGCTCTGCTTCTCTCACTCAATCTTTATTTTTCCTATATAATAGACTTTCTCCTCTCTCTCTGTCTCGTTTTACTTCCTCCTCCGACTCTAAATGCTGGACCTGTGGCTCTTTAAATGCTGATCTCCTCCATCTCTTCTTTCTCTGTCCTCCTGTATCTGCTTTTTGGAAAAGAATATGGTCTTATCTTTCTCGCATTTTCACACTTTCTATTCCTTTTTCACGCATTCATCTCTTTCTGGGCAGTCTTTTAGATTCTTTAGATCTTCCTCCGCACTCACATGGTCTTTTTGATCTCATGATTGCACTCGCATTTTATAACATTTCTTCCAACTGGAAATCCCTTACCACCATTTCAATACAACATTGGTGGAACTCCTTATGCCATTTCACAGTCTTGATGTTGCCTTTGCTTCATCTTCCAAAACAAAATGTGGATCTTTATTGGTTACCTCTTACCACATATTTAGATCAATTGGCTTGTAAGCTACCCACCCATACCGCTTCAGAGAATTTTAAATGTAAATGTAAATGTGTGTATACTTGTAAAGCGCACTATCACCTGAAAGGTATCTTGGCGCTGTATACCGCTGTGGAACCCTTCCTGGCTTTCCCTTTGAGATGCCCCCTTACTGGGCACCTCCAAGGTGAGGCCAGGCATCCTAGTGCTTTCGGGGCCGTTGTGGAGATTAAGCAAGCTATTGCCCAGAGTTGCAGAGTGGGACCCATGATTAGAGTAGGCACCTAGGCGAGAATTATCGAGTCGATGGACATTGAGCCCAAGACCCTGCCGCGCCGTGAATTGAACCCTGGTCCCAGGCCAGACCTCTGCCTCAGGGTCTGCCGCTCTAATCGGTGAGCCACACTTCTCCTCTTGAATGCCTTATACTCTCTCCTTTTTGTTTACCTGATGCTGTTTTTTGCCATTTTCCCTATAATACAATGTTTTTATGCATTGTATATTGGTGTAGGGCCGAATGTTTCTCCTCATAGCTTTAATTGCCGTTGTTATTTATGACATTTATCCTGTTGTAGCATTATTATTATTCCCCTCCCCCCTCCCCTATAACCTTAAAATTACATAAAATGCTTTTGTTTCTCTGCTAATGACATTAGCAATAATATTACTTCATATTTTGTTTTTTCACATTTTCTCTTTTCTGCTAATGTCTGTTGTTGTTTATCATTTTTGATCTTCAATAAAGCTTTAAAAAAAAAAAAGTTTGGTATACGTGTTTCAATGCAACCAAGCAAAGCAGGAGAGGTACTTCAGGGTAGCTGGGCGCCTACGTAGTAGGACCTTACCAAATGTATTTTAAACCTCTACACGGATAACGGAGCAGTAGTCACCTAGAAGATGTGAAGTAAAAGTAATGATAGGAATTGTCTTTTTCCCCAGTCGTCTTCATTATTTTTGTTAATGACAAGATGATAACGATACCATATTTGAGACCAAGCAATGTGGATCACCCCGGGGAGTAACCAGGAAGATGGCTGAGTAACAGCAACTTCTGTGGCTCCGACGACCCAATTGAAATACAAAAAACACAGTTGATGGACAGAATGTAGAACAATGTCATACATTCACCCCAGTACAAGGATCTGGGCCTAAATCCATCGTTTTTTTGCACTCCACAACACCCTGGGTTAGACACTGGCTATATGCAAATCAGCTCTGACCCTTTGCCACATGGGAATAGTCCAGTCCGAACTACCAAGCCATGTCTTTCCCAGAACGGAATCAAGCATCCAAGGACCGGTTTCTGGCTATCAGCCTTCATTCAGCCTTGAAATACTGTCATAACCTTGCCTTCCTCAGCACCATCGATGCCCCTGCTGTAGGGTGAAAGAACAGTGCATGCCTTGGCAATGCCAGATGAGAGGAATTGAAATCCCTGGTAGTCTTGTAGGTGCATTCAATCTCCTTTAATATGGTGGCCACAATATGGTGGCCCATTGAGCAAGTGTCCCATCAATGGCTGACTGGCTGCGAGGAGCTGGTGTGGGGATTTGATCAGTCCGACTTCCCTCTATTTCCCACCCCCCTTCCAGGGCGAGACTAGTGCCACCCCGGTGTGAGACAGCACCAGTGAGAGTGGTATGTTTCCAGTGGAGCCGGGAGGTGAGCAGAGCAGGGTGAGGGGCAGCCCATTTCCAAGGGCAAGAGGCCAAGGCCGTGCGGCTTTAGAAAATGATGAGGGAGACTCATCAGGCCCTACGGGGCAGGGGGGTGCTGTTGGGCACCCCCCTCTCCTGTAGCAGCACCCCAAGCCTCCTCCGGGATGGAGGCCATTAAGCACTGTTGCTTCTCCCATGCCTCTGGGGTCAGCTGAGGCTGAGGGTCTGAGACTGGTGAGATCCTTCAGCGTGAGCCAGAGAGAGGCAAAGATTTGTTGGTCATCCCCTCCCCCCTCCCTGTATGTGGAGCTGCAGTTATTCCCATCGGAGTGACGAACTGCCAGGACCAGGGTGACTGGTGTGGGCCAACAGCCCGCAGATTCCCTCGGGGCCTGGACAGCAGCTGGGGAGAGAGAGGGCCTGAAGCAGGAGGCCCATGGTAGCCAAGTGCAGACCATCTGTGGAATGAGTGCAGGCGTCCTAGAACTTGTAGGGGCCATCTGAGAGACCTGGGTGCCGGGTATACAGATGGGCAGGTGGACATTGAGATGTCGCCAGAGAGAGCATCGCCTGTCTAGGCTGGAGGTTGGCTGGGTGGTGCTGCCTTCCCATGCCAGAGAATGCTCATGCCACCGAGTGAGCAGTGCTGGTGCTGCAGAGGGAAACCTAACAGTAGCCCAGTGTTGGAGAAGCCCCGCATGGTTTGGGAGATCTCAGGTTATTGCCACACGTTTCCCTCCTCCCCTCCTAGCATGGACGGGGTCTACTGTTTTCCTCTTATCCTGGTGCGGGAGCCTGGCATTGGCCGCAGACAAGGATCTCAGGCCACCCAACAGGGTAAAATGAACCAATACACTAAGGTGGACCGAGACTGACACAAAAAAGTTGGCTATGCCAGACAATGCTGCCCTGCTTGCAGCTGTCCAGTCCTCCCGAGAGACCCTAGAGGGAAGGCTCAGTGAGGTGCACTTGGAGGTGTCACCTCTGTGGCAGGATCTATGAAACTTAGCAGTGAGGGTTTCGGCAACGGTGTCTAGGACCTCTGGGATAGAGGACGCTTTCCAGGGGTTTCAGAAAGACGTGGCTGGGATCCGTTCTGCTGCCAGGGATGTGATCTGGAGGATGCAAAGAATCTCCCATGGTGCAATAACGTTTGTTTTGTGGGGTTTTCGAATGGGATCAAGGGCACAGACATGGGAGCCTTCCTGGGCAACTGGCTGAAGGTGACCATCCCACCGGAAAAGTTCTCACCCTTCTTCATCATAGAGCTTACACGCTGAGCACTAGGTGGAAGATCTATATTGCCCGGCCCGTCATTGCCAGGTTATTAAATTTTTAAGACCGCAACATGATCCTACGAGAGGTCCGGCTGCATAGGGAGACCCTCCATGAAAACTCGAAAACCCCGGTATTCCCGGACTACACACGTGAGGTCCGGGATCAGTGCTGCACCTTGGACTCAGTTAAACACATGCTACGAGCGTTCCAGCAGCAATATATGCATTAATTCCCAGCAAAACTCAATGTCCTCTATCACTTAAAATCCAAGTTATTTTCACCCCTGGAGAAGGCCTGGGCTTGGCTAGAGGAAGGGCCCCAGCTGTCTGGCGCAGAGGTGGATGATCAGGCCTGCGCTCCAGCCAACACAAGGGAGCCCAACTGAAGGAACAGCAGACGCCTACAGATATAAGACAGCTCGGTGACACTTGGTGTTGTGGGATAATCCACTGAATGGGCTTCAACCCGTGCGGTGACCAGGAGCATGCACCTATACTGATGAGGGACAAATTGGAACACCAAAAAGTACACAGAGACACACACATCAGGGTGGCACTTCTCCACACACCTTGGGGAGAAGGAGTCGACAGGCTTGGATGAGCAGCATCCTTTGGCATTAGCGATCAACATCCTGGAGCAGGAGCCAGACTCGCCTCCCACCATCCTGGCAGAGTAAACCCTGACATTCCGGGGAGATCCTTTCAAGAAGGTACTGTAAGCCGGAGCTGGTGAGACGGTTCCAAGGGCTTTTTTCCAGATCCACCCCAGCCCTTTAGGAGTGGATCTGAGTGCAAACTTTTCTTTCCCACTTCAAGACCACCGTCCTGAGAGAGGTTGTTGTTTAGATTGACGCAAGTTGTTTTAGGGGGTTACGTTTAAGTTTATTGGGGTGTGGTGTTGTGGGCCACAGACTACAGATCGCTCATTCTCCTCCCACAAGTGATTCCGTTTTGTGTGGTTTATTGTTCATGGGGGCAGGGGGATTGTGGTGGAGTTGAAGGTAGGGGGGGTATGTTCATACCAGTTATAGATGAGGGAGACCAATACACATGTTCCTACACTCTGTAAACAAGGGGCATCCATGTAAATAGTGCAACACAGGATATTTGGCACATCCAAGACTTTTAGGTAATTCAGGACTCCTTGTTTTGATGTGTAACGTCCACAGCCTGGGTAACAAGGTCAAACTGGGCCTGGTTGCTCAATACATATAAAGACACTGCTGTTTCCTGGGTAGAGGAGCATACATCACGCTGGCTGCATGACAGCATCCAGGGTAGTTATCCTTATAAAGAAGATCAACCCCCCCATTCCGTGCGGCAAAAACATGAATAGACCCCAATGGCAGATATGTGGGGGTACAGGGATAGTGGGGACGGAGACCAATGACCATACTGAGTGTATATGCACCGCATAGATTGCATGACCCTACCCTAGATAGGAAATACTCCTGGTGGGTGGGAATTTTAATGTTGTAATGGATGCGGGCCTAGATCACGAGGACACCCCTGCTACTACAGCCCAGGTCACACCTCTGGCTAGATTTGCTGCCCGATGGGTCTGTCAGATTTGTTGCGATGTACACATCCGGAGGAGAGACCCAACTCGTACTTCTCCTGGGCCTGTAGATTCTTCTCGAGGCTAAACTATATGTTTGCCCGGGAGGGGAGGTCGACGCTGTTGAGTGGGTAGAATGTATGATGAGAGGGTTATCTGACCATACAAATCCTACAAAGCTCATGAAAAATGCCAACTAGGACACCTGGCAAGCAGAGTGACTGGGAGAGATGGCGATCCCGGAGTATGCTTCCCTAGTGGGACGATTGCTTATAGAGGAACTGGGCGATTGCACCCCCATACAAGACCTGGGTAGGCTACGCGATAGATGGGAAAGAGACGTGGGAGAAATGGACAACATAGATTGTGATTGGGCGTTGATGCGCCCCACTGATGCGGCGATAAAATCCAGACTTAGTTAATACAGTTTTTGATCCTTCATAGGGCTGATTACGATCATCAGAAGCTGTTTGTGAGGGGGAGGGCGGCTTTCCCGGTCTGTATGCGGTGAAATAGGGAAAGCGGGTCCTTTCTGCACATGATGCTGAGTTGTCTAGTAATTCAAACCTTCTGGACCAAGATAAAGTGGGGATTCACCATGATGGTTGACATTACTGTCTCCTTGACACAAGATATGTTCTCTGGGTGTCCCCAACGATGTTGATTCGCCACAGGCCAAGCTTATATTCATTAACCTGGGTTTGGTACTGGCTAAAGGGGACGTGGACAGGCTGTCGGCGGCACAGGAGTCCCCTACCCTACAGGAATGGAGGCAAAGAATGGACATATATGTGGCCGCACAGAACGTTACCTTTAAAAGCAGAGGCTGTCCCCGTAAATTCTATAAGGTATGGGGCAGCTGGTTGAACGATTATGCACTGGGGATGCCGGGGAGGGAAGCTAGATTCCCATTGACGGGAGAGGCCACGTGATATCACACACCACAGCAGAGTCGATAATCATGTTTAGAAATGTAGTGTTCATGGATTTGATGCTGTATGCTCTGTAAACTATTGTACTGACTCTGTGGTACATTCCCTCTGATTTTGTAATGTTATGGGTGCACGTTGGGCACCATTGCGAGATGTATTACCTAAAAATAAAAACCTGTATTGAAGAGAAAAAAAAGTATTGTGTATTGTCTCTGCAATACCAGTCCCCAAACTCCCTGTGTGTTTTGCATGAAGACAACACTGTAGGGCATTGGTACTCATAGTACGGCCCGGCAAGCCTTCCGTGGCGGCCCGCGGACCTTGCAGACAATTTACCCGTGTTAAAAAAAAATACAAAAATTACAGTGTCTAAAAACACTGGGGGCCAAGACTCTGCAGTTCTGTGGGGGCCCGGGAATTCTGTGATAGTCGAATGCAGCTGCAGGGGCGGTAAGAGGTGAAAGACAAAAGCCTCATCAACATACAAATGGTCTTTTAAAGACCTGTGAAGTTCTCGGGTGCGGCTGTGTGTATGTGTCCCAGGAAGCTGTCTCAGCCCGGGCACACTCAGGCAGGGTGAGATGAAGAGGGTGACAGAGGGAGGTAGAGGGAGGGAGACAGAGGGAGGGAGGGAAAGGGAGACAGAGGGAGAGCGAGGGAGGGAGGGAAAGGGAGGCAGAGAGAGGGAGTGAGAGAAAGGGAGGGAGACAGAGGGAGAGCGAGGGAGGGAGGGAAAAGGAGGGAGAGGGAGGGAGGGAAAGTGTGGCAGAGAGGGGGAGAGCGAGGGAGGGAGGGAAAGGGAAGCAGAGGGAGAGCGAGGGAGGGAGGGAAAGGGATGCAGTCAGAGGGAGAGCGAGGGACGGAAAAGGAGGCAGAGAGAGGGAGAGCAAGGGAGGGAAAGGGAGGCAGACAGAGGGAGGGGGAGAAAGGGAGAGGAAGGGAAGGAAAGGGAGGCAGACAGAGGAAGAGGGAGGGGGAGGAAGGTGGGGAGGGGGAGGGAGGGAGGGAAAGGGAGGCAGAGAGAGGGAGAGCGAGGGAGGGAAAGGGAGGCAGAGAGAGGGAGAGCGAGGGAGGGAAAGGGAGGCAGAGAGAGGGAGAGCAAGGGAGAGAGAGAAAGGGAGGCAGACAGGGAGAGCGAGGGAGGGAGGGAAAGGGAGGCAGACAGGGAGAGCAAGGGAAGGGAGGAAAAGGCAGGCAGACAGAGGGAGAGGGAGGGAGGGAAAGGGAGGCAGAGAGAGGGAGAGCGAGGGAGGGAAAGGGAGGCAGAGAGAGGGAGAGCAAGGGAGGGAGAGAAAGGGAGGCAGACACGGAGAGCGAGGGAGGGACGGAAAGGGAGGCAGAGAGAGGGAGAGCAATGGAGGGAGAGAAAGGGAGGCAGACAGAGGGAGAGCGAGGGAGGGAGGGAAAGGGAGGCAGACGGAGGGAGAGCAAGGGAAGGAAGGAAAGGAGGGAGGAAAAGGGAGGCAGACAGAGAGGGAGGGAGGGAAAGGGGGCAGAGAGAGGGAGTAAGAGAAAGGGAGGGAGACAGAGGGAGAGCGAGGGAGGGAGGGAAAAGGAGGGGGAGGGATGGAAAGGGAGGGGGAGAGCGAGGGAGGGAAAGGGAGAGGGAGGGAGGGAAAGGGAGGCAGAGAGAGGGAGAGCGAGGGAGGGAGGGAAAGGGAAGCAGAGGGAGAGCAAGGGAAGGAAGGAAAGGAGGGAGGAAAAGGGAGGCAGACAGACAGAGAGGGAGGGAGGGAAAGGGGGGCAGAGAGAGGGAGTAAGAGAAAGGGAGGGAGACAGAGGGAGAGCGAGGGAGGGAGGGAAAAGGAGGGAGAGGGAGGGATGGAAAGGGAGGGGGAGAGCGAGGAAGGGAGGGAAAGGGAGGCAGAGGGAGGGAAAGGGAGGGAGAGGGAGGGAGGGAGGGAAAGGGATGCAGACAGAGGGAGATCGAGGGAGGGAAAGGGAGGCAGACAGAGGGAGGGAGGGAAAGGGAGGCAGAGAGAGGGAGAGCGAGGGAGGGAGGGAAAGGGACGCAGACAGGGAAAGCGAGGGAGGGAGGAAAAGGGAGGCAGAGAGAGGGAAAGCGAGGGAGGGAGAGAAAGGGAGGCAGAGGTAGAGCGAGGGAGGGAGGGAAAGGGAGGCAGAGAGAGGGAGAGCAAGGGAGGGAGAGAAAGGGAGGCAGACACGGAGAGCGAGGGAGGGACGGAAAGGGAGGCAGAGAGAGGGAGAGCAAGGGAGGAAGAGAAAGTGAGGCAGACAGAGGGAGAGCGAGGGAGGGAGGGAAAGGGAGGCAGAGAGGGAGAGCAAGGGAAGGAAGGAAAGGAGGGAGGAAAAGGGAGGCAGAGAGGGAGGGAGGGAAAGGGGGGCAGAGAGAGGGAGTAAGAGAAAGGGAGGGAGACAGAGGGAGAGCTTGGGAGGGAGGGAAAAGGAGGGAGAGGGAGGGATGGAAAGGGAGGGGGAGAGCGAGGGAGGGAGGGAAAGGGAGACAGAGGGAGAGGGAGGGAGGGAAAGGGAGGCAGAGAGAGGGAGAGCGAGGGAGGGAGGGAAAGGGAGGCAGACAGAGGGGGTGCAAGGGAGGGAAAAGGAGAGGGAGGGAGAGAAAGGGAGGCAGACAGGGAGAGCGAGGGAGGGAGGGAAAGGGAGGCAGAGAGAGGGAGAGCTAGGGAGGGAAAGGGAGGGAGAGGGAGGGAGGGAAAGGGATGCAGACAGAGGGAGAGCGAGGGAGGGAAAGGGAGGCAGACAGGAAGAGGGAGGGAGGGAGAGGGAGGGAGGTAAAGGGAGGCGGAGAGGGAGGGAGGGAAAGGGAGGCAGAGAGAGGGAGAGCGAGGGAGGGAGGGAAAGGGACGCAGACAGGGAGAGCAAGGGAGGGAGGAAAAGGGAGGCAGAGAGAGGGAAAGGGAGGGAGAGAAAGGGAGGCAGACAGAGGGAGAGCAAGGGAAGAAAGGAAAGGATGGAGGAAAAGGGAGAGAGACAGAGGGAGAGCGAGGGAGGGAGGGAAAAGGAGGGAGAGAGCGCGAGGGAGGTGGGAAAGGGAGGCAGAGAGAGGTAGAGCGAGGGAGGGCAGGAAAGGGAGACAGGGAGCGGGAGACAAAGAGAGAGAGAGACAGAAAAAGGGAGAGGGTGGGAGACAGATAGAGGGAGGGAGGCAGACAGAGGGAGGGAGGCAGACAGAGGGAGGGAGACAGACAGAGGGAGGGAGACAGACAGAGGGATGGAGAGGGTGACAGAGGGAGACAGGTAGGGCGACAGACAGAGGGAGGAGGAAGGCAGAGGGAGGAGGGAGACAGAGTGGGGAGGGCCACAGAGTGGGAGAGGGAAGGAGAGAGAGGGAGACAGAGGGAGAGGAAAGGAGAGAGAGGGAGACAGAGAGGGAGAGGAAAGGAGAGATAGGGAGACAGAGAGAGAGAGAGTGAGACAGTCAGAGTGAGTGAGAGGGAGGGAGGAGGGAGGAAGGAGGGTGACAGAGGGAGGAGGGAGACAGAGTGGGAGAGGGAAGTAGAGAGAGGGAGACACAGGGAGAGGGAAGGAGAGAGAGGGAGACAGAGAGAGAGGGAGTGAGACAGTCAGAGGGAGAAATAGGGAGAGAGGGAGCGAGAGAGAGAGAGAGAGAGAGATGTGTGTGTATGCCGGGTCTGGTGGCTCAGTGGGCGAAGGCGTCCGCTGCAGGGACCTGTGTTCAACCTCATGGTCACAGTTTTTTTTGCTCTAGCCCGCCCCCACTGGTGCGACCCTCGGACACAAACCTCACTGTAAATTTGGCCCCCGAGAGAAAGTTTGTGAGTACCCATGCTGTAGGGCAAGAAAAGAAAAGGCCTATCATGGAATACCATTTCAGATAGGCCTTAGTTGTGGGTAAACTGCAAATAGCAATATAATTGGGTGTGGGTTGCATGACTGCACATCACGCACATTTGGGCATTCCCTGCGTCCTTCGCAACAGTGAGTACAGGTACTCTCAATATAACAATGGCTGAATTGCATGGGCACCACTGCTTGCCCCTATCAATGCTTTCGACTGGTTACCTTATCATACATTATATGCTCACGACGCATACTCACTCATCGCATGCAGTTATATCACAGCCGTTCCTCGCTCACATGGGGGGGGGGAGGGAGTGTACCTTGCTCCTCGTTGGTCTACATAGATGTACTATAGGATAGATTGACAGGAGTGTCTATGTGCATTGATTCAGATATCAGGATTCCAGATTGGATCATATGGTTTTATATGGCTATTCAGATAGTGCCCCCTAGGAAGGAGATGCATTCTCCAACAGACATTATGGGGAAGATTTATTTTGCCTTTTTGTATATATTTTAATGTTTATACACACGCTTAAGCCCCGCGTCGTCTGCACTTGTTCTAAAGGCTCATAGGTATTTGCATCTGTATTGGAGTCGATGACACCATCACAACAGGAACCTTTCCAGTCTCATTGGCTGCTTTTGCAACCCAAATGAGAACCTTTCATTGGGACGCGTCAATAATACATTTGATGTGGGTTTCTCCTGATTTATACAAAGAGGATTCCAAGAGGTTTCAAAGAGTTCCACAGAACACTGTTTGTATATCGTATCCTGACCATGGTCCCTGTGGGCATAGAGATTTGTCCTTGTGACACTATACACGTAGGTGCATGTTGAGAACCACTGCGAAATGTACTATCTAAAAATAAAAACATATATTGATATAAAAATGAATGTGGATTGTCTCTGCAATACCAGTCCCCAAACTCCTCATGTGTTTTACAAGCAGACAACTCTGTATGGCAAGGATGGAAAAAGGCCCATCTTTGGCTTTCTCAACTTGTAATATGAAATAGGTGTCATGCCCATGGCATCCCTCTGATTCCCTCCTTTGAGGAAAATTGAATTTTGCCTTGTCATATGTGCCTACGTGTTCCCCATCCTATGTTATATGTGCATGATCGATATGCATATATCCCCCTATAATCGATTAAAGACGCAATTATAGTTGTGTCCAACTCTAGTATGCCAGTATCCAGTTCTCGTGAAAGCAACAAGTATTAGGCCTATGTTGCCACGTTTTACAGTGTGCACGTTAATTCATTGAATTGTCCCCGTTTCTAGGCCTCAAAAGGGCCCGGACACCAGATTCAAGCTCCAGTCTCCTGAACCCACTCCGAGGAGCGATGCAGCCCCCACCTGCATCCCTGACCCTTCACTTACTTCCTGCCGCGCAGCGCGGTGCCCGGCCTGGCTCTGCCTGCCTGTCTGCCAAGAATATGTTATGCCTCTAGTTATCAGTTCAGCTCTCCGTCTTCACATTCCTAAGCTAGCGAACCATATAAACAGTTTCAGTCATAGTCTAGTCTTTCTGTCTCCAGGCAAGAGAATTACTGTATTAATATTCATGGAAGATTCATAGCACACGCCATACATGTAGAATATTTGCATGCACCAGCCTTAGTGTCAAGTAGCCTTTGCCCTGATAACTTTTAGATTCTATCAACATGTACTCCAAACACCAGATACCAGATATGCTATAGGTACATGTCGTCCTGACACCGCAGACTTTAGTCTCCTCTTCTAGTGCAGAAGTCATAGCCCCAGCTCTCCCCGGTAACACGTCACTGCCCGTTTGCGCGCACCACTAGGTTAAAGGTCCCAGCTGCTCAGGTAGCCCCCTCCATGTTTCCGCCCATTCATGACACTTCTGTGACGTTCTCATCACATGTCTACGTGCACGCCCTGTGCACACCTTCTTTTCACGCCCATGTCTTCCTATCTTACGCTTGTCACTAGTTACGCCTACTGTATGTAATGTAATTGTGATATTCTACTATATATATCTTGTACTGTTGATGAAATGTTGCAGCTGCCTCTCTATTTTATTTCAGGCTGTCCCGATCCTGTCCCCTTCCTTTTGCCTGAATAAAGACCGTTCGACTCAGATTCCTCGGATCCTACCTCTTATTTATTGAGCTATCTGTTATTATTAATGTATTCAAAAATAGTACCGGTATTTAATTATTTATTTACCACATAAATGGCGCCCGAACAGGGACGAGCCCCTTCCCCACGCGCTGGCGATGTAACGCAGGCCCCCTGACCCTCTGCAGCCGTGACGGAACAATACCGTGCACGTGCAGATATTTCTGCTTCAAGTCTCCCTCAGGCCCACGGAGGAGACGGAAACTGCGGTCCGGCATCCAGACGAGGCGGTGTGGAATGCGGTTCGTCCCGACCAGAGCCCAAGCCGAAAGTGCAAGGTCCGAGGTATCCGGAGGCCCACCTGTTTCTGAAATCCGAAGTTCGTAGTCCGACGTCGTAGCAGTCCAGTCCAGTCCGAGGCCTTCAGTTTCTGCTTCCCGGTGAGTACCGTTGCGGGGGAAGTATCTAGACAGGATCATTAGTTTGTTCCTGGTCCGATGGGTTTGGGTACACAGATCCAGTCCAAAGTATTCACCTAGGTGGATACGGTATGACGTGTCTCTTTATGGGACCGGTATGTTCTGTACTGTTCTAGCAGTGCATCCAGTAATTCTAGTAAGTCCGTTCTCGAGAAATTCAAGTGTTGTGTTTTCAGTGTATCAGGTAGCATTCTGTTCGAACTGTTATTACTGTATTTCTATGTCGTGGTATGAGTGATTTGTTTGCCATTTCATTACTGTGATTATTGTGTATTATGTTCGCAAGTAAAATTCCGAAATGCCTCTGTTCTCGAAATTACGTCAGATAAAAACCAGAAAAGGGTTACTCGAAGAAGCAGTTCCTGTCCCTCCTAGGGACAGTCCTGGACATTTTATGTATCACAAGCATGGCTTAGATGCCATATTATATCTAGACTTATGGGCGGATTATACTAAAGATCTTGAAGAGAAATATAGATGGC
Source organism: Lissotriton helveticus (assembly GCF_964261635.1). Classification (NCBI taxonomy): domain Eukaryota; kingdom Metazoa; phylum Chordata; class Amphibia; order Caudata; family Salamandridae; genus Lissotriton; species Lissotriton helveticus. The sequence continues at coordinate 1,950,273,268 of NC_136068.1, forward strand.
CTGTATCAGGTACATGGGATGCCGAGTGCATCATGCGAGTAGAAGAAGCATTATGGAAAAAGAAAGCCAGACAGTCCCAGAAAGATGCCATCGAGTTATGGCGCAAAGAATCTCATAAAAGAACCGAAAAAAAATTCTGAAAAACAGAATTAAGTAGGGAATCCTCAGAGAAAGCCCAAGAAAGGGAATTAATAGAAGAAGGTGAACGAGTTAGAACAGAACAGTCAGACAGACAGAGAAATGCCCTTATTAAAGGTATGTATCCTCTTCTTGCCGAGGGCTTGCCGAAAGCAACCCCGGAAGCACCCTGTAATCTACCGCCACCATTGGTCCCGATTAAGCTACGTCATAAACCGACCGCAGCTGAAATTTTTCTCTCGTCCTACTTGGACGACACAGTCCCAGAATATGCAAATCCTATTCCGCCTGCTCACCCACAGCCTCCTGTTAATAATGTAATTCCTGTTCCTCCAGCCACTGGTCCCGGGGGCCAAGTTAATGTGACAGTACCCCCGGACCAGCCCATAGTAAATGTACCCGCTTTGCCAGTCACTTTACCAGCACGTACAGTATTCACCGACGATTCTAGTTCAGGAGCAGCGGGGGGAGGCGCCCCTATCACCCCGCCTCAAGCAAGACGACTGACGCCGCGAGAAGCAGCGTTACAGCATACGCCAAAAGTGGCTACATACACAGATCTCAAGCGACTTCTTACTGACTGTATATATGATCCAGTTCCCGGCGAAGATCACATGGTATTATATTCAGTACGTTTAAGACGGGTTGCCAGCTTTTTGGTCACCCTGCCCGACATGAAGGAACATCTAGACAGAATATATCATTTCGTCCGTACAGGGGAGAATCCAGGAAGTATTCACGAAGCTATGGCACACAGGAAAGCCGAGATTCAACATATGATTTTAAAGTTCTTGATTAACTGTTTAATAAGAGAGCAAGATTATCCTGATAAAGACAAAGACGAGATGAAAGGCCTGACCAGGTGGAGTGACAATATAGCCGAGGGAAAACACAAGACACAAGGTAGTGTAGAAAGTATGTACAAGAAAATTCGTAGGGAAATCATAGGTATACACCAGAAGGAGGAAGCAAAAAGAGCAACCGAGAAAGAGAGTGACTCTTCAAGTGAAGAGGTAGACAGCGAGAATCCCTCCAGAATAGCGTATGTAGGTAGAACTAGACTTTCCGACCGACATTCACGCCTAGATTACAAGAAAGTTTTTCCTCCTCCAGCACCAGAACAGTGTTCTCTTGAACAAGTATTCCAGGTCACCGATCAAATTCTGAAACCACGAATAGGTTATAGCGAGCTTAGTACAATGCATGAACAAGAACTAGCCCGATCAGCAGTCCGATGGACTCGTGATTCTACCACATTTCCAGATGAAATAGTGGCCCAAATGTTTCTGAAACTGCCCCCAGCCGAGCAACGTCTGGTGGGTACGTATATGATCCAGCACCTCATTACACTGTATGAGGATCAGCATTCTGATCCAGGTCCTTTACATGATGTATTAAACGAGTTACTCCTAAACAGATGGAAAGGTCTAGGTACCGATTTAATTAGCGTCATATTAGAACAGCGCCACAAATACAGAACGTTCCTGAATCCACATTTTGTTCCTGTTCCACCCCCAGAAAGAAAATCATTCTACATAGACCGACAGAATCCGTTACGAGAAGTACATCCAGTTAAGGTAGAAGGGGGTGGTCTAGAACGAGTATTTGTTTACACCCCTATCACGAAAATAGAACTCTTGGAAATGAAGAAATTAATTCCCTGTCACGATAAAGATCCAGCAGGGTTCCACCGTGAATTAAAGGATATGCTCCGTATGGGAGAATACACGTATCCTGACATCATTAAAATATTAAAGGTCCTGTTGCCTGCGGGCATATATGAAAAACTCAAAGAAAAAGAATGGGAGGTGGGAGAGAAAAAGATAGATTGGACCGCATTAGAAACTGAAGATAACACACGAGTTCCAGGTACCGGTCTTGGGGATAAAGCTAAAGCTTTGCCCGAATTGTTAATACAAGTTTTGCCAAGATTACTAGCCACGAAAAAGGAAGATTGGGATGCCATCTCAGCCTGTAAACAGAAACAAGACGAAGATACTAGTGATTTGTATTCTAGATTTGAGAAATGTTTCATTATTAATAGTGGTCTGAAAACAAGTAGTGAATCGTATCCCCATCTTTTTGTTACCAAACTAGTCGAGAATTCAAGTCCACAAGTTAAGAATCGAGTACTGAAAGTCGAAAGTACCTGGCAAGCTAATACTCCGTCACAGATGCTCCAGATGCTACAGTACCACCAGACAGAATTAGGGAAGAGCAGGAACACGAAAGGAGACGTATGAAAGACACGAAAATGAAAGTACTAGTTGCACAGTCTGTTCCGCAAGACAGTCAGAAGAGGGGTACGAATCAAGCCAGTCATCCTACAGCTCCCGTTAAAGGGACATGCAATTACTGTAAACAGCTAGGTCATTATATAAACGAATGTGCAGTTCTGAAACACAACATAGCTACTGGTAAAACGAAAGAGAGACCACGTCCGCCTAGACAAGAACAAGTTTCACAGACTTCCCAGACACCACAGAATGCACAACAGACAGTTACAGTACCGCAGCCTATAGCTGCAACACAACACGTTACACAGCAGATGTACCAGTACGCACAGTCAGAGTATCCAGACTACCAGCCATATTCATGAAACAGCCTAGAGAGGGAGGTTGGCTTGCCTCTCATCGAGATTCCTGTAGATCAAGAGGGTCCCTATGTACATAGTCAAGTATTAGGGAAAGACAGAAAGTTTCTGATTGATACAGGGGCAAGTAGGACTACCATCAGTCATGACGAGGTTCCAGGGGCTCCACTCTCAGGCTCTAGAAATGTTTCCCTTGGATTTTCAGGAAAACCTATTGTTAATGAAATATCGAAACCAGTTACTCTAGAAGTTGGTCCATTGTCCCAAACTACAGATTTGTTACTCACGAAATCATGTCCAGAAAATTTATTAGGCATTAAAACTCTGAAAGAATTAGGAGCCGTCATATGTTGCTCCCCAGAAGGGGTACGACTGTTTCTGAGAGACTTTAAAGGTCATTATGTATTACGTGATTTTGATCCAAGATTATTGAATGTACCACAGCATTTATGGGCGCAAGGTCCAACTGATGTAGGTTGTATGCACATCACACCCCATCGTGTCACTGTGAAGAAAGGTGTTGTATTACCACGAATCAGACAGTACAAATTGCCACCTGAGGCTGTAGCAGCCTTATCCAAAATTATTGACGAACTGATTGTTCAAGGAGTGGTTGTAGAAACTGACTCCAATGTATGTAATTCTCCTATCATTCCGATTCTGAAACATACTGATCCAAATGCACCTCCAGTTTATCGATTAGTGATTGACCTTCGAGAACTTAATAAATGTATCATACCCCAGTACCCTGTGGTCCCAGATATTTCTTCCTTATTGACAGCCATTGATTCTGAAGCTACGTTCTTCACTGTTATCGATCTCAAGAACGCTTTCTTTAGTGTCCCCATTCATCCAGACAGCCAATTCCTTTTCGGATTCTGTTTAAATGGAAGAAGCTATAAATTCACACGAGCTCCTCAAGGTTTCACAGAAAGTCCTAGCATTTACAGTCAAGCACTGAAAAGACAACTAGACAATATTCACATGCCAACTGACACTGCTCTGCTCCAGTATGTCGATGATCTATTGATCACAGCCCGTTCTGAACGTGACTGCGAACGTGCGTCACTCACAGTCTTGTATTTTCTGGCCGAGATGGGGCACAAGGTGTCCCCTTCCAAATTGCAATTCTGTGTCCAGCAAGTGGTCTACTTAGGACACTTACTGTCCAAGAGGGGTAGGCAGTTGACACCTGACCGCATCCAGTTAATAGCACATCTTCCACAGCCCAAGACACAGAAGGAGGTACGAGCTTTTATCGGCCTCACTTCTTACTGCAGACAATGGATTCCTCAGTATGCATTTCTAGCCAAGCCACTGATACAGTTAACGACACAGGAGGCAGTCATATCGACTGTCCTCCCTTGGACCCAAGAACATACACTCGTTTTCAATTAATTAAAGAAAGCTTTATGCCAAGCACCTGTTCTAGCAACACCGAACTACAGTAAGCCTTTTACACTTTTTGTTACTGAACGTGATGGTACTGCATTATCTGTTCTCAAGCAGGACAATACAAGCCCTGTGCTTATTTTTCTAGCACATTAGATCCGGTGGCCCAGGCTCTGCCTGCGTGCCTCAAGTCAGTTGCAGCCACAGCTCTAGCTATCAGACAAAGTGATTCCATAGTGTTAGGACACTCCCTGACAGTACAAGTTCCACACTCCGTGGAAGTTCTTTTAAACCGAACACAGACTCAGCACTTGACAATTGCACGTTTAACAGGTTATGAACTGACACTGTTTCAGCCACACATAGAAATCAGACGCTGCAACATTTTAAATCCTGCTACACTGTTACCGTCAGTTACTTCAAATCCTGCCACACATGACTGTGTGGAAGTTGTTAACACCATAACAAAGCCAAGACAAGACTTGACAGACATTGCATTACCTGATCCCGACCTGACACTTTATGTGGATGGTTCATGTATGAGAACAAGTACAGGAGAACTAGTAGCCGCGTATGCAGTGACTACTGAAACTGAAGTTATAGAAACACATCGTATTGACACCCTGTCTGCTCAAGCAGCAGAGCTTGTCGCTCTGACTCAAGCCTGCATACGAGCTAAAAACCTGAAAGTAAATATATACACAGATTCACGTTATGCGTTCGGAGTCGTACACGACTTTGGAGTGCTCTGGCAAGAAAGAGGTTTTATGACTTCACATGGAACCAAGATTCAGCATGGCCCCCTCATTCAAGCTCTGTTAGATGCAATACATTTACCGACAGCTATCGCTATCATGAAGTGCAAGGCACATACGAAAGTCACTGACATCATTTCCCAGGGTAACGATCTAGCAGATCGAACGGCCAAGCTCACAGCTCAGACTCCAGACATTCCAGTTAACACAACACAGACACACATTCCAGATCAGACTACTTGTATGACAGTTAAGGACCCTACACAAGATGTAATAGATATACAGTTACATGCTACTCCAGATGAAATCAAGAAATGGTCTGAACAAGGAGGGGCCCAGACAGATCAAGGATGGTTGACGAAGGGAAAAGCCACATGGTTCCTCCCCGACTCTATGGTTCAAGTCATTATTAACACCGCACATAGTCCAGCACACTTAGGAGAAAAAGCCATGCTAGACAGTATTCAGAACCTCTGGTTCAACAAGCATTTACGAGCAACAGCCAAGCAGAAAGTGCGTACCTGCATGATCTGTTGTCAGTTCAATCCAGGTAAAGGTGTCCCGGTGGAACAAGGTGGATTCCATCCTCCTGACCACCCTTTTGAAGTCCTCCAGATGGATTATATTCAGATGGAGCGATGTCGAGGTTTCAAGTATGTCCTCGTAGTTGTATGCGCTTTGACCAGGTGGACAGAAGCATATCCAGTTCCAGATTACACAGCTGCGACCACTGCCAGGCAGTTGGTTCGTGAGTATTTTCCCCGCTATGGATTGGCCCGGGTCGTGTATTCAGATAACGGCCAGCCATTCTCATCCGAACTCATGAAACAAGTATCCCTTCTGTTAGGGTACCAGTGGAAGTTCCATTGTGTACGAAATCCTGAAGCAGCCGGTCTCGTAGAGAGACATAACCAGACCCTGAAAATCCGAATCGCCAAAGTATGCGCAGAGAAAGGTGTAGACTGGATAATAGCACTGCCAGTTGCCCTTTTCTATATGAGAATGGTCGCTCATTCCCGTTCAGGTCTATCTCCGTATGAGGTAGTGTTCGGTCGCCCCCCAAATATGTGGGGTACACCTAGACCACGTACAATTACAGATGTTGACAGTAATATGCTGACAGATTACCTAGCCTCCTTGTTGTCTGCACTACAATCTTGTCGTTCACAGGTTGCCGCTGCTTTTCCAGACAACACCGAAGTGAAACCGCATGAGGTCATACCAGGCGACCTAGTACTTGTGAGGAATTTTGATCGCTCAAGTCCGCTGGAGCCCCGCTGGAAGGAGCCCCGACTTGTACTACTTACAACCAGGACTGCCGTGAAGATAGAAGGAAAGAAGGGGTGGCTGCATTCCAGTCATATAAAGAAATTCCATGGACTCAAACCAAAGACTTTTCTCAAAGACTGCCCCGTTCTCAAGGACTGCCCAGACACTGAATCTAAACTTCCCCTGTTAGAGAAAACTCCGCAGCAGGAGTATAAAGATAAGCTCCGGTCTAGTAAGTCAGCCAGTTTAATTGTCTAAGTCCCTCTCGGGTGAAACGGTTAGACAGGTTCCTGACATGTATGAGATAGACCCACACAGTGAGAGAGTTAGTCAAAACTCTAAGAGAATACGTTATCAAAAGAATCTTCGAAGTAGATGTATCGTTACTCTGTTTTTTCTGATATTTCTGAGTCTTATGGTTACTTGCATAAGTTATGCTTTACATTTATGTTTTCCTATTACACATGTACATATGTTTTCTAATGTTACAGTAGAGCACACATTTAGTGACCTGCCTCCTCACGAGTTATCCTATCGTCTTGCTATGCGTAATAATACTTTTATCCAAATACTGCACTATTCACACCAGACCAGCAATGCCACTAATTGTTGGGTGTGTGGTCGACTCCCCCCTTTCCAGACAACGAAGGGAGTTCTGCCACTCTTTCCCCTATCCATTTTCACACAATGGTTCGTGTGGAGCATGGTCCACGTTAACGTCATCCTCAAATGATATGTCCCTTCTGAATAGAACATGTTTCCCAGACAAGGAAGGACTTTCCCATAGAACAGGGTTAGATCTAGAAAATGAAGTATATGATCTAGGTAATTATTCCTCGAATTTCATGGTTTTGAATGTTCAGTCCGAGACTACTCCAGATTTGCCTGCTATTTCAGTTCTACCAGTTAAAGGCGAATTATGTGTCAGAAAGAATGGTTCCGCACATGTAGGACATAGTGATTGTACTACTGTGGTCGAGTATAGTGACAGTGGAAAATCTATTTTCAAAGCCTCACGTCATTCTTATTTTGTGTGTGGTCAGACCGCATATGTTCGTCTGCCCCTCGATTGGGATGGAACATGTTACATTGCCTTCCTACTGCCACCAGTTTTTCTAGCCCCATCCGATTATCACAGAAACACACATCTAGTACACGTTAGACATAGAAGGGAGACTGAGTCCCCAATCGTCGATCAAACTGAAACTGCCTTAGAACAGTATCAAGACTTCAATAAAGGTTTCTTTTTCTTCATAGGCCCTGTCCAGAATAGTAAGTTAATACGTAGGCTAACCAGAACCCTTGAAGCAGTAGTGAATGAGACTACTTCCACTCTAGGTAAATTAACTGAAGAGCAATCTGCTATGAGATTTGTCGTGCTCCAAAATCGTCTCGTCCTTGACGTCATACTGGCCGATAGAGGAGGAGCTTGTAGAGTCATCGGATCTAGTTGCTGCATTTTCATTCCTAATAACGCGCCGTCTGTTTATTCAGCTATAACCAGACTCCATAAAATTGCCCATCAGTTACACCAGAATCCAGGCACCTGGACGTGGTCCGGTTGGCTCTGGAGTATCATATCTGCCTGGGGGTGGAAAGTATTGTCATTCCTAGGTATAGCAGTAATGATTATATTCAGTTGCTGTCTCTGTTTACAATGTGGCCCTGCGATTTGCGGCTTGTGTGCTACCTCTTGTATTCCTAGTCCTAAGTCCCGTTCCAAGACAATTCGAGACGAGCAAATGATGCTATATGAACAGATAGATGGTATCATGAATATTGATGTTTCCTGATGGAAACGTAGGGCACAAGGAGGGAATGAGGAAAATTGAATTTTGCCTTGTCATATGTGCCTACGTGTTCTCCATCCTATGTTATATGTGCATGATCGATATGCATATATCCCCCTATAATCGATTAAAGACGCAATTATAGTTGTGTCCAACTCTAGTATGCCAGTATCCAGTTCTCGTGAAAGCAACAAGTATTAGGCCTATGTTGCCACGTTTTACAGTGTGCACGTTAATTCATTGAATTGTCCCCGTTTCTAGGCCTCAAAAGGGCCCAGACACCAGATTCAAGCTCCAGTCTCCTGAACCCACTCCGAGGAGCGATGCAGCCCCCACCTGCATCCCTGACCCTTCACTTACTTCCTGCCGCGCAGCGCGGTGCCCGGCCTGGCTCTGCCTGCCTATCTGCCAAGAATATGTTATGCCTCTAGTTATCAGTTCAGCTCTCCGTCTTCACATTCCTAAGCTAGCGAACCATATAAACAGTTTCAGTCATAGTCTAGTCTTTCTGTCTCCAGGCAAGAGAATTACTGTATTAATATTCATGGAAGATTCATAGCACACGCCATACATGTAGAATATTTGCATGCACCAGCCTTAGTGTCAAGTAGCCTTTGCCCTGATAACTTTTAGATTCTATCAACATGTACTCCAAACACCAGATACCAGATATGCTATAGGTACATGTCGTCCTGACACCGCAGACTTTAGTCTCCTCTTCTAGTGCAGAAGTCATAGCCCCCAGCTCTCCCCGGTAACACGTCACTGCCCGTTTGCGCGCACCACTAGGTTAAAGGTCCCAGCTGCTCAGGTAGCCCCCTCCATGTTCCCGCCCATTCATGACACTTCTGTGACGTTCTCATCACATGTCTACGTGCACGCCCTGTGCACGCCTTCTTTTCACGCCCATGTCTTCTTATCTTACGCTTGTCACTAGTTACGCCTACTGTATGTAATGTAATTGTGATATTCTACTATATATATCTTGTACTGTTGATGAAACGTTGCAGCTGCCTCTCTATTTTATTTCAGGCTGTCCCGATCCTGTCCCCTTCCTTTTGCCTGAATAAAGCCCGTTCGACTCAGATTCCTCGGATCCTACCTCTTATTTATTGAGCTATCTGTTATTATTAATGTATTCAAAAATAGTACCGGTATTTAATTATTTATTTACCACACCTTAGACATTTAGAACAAATCCTGCGCTTGCGAACTCTGTGGAGCTGACCTGCCAGGGAACCGTAAGAGCTCTGATTGTCCCACTTATTTTCTTTTCTTTGCATAAGATCTCCAGCTCACCAAAATCCACCCTTGTGGAACTTTTATGGGAAGTCTTGGTTTTAGACCGCGTGGATCGGGTGATCGCCCTATGTCCTCTGCTGTTTCTTAGTTAAGAATGTGAACCAATTAAGCTGCACGCGTTTTACAAGGAGCCTTAAGGGACTTGATTGATTGCGATAAATCATATTGCATCCTAGGGTCGAACATTGATTCAATTTACAATGAATCGTGCTGCTCTGATTACAATCTTCTAGTAAATACCCGGCCCCTCATATTTAGCTTTAAGTCTGATTAGATCGTAAGTGCTGTTTCTATTCTGGGGAGTATCTTTTAATATTCCAGGTACGTATAGCTAGGATACAACTACCCTTCTAGAACATTTTACAAGTAGTTGGTTGGGCTGAGAAGCTCAAACTCGATTGCCATGGTATTGAAGTTAAATGTGTTTTCTTTTCACATGCATAAAAAGAAATCGTTGACTTGCGTCAATGTTAAGGAGTATGAAATAGATTGCATGAGAAAAGACTTCAGATTTGCAGAAGGGCAGAAAATATTAGAATGTAACTTTGTGCAGCACATTTCATATGGAGAGCAAGGAGAATATGTGTAGAACGTGTCTGTGGGCAGATAGCATAATAGCCCTATAGGGACCCTTGACGTTCGATAAGCTGAGTCTTCTTTCCTTTGATGAGGCCATTTTGAATAAGGAATGTATATAATGTTAATGGACTTTATATATTTAATCCTTTACATTGATGTAATTTTTAAACTATTTGTGTTTTTATTAAACATTTTATGACTTAACTGTTATAACTCATTTTTAAAATCTGCGCTTTTTGAAAATAATGTGTTTTTCAGAAATAAATATTGAAACTGAACTTCCTGGCTTATATTGGAGGCTGCCCTGGATGACAAATGTTCCAAGCACTGAGAGTTTATTCTTATTGAAACGTGAGTCAAGTCTTAATTTTCCATACTAATGCCTTTTTCAAGATACATTTTTTATGAGGTGCAGAGGGAAAGTTGTTTGTGTTTTAAACAATATGCCTTCAAGATGGGATTAACGTGGCTCCTTTGACATCTATGGACAGTGCTTGGTGACTGCTGCAGTCCTGGCCCGCTGTAGACTGTCCCAATCATGATATGGGCTGGTTCATTTAATGATGTGGACCTCGATAGTCAGTTGAGCCCTAAAGCTAGACCAGGGAGCTGTGCCGATGCGGTTCTCAAGCTCATTAGACATTCAGTCTCTTTACGTACAAAGAAGGAAATGAAATAGTATATTAGAAATTTTGCGCATATGTAAACTAAAGAACAGACCTAGAGAGGTTGAGTATAAGAGTGAGCATTTATGAAAGCGAGAGGTGGAGCGTTTCACAGCCCTCTGCCATGGCAACCTTGTTCTAGGGGTAAGGGAATGTAGGTGTCGTGGCATGGGGCGTCATTCTGTCAGGTCACTCCACGTTGAACGCGAGTTCCTTCGGTACCATCTGGTTTCTAAGCCTTTTTGTATTCAGGAACGAGAGAGTTCTTATTCTGGGCAATCAAGGGCATTATCTACAGAGCCTCTCTGGCACGGTGTGTATCCGATGTCTTTGTATATTTGGGGAGATTGACAAATCTGTTGCAGAGCTTGTAAACTTTTCAACCCCTTCAGTAACTGCAGTATTAACAGGTGCTCAGTGTCAAGTGAGAGGGTGGGACATATGTAATCCAAAAACTGGATTGTTTCACAATTATTTTGTGAGGGAAGCCCAACTATACAATTATGAACAACAATGACAAAACAGGGATTGAAGTTCATGGGATTTGAATACATTTAAAAGAATTACAGGTGCACAAAGCTGTTATCATGATGAACTAGGAACCCTTCCTCTAGGCCAATTCCTAAACCCCTTCGATTGGGGCCTGTTTTGCTAGCCTTGAACTTGCTTAGGTAGCAAGACCTTGCAAAAGGCCTGGATTCTTTTCTGTGCGCTCTCTTGATCAAATGCCACCTAAGCTTCTTTCTTTTCCTTGAACCGCTTCTCTGCCGCTGAAACCTTTTATCTGGAATGGAATTAAAAGTTTTAAGTACTTGCAAGAGATGAAGGTATCATGAGCATCCCCCAAAAAAGTGATCAATATCCTTTCCGCGGTCATTGTCTCCCTTCCAGCTTCCTCCGATTACAAAGTCCGCCCGCCATCGTAGCGGGATCGGGACCGCCTGCCTGTCATGCGTCAGTCCCGCACCCCTAATTATGATGCAACCGCCACCGCGGCAGCCGCTTCTGGCAATTTAACATTGCGGTGGTGCTACTGGCTGCAGCACCCCACAGCAATGTTAGATGGCCATGTTGTGCATTTCCCTGCACAATGTGGCAGGCACCACGCTGTGTCTGCCACCTTGTGCAGGGAAATGTAGGGGGCTACCATGGGTACCCTCCAGTCCACAACTGGGGCCCCCCCAAATCCAGACTCCGCCAGCCTTTCCATGGCAGTTCATCTGCCATGGAAAGGCTAGCTGACGCCAGAATTGTGATCCGACGGGCGGTGCCTGCTAGGCACCACCACCATATCCCCGGTCAGATCCGCTCCGCCAGGCAATCGCAACGATTGCCTGTAGTGGAAGCATGGTGGGAGCTCTTTGCGCCGGCACCGCTTGTGGCACGATTCCCCCCCCACCCCCCGCCATCCTAATATGGCGCGGGGAAATGGGAGCCAGATGGGAGAGGGGCAGCCACCGCCGAGCCTGCGGTGGCGGTCCCTCCGCCATCATAAAGAGCCCCTTACAGCTTCAATGGCAATATTGTTCAAGATGGTTCCTGTGCTGTGTCAACTACCAGAGAGTGGAGAGTAGAAGTAGAAGAGAGAGCTGTCTGGGGGTTTTGGAGGCGCAGGCCCTGCCCTGCTCTTAAAGAGCTCACAATAAAACTTATAGGATCAATAGTAAACAAGGTTGGAATGAGTGGTTCCGGTGTCGCAGATGACTCTTGGCTCATCTATGGTTAGGTGTTTCATCTTTGTGGCTCCGAGGGAGCCGCGAGAGACCTTAGGTTCACCTTCACCTTCTCCCACTCTCTGCCCCTCAGTCACTGCTTGGTGCTCTCTTCTGATTGCCACCTACTTCACCTGTCATCTTCCTCAGTGTCATTTAGAAATTCCACATTTAAGCTTATTATGAAACACCTTAAAAATTCATCAGCCTTTTGTGATGGTAATCCTTTAACCCCTTTATCCCTGGTGGCCAATTTATTCACTAAATCAACAGGGAGGAAAGACTCTCCATTGCAGACCATTTATAGAGTAATAAGGTGTTTTTTAGGCAATTTGAGGGGTGAAACAGACATCATGAGACACCCCCCATCTTCTCCACTTTTTATCCCAGTTGAGACGATAGAGCTCCCACGTCGTTGTTTTGATGACGCTACAGACACCTGCGGGCAGCTGGACCTTCAGTGGGCAGTACTCTATCCAGTGTGCACTCCATTCTGCAAAAAGCTGCTCAAAATAGTGTTTACTTTGTTACAACATCTTCATTCTGTGTCCTTGTCTGCTTATTTCACAGAGTGACGACCCTCATGAACCACGCATATCTGGGGCTGTAGGTGTTGCTCGTTTTCAGTAACTACTGGTGGTTCTTGGAGGTCGTGCACAGAACCAGCAGGGCTTTGCCCATGGAGAGTGTAAACTCTGCTAAATGATCATGGCAGTGATTCTATCGGGGAGTTAGGACAGTGCCTGCAACCCTCTGTACGGTCAGCACTATGTAAACATACACGTTCCCACACTTAGTTTATTCTGATTTCTTTACAATAATGTGTACCATGGTGTGCGGGGCCAAGGCTCTGTACTGCTTATATCACACCTCCAGGAAGAGGCATGTAAAGCCCTCTTGTCACTCACTATGCCTAGAGGTCAGTGTGTGCCTAGAGGTCAGTGTGAGCCCAGAGGTCAGTGTGAGCCCAGAGGTCAGTGTGAGCCCAGAGGTCAGTGTGTGCCTAGAGGTCAGTGTGTGCCTAGAGGTCAGTGTGTGCCTAGAGGTCAGTGTGTGCCTAGAGGTCAGTGTGATTCAGAAAAGGGGGTGGTGATGAACAGAGTGTCTGAATTAAGCAGACCACTCTTACCCAGTCCAAAGATCAGGGCTTGATCCATCACCGTTATTTATCTCACTGCCCCATCCCAGCTCAGAACCTGGCTATATGCAAATTAGTCTGTCCCTGGCCCTGTGCATCATGGGAACAGGGCAGACCAAACTACCAAGCCAATTCTTCACCAGAAAGGAGACAAGCTACCGGGGACCGGTTTCTGGCATTTCAGCCTCTTCGGCCCGGCTTGCTTGAATCCTGATGGAGCAGTGAGAAAGGGACTCATGTCTGAGTATACCCTGCCACACCTATAGTGGCCAAAAACGATTCAGAAAAGGGGGTGGTGATGAACAGAGTGTCTGAATTAAGCAGACCACTCTTACCCAGTCCAAAGATCAGGGCTTGATCCATCACCGTTATTTATCTCACTGCCCCATCCCAGTGCATCATGGGAACAGGGCAGACCAAACTACCAAGCCAATTCTTCACCAGAAAGGAGACAAGCTACCGGGGACCGGTTTCTGGCATTTCAGCCTCTTCGGCCCGGCTTGCTTGAATCCTGATGGAGCAGTGAGAAAGGGACTCATGTCTGAGTATACCCTGCCACACCTATAGTGGCCAAAAACGATTCAGAAAAGGGGGTGGTGATGAACAGAGTGTCTGAATTAAGCAGACCACTCTTACCCAGTCCAAAGATCAGGGCTTGATCCATCACCGTTATTTATCTCACTGCCCCATCTCAGCTCAGAACCTAGAAACCGGTCCCCGGAAGCTTGTTTCCTTTCCAGTAAAGAATTGGCTTGGTAGTTTGGTCTGCCCTGTTCCCATGATGCACTGGGCCAGGGTCAGACTAATTTGCATGTAGCCAGGTTCTGAACTGGGATGGTGCAGTGAGCTAAAAAACGGTGATGGATCAAGCCCTGATCTTTTGACTGGGTAGGAGTGTTCTGCTTAATTCAGATACTCTGTCCATCACCACCCCCTTTTTGAATCGTTTTGGCCACCACAAGTGTGGAAGGGTATGCTCAGATGTGAGTCCCTTGCTCACTGCACCATCAGGATTCAAGCAAGCCGGGCCGAAGACGGCTGTAATGCCAGAAACCGTTCCCCGGAAGCATGTTTCCTTTCCAGTAAAGAATTGGCTTGGTAGTTTGGTCTGTCCTGTTCCCATGATGCACTGGGCCAGGGTCAGACTAATTTGCATGTAGCCAGGTTCTGAACTGGGATGGTGCAGTGAGCTAAAAAACGGTGATGGATCAAGCCCTGATCTTTTGACTGGGTAGGAGTGTTCTGCTTAATTCAGATACTCTGTCCATCACCACCCCCTTTTTGAATCGTTTTGGCCACCACAAGTGTGGAAAGGTATGCTCAGATGTGAGTCCCTTGCTCACTGCCCCATCAGGATTCAAGCAAGCCGGGCCGAAGACGGCTGTAATGCCAGAAACCGGTCCCCGGAAGCTTGTTTCCTTTCCAGTAAAGAATTGGCTTGGTAGTTTGGTCTGCCCTGTTCCCATGATGCACTGGGCCACGGTCAGACTAATTTGCATGTAGCCAGGTTCTGAACTGGGATGGTGCAGTGAGCTAAAAAACGGTGATGGATCAAGCCCTGATCTTTTGACTGGGTAGGAGTGTTCTGCTTAATTCAGATACTCTGTCCATCACCACCCCCTTTTTGAATCGTAGAGGTCAGTGTGAGCACACATCTATGCAACTTAGGATTCGCTTTAATCGTCCTTTTGTCGTGGTGGGCCTCAGCAAGGCCTACCAGTGCTGGGGGTTCGCCCTTCTCTGCACAGAGTCCTCAGACCAATAGAATAGAAGTAGGCCCAGAAACCGGAATATAAAACAAAGAGTTCATTAAACCTCATGAGGTGGAACTGCATTCACACAACACCCTTCGGTAGTGTATGAATAGGCACCCTGAACAGAAGGAGCATGGTCCTTTTGTACCCTCACAGGGGCTCAAAAGAAGGCGGTACAAGTACAGAAAGAAGGTTTTATGTACATATAAGGTCATACAGAAAATGCAAAGTCAACAAGAGGGAGGAGCTAGCAGTTGCTAATTCTAGCAAACACATCCTGACAGTTACAGACTAAGAACAGCTGCATGGACAGCTGCAAGCTCAACTGAGCATGTGCAGAGTAGAAGAGGCTAAATATAGTTTGTTCACAGGCAGAATACAAAAGCAAACAACGGAAAGGAAGGACAGAGCACATGGTGAGCACATGGTGAGCACATGGTAGCACATGGCAGACAAGATTGTTGCCGAAAAAAAGATGGCTTCAGCTAAATGCTAACCCCGATCACTGCCAAATTACAACACTTTGACACAGGCGCCAGAGGATACGGTTAACTTATACAGTAACATGGGCTTCTTCAGGGCAAGATACTATAGAAGTTAACCGTATCCTCTGACGTCTGTATCAAAGGATGAATAAAGTGAATCCTAAGTTGCATAGTTGAAGCTTATGGTAGAGCGTAGATCAGCAGGTATGTTTAGTAACGGTGTATTTTTAAGACGGTATTAGCCGCATCCGAAAGCCAGGAGCCGTGTCCGTAAGCAACGTCCTAAGGTCAGCTGGTTGTATCATACGAAGCGCAAAGGAGAATAAAAAGACCAGAAAACGTTCACTTGCTAATCCTTTTTAGGTCTCGCCTCTCAATGCGCATGCGCATTGAGCGGAGCGAGACTATAGGGGCTTAAACAAACCTTACCTAGACTGGCGATTTGATGCTGTGCCCGTGCGCATTGACCTAAAATGCGCGTGCACAGCATCAAATCGCCAGCCATCTGTTGCCCAGCTTGGTGCCGCTCCACCCCCTGCTGGATCAAAGGCTTTTCACGGCCGGCCGGCCGTGCTTTCAATTTCATGCTGGATCAAAGGCTTTCACGGCCGGCCGGCCGTGCTTTCAGTTTCCCGGGTTTCTGTGTTACTACTTTTCACAGGACTTCTCGTCATGCTTTATTTTTCTTGCCCATCTTGTCCCGCTTATCTGATTCCCCCCCACCCCCTCATGTCATTTTTGCAGGAATCATTATAACATAATTTACCGTTACCGAGGATGATGCTTCAATAATCTTCTAGGTAGAGCTATTGCGAAGTTAACCACCGCCAAATGGTTTGTCAAACAACTTGTGATAAAGCCTGCATGCCAACCGTAAGTCGATATATAATTGGGCTGCTGTACGACTTTATTTGTGTTTACTCCTTGCAAGCTACTCCTTTGGTATGGGAACTAAGGGCTCTTCTGAGGTTTGGAAAAAATGCACATTCTTATGAAGATATCTTTTGGCTCGCTCACTCCGTAAACAGCGCTAACTGGTTTGTGTCCGTCATGAAGCAATAGAGGTGTCTGATGCTGAATGAAGATTCAAGTCCTATTTCTGTGATGCTCTTCTTGCCCAGGCTACAGTATGTTTATGATTCAGTCCCCAGTGATGAACGTCATGAAGCCGTTTAAGCTCTGTGGTGTTAACATCCCTGACCACACTTTCTGTGTTAATGCTTTACTGTGGCGTTCTCTGACGGTAAAACCTTGTTTACACTTTTGAGGACAGCAATGCCTTTAAACCCACTCCGGTTTGTATGAGCACAGGCCTTTCATTCCACCGGGCATTTACCTTGGGGCTACTTCTTTTGCGCACGCCGCCTCTGCTGCCAGGCTTCAGCACACCAGGATGCACACCCCCTCACCCTCTCACCCACAGTCACTTCATCTGCGCCCACTTCACACACACTCTGCAGGTCATAAACAGGACCATCTGCTCCACTACCAGCGCTGCATGACCTTCTTCAAAGCCAGCTTGTTATACATTTGCAGTGGTTGCATCCCTTCTTCCTCAGCTTGCTTAGCTGGCAGAATGTTGTTGCAGCGATGACTAGGAGTTGATTATAGTTGAGCTTTTTTATTTCAGTTAAACAATGAAGTAACATTCATTCGGCCTAGATTCAGGGTGCAGGCTGCCTCCCTGCCAACATTTTAGGCATCCCTGTTTTTTAAGCCTGTTTTTTTTTTTAATTAGCAGAACAAAAGCTAAAAATGTAAACTGTATTAATTGCAGTGTTTTTCTACTGCTTAATTTGAAAGGGAATGTGCTGGTGCTATTATCAGATAGCAATTGTCTGCTGCTGCTGAGCGCCACAACCCACCATCACCTCCACATCCACCTCCACATCCACCACCACATCCACCACCTCATCCACCACCTCATCCACCACCACATCCACCACCTCATCCACCACCACATCCACCATCACTTCCACCATCACTTCCACCATCACATCCACCGCCACATCCACCACACCCACCACCACCACATCCACCGCATCCACCACCACCACCGCATCCACCATCACCTCCACATCCACCATGACATCCACCGCCACATCCACCGCATCCACCACCACCACCGCATCCACCATCGCATCCACCATCACCACCGCATCCACCATCACCTCCACATCCACCATGACATCCACCGCCACATCCACCACCGCATCCACCACATCCACCACCACATGCACCACCACCGCATCCACCACCGCATCCACCACCACATCCACCACCACATCCACCACCACACCCACCACCACCACATCCACCGCCACATCCACCGCATCCACCACCACCACATCCACCACCACATCCACCATCACATCCACCGCCACATCCACCACACCCACCACCACCACATCCACCACCACATCCACCGCATCCACCACCACCACCGCATCCACCACCGCATCCACCACCGCATCCACCATCACCTCCACATCCACCATGACATCCACCGCCACATCCACCACCACATCCACCACCACCACATCCACCACCACCACATCCACCACCACCGCATCCACCACCACATCCACAACCACATCCACCACACCCACCACCACCACATCCACTGCATCCACCACCACCACATCCACCACCACATCCACATCCACCACCACATCCACCGCATCCACCACCACCACCACCACATCCACCACCACCACCACATCCACCAACACCTCCACCTCCACATCCACCACCACATCCACCGCCACATCCACCGCCACATCCACCGCCACATCCACCGCCACAACCACCGCCACAACCACCGCCACATCCACCGCAACATCCACCACCACATCCACCACATCCACCACACCCACCACCACCACATCCACCACCACATCCACCACCACATCCACCGCATCCACCACCACCACCGCATCCACCACCACATCCACAACCACATCCACCACACCCACCACCACCACATCCACTGCATCCACCACCACCACATCCACCACCACATCCACATCCACCGCATCCACCACCACCACCACCACATCCACCACCACCACCACATCCACCAACACCTCCACCTCCACATCCACCTCCACATCCACCACCACATCCACCACCACATCCACCGCCACATCCACCGCCACATCCACCGCCACATCCACCGCCACATCCACCGCAACATCCACCACCACATCCACCACACCCACCACCACTACATCCACCACCACCACCACCACTACATCCACCACCACCACCACCACCCCATCCACCATCGCATCCACCACCGCATCCATCACCACATCCACCACCACCACATCCACCGCATCCACCACCACATCCACCACCACATCCACCACCACATCCACCACCACATCCACCACCACATCCACCATCACATCCACCATCACCACCACATCCACCACCACATCCACCACCACATCCACCACCACATCCACCATCACCTCCACATCCACCATCACATCCACCGCCACATCCTCCACCACATCCACCACCACCACCACCACATTATTTACAAAATTAAAAGCCATTGTTATTTGTAATATCAATACATCTCAGTCAAGTAAATACAACACACATTGCATTACAAATGCTATAGGTGTCACATTTGCGAAAGTTAAAACTATTGACATTGTAACTGACAAAGCTATTAATTTTGCTATTTTCAAAACCAACACATAAATAAAAAGTGTCATTTACAATACCAATCGCTCAAACTTTCCTAATGCGAGACCTATTGCATTTCCAATGCTTGTTATTGATGTATTTTTGTATATCTAATTACATTAGTCTATATATTGCCTCTCATCCAAACCACTCTACATAGTTATAGTTGTGATCTACAAGCAGCAGATCATTTGAGGTGGGCAGTATCGCATACTACTTGTGACTAGCCCTGGTGGTGCAGTCCTCTATGACACGGTTGCTTTCAATCCTTTTTCTTCATTGACTTTGTGATGTATGAAGCATATGGCACCCTGGAAATAGGAGATACACACACACACTTCAGCGGCACACAGTTCGATGTTCCATATTGATTATCTGTTCCTCCCAACCCCTCATCTCATGCACACAAATAGTTCGATATACTCCCAGAGGGTATAACCGGTCACGCTCCAGTGATGGCACACTTTAGTGCCACTCCAGGGAGGCAGAGGCTCTATGGCGTCTGAGTGTCTAGTTCCTCATGGAGAGGCATTTCTCCTACTTGGCTGAGAAACTTAAGGCGTTCTTAGAAGTGAACAAGGACATCGTAGAGTCCCCTGGTGTGCTATGAGTGGCCCGTAAGGCTTCCATGCGTTGACATGCCCACTCCTATGTTTGGTGCAAGGACACCAAAAGGCTGATGAGGATAGTCGGGCTCCAATCTTCCAAACTGTCTCAAGTGTGTGGGGCAGAGGGCCATCAGATGGAACAAACACAAAGACCCCCGTCCTTATACAGGGCCTCCTTGTACCTGTTAAGTCTGTAGGAGACCCGCAGGTGCTGAATGGCCTCTACCAGGGGAGTCTATGAGGGGAGACAAATCCGGCAAACTCATTTATTGATTGGACACCAAGAGCATGGAGACCAGGGAAGCCCCCATAGAATCAAGACTTTCTTGGAGGTTTAATGGTAGGTCATCGTAGAGTTAAATCAACTTTAATCTTGTGTTCCTTCTGGTGACCCATAGTTCGCCAGGTTGTAGAGTTCTATTTTAAGTCCTGTGGGTGAACAATCCAAGGCAGTCAAAGACAAACCATTAAAGTTTCTATGACCTTTGCCAGTTCCTCCACATCCTTGGCACACAGTTTCCACGGACTTTATTTTGGCCTTACCATCTTCTGGAGGAAATTGAGTGGTTATGGTTACTGTATGCCTGTTTTTCAGGATGGCTCATTTTTCCTAGTTTTGGAAACTTCTGTCTGCCAGCATGATGGCAAGGAGATCTTTGGCTTACACATTACGCCTTCACAGGCTCCTTCATACCATAACTTCAGACAACAGCTCTCCATGCATTTCAAAAGTTTGGTGTTCACTTTCCTCTTCCAGAGGAATCCATCAAGCTCTGTCCTCAGGTTGCGATCCACAATCCAATGGAGAGACCGAGAGAGTCAGCCAGAATGTTGGACAGTATCTGAGGTGTTATTGTAATGCACTAAAAACAAGTTGATGGTATACGTACTTACCTTTGACAGAGGTCTCTTATAATAACGATTTATTCTGATACCAAGGTTTCTCCTTTTTACTGTATCCAAGGTTACCATCCTTGTTCCTCTTGTGCCTGCTGCTGCTGACTATGCAGAGAGAAGCTGGATTCTGAGACAAGTGACTACCCAAAATTTGCAAGATTCAAAGACCACTATGAATATCTATAAATTAAGAAGACCAGATCCGAACTTTAAAGTGGAGATAAGATTTGGTTGTTTTCCTGGTTCCTGTCCACTCAAAAAGTACTTGAAACAACAACAAGGTGAGGGGTGGAATGCTTGAATTAATCTTAGCGATTGGCAATCATTCTGGACCGCATTCCTGTCCATCGTTTTCCACCTTCGTCAGTTTTGCGCCCAGCTATATGCACATCATTCTTGACCCTGCTCCAGTAGGAATAGTCCAGCCCGACCTGCCATGCTGGGCTCTCCCTGAACTGGAACACAAACAACCCAAGGCTGGTTTCGCCCTGATTAAGGCTCATATGTCAGGTAAAGCTTGGTTCCAATAGCACAAAGAGCGTTTGACTCTCATCTGGCCATACCGTCACACCCAGAGCATCAACTGCAACAACAACAAGGTGATGGATGGAATGCTTGAGGTATTCTCATACTGACGACCGCTCGGGCCACATCCAAGTTCATCGTTTTGCTCCCCCTACGTCCCCTTAATTTGGACCCAGTATATGCAAATCACTTTTAACCCTGCTCCAGTAGGCACAGTCATGCCCAAACTGCCAGGCCGTGTCCAACCTGAACTGAAACAGAAGCAACCTAAGACCGCTTTCACCCTGATTAGGGCTCGTCAGTCACTTACAGCTCCGTGTCGGGTCTCCAAGCCCACCACTTCACCAGAGGCTACAAACTATGCCATTGGTGCTCTCATAGTGGATCACCCATCTATAAAACTAAAATGCCCCCCCTAAGCATCCCTGTTTCATGACAGCATTCACTTTTTAAAAGGTCCCTAAAGTGCTTTCAACTCACACATTGAAACCAGCAGGAAATGAGGGAAGACATTGTTAACTTGTTTGAAATCTCACGAGAACTGGTGGCCATCTTGAGCACGTATGCTATTGAAGGCCGCATTTAGGGGTACATTATTAGCATCTACTAAGAATTTCTTGGGAATAACAATTGGATTTTGTTATTTAATGCACCAAAATCTGCATGTTACGGTAATTACTGTATGGTTTTCGCCTGTTACATTTCGCAGGTTTGACCTGACGAAAACTAACAAAGGCTGACGCTTTTAACACATCCAATAATTATAGGATTCATAAATAATACTCAACTTGTAATTTCGACCCGTGCATAAAAATGGGTTTATGAACGGGCCTGAATTAGCTGAGCCACCCGTAATCAGGCCCTATGTTAGTTACTCACAGAATTACTAGATTATTCATTACATTATTTATGAGGTCAGTCAGAATTCAGGAACATGAGAGGATAGACAGCAGGGGTAGTGTGTGGTTCCTTGGGACGTCATCATGACACTCTGGGGCACCTTGCCAAGCACCTTGGACCCGGAGAGAATGAGACACTACTCAACTGCCGACACCTCCTGCCTGGTGTAGGCAACAGATCGCTCAGGGCCATTGAGGCTGCCCTACGCCTCCCACACCCCCTACCCACCACTGAAGGACCCAAATTCAGACCATGCACAGAGCAGAGACAAGCGGCACAGTTTAGTACAAAAAACGAAAACAGCTAACCTAAACATACACACCAAGTGTGACCAAAGAACTGAGGGTAGAGCCTGATTAAATCCACACACAACAAATGAATGATGTGTCTAAGTATTAGATAGTGCACTCCTCTCTATACTCCCCAAATAATAGGAACAAATCCTACAACAATATCCAATGCAATAAGTTTCAGCACTATGCACAGTAATGTTAGCGTATCATATCAGAGTTCAAGAACAGTAACGCATAAAGAAACGTCCAGATCCAAGATGTATGTTACTTGACGTGGTTTTTCTCTTTATTTTTCACAAGCAGATTTTCTCTTTAACATTCCATATATCATAGCCTCATAGCCAACGTGTTTCGTCTCCATAGACACTTCTTCAGGGCTATTGGAAAAATACACATAAATATAGTTTTAAAAAATGAGCCTAAACTCGTCAATAACAATTACATAGACTAAGACATATATTACTACAAACTTACATTTTTACAGACATATGTGCAATTACTTCCTTCTAGCTACGGCCTATAAGCCACATCCTTGAAGTGTACAAAAGTCAGAATTTTAATATAGTCAAAAGTCAAGTTCCTGAACTCTGATATGATACGCTAACATTACTGTGCATAGTGCTGAAACTTATTGCATGGGATGCACACAAAGTGTGTGTGTGTGACGCACATCCCCTAGGAGAGAAACAAGAATTCCCCACACAGATACCCCCAGAAAAGTCCAATGTTTGACGTATTATACTCCAATGGTGTGCTCCCGCTGTTTCTAAAGAGCAGTCTTCACGACCAAGGTAAATGTTATCACAACTGTGGGTGGCACCCCCAAACTCAAGATCCAAAGGATAATTTGGTCCATCCAATGTTATTATTATTACATTTCTTTATTATTCTTATTTTGGTAAAAAAAAGTTCCATGGATCACCTCCTTCCTCACGGACAGAACCCAGAGAGTATGCCTCCCTCCATTCCGATCCGAAGCCACCAAGATCACCTGCAGCGTACCCCAAGGATCATCCATCAGCCCGACCCTCTTTAACGTCTACATGACACCGCTCGCCAACATCGTCCGATCGCACGACCTCAACATAGTCTCATACGCCGACGACACCCAGCTGATCCTCCCCCTCACCAAGGACCCCACCGGCGCCAAAACCAACTTTAAACGAAGGGATGAAGGCCATCGCCGAATGGATGAAAACTGAACTCGGACAAGACAGAGGTCCTCATCCTCCGCTCCACCCCCTCTGCCTAGGATGACTCCTGGTGGCCTGCCTCGCTGGGAACGGCGCCGACACCCACCGACCACGCACTAACCTGGGGTTCATCCTGGACTCGTCTCTGTCAATGACCCAACAAGTCAATGCCGCCTCTTCCTCCTGCTTTAACATCCTCCGCATGCTTCGCAAGATCTACAGATGGATCGCCACCGGAACCAGAAGAACGGTCACCCAGGCCCTCGTCACCAGCAGGCTGGACTACGGCAACGCCTTCTATGGGGGAACCACGGCCAAACTAGAGAGGAGACTCCAATGCATACAGAACGTCTCCGCACGCCTCATCCTCGACATCCCCCGCCACAGCCGCATCACTGCCCACAGGAGGGACCGGCACTGGCTCCATGTCAACAAGAGGATCACCTTCAAGCTCCTCACCCACACTCACAAAGCACTCCACGACACTGGACCAGCATACCTCAACAAGCGACTCACCTTCTACACCCACAACCGCCAGCTCTGCTCCGCTGACCTCGCCCTCGCCACCGTTCCGCACATCCACAGAACAACCACCGGTGGCAGATCCTTCTCCCACCTCGCCGCCAAGACATGGAACACCCTCCCCATCCACCTACGACAGACCCAGGACCTGCTTTCCGTCAGGAGACTCCTCAAGACCTGGCTGTTCGATCAGAAGCTGCTTCCCCCCTTGAGACCCTCACGGGTGAGTATCGCGCTCTACAAATGATTGAGTGATTGATTGATGTAGCCAACACGTTTCGTCCTACTTTAAAAGGACATAATCAGAGCTGTAAAAGCATGTACAATATATGGTGTATAGTACATAGGCTGTGGGGTTTTAGGTTTAAACCTATAATAACTAATAAAACCCCACTGAAAGAGAAATAGCCCTCACCAGTGAAAACATATAAACACTGAAAAAACACCTGCACAACCACAAACTAAATGCCATTCAAAGAAAGGAAAAAGAGAGTGAAAGAGTCATTCTTTTTCTTCCTGAAGGGGCCAATACAATGTAACTTTGTTATACTATCTAGCAGTAAGAAAGAAAGGGCTAACATTATTCTGCTTGAGTTTTGTTGTTTAGGGATGCCACAAAAATATTGTTTCTTCCTTTTGCTTTTTTCAGTTTTGTGGTCTTTGGTCTAAAGATGCAGGGTTTAGACGCATTTTTTCGGTCTCGTTTAATTATTTTATAAACTGTCATCAGTAAGAATCAGGAAAAATCACAATAATATTTGATATTTTGGCTGTGTTTTATCTTTTCACTGATAGCTAAAATGGCTGGTTTCCTAAGAATCTTTCTTAACCCCTTCGCCGCGGCGCAAATTTTGCAGTGGCGCAAATTTTGCCGGGGGAGCGCGGCGCCGATGTGCGCGTGACGGAACCACGCCGTCATGAGTCACGGGCGGCCTGTGCTCACGGCCCCACCCGCTTATTAATTCGCTCACACAGGCGGGTAATTAATGTCACGTGGGTGGAAGGGCGGCCGCATGACGGAAACACGCCGCCATGAGCACACGCCGGTCGTGACTCATGACTGCGTGGTTCCATCATAAGCACGGAACAGGTTAATATGTCATTGCATTTACCCACAGAGAATGGGTAAAAACCCTTAATACATCAGCCCACAGTTTGTAGTGGGTCAGTATTGATAGTTGGTGAATCGCCAACACCTCAGGCTTTAATCATTCAATGCAAGGTGTAGTGACAAGTATATGTATAAAGAGTGCTATCACCAAGCATCTGGGATAGTGGTGAAAACATGACACCAGACTTTTGGAAAAAAAGGAACGCAGTGTCGCTTGGAATGCTCTGCAAAAAAGGTTTTTTCCAAGCTCAACAAAGTTTGTATTTACAGTGATTAAGCTACGTATATGACAATGTTGTGTGATGACCTGTCAAAATTGATACCCAAGCTGAAGTGATTCGATGTAGGAGATCCTTGCCGCTTTTTAGATGGTATGCTGAAAGCATCTTTACAAACTTCAGAGTTAATGAGAAATGCTATTGACGTTTTAGTCCATTCTGGTGCACTGTTTTCTTATGCACAGGAACTAAAATGCAAATATTTCTCATTTTGTGCTTTGTGTGGCGTCAAAGAAATTCATCCCAACTCAGTGGTCGAAGTGGGAAAACAAAAGTAGGGGAACTGTGGATGGAGAATCAGGGGGCGGGAATAACCGAAGATTGAATCAGTGGGCGGAGTCAGGGGTGTGGCTAGAAATAGCAAAACATACCAATTTTTTGTACGTTTAGCATTTCACTGACCAGTTACAGCTTATAACGTTATTTAATTAAAAGAAGGGATATGTTTATTTGAGGTTTAATTCAGGAAAAAGCAAACACGCATAGGGAATACAGGTTTATGTAAAGCATGTGAAATATAAGCAGGAACAACATGTTACCTTAATTCTCATTGTTCAGAAATCCATGATTATTTTTTGTCTCAAACATTGAGGTCATGAATGCAGGGCTCCTCCTATACACATGTGTTAAGCAGGGCTCAGAAGAGAAAGGGAGTCTTCAGGAAAATCTAGACTCAAGGAAACCCACAAAGGCTCCTTCATATTCATGTCAGCCAGCTAGCTGCTCAATCATAATATAGCAAAAAGAACAACTGGTGGATAGAATGCAGAACAATATCATACATTCACCCCAGTGCAGAGATCTGGGCCTAAATCCATTGTTTCTTTGCTCACCATGCCATTCCAGTTTGGACCCAGCCATATGCAAATCAGCCTTGATCCTGCACCCATTGGGAACATTCCAGCCTGAACTGCCAGGCCATGTCCTCACTAGACTGGAAACAAGCATCCTAGGACCGGTTTCGGGCTTTCAGCCCTCATCAGCCAGGATAGCTTGATTCCAGTGGCATGGGGAGCACGGGACTATTGTCTGAGCATACCTGTCCCACTCGGGGTGACAAATGCAAAAAGAACAATTGATTGACAGAATGCAGAACAATGTCATACATTCACCCCAGTTCAGAGATCTGAGCTTAAATCCATCGTTTTTTTGCTCACCATGCCATTCCAGTTTGGACCGAGCCATAATCAGTCTTGATCCTGCGCCCAATGTGAACAGTCCAGCCCGAACTGCCAGGCCATATGTATTCAAGTGTCCTTTCATTCGGGAAGTGAACACAAAGCAGTACCCACTGAACTATGCACATAACATATTGCTTTTTGATATGCATGATACATGTTCTTTGCAGCAGGCATATTACCCCTCTGCGCTACCTTAGATGAGTAAAACAGCCACTAGACAAAACATGCTCCCATCTCTCTCCAGCAGGTACATTGATCACCAAAGTTATCTTGGCACTTGTATTGTTGACTGAAACCTGCTGAATATACAAAGAACTTTGCAGTGTTTTTAAAACTCCTGCACTTGTACAAAACCTGTCCCCCCAAACTAAACTGGCCCCCCTCCAGTCGCCCTGGGAAACGCCTGCTCCTGCCCTTTCACTGCTCCAGTCCAGTCAGTACTCCTGCTCATGCTCGATCAACACCCCTGCTTCGTCAATTCCCCTGCCCCCTCCCTTCTCCTGGCCCGTCACTTCTACTGGCCCGTCACTTCTCCTGCCCTGTTCACCGCTCCTGCCCTGTTCACCGCTCCTGCCCTGTTCACCGCTCCTTCCCTGTTCACCGCTCCTGCCCTGTTCACCGTTCCTGCCCTGTTCACCGTTCCTGCCCTGTTCACCGTTCCTGCCCTGTTCACAGCTCCTGCCCTGTTCACAGCTCCTGCGCTGTTCACCGCTCCTGCCGTGTTCACCGCTCCTGCCCTGTTCACAGCTCCTGTCATGTTCACGGCTCCTGTCATGTTCACGGCTCCTGCCCCGTTCACCGCTTCTGTCCTTTCACCGCTCCGGTCCTTTCACCTCTCACGCCCTGTTACTGCTCTAGCGCATGCCCCGTCACTTATCCTGCCCCGTCATCTCTCCTGCCCGTCACCTCCTCTGCCCCGTCACCTCTCCTGCCTCGTCACCTATGTAAATGTAAATGTAAATGTACATGTATTTATATAGCGCAAATCACCGACACGGTATCTAAGCGCTTGCTTAGGGAACCCGTCCTGGTATTCCCCTGTGAGATAACCCCGGCAGGGTACCCACAAGGTGAAAGCCAGGCATCCCGCTGCGAGGGGCCGTAGTGGAGATTAAGCAAGCTATTGCCCAGAGTCGCAGAGTGTGAACCCGTGAGTCGAGTAGGCACCGGAGCGAGAATTATCCGTGGGATTTTGAGCCCAAGACCCGCCGAGGCGGGGAATTGAACCCTGGTCCAGGACCGATCTCAGCTTCCGCATCTGCCGCCTCTAACCCCTGAGCCACACTTCTCCACCTATCATGCCCAGTCATCTCTCCTGCCCCGTCCCTGCTCCTGCCCCGTCACTGCTCCTGCCCCGTCACTGCTCCTGCCCCGTTCACTGCTCCTGCCCCGTTCACTGCTCCTGCCCCGTTCACTGCTCCTGCCCCGTTCACTGCTCCTGCCCCGTTCACTGCTCCTGCCCCGTTCACTGCTCCTGCCCCGTTCACTGCTCCTGCCCCGTTCACTGCTCCTGTCCCCTTCACTGCTCCTGTCCCCTTCACTGCTCCTGTCCTGTTCACCGCTCCTGCCCCATTCACCGCTCCTGTCCTTTCACCGCCCCTTTCCTTTCACCGCTCCTGTTCTTTCACCGCTCACGCCCGGTTACTGCTCTAGCTCATGCCACGTCACCTCTCCTGCCCCGTCACCTCCCCTGCCCCGTCACTTCTCCTGTCCGGTCACCTCTACTGCCCTGTTGCCTCTCCTATCACGTCTCCTCTCCTGCCCCGTCGCCTCTCCTGCCCCGTCGCCTCTCCTGCCCCGTCGCTTCTCCTGCCCCATCACTTCTCCTGCCCCATCACTTCTCCTGCCCCATCACTTCTCCTGCCCAGTCACTGCTCCTGCCCAGTCACTGCTCCTGCCCAGTCACTGCTCCTGCCCAGTCACTGCCCAGTCACTGCTCCTGCCCCGTCACTGCTCCTGCCCCGTTCACTGCTCCTGCCCCGTTCCCTGCTCCTG
The DNA here is from genome assembly GCF_964261635.1 of Lissotriton helveticus. Taxonomy (NCBI): domain Eukaryota; kingdom Metazoa; phylum Chordata; class Amphibia; order Caudata; family Salamandridae; genus Lissotriton; species Lissotriton helveticus. The sequence goes on from NC_136068.1 coordinate 1,950,302,042, forward strand.
TCCTGTTCTCTGCTCCTGCCCCATTCACCGCTTCTGTCCTTTCACCGCTCCTGGTCCCTTCACCGCTCCTGGTCCCTTCACCGCTCCTGGTCCTTTCACCGCTCCTGTCCTTTCACTGCTCCTGTCCTTTCACCGCTCCTGTCCTTTCACCGCTCACGCCCGTTTACTGCTCTAGCTCATGCCCCGTCACCTCTCCTGCCCCGTCACCTCTCCTGCCCCGTCACCCCTCCTGCCCCGTCACCTCTCCTGCCCCGTCATCTATCATCTATTATGCCCCGTCACCTCTCCTGCCCCGTCACCTCTCCTGCCCCGTCACCTCTCCTGCCCCGTCACCTCTCCCGCCCCGTCACCTCTCCCGCCCCGTCAATTCTCCTGCCCTGACACCTCTCCTGCCCTAGTACCTCTCCTTTCCTTTCGCCTCTTCTGTCCGGTCACTGCGGTCACTGCTCCTGCCCAGTACACTTCACTCCGTGTACAACAATGACAACAGGTGTCAAGTTCCCCACAGTACTCTACTTGGGGAAAGCTCCTCTCTAATCACCAACTCCGATCTCACTGGCACTTGATATGTTAAAGGCAGCGGGCGGTCGCATTGTCATTCGAAAGGGGATAATCGGCCTCAATCGGAATGACAATGGCCTGCCCTCGGTCTGTGCGAGCTCAGGGGGGCGGGGGCTGCTGCAGCCTCTGGAGTACAACAGAGAAGTGCGAGCAGCCCCTGGAAGCGGAATGAAAAACGTTATCATTTTAAAGTTGGACTATTCTTGCCGTCCAGGGACACTTTTTTGAAAGCAAGAAGTAGGGGAATGGACTGAACAATTTTTTTGAAGTAGGGGCAGGCCGTGCCCTTCCGTCCCCGCCCACTTCTACCACTGTCCCAACTGTGTCCCTTATCTGATGGTTCTCAGTCCAAGGGTCTATGAATGCTAAATTATCCATGTGGCAACCGTTTACAGAATTTCTGCTGAGTGATGATGCCAAAGGCAAGACATGTGAGGATCTTTGGCGCATAAAGATAGTGATGTGAAAAAAGTGCACTTTACTGCATTATTAGATTTTTACAGGAAAACATGACTGCTGTAGTGGGCATAATACAAAAAGTAGAGTCTGGAAACACCTTTGTTTACCAACTGTTCAGCATGATTGGTGTACTCCTTGTACTCCTTGAGAGTAGGCTGGGCGAAACCTTTAGTGAGTTTGGCACTGCAACATGTTAGAGTGCTTGCCACTTAGTAAGCAGAGCAATGTTGAAGAGCAATTCAGGAACGTTTATTTTACATACGTGTATGAGAAATGGCTTGCAATGATGCATAGAAATGTCCCTTCACCAATGGCATTTGAAGTCCATGAAACCTCACTGTGGTACTCTGTACAAGTTCTAGATCCCTTCAGTAAAGGGGAATTTCCTCCGTAGTTTCAGAAGTGCTGCTTCATTTTTGACCGCTTCAAAGCACCCAGCTTAATGCAAATGTTGCAGAACCTGCCCTGACAATCGCAATCTTAAAGCGCGTTAGCATTGGCATGGAAAGCTATGTCAGTGGCCAGAGTTAACAAATTGTGTACTGGCTGTTTTGGTGTTTCCCGTCTCAAGTGCCAATGTTGAGAGGGCCTTTTCACTTAAGCTTACATGGGAAGGAAAGAGCGAGCGCACATGACCAAAGACTCACTGAAGTATTGTATGGCGTACTACAATAAGTTTAATTTGCAAAAATCTATTTGGACCTCATGTACACTATATGTATACTGTCTATATACCATGTTCTATCAGTCCAGAAAGAAAGCAATAATAAAAGCAAAAACGTTCTATAAACACCGGAAAAACACTTTTTCTGATTTTAGTGGCGCGAAAATATGTAACCACTGATAACAACTGTTTTTTTAAGGTATTGAAATCACTTGAAAACACTGAAAAAACTCAACCAGAATTTAAAAAAAGGACATAACATTTATATATAGGAATGTTGTTATATTTGTTCAACAAAAATTCCAACATAGAATGACATATATAACATACACAGAAAATATGCATTAAAAAATCCACGTCACAACACTCGCGTTTAAATATACAATATAAAACATACCATATAAAACAGGCACAAACAGACTATTTTTATTTTAATGAACGCCCAAAAGTGTTTTGGCACCAGACTAACTGTTCTGATAACCTAATTTGAAAGCAGTCACAGCAGACCAAGTGACAAAAATATGTCTAAACTAAATGACAAAAGGTCAATTCATGCAAAAGTGCAGAAAAGCATGGAAATATAAATTGAGAAGAGAGAAGAAGCATGGAGGTGGGAAAGGAGAAAGAGAAGAGAAAATTAAATTGAATTATAGACATACCTCAATAAATGCTGTATCACGTATATTGCTCTTGTTCATCAGTACAATTGCGTTGCGAAGTTCAAGTTGTCTCTGACCTCGCAGTCGAACTATACCCTCTGTATCGAGGGTAAGTCAAAGAGTTATTGGCTTCTGTGCCTGTACTTATGAACAAGAGCAATATACCTGATACTTACAGCATTTATTGAGGTATGTCTAATTCAACTTGGAGTAATAGTATACACTACACTGATATGGCCATCCACAAACCTATTGGGTACCATTTTGTCCTTCACTATAGCTACTAAGCCTCATTTGGACCATACCAGTTGTGGGTGTTTCGATATCGCGGGAAGGAGGTGGAGGTATATCAGGAAGAACAGGTGCTGGGGTGGATTACATGGACAAGGAATTGATTCTCAGGCTCAGTCCTTCCCCATCAGTCTAGTTTTAATCTCCCCCACCTCCAGATGCTGTCCGTATGTAGCCATTATGACTGGTGTACCATATTTGAACTCTTCCGAACAGGAACCCACTCTGCAGCTTAAAACAAAGGCTGCCATTGGTTGGCCCCAATTTTTTATTTCAAGATCAATGAATATAATGATTTCTTCTTTGTGACGAGGGTTGGGTGGGTTGGTCTCTGAACAAAACATCCGAGAGGATTTAGTAATAAGGGAGTCCCTGCGGAAGGTGTTGGTGGAAATTTGGGTTCCAAAGTGCCTTTTGGATGTCATTATTAGGCTGCATATCACCAATTTTGCTCAGGTTTGATGTGGGTCCTACAGCAAGTTGACAGACCCTGTTCTAATCAGTAGGGGAGTTCGGCAAAGCTGCGTGCTCACCCAACACTGTTCATGAATGACTTGGTAACCTATACAGAGAGGTGCAAGACCAATGCGCCTAAGATGACCTCATGACAGGATTGCGACCGTCTGTTGAAACCACACAGTCCTGATCTTAAATACACCCAAGGGGCTACAGAAGCTTCTGGATCAGTTCGAGTTCTTCTGGAAACAGAGGCGCATAGAGATTAACATGGGTAAATCCAAGTATATGGTTTTTAATCCCTGTACATCCACCAGAACTAACCCTACGCTTAACGGGACCCCTTTGGAGAGAGTTCATGTATTCGATTATCTAGGGGTCACGCTCACTGAGAAAATTGATATGCTCCTGTGGTCTATATATTGTTACGTATGTTTGGCATCCATTAAATAGTGCTGCCATTCTTCAAAGGCAGGCTTAAATGCTAGCAATTCACAATAGGCTACGGTGTTGTTACATTCTGCTGGGGGTAACTTGTGTGAAAAGTAAGCAACGGGGTGTAGCTGACCTGTATCAGTATTTTGTTGCTATAATACACTCCCTAGGACGTTTTGTAAAGCATCAGCTTCTACAAAGAAAGATGGTTCAGGGTTGGGTGTGCCAGTATGATGTGAATTTGTACTGGTCAGGAATGAGTGTTCGGCCTCTGCCCCCTAGATGAACTTGTGTTTTTGCGCAGTAAATGAGTGATGGCGTTTATCGTTTTCGAAAAGCTGGCTATGAAGTGACTGTAGAAATTGGCAAACCCCAAAAAGCTTTGGACTTGCTTGATAGAGGTTGGGGATGGCCATTGCAGTATGGCCCCAGCCTTTTTAGTGTCCATTCTAATCCCTTTGGGACTTAAGATGTAGCCCAGAAATTCCACCTCTGTTGAATGAAAAACACTTTTTTCTAGTTTAACATGTAGGTTATAGTTTTGTAGGTGGTGTAGGATGGCCCAAACCTATAGTATTTGTTCTGGCATGTTTTAGAGAAAAGATCAAAATGTCATAGTTATAAATGATACAGCAGATGTTTTCCCTTAATACATCGTCTATGAAACACTGAAAGTCGGTGGGGGCATTACAGAGTCTGAAAGGCATGAACTGGTATTTGTAGAGGCCATATTTGGTTCAGAATTCTGCCTTTCATTTGTCACCCTCTCTGACAAGTTGGTAACCCCGCTTAAATCCCGCTTAATATGTATATGAGAGCATGTTTAACTTGATCAAGAAGGCTGGTAATCAAGGGCAATGGATAACGATTTTTTGCCATAAGTCATTCACTGCACTGTAGGTAATTAATACACATGTGTAGCTTGCCCTCCTTTTTGGATACGAAAAAGAGACTGGGGATTTGGAAATGCAGATAACCCCATTTTCCTGGTATTCACCCAAATTAGTGCGTAGATGGTCATTCTCCTTTTCAGTTAGGGAGTAGATCCTGCTACAGTGTAGGTTGGCGCTAGGAACCAGGTCTATCAAACAGTCGAAACTGCAATGAGGTGGCGGGTGTTGGCGCCCATTTTGTTGAAGACTTCCTTTTTGTCTGCATATTCTTTGAGTACCACATGCAGTCACAGGAAATGCATGGCCTGAATAGGCCAGTCATGGGTTTTATTCTGGGTGTGGTGACACGACAATATGCAGTAACTGGAGTTTGGAGTGGTCACCCTAGTTACCCAGTCGATACGTGGGTTGTGGGTAGCTGGCCACCGGGGACCTAGGGTGTGCCTGAATCATGGATCATCGCTCACATCAAACGTTGTGTGTGCTTGATGACCATTCGTACAAAACATAACCACAGGTTCTGTTTGTTAGCATATCACCTTTGAAGTAAGATCCTTCCTATCCACTGCCTTTCCTGTTTCTGGCTTTTTTTTTGTGCTTCTGTGGTTATACCCAGTGCTTACAGGTAATAAGTTTTAAGGAAATTCCCTGTTACTCCTGAATCAATGAGTGCGTTGACTTGCCAGATCTGACCTGGCACAGTGACTAACATGACTGCCATACCGAATTAGTGGTGAAAAATGCAGAATAGTGTTCTGGAGGTTTGTTTGAATGCCAAACCCAGTAGGCCAACCTTAACACCTATTTAGCTTGGTAGTTTCACAGTGCTTCCACATTAACTAGAGGTTTCACTGGACACTCTTTCATGAAGTGCCCGTTTCTACTACAGTACAAACATGGGTTCTGTTTTCAGGTTCAGGTTTCATACGTCTTTATTTCGATTATTACATCATAAAAGACAATTTGTACAATAAAATTGACTTTACTTAACATTTCATCATTAAAAACGAATTAAACAGTATATTAAAGACCCAATGTATGAAAACCCTGCTAAAAATTAATCAATCAACTGGCTGCAGGTGTCTGGCTCGGATGATCCATGCCCACCCTAGATACTTAGCCACATCTGTTACCACCAACTCTGATGTATTAGTACGTAGCGCCCACAAAGCTTCTGAGCTCCCTTTAATTTTTTTTTTGCGACAAATAGGCTTAATCCATTTGGTTCTAGGGGCATGATAAGCAGGACATGCAAAAATAGTGACCCACACTCTCCCTTTGATCAACACATCAGGGGCAGAGCTCATTAGAATGGCCAGACCAGTTTTTAGTAAAAGATCTTACTGGCAGGGACCCAACTCGAAACTGATTATATAGTTTTTTATCTAGAGTTTTTGTAATAACGTCCCAATAATTCTCCAGAAGAGGGTCTAATTTATGGGCCAAGAATCTGCCTGTCAAGCTGGTAGCATCAGATTGCGCAATGGATGGGAGTTTAACAGATGCCCAGTAAAGTGCTTTGAAGGCTTGCTTCAACGGAAATATAGTGGACCTCGGAGAGACCCAAAGGTCGTTAAGACCCATGTCCTCCAGAATTAATTTCACCTCACGTAGCCAAGGAATGTTACTAGAACCCAGTGCTGATCTCACATCCATCAATTCGCTGGCAAAGAGACTTAAATCCGGTGATGTCCAGATCCGTCTCCAGAGCGCCACTAGCCGATAACGCGCCATCTCGTTAATCGGTTTGCAGCCCAAGTCCAGCAAGAGTGGTTTGATTGGTGTAGATTGCGGGAGACCTACCAAGTTTCGCATGAATTTGTTTTGTACTTTTACCAATGGCAAAAGGTCCTTGTAACCCCATAGGTCAGCCCCATACAAAATGGCAGAACTAATCTTGGCTTCATAAATTCTAAGTGCTTGTTTAACCCGTTTAGTTAATGACATTTTTTGTTCCTGAATTAAACAGCCCGTAAGGTGTGCAAATTTTAAGCAGAGCACGTCAATCTGGGGTTTCCAGCGGAGTCGATAATCTATAGTCACTCCAAGGTATGTCATAGCCTCCACTTGCTCAAGGCTGGCACCATTCAATGTAACAGAACATTTAATGGGACGATTTTTGGTTAGGACCATAAATTTGGTCTTGCTCACATTTATTTGCAGATCGTTTAATTTGCAGAACTCATCAAACCTATTTAATGCAGTTTGCAACCCTCTGCGTGTCTTTGAGAGGAGTAAAGTACCATCTGCAAAGATGAGCATTGGGAATTTGGTCCCACCTAAGCATGGTGCATCCGTGGGGCTGTCGGCAAAAAACTTCACCACCTGATCTATAAACAATAGGAAGAGGGTGGGTGCCAGAACGCACCCTTGACGGACACCTCGTGTTACAGGAAAGCTGTCCGTCACCTGCCCTTGGCCTCCCCACCTTACCCTGGCAAAATTGCCCTCGTATAATCTGACCACAAGATCTAGTAGGTCTAGCGGTCTAGCGGTAATCCCAGATTTCTCAAGACTACCCACAATTTAGCTCTTGGCACAAGATCAAAGGCCGACCTCAGATCTATAAAGGCGGCGTAGAGGTGTCCACCGCCCATCAGCACCACCTTCCAGTATATCAGAGTAAATCTGAGTACCTGGTCGATGATGCTGATGCCTGATCTGAAGCCCGCCTGTAATGGGGAGAGAATGTTTTCCATCTCCATCCATCCCTGAACTCTCGCAAGGACCATCCTGGCAAAGATTTTTTGTAATGAGTCGATTAAACTGATGGGGCGGTAATTACCTTGTGCCGAACGGTCCCCTTTTTTAAAAATTGGGAGAATTTCCACCCCTTTCCAGGAGTCTGGGATCCTTGCCCCTTTAGCGATTGCATTAGCAATCAGGGTTATGTAGGGAACCCAGAGTTGGAGGTTTGTTTTAAAAAGGTCCGCCGGAATAGAATCCATGCCTGGCGCTTTCCCCAATTGAACCAAGCTGAGAGCAGACTCAGTATCAAAAGTTGTAAAGATCAACGAGTGACTATGATTAGGGTGAATTGGTGTCTGTATCCCTTGCCCATTAAAAGGTTGCAAATTAAGGTCCTTGAACTGTCGTGAATAGAATTCCACCCAATCTTCCACAGACACATGGTTTGCTGGGGTTTGGGAATCGGGGTTCCTGCCCCATTTCACGATTTCCCAGAATTTAGCCTGATTTGGGGATAAACATGCCTCAAAGAGATTGGACCAATGACACTCGTCCCACTCTCTCTTCGCCTCCCACTGGGTTTTTTTATACATTTTGCGTGCCATTTTAATGTCTCTGCTGACCCTTGATTTAATAGCTTTGATTAGATTGCTATGTCCTGCCCTACAGTTCTTATTATACAATTTTTTCCGGCACCCCATTGCCATCTCTTTCCCTTGTTTAATCGGAATAGTCAGCAAGGCCTTAAGTTTAATTAAACATTGTTCATGGAGATCACTGATCTGAGAAGCAGCATCCAAAATGGATGATACATTCAACATGGCACTCAATGTCATCGAAACTTCCTTTGATATGCCATCTAACAAAGTAGCATCCTTCACGGCCCTGCACCATTTTACCCTTCTTCTGTCATTGGTCAGGATGGCCTCGGCCGTTATGCATGGAGCTAGTAGGGGCCTATCCAGATTGCCTGGGAGCTTAAAGCTTATGACCAATGGGCTGTGGTCGCTTTCTGGGCGAACCACAATTTCCATATCGACCAGAAGTGACCAATATTCCATTTTAATCAAGATGTAATCTAGTCTACTTTTGCTAACCCCATTATCAAAGGTGGGATAGCCTGCCTTGTCAGAGGGTGAACGCCCATTAGCCGCTCTCAGACCCCACTCCAAACACAACCCTGACCAGTGAAGAGCGGCCTCGGTCCCCTTCTTGTTTTTATTCAGGGTCAACTTCGGGATATTCCACACTGCATCTTCCTCGGACCCCAAGTCCTCCTCTTCATTGAACAGGGATTCGAAGGTACAGTTTAGGCCCCCTGCTATGAGAATTAATTTGTCTCTCCCAATTAGATCAAGGAAGGAGTCCAGTTCGTTAACAACAACCGGACAACGCCCACCGGGCCGACCTCGGGCATAGATATTAATAACTACTATGTCCTGATGATTTTTCTTTCGTAATTTAATTCCCAGGCGATCAGGGTTATCCACTACAATTTCTGTTGGATTATAATCAATAGACTGTCTAACCCAAATCACTAGACCCCCAGAAGCTCTACCTTTGGGACCCCGGATCACTGGTTTATAAAAATTTAAAAACCCTACCCGATATATTGGATCAGGGGCCCAACTCTCTTGAAAGATTAGAATGTCGAAAGTGTCAATAAAGTCTATCCAATCCTCAGAGCCCACATGCCCCTTTAGCCCTGCGATATTCCATGAGGCCATTTTAAGCGGCACAACCTGACTGACGGGTGCAACATAATCCGGAACACACTGATCTGGACATACATTCCTAACAATGCCCGGGAGACAAGCAACCGGCCGGATACCGTCTACATGACTTGCCGAGGCTGTAACTGACCCCTTCTCAATGTTTTCTCCCTCCATACTCGCAGCCACATTGTCTACTCCATCACCCCCACTAACATAATTGTCACATTCACTCCCTCTGTCACATACAGAATAGAGTCAGTCGATACCCTCCAAACCAGATAGAGGTTCAAAACGATTAAACAAGCGGGGGTAAAAAGGAGAATGTGGGAACCCTGCCAATTGTGATCTACCAACAAAGCTGTTCGGCATCAGAGAGTTGGCAACTGGCACACTATATCTTTTGGGATAAAAATAGCCAAGACCCAGGGACTGCACATCACCCACCCTCCCAAACCTTGCTTCTCTGCGAATATAGTCCACCACCCAAGGATCTCTAAAGTTTATAATAATACAGTCCCCTTCTAGATCCTTTACACAATGTCCCACCCAGTCAACTCTTCTCACATTCAGTATGTCTGTAACAGAGGACAGTGGAAGGGCACGATTTTTATTTAACCAAAAAACAACTTTGTTTTTAAGGTCCCCGTAAGATTCAGTTTGGCCCTCCCTGCGGGGTGAGACACCTGTTAGGACAATCGTATATGGGGTAGCTTCAATGGGTAGGTCTGTGCGAGGGGGTCCCCGTTTATTAGCCTTCAATGGTGGAGGAACTGAATTAGAAATTACACTCCCCACTGCTCGTGAACTTATTTTAGAATTCGTGGAAGGAATAGAGCCACCCCTCACATGGTCCTGAGAACGAGTTAAAGGTGTTAGTATGGTGTTACTTAGTGGGGCCGGGGGATTGGATTTAAAACTAGCCTTCTTAGGTTTTGAAACCTGTAGACATGGTGCCGGTGCAGGGGTAATGACATTATGAGGGTTCCTGTCCCCATGACCCGTACTAGCAGAGTTATTTATAGCTGGCTGAGTAGTGGCTGACTGAGCTATAGCAGACTGCTTGCTGGTAACAGCTGCACCCTGAGTTTTGGGCTTAATAGTTCTATTAGAATTAGACAAAGCCATTTGGTCATTAACTAGCCTTTTTAACAACCCAGTGTTAATATTAACAAGGTTCTCAAGGGTGTCCAATTTTGAATGCATAAGTCTAGTTCTTTCCAATAGGGGCAGCATAAGTGTTTTAAATAGTACTTCCATTTTACCAAGTAGGCCCTCATCACCTCTACAACTCATGGGATAGGAGTCCGAAGAACCAGATTGAACTTGCGAGGAGGGTAGGGGATCCCTATCAAGCGGAGAAGACTGTGAGCGGGTATGGGCGTCAGAAATATTTAGAGGCTGGGGAGAGCCAATGAGTTTGGGTATTTTTGAGATACCTCCCCTCTGGCAATCCTTACTTCGTTTTCTTCGTTTTTTTTTACCGGGTAAATTCGTGGACGAATCCCCGATTGATGAAGAATCTAATTGGGATTGGCTAACCAAGTGTACACTCCCCCCCTCCACACTCCTGGATGACTCACTAGAACTCATATCACTGCCAGAGGGAATCAAAGACAAACCCTCCGCCTCGCAGTGTATATCCACCAATACGGGAACCAGAGATGGAATAGTGCCTGGTGCCGAATCTTTAGGACTAGGCGCCATGGCAAGGTGCCCTAGCGAAGATAGTTTCCCACTAATCCGATCAAGTGAGAGCCTTTTTTCAGCAAAAGCTATCTCCTTCTCCAAGATTCCTGTCGCCTTAATAATAAAGGCATCCAAGGGGCCAGTGACCACCCCCTTGGTAGTCTGTAGTTGAACAGAGCGTTCCTTCCCGGAGCGCAAAGGCATGATGACAGCAACTAGTAACAAAGAAAAGGGGAACAGATACTTAATAAGTCCACAATTGCTCACTTTATATTAGGAAAGAGCCAGGAGGGGTGGCCCAACCCAACCTCGCCCGACCACGGACGGCCGCAGACGGCCCCGCCTTTGTTCCGGGCTTCTCCCGGGACGCTCCCGCGCAGCGGGGAGAAGGGTTTGTTGATAAGGGGAAATCGGTTGGACCAGTCCCGGCAGGTAAGCAGAATTAGAGTTCTGTTTTCATCTTTTATCTTTTTCATTTTTAGATAAGGGCCCTCTAGCCCCCTATCTGCATAGTTTTCGAGAGTGTCTGGACTCTTAATACGTTTCACTTTCTGGTTTGTTATGTATCATAAGAAGTTTGTGCCTTTCTCAGATTTCCGTTCCTTCAGTCAGAAATTCAATTTGAGTTCTAGGCCTATGTTTGTTCCTATGTCTTCGGATGGGTCCACCAACTGTGCTATCAGGTCTTTCAGTTCTTCACGTAAAGTACAATAGAGCACCGAGATTGTCTTGGTGTGTGGCCACTTGGCTACGATCACTAACCGATTGAATGTGGTAACGTAAGAAAACCTGTATGACGAACCCTGTATAAGGTTTAGGAGCTCATTATCTGAGGCCTGTACAAAGATATACCAGGCAAACATCGGTTGCATAGTGTCCTTAAATGCTATGAAATCATACAAGATGGGATGATCATGTTCCACCAGGGGTATCGACCATAGGGCAGCGTCAGTAAAGCAGGGAAGCATGTGATATCCTGTGTGCCCGACTCACCCTTGGTACAGAAAAACTACCTAAAAATGGAGAGAGAAGTGCATCAATTAAGTGTTAGCTGTAGGGTGAAAGAGCTGTACCAAAAGGTTTTCAAACTATCCAGGAAAAGGGCCTGAAATGCATAAAGTGGGATAGTGGTTCTATAATACATCATACACAATCACACTCAACCTAGCATAGCAGAAAAGGAGATGGGTAAAGTAAGGATTATAACCTTGTCTGGATAGGTAAACACTTGGTCCAGGATTCAACAAGATTTTCACTGAGCGCCTTCCGTTGTCTGTTGCTCACCAATAATGCGATATTGATTCAATCATAAAAATTGCCTTGGAAAATTCATTTGTTTATCCAGCATTGATAAATAAAGAAAGATGAGCACAACACGCACTTTATGACATAATCCCAGATTGATGCTCCTACAAGGAAAACCAAAATGAACCTCAAGCATGCTCCTTAATGCGTGATGGATTCCAAGATTGCTTTTCACGCGCGTGCTGTCAAAGGAAATGCACTCCAAGTGCGAGAGAGCAGCTGCTTTGCATAATCAACACACTTCCACTGTGTGTTGATAAAAAGGAAACCAAGGCTGCAACAAAAGAGCACTCCAAGGGTGTGGTGTTACTTCTAAGGGTTCTTGACACACTCCACTGTGTGCCTTCCAGGAAACAAATGTTTTGTTACACACAACACGCTCCTCAAGCATGTATCGCGCACCGTTGAGCACATACTCCAGTGCGTACCAATAAAATCAAAGAAATAGCAAATGCAGAAACTTATCTCTAGCCCGTGGACTCACAGAGCAGGAGCCTCACAAGAGAGCCTGGGGCGAGGAGACGGGCGCCCGAATGGCATAACTGTGACTCGATATTGCAGCCGACAAGCAGGGGTCCACTAAATAGTGTGGATGCTCTGAAGACAAAATATGACTTCTCAGGTCTTTGGCAGAGACAAAGCAGCATTGGTTGCTTGAGCCAGGTATAAATACTATTTGACCAAGATGTTCACCCCAACCTGCCGAGTCCAGGCATGGTACAGGAAGTGAACGACTACACTGCTAACCTTGTAGTGAGTTAACAGCTTCCTTCCTGTGCCTGGCCACAACACACTTTGTTCCCACGTAAGTTCCTGCTGACAAGGAGGAAAATGTATTAAAGGTCAGTTCTCACCCCTTTTTATACTGCATTCACCCGTCTACTCTGTCTGGAGGAAGTAAACAAGGCAGAACCCCAGCCCCGACCATGACCATGAGATGTATGCTATTGTTTGCGCCCGCAAAACACTCGCAGTTTACCACCTACTTCAAGTAGGTGTTAAACCACTCGCAAAAGGGAAAGGGTCCCCGGTGGACCCCTTCCCCTTTGTGAGTATGTTGGAAAATATTTTTTAAGAGCAGGTAGTGGTCCCAGAGACCACTGCCTGCCCTTAAAAAAATGAAACGGAAAAGTTTCATTTTTCTTTTTTAAATGCATCCCGGTTTCCTTTAAGGAAAACGGGTTGCATTTAATAAAATAAACTGCTTTATTAAAAAAACAGTCACAGACATGGTGGTCTACTGAGCCCAGGAGGCCACCATCCCTGGGAAGGCCTGTCATTCCCAATGGGCTCGCAAATTGCGAGAGGCTCATTAATATTCATAAGCCTCGCAATTTGCAATCCCATTGGGAATCGCAAACAGCGTTAAACACGGTTGTACATGCTAAAGAGTGCCTCGCAAATTGCGAGTCGCAAATGACTCGCAATTTGCGATGCGTTATTTTGCAGTTTGTCCATCTGGCCCTAAGTTCTTCTGCTGTAAGTAGTGTATTTTCAGACCCTATTTATCTTTGTTGATGAAGAAATGTTGGCCGTCGGAATCTCCCAGCATAATACTTTCTTCCTTAACCTCAACATCGCTTATGGTCAGTGTCTTTTGATGTCACACAGTCATTTGCATAATGTGTTATATATGTATTATCCACTAATGCTCCTGGTATCTACACTCACATGTTACCATTATCAGAAATATACCTGACAGAAACTCATAGCAGGGCATCATTTTTGCTTTATTACTTTTAAATGATGGTTCTCTGGTGGCGCACACGTACGTCATGATCTCTCCCCTTCAACTCTCTCTCTCTCTCTTTCTCACTCTCTCAAATTGTTTGAATCTTGTATATTTTGCTGTGGGAACACGACGAAAGCTAATAATGGTACTCTCTGCTTATTCCAATAGGTGATAAATCCCTGGAACTTGAAAACTGAAATTCAGTTAGTCATTGGGTGTCTTGCACTCCAGAGCGATATAGTATTGACAAATGGGACATAATCAATTCTCTGTGTCACATAGTCAATACTTTTAACACATCCAGACACTCGAAGGAAAACAAAAGAAAACTATTAAACCATGGTTCAAAAAGAAAAGATTGTTATTCACAGTATCACAAACATATTTCAAATCTAAAAGAAGGTTATTTTAAATAAACTTTGTTGGAAAGCATCAGTCACACAAAAAGACTTTCTGTCAATCAAAGAAGCTGTACTCCAGAGAAAACGTATCAATGTATTGTATATGAAAATAGCTTCAAGGAAAGTGAAGGTGTAACCAGCATCTGCAAACTCACACTGGCAACCATATCAATGCTCCAAGTGTAAGAAAAGCTTCAGCAAGGAAGGACTTGATACTATACACCAGAGTACACACATTACGAGTTGGTGGCAATCTTTATCAGTGCGCTGAACGTTGGAAATGACTCGGTCAAACAGGAAACCATACAGGTGAAAGATCTGAACGAATTTCAGTGCGAGAGAGAGAATACGTATAGACGAGAACATTAACGATGATCAGAACATGGAAGAAGGTTCATATGAAAGTTGTACCAATCACAGGAGAGGGCTCTCAGGTGAAAAACCTCATCAGAGTGTGAGTACCATTAGAGTAATGACATTTTACAAATTGTCTTAGAAAACATACAGATTAGAAACCTTATCAATTCAGCGAATGTGGGGATAGATTCAGTAAGAAACCACATATGTCTCTCCACCAGATAGCACACACTGTTGAGAAACCTCATCTATGTTCAGAATGTGGGAAAAGGTACCAATCGAAAAGAAGTCTTAGTATTCACCGAAGATTACATTCAGATGAAAAATGTTTTCAATGCTCACAATGTGGCAAACGGTTCAGTAGGAGAGCCCATCTTACTAATCACGAGAGATCACACACTGGCGAAAAACCCTTTCAGTGCTCTGAATGTGGTAAAAGGTTCTGTCAGAAAGTCGCTCTTATTATGCACCTTCGGACACATACAGGGGTTAAACCTCATCAGTGCACTGAATGTGGGAAAAGGTTCTGTCGAAAAGATAGCCTTAATATTCATCAGAAAACACACTCCGGTGACAAACCATATCAGTGCTCAGAATGTAACAAAATGTTCATTCATAAAACAAATCTTACGATTCATCAGCGAGTGCACACAGGAGTGAAACCGTATCAGTGCACTGAGTGTGATGCTGCCTTTATCAAGAAAGGCAGTCTTGATACTCATCAGAAAAGACATACAGGTGAAAAGCCCCATGAATGTGTTGAATGTGGGGCAAGCTTCATCTGCATACAAACTCTTACCGTGCACCATAGAACCCATACAGGTGAGAAACCTTACCAATGCAGTGTATGTGGGAAAAGATTCAATAGTGAAGCAAATTTTACAACTCATCAGAGAGTGCACACCGGCGTGAAACCGCATCAGTGCACTGAATGTGGGATTAGTTTTAGTGATAAAGGATGTTTCATTCGGCACCAAATAAGTCATACAGAAGAGAAACCTTTTCAGTGCATTGAATGTGGAAAAAGGTTCTCTGTGAAAAGAAAACTTACTATTCACCAGAGAGTACACACAGGCGAGAAACCTTATAAATGCACAGATTGCGGTAAAAGGTTTAATTGGAAAGGAACTCTTGCTATTCACCAGAGAGTACATACAGGTGAGAAACCTTATCAGTGCACTGAATGTGCGGCTACCTTCTGTGACAGAGGGAACCTTAATAAACATCAGAGAAGACATACAGGTGAGAAACCTTATCAGTGCACAGAATGTGGGGCTGCCTTCAGCGACAGAGGAAGCCTTACTAATCACCAGAGAATACATACAGGTGAGAAACCTTATCAGTGCACTGAATGTGGTAAAAGGTTTATTGTAAGAGGAAATCTTACGACTCACCAGAGAGTACACACTGGTGAGAAACCTTTTCATTGCACTGAATGTGGGTTTAGCTTCTGTGACAAAGGAAGCCTTACTAAGCACCAGAGAACTCATACAGGTGAGAAACCCTATCAGTGCACTGAATGTGGGACACACTTTAGTCGCCCACATATTCTAGCTAGACACATTAGAACTCATACAAGAGAGACTCCTTATGAGTGCATAGAATGTGGTAAAAAGTTCAGTGATGACGGAAATCTTACAACTCACCAGAGGGTGCACACAGGAGTGAAACCGTATCAATGCACTGAATGCGGGAAAAGGTTCAGTTTGAAAGGAAGTCTTACTGTTCACCAGAGATTACACACAGGTGAGAAACCTTATCAGTGCACTGAATGTGGAAAAAGGTTCAGTTTGAAAGCAAATCTTACTGTTCACCAGAGAATACACACAAATGAGAAACCTTATCAGTGCAGTGAATGTGGTAAAAGTTTTAATAAAAAAGACGCTCTTACTATTCACCAAAGAGTACATACTGGTGAGAAACCTTATAAGTGCACTGATTGTGGGACTAGCTTCTGTGACAGAAGAAGCCTTACTAAGCACAAGAGAATGCATACAGGTGAGAAACGCTATCAGTGCAGTGAATGTGGGGTAGGCTTCAGTCTCCCACATATCCTAGCTAGACACCTTAGAACTCATAGAGGAGAGACTCTTCATCAGCGCACATAATGTGGAAAAAGGTTCATTCAGAAAGGAAATGTTGATTGTCACCAAAGAATACACACACGCGATAAAACGTATCACTGCTCAGATTGTGGGCAGTTAGAGGAAGACCTACAATTCACCAAATCGTACACACAGACGAGAAGCCTTATCAATGCTCAGAGTGTTGGAAAGGCTTCATTCTAAAAACACGTCTATCTAGACAGCCGAGCACACGTGTGGACAGAAATGCTTAATTATTCATCCACTTGCGAGACTGAGCTGGATACTGTTGCATGAGGTGAGTGGCTGTACAAGACCTTTACCCGAGCTCAGCATTGCAACACCCTGTCACACCAGATCCACCGTAACAGCCCCAAAACCAATTCTGGCCACATGCTTGGTTCTGATATTGATGAATCTTCATATTGAAGTATTGTCCTACTGGTATTGGAAAATCGTAAATATTGATGATCACAAAACAGCGTCTCAAAATAAGAGTCCAAAGATACAAAAGCCAGAAAGCTATTGACTGTGCGTTGAAAGTAGGATGACGAAGATGAGACAATGTTTATGATTTAATAGTCCAGAACACAATGCAGGCAGATTGTGGCATATCAAATAGATTAGGCCATTGGCAAACAAAGCCACCATAAAATAGGAAACACAAAGCACCCCTTCCTGACTCTCCTAGTTTATACAGCAATAGAAATGATGTCATGTAAAAAAAGAATTGATAAAATGTAGACCCCTATATGCAACACCAGGCATTTGAACAGTGAGGAGCAGGAACACTGTTATGGGCAAGAACGTTGAGATCCGTCAAGGAGCCATTTGCAAAACCTTCAATTGTGAAGAAAACAAGGACTGTAATTCTGAAGCTAAATGAGGCATTTAAAATTGGCAATTGAAATTCAACAGATATCCCAGAAATCAGTGTTGCCCATCCAAATAATTATTTGAGTTAAATTCGAGGAACGACTTTGTCAGTATTTATCGTTGTGACTCTGACAGAGTTATAACAGATTCCAACGAATTAAAGTTTTTGATGATTTAGTATAATATCACTAGTTTGTCTCTTGTGTATACTGTATATGTTTTTTAATGCAAAGACTTTTGTGTTAGGCTTGTTATGAATTGTTCAGATGTATATAAAGTACTGATGAAATTTTTATGTTTTTAATTGATAATATATTTATATCCTTGGTAATATTTGGGTCTTTTCAAGATTGTATTGTGCTTGTATTGATAACTATGGGATTCCCTTTATCGTAGCACTGAGTATGGATATAGTGTGAAGCATGAATAAGTGAGTGTGACTGTGGATTGATCTAACTCCAAGGGAATCTCGATTTTTTGACATTGCTCATCCAAATAAAACAATACAAATAGCAAACCCTCCTGAGAAAAATAAGACAAAAAACAACTTCAATCCTTTGAAAACAGGTCAGAAAGTAGAACTAAATCATGACAACCTTTGAAGTAATCCTTAAAACTTTCTCCATGAATTAATGGCAACCTGGCTTTTTTATGTTCTCTCTTCTGGGTACCGCCCCACATTTTGGCAGAACTGGAAACTATTGCTTTTTTATGTGATGGATGGCTAGTCCCTCAGTACCAAATAGGTGATTATGAAACATAAGCCACCTGGGTTGGACAGCTTCACTGTGGTTCTTTCTTATGCATGTCAGTTTTCATCACAGACCACTTTTTAACGTTTCGGTAACTTCTAACCTTGCAGCTGGTTCCATTTTTATTACCCTGTTTGTTGATCATATTTCTTTTCCTTATGTTTTTAAAGCTTATGCTGCAGTGCTCTGATTTTTAAGCTATGTACATCTAACCAGCTGCCTTTTGCAGTGTCTGCTCCACAAAACAGATTTGACTCCGGTTTAGAGAGCAGTCAGCCAACGTACATGTATAATCGTTATGCTCCTATGTGAGAAAGGTCACATGGGATTCATTCAAAATGACTGCTAATCACATAGATCTTACACTGATGTGGATCAATTTGTTTCTATTCATTCATTTCATACAAATAGTTGAATTGGCACGTAATGTAAGGAATACGATTCTATTCTCAGATCACGGTGTTACAAACCTAGTTCTCATACTGGTGCATGTATTTACAAGTGAACTTCTCATCCCTGATACAGCTGAGGCTATAACATCATTTGATAATGCGTAGAAATCCACGTTCAGTTCATCAAGTTACAGCTCAGGATGTGTCGTTGACGTTTTGACCCTAACTTAAACCAGATGCTCTCATCAGGACTGATGCCATCTGCCCTATCCCCCTAGACACATGGCAGGAGAATGCAGTAAATCATTTTTTAACAAGTGAAAAAAACAAAGTTAACGGTTATATAAAGTTCTAGAGACTCCAAAAAAAGTTATGATTGGGTTCCTTGTTTTCCAGAATTTCTTTTTTAATATTTGCGTCTGTATTAGTGAATATTTATGTTTTAGCCCTCTTGTTCCGATTTTTGCATAATTATTTATAGTTTTGTGAATAGGTCATATCTTCTATATTTCCACATTTGTTTTACTGATAAATGTGAATTTAGACCCTTTGATGTTTTCTTGATTTTACCACATTACAAAGCCAAATATAATAAAACATTGAACCCAAATGAAAAGGTTAGCATCATAACTCAAACAAATGTTGAGGTATGGAGTCATTGAGGGAAAGCTCATCCTGTTTTTAGACTCGGACGCTGTAAATCTGCACAGCTATTGGGCTGGAAGACATGAATTATAGCATAGACTGCCACTCAAAAGAAGTTATGCTGGTCCTTTTGCAAATAAAGAGTGTGATTTGGTGTATATTACAATTGTTGCATGTGGGGAGATACCACAACTGTGAGAGGAGAGCCAAGAGGAGAAGCAGGATGATCATCCCCTCCTATAATGTGGACTACAACATTCCGACCCCCCCCCCTTACCTTGACATTTTTACCTGTGTGGTGATTGGTATTCTAAAACTTACCAGGTTTTGCTAGTAAAGTGCCAATTTGTTTGCAGATGTTTGATAAGGTGACCGCTTTTGTAAGCAAATTAAAAATGCCTTTTTACTGGTACATTCAGTTCAATTGTAACTACTAAGTCAATATTTTATAATCTTTAATATATATCATGTCATGTGAGCAAGGCTCCACGGAGCCGAAACGTCATGCGGCATATATCTGCAACAATTAAATAAAATTGCACTAATTGGATTGTCCGTGTCCGAGGTGTCTTTGCGGCAGGGCGGGAGTCGTTTTCTGCTGTTGGACGCGGTATGAGACACACACACACACACACACACACATATATATTGCTGCAGATCCTCCCACCTTAGAACAGAGTTATTCAAACTGTGGGTCGCGCCCCACTGGGGGGGGCGCGACGCCATCTCAGGGGGGGGCGCGCTCTCCACCATAAAATTTCACCTTTCATTGTTTCCCACGGTGGAGAGGCGGAGTGGAGCTGCAGGGGCCCTAAGAAGGGGTGAAAACCATCAACGCCTGATTAATATGCAAAAGGACTGTGAAGTACTCGAAGGGGGCTGTGTGTCTGCGAAGCTGAAGCTGTCTCATCCCGGGCTGCCACCCTGAGACGCAGGAGGGGTGGGGGAGGGGGGGGGGGGGTCGAGAGAAGCCCTTTAATTCCAATGGGCGTTGCGCGCCTGTTCTTGGCTCGTGATATCTGCGAAATTATTCACCGGCTAATGGCAGCATAAAAATAATGAAGAGGTAGTGAAGGCACCACGGAAATAGCGTCCCCTTCTCCAGAGTCCTTGAAATACTTGTCTAACAGCGTAACCAGTAAGATGAAAAAATTTAGAGAGATTTTCGGGCTCCTTGTAGAAACCGCACCCTTTCCGGTATAGATTAATTTGGGTACAATTAAGGATCCAGATCTGTCCGGAGAACGGGAGGGCAGGGGCATCATACCCGGCCTGGCATTTACACCCACGCTTTGCTGGCACCCAGAGGGAACTGGGACAGTTAAAGACAAGCCGGAGGAGGCAGGAGATGAAACACATAAAAGGATTTGGGATTAGAACGGGGCATAGAGTGAAAGAAAGTGTAGGAAGGAGAATGAGAGGAAGAGGGAGAAGCAGAGGAGGAAGGAGAGTGGAAGAGGGAGAAGCAGAATGGAGGACGAGAAAACATGGGAGGGGAAGGGGATGAACGAGGCCTTAGAAGTGAGGAGAGGCATATACTGAAAGGTGAGAAAAAGAAGGCGTGCAGAGGAAGAGAGAGGTTAGGAGGTATGAAAAAAATGGGTGGTAGTAGGAGGAAGAGGGAGATAGGAAGTGAGTGTGGAATAGAAGGGAGTGAAAAGAGAAAGGAAGAGATAGAAACCGAAATGGGAAAGAAGAAGCGTAAAATTGGGCAACAAAATGGAGGGAAAGGGAATGAGAGAAGATGAGTGTGTGTGAGGGAGAGAGAAAGAGGAAAAGAGTGCAAGTGAACGAGAATAAGTGAAAACAAGAACGTGAGTAAGTTATTTATGTATTTATTGTTTTGCAAAGTGTTTAACAGTGGTCTTTTTGTCACTTACAGTAACATATGAACCAACTGGGCTCACCATAGCGCGCTTAGGTAGAAAAAGCATAAGTATGAGAAACCCATTTTCCCCAGCATATGCTTATTTGCACTTTTCTGCAAATGGATTGAGAAAAAGTTGAAATTAGAATCTTTTGTGAATATAAATGGCATTCTCCTTCCAGAAGGGCTTTTAAAATGTGCCAGGATTTTCTGCAGGTTATTTCGTTCATGTGTTATCGGATACAGAAGCACTGCCGTAATTCGCTCACTGCTCACCGACTGCATTTTAAATTTTACACCCAGTGCTGCTTAGGATGGCCAGAGTTGAAATTGTTTTTTTTAATGCCATTGGACAGTGCTTCTCAGTGGAGAGTATGGTCTTTTAATGGTACTCATTTTATTGACCACAGAAGTTTCTTTGAGGAGGCTTTGCAAGAATTAAGTGGAGAACCCGTAACAATTTGCACACATTTTCTCTTGAAAAATGTAGTTTTGGACTGTGTAGTAAGCCTCTGTCATTTCACCACACCAACTCGCAAACCTGCAGTTTTCTAAACACTCTTACTGTGACATTATTAGCCAGATATGGACTGGGAAATGCGGATGACAGTCGATTATGTAGAATACCAGGTTCCAGAATTTTTTGTCAAGTGGTGGGGGGGCCCGACATCTAAATAAATTCAGCTGAGGGGGCTCAACCTAAAAAAGTTTGAAGACCTCTGCCTTAGAAGAAGCAGAGGCCACACCGGATACAATGGTGGAAGCACTTTATTTGAAATCCGGCAAGATGCATATATATATATATATGACACATCACCCCCTCCAGAAGAAAAGAGCCGTGACCCAGAAGGGAGAGACAGTAGGAGCACTTTATTGCATCAGTGTCCCAGGCGAATGCATTTCGGCAACACCAGCCTTCCTCAGCGCCCCTCTCCAACTGCTCCTAGTGCTGCAACAAACAAAGTCCTGCCACGCTGTTGTTTGTAAGCTCCTTGCTCCGCCCCCTTGATGATGCTGTCGGCTTTCTTGTGTAGTCCCACGTAGTGGAACTTCACATCCCATAATGCCACAATGTTGAACATCATGAGAAATGAAAATGCTTCATATATATATATATATTTATAGATTTATTTTCATAAATATATATATATATATATGCCACAGTAGTGAAATAAATGTAGAGATGAGACATAACAGATATCCATGTAATGTGCTCCAGTATTACCATTGATGCGTTCTCCTGCCATCATAGACCATGGGCCCACAGACCAAGTGGCTCATAAATATCACCAGAAACTTGAGAGAATAATACTCAACTATGTAAGAATATAGAAAAGAAAGCTACCTTTTCCCAGTACAAAACCATATCTTGTCTGTGGCAGGGAGAGCTTGTTGGAGCTGTCTTCTTCAAGGTGCAGCTAACAGCGGGCACTGCTTTGAACAAAATAGATGGGAAAATGTATTCCCTTTCTTTTGCATGGACTGGATAAATGAGCTCCTAGATAGGCACACTGAGCTCTTAGATATGGTTGAAAGAAGGGTCTCTGACGCCAAAGACACGTTGAACTCGGCATCAGTCTCCCACACTGTGGACAAGCAACTTCGGTCCCTGCAGGCTAAAGCTGACGACCTGAAAGCCCGCTCAAGGCTGAACAATATACATATTGTTGGAATCGCGGAGTCCACCAACATCCCCAATACGGAGCTCTTTGTGGAACAGTTGTTAACATCACTACTGGGTAGAGACTGTTTTTCCAATATATTTGTAGTAGAGAGGGTGCACCGTTTACTGGCTCCTCGACCGGTGTCTGGAGCGCCACCAGGGCTAATTATAGTGAGGCTCTTGAACTATAGATAAGACTCCCTGTTTTCCGCTTTTACTGATTTTTACAGATAAATACAGACAGAAAACCTTAATTTTTTTAATGTGGATAAAAACGGAAAATGGGTTGCTTTGAGTAATTCTAAATACTATCTGCTATAACTGCCAGGCCAATAGATGCGTGGATTTATAGACAAGGAGGTGAAAAAAGAAAGAAATCTTAGTAAAGAGGCTTTAACAGCAGTAAATATGCACAATGTGGATACTGAAATTTGCAGTTCGAGTACAATATGATGATTAGCCTGCTAAGTTGAGAGTTCATGCTGACGGAAAGACTTGTGTATTCACAGACTCTGTGCAAGTCCTGCATTTCCTTAAGCGTAGATATGTTGCAAAATCAAGGAAGAGTCTTGCAGGTCCACATGCGTATAGAGGGGAGGACGTCACGACTCTGGAGGACTTGGGTCTCCTTGGTATTTCCTGGGGGTGTACCGGGCCAGACTTACTGAGCGGGATCGACTCATCTGGTCTTAAATTTCCTTTGCACTGTTTAGACTATCTGGCATGGGGATGGTTTGTAACAGCTTGTACTGCATTCTTCAACACGACGGTCAGATTATGATTAAGTAACCTATGTTACAACTCATTATTCAATCAGTCGATATCCCTGGATCTGACTTCGTTCTGCGTAGGCGACATGCAGAGCGTGGTGCACAGTTGTGGTGGGGTCTGCCCTGTGGGGAGATGCATGTCGCAAGTATTTGTATTCATCCCGGTAGAAATGTTGTTACTATTGCCTACTATGCCGGGGCAGGGTGCACCCTTAGCCCGGCGACATCTGCCCCGTAGTATGTTCCACAAGGGGAGTGTTAAGAAATGTTGTTCTTGTTGTTGGGTTTTGTTTCGTTTTGGGATCACGATCTCTTATTCTTGGTAAGAGTGTGTCATGCAGGGGGTGGGGGGTTAAAAATTTGCCTATTCACAGTTGTGGCGTGCATAGCGTGGGAAGGCGAGTGGGGTTATTTGAACTGTAGGACAGGCATACACATTGGGAGGGACCCAGTGCTGATAGCTAGATTTATTTTAATATGCATGCACACCTTAGCTATGGTTCAGGAACAATATGACAAGCCGACGATGGACCCTAGAGGGGACAAGAAGGTCCGATTTGTAATATGGAATGTAAGGGAGCTGAATGACCACAGAAAGATCTGTAAAGTTGTTGCATATCTGAAGAGGCATTGTGTCGATGTTGCAATGCTCCAGGAGACACACCTACCGCTTGACAGCGGCATGCTAGCACGTAAATACTTCCAGGGCACGATTTGTGCAGCAGGATTGTGACTGCTCCAGTTATGATGGCCCGCAGTTTTACCGTTTGCTGGGCTCCCGACTCATGCAGGATGCAAATACTACTCTACTATTGGGTGACAACTTCAAATTCATTTTAGATCCTGATAAAGACCATTATAGGGGTCCCCCCCAGATGCCCCTCAACTGCAGCAAGTGCCATTGTTGACTTGATGGGTGAGTTGAGCCTGTTAGACGTATGGATTCAAGCTAGCCTGGCTGAGGAAGGGTGATGCCCTGAATTCAGACCCAGGATGCTTGTTTCCACTCAAGGGAGGACCTGGCTTGGCAGTGCAGGCTGGACTGTTCCCACAAGGAACAGGGTCAAGACTGATTTGCATATGGCTGGGTCCAAACTGGGGTGGTGTGGTGAGCGAAAGAATGATGGATTTACCCAAATCCTTATGACTGGTGATGAATGTTTACATTGCCCAGCATTCCGTCCATCAATTGTTTCTTTTGTTAGACATATGGAGACAGCCTTGTTATTGTTATTGTTATTGTTGTTATTGTTAGCTTCGGTTTATATAGCGCCAACTCACCGGCAGGTCTCAAGGCGCTCATGACCGAAGGACAGACAACTGTTTAGCAGCTTAGAGGATCGGTCGCCTTGTGCAGATTACGGTGATCCCAAAGCCTCCCTGAATAAAAGTGTTTTTAATGATTTCCTGAAGCGTAGGAGGTTACCTTCTTTATGAAGGGATTCAGGTAGTCTGTTCCAGATTTGAGGAGCTAGAACTGAGAAAGATCTCCCACCCTTCGTAGCTAGTTTAAACCGTGGGCAGACTAACAACTGAGCGTCAGATGACCTCAGTCTGTGTTCAGGTTTATACACCTCCAATCGTTCCTTGATGTAGGTAGGTGCTTGCCCGTAGATTGCCTTATGGGCCGTGCAAAGGCTTTTAAACTGCCCTTTGCCTAATAGGGAGCCAATGAAGGCTCTGTAGCAGAGGAGAGGCATGGGATCTTCTTGGGAGTCTGAAAATAAGTCGTGCAGCATCATTCAGAACGACCTGCAATCTATTGGTCAGATTTTTCGGTGGACCTAAATAGAGAGCGTTCCCATAGTCCAGCCTCGAAATAATTGTGGCAGAAACTACAGTGCGAAGCATGGATGAAGAAAGAAGGGGAACTAATTTGCGCAATTGTCTAATTAGACCAGTACAGGTCCCCACAACGGAGGAAATCTGGCTGGTCATTGACAATTCGCAGTCAATCTTAATTCCAAGGCTTTTCACCTTGTCACAAGGTATTGGGGTGGGACCCAGTTCTTGAGGCCAGTATAAATCACTCCATGGAGAACTTATAGTCGAAACAACTAGAACCTCAGTTTTTTCAGGATTAATTTTCAGCAGATTTGCCGTCATCCAACTGACTACAAATCTGAGGATATCCTGTGCATACTTCTGCGCAGAGACCGTATTGTCTATGCTAAGTAGCAGCTGGGTATCGTCAGCATAATTAAATACGCGACAACCCATGTTTACCAGGGAGTTGATCAATAGTTGTGTATAAAGATTAAACAATACTGGGGATAGAGCGGAGCCCTGTGGGACTCCGCACATCAGGTTACCCACCTCCGATAAACTATCCCCTAACTGAATCCGCTGTGTCCTACCTGGCAGGAAGGATTGAAGCCACTGTAAGGCCATGTCCTGAATCCCGAACTTGGCCAGCCTATCCAGGAGCAGGGTATGGATGACAGTATCGAACGCCGCTGAAAGATCTAAAAGTATCAGGGCGCTTGGTTTTTTACTGTCAGTCATCTCCCTAAGCTCATCCAGCACCGAGAGCATCACCAACTCGGTGCTGTGGTGTGCAGGAAACCCTGCCTGACGCTCCTGGAAGAGATGGTGAGACTCCAGGAACGAGGCCAGGGATTTCAGCACATGTTGTTCTAGGATTTTGGACAAGAACGGTAGTTGGGAAATAAGCCTGTAATTTTTCAGGATAGTAGAATCGGCTCCTGGCCGGACACCGGTGGATTCACCCACTACTCTGCCCCTCATGATACATACACCTGCATTGATTATTGGCTGATCGCTAGGAGCTTACTCTCTTATGTCACGGATTGTACCCCACTTTCACGTACATATTCAGATCATTCTCCTGTACGATTAGATATCACGTTACCAATTGAGCAGGCTATGCCCTTTACATGGAGATTCCCCCCATATTCACTGATGGACTGAGTGTTTACTGCTGAAATGGCGACATCGATAGATGTCTTTTTAAAAAAAAATACTGGGTCTGATGATAGTTTCGCCAGAGTTTGGGAGGCTTTTAAAGTCTATATGAGAGGCATTACGATCTCCAAGCATGGTGGAGCGACCTTTGACCATGCTCGCAGGCAGGTCGCTCCCTACACCACCACACAGCCGCCAGCTGACTCGTGCCCTGCTTCCTGGTTCTGGACGTTTCCCGCTCCTTTCCCGCTGCTGCATCCCCGCAGCCCCGCCCCCCTGCTCGCCATTGGCCATCCCGCTCCCGCCTTCCAGCTGCTCCTCCCTCCCTCTCCCCCTCTTAAGGGGGCCGCACAGTGGCGTAGGAGCGACCTTTGACCTTGCTCGCATGTAGGTTGCTCCCCATACCACCACACAGCCGCCAGCTGGCTCGTGCCCTGCTTCCTGCCGCCCACCTGGTTCCTGCCGTTTCCCACTCCTTTCCCGCTCCTGTGTCCCTGCGGCCCCCCCCTGCTCCCCATTGGCCACCCCGCTCCCGCCTCCCATCTGCTCCTCCCGTCCTCTCCCCCACTTATGGAGGCCATGCAGCGGCCGCACTGCTGGCCCGCCGAAGGTGTGCCAAAGGCAAGCCCGTCTGTGCCCGTCCGCGCCTGGACTGCGCCCAGCGCCAGAACCCCTGGCCCCCGCGAACGCCACAACACAAGACTCGGCTACAACGCCAGCAACCTCTACGCACTCAACGCCGGCCGAAACCACACCTGCTTCCAAGCCGCCCCGAAACAGACCCACGGACCTTTCTCCTGCCACACCTGCAGCTTCACCTGCGACAGAGCCACCAAACCTCCAAGGACTGGACACAACCACCTCCGCTGCATACTCCTCAACACCCTCTCCGCATGCAAACACGCCGTCGAGCTCTGGGATCTGCTCGACACCTCCACCCCTTACGTGGCCTTCCTGACCGAGACCTGGTGGAACGACTCCTCGGCGCCCGACATCGCCATAACCATCCCGGACGGCTACAAGATCACCCGCAGGGATCACGCCAACGGAATTGGAGAAGGAATAGCCATGGTCCACAAGTCCACCCTCAAGGTCGCCATCTACAGACCACCCGGACCCCAAGCTCAATTCAGGGACTCCATCGACGACCTCACCTGCACCCACGCACTCGCCTCCACGGACTACATCATCCTCGGGGACCTGAATTTCCACCTTTGAGAACAACAACAACGCCAACTCCGCCACCCTGATCAACAACCTTGCCAACCTCGGCCTCAGACAACTCGTCACCGCACCCACCCACGCCGCTGGCCACACGCTGGACCCCATCTTCTCCACAGGCACCCACGTCACCTTTGACCACACCACCGAACTCCACTGGACCAACCACCACTGCATCCACTTCACCTTCAACCCAACAGCTACCTCCCCGCTGCTGGAGCAAAGTCACTGAAGACCAGAGGAACGCCACCCTCGCCCAAAACCCACCCACAACCCCACCAACCCAGACATTGCAGCCCGCAACCTCAGACAGTGGATCGACGACTGCGCCAACACCCTCGCTCCACTAAAGAAACCCTCCAACAACCACGCCAACAAGAGAGCGAACTGGTGTACCGATGAGCTGCAGACCTCCAAACACGCATGCCGGAAACTGGAGAAGATATGGCTCCACGAACGCATTCTGGACAACCACGCAGCCGACAAGGACGCCACCCGCAGACATCACCACCTCATCAGATTAGCCAAGAGATCCTCCTTCAAAGACCGCCTGGATAACAACGCACACGACAGCAAAGAGCTCTTCAGCATCGTAAGGAACTCTCCAACCCCAGCGCCAACGACATCCCGCCCTCACAAGAACTGTGCGACTCACTAGCCATCTTCTTCCACCGCAAGATCGCTGACATCCACGACAGCCTCAACACCACAACCACCCCGACTACGACAGACTCCACCTCCCCTGTGAACACCACCAGCGCCATCCGTCTGACCTCCTGGGCCAACGTCAACAACGACGAGACACACAAGGTCATGAACTCCATCCACTCAGGATCTCCGTCAGACCCGTGCCCACACCACATATTCAACAAAGCAGACGCTGCCATCGCACCCCAACTATGGAAAGTCATCAACATCTCTTTCGAAACAGCGACATTCCCGGAAAGCTGGAAACACGCCGAAATCAACGCCCTCCTCAAGAAGCCCAAGGTGGACCCCAAGGACCTCAAGAACTTCCGGCCCATCTCCCTGCTCCCGTTCCCGGCGAAGGTCATTGATAAAATCGTCAACATGTAACTGGCCCACCACCTGGAAGACAACAACATCTTAGACCCGTCCCAGTCCTGATTCAGATGCAACCACAGCACAGAGACAGCCCTCATCGCCGCCACAGATGACATCAGGCTCCAACTAGACAACGGCGAAACATCAGCCCTCACCCTTCTGGACCTGTCAGCCGCCTTCAACACGGTCTGCCATCGCACTCCAAAGACAATCCTCCTAGAAGCCGGAATCCTAGAGAAGGCCCTTGACTGGACCACGTCCTTCCTCTCCGGCAGAACCCAGAGCATCCACCTCCCGCCCTTCTGATCCGAGGCCACCGACATCATCTGCAGCGTCCCTCAAGGCTCATCCCTCAGCCCGACACTGTTCAACGTCTACATGGCCCCCCTCGCACAAGTGGCCCGTCAACACGACCTCAACATCATCTCCTACACCGACCACACCCAGCTCATCCTCTCTCTCACCAAGGACCCGCACACCGCCAAAACAAACCTCCATGAGGGAATGAAGGCAGTCGCCGACTGGATGAGGAGCAGCCGTCTGAAGCTGAACTCGGACAAGACGGAGGTACTCATGTTCGGACCCACCCCCTCAGCCTGGGACGACTCCTGGTGGCCGACCACACTGGGAACAGCACCAACACCCACCGACCATGCACGCAACCTAGGATTCATCCTCGACTTCTCCCTCTCCATGTCTAAACAGGTCGGCGCCGTCTCCTCCTCCTGCTACAACAAACTCTGCATGCTCTGCAGGATCTACAAGTGGTGGTCCCTATTTACGGACACAATAATATGCAAAAACAATAATCACACACTTATTAAGTGATATGTCTTTTGTCCAGCCGGACAAGAAATTTATTTTTTGTTCAAAGGAGTATTGAGAAATCTGAGAACCATTAGATGCCAAGCGGGCACAGCCGTGACCCTTAACATTCAAGACAAAACAACGGAACTGGTGGCCAAAAGGGCAAAGCACAAATACGTCTGTGTACTTGTAGTCAGTGTTACAGACTTAAATTGTTTAGAACACACCATTGCATTTTTCAATATTGCATTCATATATTGCATATGGGGGGTTTTGGTCGACGACGTTTCGATGCCGTGTAAGCGACTTCGTACTGCCCCCCGCAGCGAACACTCAGTCTGCATGCCACATGTAGCGTTCATCAGGGACCGTGTAATTCCACACTACGGCTCGAAGAAACCACCACTAACTGTTTTTAAATCCCGCACTGTGTTAGCAATACCACCAATGCTTGCTCTTACCACGCCTAGACCTGCACCCTCTATCCCTCCATTGCGCATAGATAGAACACCCACCTCGCCCTTTTTGGGAATAGAGCTCTTGGGCTTAGAAACGTTGCTGGCATCCATATATTTCACCAATCACTCGACTCCGACCTCACGATTACTTGCGCCGCCATTATTTCGTTATGGTCCTCACCTCTTCACTCACCGTTTTCACCACTTCACCCTGACCTTGGAGTTTCGAAGTAACATGCCTAAAAATTGACATTTATCCTTTGTTTTTTCCCCCCCTTTTTTATGTTCCCATGTAATTATTCTATGTGAAGTAATGTGACAAAAGGCATAGTGTAAATATTTCATGCTTTAGACAACAATGATGTTATTCCTTGTCCTGATGATGATGCCCTATATGTAAAACGGCATCGAAACGTCGTTGACCAAAAAACCCCATATGCAATATATGAATGCAATATTGAAAAATGCAATGGTGTGTTCTAAACAATTTAAGTCTGTAACACTGACTACAAGTACACAGACGTATTTGTGCTTTGCCCTTTTGGCCACCAGTTCCGTTGTTTTGTCTTGAATGTTAAGGGTCACCGCTGTGCCCGCTTGGCATCTAGTGGTTCTCAGATTTCTTAATACTCCTTTGAACAAAAATAAATGTCTTGTCCGGCTGGACAAAAGACATACAACTTATTAAGTGTGTGATTATTGTTTTTGCATATTATTGTGTCCGTAAATAGGGACCACTGTTCTGTGTAACATGATACTGCCCAAGGTCCCTATGGCATACTTTTTGGGTTCCCTTGTCTTTTTGTAAAAGGATCTACAAGTGGATCCCGACCGAAACAAGAAGAACGGTGACATATTCCCTCGTTGGCAGCAGACTGGACTACGACAACGCACTCTACGCAGGAATCCCAGCAAACACCTACGACGACTACAAGGCATCCAAAACGCCTCTGCCCGACTGATCATCAACGTCCCCCGCCGCTGCCACATCACCCCCCACTTGAGAGACCTACACTGGCTCCCCGTCGACAAGAGGATCACCTTCAAGCTCCTCATCACGCAAAGCACTACACAACGCCGGACCAGCCTACCTTAACAGCAGCCTCAGCTTTTACACCCCCACCCGCCAGCTCTGCTCCGCCAGCCTCGCCCTCACCGCTGTTCCCCGCATCCAACAAGCAACCTCCGGCAGCAGATCCTTCTCCTACCTCGCTGCCAAAACCTGGAACACCCTCCCTACCCACCTGCGGCAGACCCAGGACCTGCTCGCCTTCAGAAGACTCCTCAAGACCTGGCTCTTCAAGCAGTAGCGGCATCCCCTCCCCTCAGTGCCTTGAGAACCTCACGGGTAAGTAGCGTGCTTTACAAGTTCACTGATTGATTGATTGGTTATTATAAAGGTTGCTGTAGAGCAAAGGTCTTCAACCTGTGGTGCGCGACCCCCAGGGGGGCCATGAAGTCCTGGAAAGGGGGTCACGCATATACAGGCCTTACTTCGGCCTGGTATACAAAACATGTGCTTTTGTTTTTGGACAAAGACAACCGCTCGTTAAAATGCTTCAGCTGCAGTACATAGAGTCTCATGTGCTGTAAAACAAAGAGGCCCAGCAGGCAGGTAAAGCAATCCATCAAACAAGGCTTCTTGCCAGGGTGCCTGCTTGCCTGAATGAAATGCAAATGTGCGCTAAGAGTTAATCTGCAAATGTGAAGGATGCTGGGAGCGGTTCTGGCTTTAATTGCTCAAATCACTCCAAGCATTGTGATGGCAAAGATGTGTTTTTTTTTCCCATGGTGGTAAACAACTGATGTGAAGTGTGTGCTTTTAATCACAACTGTATTTACACAACGCTTAGTACCCCTGAGGAGGAGTTGAGGGACAGTTATGCAAAACAAAAAGCATTACTTATGGTCTGATAGTACTCAAATCTACATTTTGGAAGCTCCATTTTGTCCTAAAACCTTTTGCGCCGTTTGCAGCAGTGCATCTTATAATGTGTGTAATGCAAGTTTAAAAGAATGACTTACACATTCACAGTGCTTTCTGTCAAAGGCTGTGGACACGTAGCACTAAAAATACACAACTCACTGTTCTCCACTGCACCAACCAAATTTAATTCACTGGCTCTCTGGTTACACAGACCTCTGCAGTTCACTAAATAATAGAGGTTTCATAATGTACTGTATAGTGCATTTCCCACTGAGTAACAACTTTATAAATGTATTTCCCATTATTTTATAAGTAGCTACCTGATGGTGAAAGACCTAAAAAACAAAAAAAATATTTTGGAGCTGATTTATGAGAGGCTCGCGCCGCCGTGGCGTCACATTTTTTGAAGCTTCGGCGGCACAAGCATCTCAATTATATCTACGAGGCGAGACAAAGTCACCCTGCGTGGCTTTGCATGGCCTCATAGATATGGAGTAAGACAAAGCAGCGCAAGTCGCTGCATTGCCTTACTCTATGTCAAGTTGGCGTTCCATAGGCGTTGCGGTGGGTGTTCCCGCGCAACACCCATGGATTTTGATGCTGCCCCAGATTTGAAAACCATGCAAACCTGGGGCGGCCCCCAAACATTACGCTTCCCACAGCAGGTGTGAAAACATTCTCCTCGTTTTTCCTCTTTCCATGTGTGCCGCATTCTGGATCGGAAACAAGCATCCTGGGACCGGTTTCTGGCTAATCCGCTGTCATATGGCATACGGCCATGTCTGAACTGGGGTGGCGGAGTGAGATAAAGAATGATGATGGATTAAACCCAGATCAGTTGACTGGGGGTGAGTGTTTGCAATGTTCAGCACTCCGTCCATCATCCCCTTTGGTTTTGCATTGTTCAATTTAGGGCAGCAGTACAAGAGGTGTAGCCAGGATTCTTTAGCAAAGGAACATAGCCTGCACTTGGTATTCTCCCCCTTACGGGACTACGCTAGATTGAAATCTGTAATGTCTAGCATGATAGGACTCATGAAGAGTGTTTTCCTACGAACTTCCATTAACATTGCCTCCCGTAAATAGGGTTGAGCTTGTCCCAGACTATATGATTTGTCCACTGGCTCTGAGAGCGAGCTGGGGCTGAGGGATTCTATGTCTAGAGCGAAGGATGTTTCCAGAACCTGCTTATTTACAACTTTCTTCAAAGAGGATTGAGGGATTTCAGATCATTGTAAACTTGCTGCCTCTAGCCTTAAAATGGTGGCGGCCTGGCCAAGGATGTATGACGATAGAACGCAAACAAAAACAACGCATGCCATCACATCTCATTTTTTTTTAAAATTTTTTATTTTGCAATATATCAGTTGAAAATAGAAGGGGGGGTAGACAGTAAGAGGGGAAACAGAAAGGAAAAAGAAAGATAGGCGACATGCCGCCATAAAACCCCACACAGGGGGTGCAAAAAAGGGGGGAGAGGGGCTCATCCAAAGAGGAAGGGCGGTATGGTTCCATAGTCCGCAGGCAATGAAAAGCTCAAGTCCAGTATAGGCACCCTCAGGTCGACAAGACCGCCCAAACTCCGCTCACGGCCCAGTGGCCCTCCCAAGGCAAAGCTAGTCGCCGCGAGAGAGCAGCAAGGAGGAAGAACTTAAGACACTTACCCCAACTACCCCCCACCCTCGTCCCTCCCCAACATCACCCTCCCCCCAGTGGCGGCGACCAACAAACATAGCAAACAATACAGACATCCTGGAGATCAAATTTGGAAGAGATGGAGAGACCGCAGCGTTGACGGGCATACAGCCGAGGGCAAACCTCGGGACAGAAATCGCACAAGTGAGCCCCAATTGTACATGAAATTCTTGTAGTTCCCCAGGAAGATGTCAGAGAGGCGTTCCATGCTCAACAGACGCCACAGTCGAGCATGCCACAAGGAAATAGCCGGGGTAGATGGGGACTTCCACGCTGCCGCCAGAGTCACCTTGGCCGCACCCAAACACAACCACATGACACGCTTATCCGCCCTGGTCTGGTATTCAAGCAGTGGATCCCTAAGCCCTAATAGGACAACGTCCATGGAATTCGGAACCGGATAACCCAAAATGTCTCTAATGTGGGACAGAATCTCAGCCCAGAACGGCTGAATGGAGGGGCAATCCCACCATATATGCTTAAAGTCTCCCAGCATCCCACAGCCCCGCCAGCACCTATCCGAGGTGGCCGGGAATATGCGGTGTAATTTGGCGGGGTACATGTACCAATCAAAGATGAGTTTCATATGTGTTTCTCTGAGGTCAGTAGAGTGATTGTGCGCTGTCACATCTCTCCATAGGGCCCGCCATTCGTTGGCAGAGATGTCCCTCCCCAGAGTGGATTCCCAATGGTCTTGATATCGAGGACGTGGAGACACGGCAGAATCTAATAACAATTTGTACAGGAAATAAATCGTACCCCTCATGGTAGAAGTGCGAAGAAGGAAGGACTCAAATTGTGACAAGGGTCTGGTGGCTGCATCTACCACGGCAGGCGATGTCGCCCAATGTAGGAGTTGGAGATGCCGAAAGCGTTCCGTCGGGAGGATATCGTAGTCCCTCATACAGTTGTGGAAAGTGAGGGGTTCGGCGCCATGGAACAGGTGGGTGAGGGCTCTACAGCCCCCCTTCCTCCAAGCGTCGAAGGGACCCTCCGCGAGGGCCGGGGGAAAGGCCGGATTGAAGTGAATCGGGGTGAATGGGGACGGGAACGTGGTCCAACGGTCGTCACCGCTTACCGTGTCCCACACCTTCAGCACCGTACTCGTGGGGGTGCTAATGTAAGCATTCTTGGGGCGGTCTGCCTTAGGCTTCCAGGCCAGATCCCAGATGGAGCGGCCCGCAATGCTACGATCCATGTGGAGCCAATGTTTTTCCGACTTCTGTTGGGACCACTCCACGATGACCCTCAGTTGAGCAGCTTTGTAATACAAATGCATGTCTGGGAAGCCTACCCCCCCTTCCAAGCATGGGTGCCTCAGGACGTGGAATGGAAGTCGTGCTCGGCCTCCCTGCCAGACATATCGTAGCATCATGGTCTTCAATCGGCGTAAGTAGTCGAGCCCTACCGGAATAGGCAAAGCCTGAAATAAATACAACAGTTTGGGAAGGAGCACCATTTTAAGGGCGTGGATCCTGCCTAGCCACGAGATGAATTTAGGCTTCCAACGATCCAGCTCAGTCTGTACCGAGGAAAGCATCGGAGGGAAATTAGCGTGGAACAGGGCATTCACGGAGGAAGTCAACCGCACGCCCAGGTAGAGCAAGGATTCCGTCGCCCAAGCTAACGGAGTGAGCTGCCTGGTCATTTGCACCTCCCCGGCCGAGAGGGTCAGGTTTAGGATGAAGGATTTATCGAAATTAACCTTAAAGCCCGCGACTTCCTCGTAGGCAGAGAGCACAGAGTGGACATGCGGCAGCGACAGCGCCGGCTCCTTGATAGACAGTAAGACATCGTCCGCAAAGAGCGAGATTTTGTGCTGCTCGCCCGTAAAGGGAAGTCCTAGAATCCTCTCGTTGTCTCGCACCGCTAACGCCAATGGCTCAATGCTAAGAGCAAAGAGAAGGGGTGAGAGGGGGCAGCCCTGGCGCGTCCCTCGGGAGTGGCGAAAACTCGCGGATCTATGGCCATTGATCAGTACACGGGATGTGGGCCCACTGTAATTAGCCTCAATCATCCTCACGAAAGAAGGCGAGAAGCCGAAGGCCAATAGAGTCTGGTGCAAAAACCCCCAGTCGACGCGGTCGAAAGCCTTCTCTGCGTCGAGTCCTACTAACACCGCGGGTATGCGGAAACGCTCCGCCTTTTCGATGAGGTGTATGACGCGGCGTAGGTTATCGTGGGTCTGTCTGCCCTTAATAAATCCCGATTGATCAGGATGGATCAGGGCAGGCATCAGATCCTGCATCCTGCCCGCCAATATAGAAGAATACAGTTTGGCGTCCAGGTTGAGAAGGGCTATCGGGCGGTAGGATGTACAAAGAGCAGGATCCTTCCCCGGTTTGGGAATAACACTGATCAACGCCTCAGCCATAGACTCCGTGGTCCTGCCATCAATCGCCATTGCGTTGAAGAGGGAGACCAGGTAGTCACACACTTCAGAGGCAAACGTTTTGTAAAAAAGGGCCGTGTAGCCGTCAGGCCCGGGGGCCTTGTGCAGCTTCAGGCCTTTAATGGCATCCAAGACTTCCTCCCGAGTGATGGGGGAGGATAGGGACTCGTTCCACTCCCTAGAAACCTTCGGGAGAGACAGGCCTTCCAGGAATCTGGATTGTGCGTCAGGATCGAGAGCATCGCTTGAGTAGAGTGCCGCATAAAAGCGCCCAAAAATGGCCGCTTTGTCCGCGTCTCTATGCTGAACAGAGCCTGCAGGATCACGAATGCCCCCGATATAGTCCCTCTCGCGTTTGTCCCGGAGTTGCCGGGCAAGATGGCGCCCGATCTTGTTGCCCTGGGAGTAGGAGGTACGTCGAAGTCGCAAAAGAGTGAATTCCGCCCTGTTATTATAATGGGCCCTCAGTTTCCCTCGGACCGCCGTCAGGGGGCGAAGGGTCACCCTGGAGGGGTTCGCCTTGTGGGCCTGCTCTAAAGTAGCCAACTCCAACTCCAGAGCCTCCCTCTCTTCGCGCCTTAGCTTGTTCAGATTTGCGTTGAGGGCGAGGCACGTGCCCCGTAAGGAGGCCTTGCACGCATCCCACGTGGTATACACCGACGTGTCTGACGGCGGGTTAAGGAGGAAAAAATCACCAATTGCCTTGCGTAGGGCCTTACACGATACCTCATCTCGCACTAGTGCTGCCGGGAAATACCACTTGCGCCAACCATCCCCCCCGGTGGCCCAGTGCAGTCCCAGAACCACAAGGCTATGATCCGATAACGAGAGTGGAAAAATACTAGCTAATTGTACGTCCCCTCGAAGGGCCTGACTCAGCAAGATATAATCAATGCGGGAGTACGAGCGGTGTACGTTGGAAAAAAAGGTGTAATCTCTGGTCTGTGTGTGGAGAAAGCGCCAACTGTCGATCAGTCCCAGGTCTCCCAACTGCCTTTTAGTGT
Organism: Lissotriton helveticus; assembly: GCF_964261635.1. Lineage (NCBI taxonomy): Eukaryota > Metazoa > Chordata > Amphibia > Caudata > Salamandridae > Lissotriton > Lissotriton helveticus. Next base: position 1,950,338,887 of record NC_136068.1, read on the forward strand.
CGTCTGAGAAGACGCCAGTGTCTGCCCTGCGGCCTCCAGAGCTATCCAGACCCCTGTCCCACACCATATTGAAATCGCCTAGCAAAAGTAAATGACCCTCCACAAAGTCCCCCATCTTGTCCAACAGATCCTGCAGAAAGCTATTCTGTCCCGCATTAGGGGCATACAACACAGCAAATGTACACAAGCGCCCCCGCAACAGGCCCTTCACCAATAGCCAACGGCCGTCCCTATCCACACTCACTCCCATGGGCTGAAAATGCAGGGAAGCCCGAAAGAGTAGGGCCACCCCCCTGTGCTTTGTGGCCGCAGAGGCCCTATAGATAAGGGGGAACTGCCGATGTCGAAGCCTCAACTCATCCCTCCTAGCCAGGTGGGTCTCCTGGAGAGCCACCACATCCAAATGGTGATCTATAATGTACTTCCAGAGTTTCTGTCTCTTCTGCGGAGAGTTAAGGCCCTTCACATTCCATGTTCCTATGCTGACAGGCATAAGGGATTATACAGATTCCACGCCATGTTCACAGCCAAACAGCCACGGCGCTCGTACCGGACCCACACACGCTCCACAAGCCAAGCCCAGGGGAGGTAGATAAACACGGGTACTCTAGGGAAGAACCCCAGCCACAACCAACCCAGAAGGCCCGCCCGGTCATCCCGCAAGCCCCGTGAGGCATCCATAGTCCCAGGGTACTCAAGGGTCAACGAAGGCGGATCCCCAAGCCATATACAAATCACAAAAGAAACTATCGACAAAGGCCCTCTCCACACACACTCGTCACACAACGTCGCCGCCACTCCCCGAACTTCCCTCCCCAACCCAGAACATCCCGCCATGACACCCATGTTCAGATCGCCAACAATCCCACCCCTAACCCCCCCAAGAACAAAGAATAACAAAATGCAACTCAATGCACTGAACCTGAACCACGCAGTCTTCAGTTCCAGAAGGTCCAGGGCCAAAAGTTCCCCGCTGGTCCGGGGTTGGGGCAGGGGGGACCACCTGGGGACCCCCAGGTCCAAGTTCCGGGGTGTCTTCTCCAAAAGTACCATAGTACCCCAGGGACCTCAGGCCAAGAGCCCCTCCGACGCCACTCCATAAGACCGGGGTCACGCTGCTCCAGAGCTCGTCTGAGAATCCGTCATGGTGGCGGAGGCCACCGAAGCCACCGCGGCCCCCCTCTCCTGCTCACTAGTTGCCGGATCCGGCCGCCGCCGCCCCGGGGACGGGCCCACCCTGTGCCACGAGGAAGAACGACGCCGTCTCCGGAATGGGGATCCCCGCGGCTCCTGCGACGGCTCTGTGTCCTCAATGCCCAGAAGATCCTTCGCCTCCCGCAGGGAATTGATCTGACGCAACCGATTCTCCCATCTAAAGATGATCCGGAAAGGATGCCCCCAGGAGTAGGATATGCCACGCTCCCGGAGAAAGGCGGTCACAGGACGGAAGTCCCTTCATTTCTGCAAGGTCGTCGCCGCCAGGTCCTGGTAAAGCTGGGGGTGATGGCCCCTGAATTGCAGCGAAGCAGTGGTCCTCGCTTTCCTCAATATCTTTTCCTTCAACTGGAAGTCATGTACGCATACGAGGATATCCGGCGGCGGACCCCCGCCCCTCCTGGGCAGCCCCACTCTGTGCACCCTATCCATCTGGACGTCACGCATCTCTTCGTCCTCTAGGATCTGGAGAAACAACGCCAGGACGTATCCACGCAGGTCTCCCGCTTCCCCGTCCCACGGCACTGCTTTGATGCGAATGTTATTTCTTCTGGAGCGGTTCTCCAAATCCTCCGCATGGGTTTGCAAGTCCAGATTTTGCTCTGTGAGGCGTATGATATCCTGTTGGAGTTGGTGCACATCGCTCGCAATGCTAAGGTCATGGTCCTCCAACGTCGCCACTCTCTCCCCAATCCCATCCACGTCTCTCCGCACCTCCCTGAGATCCGAGGCCAGCTGGGTACGAAGCTCTGAGATGTCCTCTTTGATAGTCGCGAAGAGTTCCTTCATGAAAGCTTTAGTTGCTGGCGCCTCATCATCCGATTGCCTGGAGGAACCGCTGGCACCGGGCGACGCCGGTTGCTGCGACGATTTGGGGGCTACTTCCTTCCCCGTCTTCCCCCCTCTGCGCTGTGAGTTGGACATGGCTGCGGTCTGCTCCCACGCACTTCCACCTGGGCCCAGGACAACCGCAGCCGGGAGGCCGAGATGCGGACCGGCGATGCACCGCGCCGGGGCGGTCCGCTGAAGACGCTATTCGCCCTCTCCGATATGAGAGCACCGACCAAAGTGCGGCTCTTCTTCCACCAGGCCACCTCCACGCAGTGACGCCGCTAGTATTCAGGGGTCCCTCCGGCCCTAGGGAGGCCCATACCCCAAGGCTGGTGACCGGCGCGGGTTCCCACTACAGCCTGTGTCCTCACCAGTGCCCAGGACCCAGGACACCGACAGTACCTCTCCAAGGTAGCGCCAGGCGCCCTGCCGCCAGTAGGGCCCACCCAGGTGGGCAGCAGACCAAGTGCCCCGCTCTCCAGAGCCGCGCTAACAAGCCGCAAGGTCTCCGCTCCCCCTGGTGCCAGTGTATAGCTGAAAGTCGTAGCCGCGCCGGCGGGGCTTCCCTCGGGGGGGTGCGCCACAGTCGCAATGGCAGGTCACTCCACAAGGTCCATTAGCAGGGCCACTGAAGAATTAAAGCCCCTCCACTACTACGGGCCAGCCACCCATGTTGCACGGCACTGCTGGCGTTATGCCGGCGCGTAGAAGACCACGCGCCGGCCCCCCAGCCACTCGCAGCCACTCGGCCCAAGTATGGAAGGCCTCAGCGCGGCGTGTGTCCCAGGGAGGTACTGGGCCTCGCCACTCTGCAGCTCCGCTTTCCTACCCCCGCCGGTACGCTCACCAGTCCGCAGCTCTCCGAGGGGGGGGGGAATCCGCTCGCTCTGCCCCCGCCGGACCTGTGCACAGCGTCCGTTATCGGCGGTTTCAGGGGCCGCCCTCAAGCTCGTCGCCGGCTCCTCAGTCAACTCCCGGCGGCTCCAGCCCCCGGCGCGGTCCGCCAAAGCACCTTCAAGCGCTGATCAGCAAGCGTTCCTCGGCTGGCGCGGTCCGCATTCCGCCTCACCCGTTCACCGCGGCAAAGCTCACGCCGAAGCCGCGTCAGGGCCCAGGACCGCTCCGCCTCTTCCGGCCTCCGGGGCACGCGAGGCCGCTGCCTCACAGGCCTCGGCTCGGCTCCCTCCGAACAGCTCCTGCCGGTCACCCCTCACCGAGGCGGCGACACCGGAACACGCCGCCAGCAAGCGGCAGCCTCCGCCGATCAAGCAGCATAGGCAGAACGCCTCAGGACCCCGCTGTAAGTTGCTGTGCAGGATCGGCGTCGGAGAGGCTCGAGAAAGCGTCCTACTCCGACGCCATCTTGGCCACGCCCCCACATCTCATTTTTTACATCGCATGCACCGTTACATCGCATGCATTTACCACGCAAACCATGACATCGCATTCCCCTTCACATGCATGCAAAATACCTTTTCAACGCACACAAATACCACGCATTCAATGACATCGCAAAATTCCCCGTAACGGCCCCCCAAATACAAAAATAGGAACCTACCAAACACAGTACGACCCCCTGACACTACCCTCAACCCTAAGCCTTAAGCCCTAAACACTAAAGCCTATAAAACGACCCCACACTACGACCTTAATATTAAGCCCTAATCCCTAAAGCCCAAAACAGTACCCTACAGTACTCTTAACCCTAAACCCTAATCCAAAAAGCCAAAAACAGTACCCTACACCACTCTTAACCCTAAGCCTTAAAGCCTAAAAGACGACCATATACTACTTCCTAAACCATAAGCCCTAATGCCTAAGGCTAAAACACTACCATATACTACTTCCTCAACCCTAAGCCCTAAACCCTAATCCCTAAAATTGTAGCCTCCACTACTCTCCCCATCAACTACCCTAAACCCTAAAACACTACGAGTCCAGCGTCGTCCTTACCTGTCTCTCGTCGTGGTTCCAGCGTTGTCTCCCCGTCCCGGAGCACAATCTTCCCTGAGCCCATCCCGGCACATGACCCGTCAGTGTAAAAGCATGCGTTGTAACGTAGCATGCGTTTTAATGGCATGCGTAGTGAACGCACGAGTCGTAACGTTGCGTGCCTTGTGAAGTCATGCAACGTAAGCACATGCGTTGTAACGCATGCGTTGAGATGGTTGTTCGCCTCTGGCCAAGGCTGGTATACCAGGCTGTGCTCGTCTTCTCAAAAACTGACCCTTTCCATGACTAAACAGGTCAACGCTGTCTCCTCATCCTGCTTCCACACCCTACGAATGCTCTGCAGGATCTTCAAGTGGATCCCTACCGAAACGAGACGAACAGTCACCCAGGCCCTCGTCTCCAGCAGGTTGGACTACGGAAACGCCCTCTACGCAGGAACATCAATCAAGTTCCTGAGACGGCTGCAACGCATCCAGAACGCCTCGGCACGACTGATCGTCGACATCGCCCGCCGCAGCCACATCACACCCCACCTGAGAGACCTACACTGGCTCCCTGTCAACAAGAGGATAACCTTCAAGCTCCTCATCCATGCACACAAGGCCCTCCACAACGCCGGCCCAGCATACCTCAACAGACGACTGAGCTTCTACGTCCCTACCCGCAAGCTCCGCTCCGCCGGCCTCGCCCTCGCCACAGTCCCCCGCATACGAAGAAAGACCGCTGGCGGCAGATCCTTCTCCCACCTTGCCGCCAAGACCTGAAACACTCTCCCCACCAACCTACGGCAGACCCAAGACCTCCTGGCCTTCAGAAGACTCCTCAAGACCTGGCTCTTCGATCAGTAGCAGCACCCCGCCCCCCACCCCGCCCCCCCACCAGCACCTTGAGACCCTCACGGGTATGTAGCACGCTTAACAAATGTCCTGATTGATTGATTGATTGATTGATTGATTAATTGATATAATTGCTTTTATGTGGCTCAACCAGTCACTCTCTTCCACCCTGTTGTCTCTCAACAGTCCACGATTACTCAGCTAGTTGATGTGCCTCCAAGCCCGATGAGATTTTTCTCATTCATCAGGGAGAATACATTCAGCCATTTCTTCTTGTTATGTTCTTTTTTATGCCTCCAATCTTTCTTTTTGTAACCTGACCTCAGCCTGTGATGGAGAGACCCCCCTGTTTTTTGACCATCAAGGCCTTTCCTATGCCTCTTTTGCATTTGATTATGTCCTTCGAGTAACATGGATAGCCAGTAGTCGGCAAGGGCTTGTTACTTGGGCGCTGTTGTTGTGCGTTACCCAGGTATAACTGTAGATCCCCTACTGTATTCTCCAAGCATTTTATTGATGAAACTTGTATTAGTGGATCAGTGCCATGCTGCTTTGTTTCAATCCATGCTCGCAATGTATCTCTAATTTTAGCTGACCATTTTCTCCCTTAAGCTACCTTGTATGTTTCTTCTCCACTAGTCTCTCCTATTGGATTGTTGGAAGTGGCTATTGGTGCATCTAGTTGTAACGTGGCCCTCAATGGTCTATGATCGCTTTCAGCCCTGTCTTTGACTTTGAAATCTAACAGTCCTTCTGAAATGACTTCGCTGACCAAAATATAATCGATTGTGGTGACAGTCTGGAATGTTGGTTTCAGGCACCAGAGTGGAGAGCAGGCTTCTTTTAGTGCGTGAATTGAGCGAAACTGGTAGTTGTTAAAGAGATTGAATAGGGGTTTCGCTGACCTGCAGTCTGAGTCAGTGAGTGCACTAGCCAAGGTCATGGGTGAAGGAGACATAGGTGGATCATCCGTGACAAAGCGGTTCATGAGGTTGTTGGGGCCTCTCACATCCTGGCGTTTTGGCCAGGTTGCAATACACAATAGAAGGGTTTTCCCTGACAAAATAAATGATATAGGCACGAAAGGAGGGGATTAGAACAATGTAAATAGAAAGAACAAAACCCTGCCTAGATGGATAATTAAAGGTCCTCTAAGGGATCCAAAACTGTTATTTATGGAGCAATATTAAATATGTATCAGAGCCAGAGACATCAAACAAGTATATGTCAGTCCATGATTTATTAAGAAAATATATATTTATTTGTTTTTATAGAATCTGACATTTCTAAAAAGCATTCGGTGAATACATATATAGGATTTAATAGATGAGATACATGAATTTTTCATATCACATTAAAAAGACAAAACTAAATTCATACTAATCAATGTTCCACTCACTCCAGGGAAGTTCTAAGAACTGAACAGACACTCATACTTTCAGGGGATCAATCAAACTCACAAACATTCAACACAGTTCAATCAATTAGGTATAGCATGGCCTGCAACTTAAAAAATGAAATTATCGTTGCATGGACTTGTCTCCCCACTGATATACTCTACTCCGCGTGGCCAGCCATGCCTGTCTGGCCTCATCGAGCAACTCGGACGCATAGGACTGCTGCGCTTGCAGGAGCAGCCGCACCGCCACATCATCCCCCTCTCCCTGACACCGCCTCTCCAGAATTTCCACCTGGGCTGCTGCCGCAACTATGGCCTCACGACGTTGGCGACGGGCCGGCGCGCACCACGCTATATCGATTCCCCTCAAGGTAGGCTTCATGGCTTCCCAGACCACCGTCACGTCCATGTTCGCCACTAGGTTTTCTCGCCAATAATGGGCAATCGCCCTCCGCATGTGCTGTACATAGTCAGGTTGCTGAAGGTGCCACGAAGACATCCTCCATCGGAAAGGTTGTCTCTTCCTATGTAATACAACCTCCACGGCCACCGGGGAATGGTCTGACAGCCCCCTGGGCAGGATACCCGCCTCCCGCACTCTACTCAAACACATACAGGGCACAAAAACATAGTCCAGCCGCGAGAAGGAACCATGCACAGCAGAAACAAAGGTATACTCTCGGGCCTTAGCATGCATGTGGCGCCAGACATCCACCCAGCCCAACCCCTCCACCATCGCACTCAGCCGGGTGAGGGCAGCAGCAGTCAGCGTCTCCCTCGGTCGCTGACGGTCCATGCAGACGTCCATCACATCATTCCAATCTCCTCCCAACACTGCCAGCGACTCAGGGATTTCCGCCCACACCGCAAACAACCTCTCAGCCAGGGACCACCGCAAGGAAGGGGGGGCATAGATACTTCCAAACACAACAGACTCCGTACCCACCATCCTTTTCACAAAAATGTACCTGCCCTGCGGGTCTATCCACTGCCGCTCATGTACGTATGCCAACCTACGATGGACCAAGATGGCGACCCCCTTGGAGCCCCTGCTGGAAAACCCAGCGTGGAAAACCTGTTGGTAACCAAATCTCTGCAGGCTAAGCACTTTCGTCCCCATCATGTGCGTTTCTTGCAACAGTAAGACATCTGCTGCCTCCCTTTTCCCCCACCTCAAAATCGCCCCCCTCTTGATCTTATCCAGCATCCCTCTAACATTCCAACTCCTTATGATCAAGGGCTCCGGGCCAGGAGCATACAGTGGCGCGGCCGGCCCGCTCGAGGAACTCCCGTCCGGGAGGCGCCAAAATGGAGGCCCTGGCTTCACTCGCCGGGATTAGGCCACAGGCCGTCACCGCCGCCAGCACCGCTGCAGAGGGCCCGGGAACACCACACTCAGCACCGGATGATGCCCACCGCTGTCCGACACAAGTACCCCAAGTGTGGGCTGCAGGTCGGGCCGGGAGCCAGGATAAATCGACGGATGATGATCGGGCTGGTGTGAGCTCTAGAAGGCTGCGTCCACCATCTTCACCCGCGAAGCCACGCCCCTACTCTCCAGGCTATTACCATCTAGTCCACTCTACCCCCACTCTAGCCTACCCCTTTCAGTGTACCCCAATATACCCCACTCCAATCTACCCCACTTGTCTACCCTACTCCAATCTACCTCAGTCTACCTTACTCCAGTCTACATCAGGCTGCCGCACCCAATATATCACACTCCAGTCTGCCCCACCACAATCTACCCCAATCTACCTTACCCCAATCTACCTCACCCAATCTACCTCACTCTAATCTACCACACTCCAATTTACGCCAATCAACCCACTCCAATCTACCCATCTACCTCACTCTAGTCTACCCCACTACAATCTACCCCAATGTACCCCACTCCAACTTATCCACATCTACCCTAGTCCAATCTTCCCTAATCTTCTCACTCAAGTCTACTCCAGTGTGCCCCACTCCAGCTACTCCAGTCCACCCCTCTACCTCTAACTACCCCACTCCAATCTACCCCAGTCTGCCCCAGTTTATCCCAGAGTACCAACTCCAATGTATCCCCACTCAAATCTACCCCACCTCAGTCTACTCCAATCCAGACTACACCTCCCAGTCTAACCCACTACAATCCACCCCAATCTTCCTCACTCCAATTTACCCCAACCTACCCCATTCAACCTCAATCTAGTCTTCTATCCACCCCACTCCAATTTACCCAATTCCATTTACTCCAATCTAGCTAATCTACCCCACTCTAATCTACATCTCCCCAGCCTACCTCAGCCTGCCCCACTTCAATCTACAACAATCTACTGCGCTACAGTCTACCCCTCTCTACCCCACTTCTATTTACTACACTCCAATCTACTGAAGACGGCTCAACCCAGAAACACGTGTCTAGAGATATACAACAATGTCTGCACCAACTTTGGTGAAAAACTCCAGCTAATTTTGAAGTAAGTTTGAACTGTGTACTCCATTTACCAGGATGCAAAGGGGGGAATTGTGCTGGGACTGTGAGGCAGTGTGCTCCCAACCCCCATTCTGTTTAAAATGCTCCCTTGAGCCAGCAAGCTGACGAGATTTGGAGATGCACCAGCGTGCCTGTGAGTGGTACTGTGACCTGAGAGAAACTTGGCAGCATTTCCAGCAACCCCAGAAGATTTTTCTTTGCTCTCTAATACTGCTGCTCTCTACTGAAGACGGGCTCAACCCAGGAACACGTGTCTAGAGATATACAGCAATGTCTGCACCAACTTTGGTGAAAAACTCCAGCTAATTTTGAAGTATGTTTGAACTGTGTACTGCATTTACCAGGATGCAAAGGGGGGAATTGTGCTGGGACTGTGAGGCAGTGTGCTCCCAACCCCCAATCTGGTATTGAGGAGTTGGATGTCGCTGGGAGTCTTGATTCTGAAATAGATTTGCGTGTCATCCACGTAAAGGTGGTAATTCACTCCAGCTTTTTTCAAGATGATTCTGAGGGGCTCCATGAAGAGATTGAAGAGGGACGGGAGAGGATCGAGCCTTGCGGGACTCCAAGTTTGACTTTTGTTGGCTTTGAGAGACAGGAGTTGATTTTAATTTGTTGCGAGCGATGTTAAAGGAAGGAGGTGAACCATTTTAGTACTGTGCCATTAATGCCGGACCGTTTCGACAGGGTCTCCAAAAGGGCTGGATGATTTACTGTGTCAAATGCCGCAGATAGGTCAATAAGGATGAGTAGGCAGGCATCACCTTTGTCTAGGGCCTTGTGAATGTCGTCAGAGACGTTGAGCATAGCTGTTTCCGTGCTGCAGCCTTTTCTGAATCCAGATTGAAAGGCGCCGAGGAGGGTGAACTCATCAATGTGTTTATTGAGTTGGTGGAGAACACATTTCTCAGGTGTTTTTGCAAGGAATGGGAGGTTGGAGATAGGTCTGAGGTTGTTAATATCATTAGGATCGGCCCCTGGTTTCTTGAGAATGGGTGTGATTTGTCCTAGTTGAAGGGAGTCTGGGACACAGCCTTAAGTGAGGGAGGTGTTGATGACTTTTGTCCAGAAAGGGGGAATGGTGTGGTTGAGTTCTTTTATAATTGTGGATGGGAGGGGTCCATAGTGTGGGAGGAAGGTTTTAGATTAGAAATTATATTGAAGACCTCGTTTACCGACATTAGCTCAAAGTTGGACCAATGCGCATTGTTTTTTAGCTGGAGGCAGGTCGGATTGTCCTCGTTAAGATCTCTTTCTGAGTGGTCAAGGGTGGTTGGAGGGGCAGGTTAATATGGAAGGAGGGTTAGCGGTTTGTATGAAGGATTGATCAATTTTAGAGACTTTATTAGTGAAGAAGGTGGCAATTTCTTCACATCGCTCATCGGTGGCTTCGGTTTCTTGCGAGGGAGTGCAGTTACTTTGGCTTTTAACAATGTTGAAGAGTTCTCTTGGTCTGTTTTTCGCCAGATCTAGTTGGCTGCGTAAAAAAGACGCCTTTTCACTAAAAATGTGTTTTTTGTATGACTGCCGAGCAGATCAAAGTTGTGTTAACATTATTCTTAGACTAAAAGATAAGGGTATAGATAGGATAGATAAAGGACCAATGGGAGACCACAGTCACAAGAACAGGAAGGCTAAAAAGAAGCTGTGGGGATGGATTGGATAGATAAGGAAGCAGTGGGAAACCATCTTTCTGTATGAATCAATGATAGTAATATGTCCCAGGTCTTTGTTTTAAAAAAAGGGAAGGATGGTTTATGTTCCTTTTAGACCCTGACTTGAATGAGGGGGAACTCTAATTAGGCAATAATTAAATCCAAATAGGTGGCTTGTAATATAGTATTAAACTAAACATGCCTGTATGTATGTTAGAAACATAGGGCAGTGTTGTATTGTCAGCCTGCAAGACTTTTTGTCAATTCTTAAACCAGAAAATATAATAAACTCTGTGAACCGAGTCGAATATATTTCAAAGAAGATTGGCCAAGGCTGTTCCTATAAAAGGTAACGGTAGTGTGCAGGTCGCAGTAAGGAGGAAGCGTGGTGGTTAGCAAGTATGAACCTACCACTGGGTATCCATCATGTTGGATATAGTTGCCTCACACACCTTTGCAGGTGTCATGCTTCATCATAGGCAGTGCTCCTTGTTGGGTAGGCGGTGCAACACCCAACGGGCACACCTCAAAGAGGGGCTCTTTATCGGAGATCTTTTAGTCCAACTGCCTATGGGTGAAGTGCGGGTGTGGGGCCAGGAGGTTGTAGACAGTAATGTGAATTAAAATGGAGCTGAGGGTACCTGAGGCTACTTTATTCTGGTGGTCCCTTGCTACAACTAAAAACGAAGTTAGTCTGGGCTTACTGGAAATTAATGTTTCCTTGCTCTAGACTAGACTGGAAAGTGTTTAAAAATCGGTCGACATGTTTCTCGCATTAGTGCATTGACAGGCGATTCTTCAGGACCTCTGTGGAATAGTCTACAAACAAGAATTCTATGTCAGAATTATAAATTCATTACCAGGTAGGGGGGTGTGGTGCCTCTGTTGTACTGTTCCTTGCCTAAAGGTCAAGAACTAAATACAACATCAATGCCCGGCGGGTCATAAGTCAAGGACGAGGCCTCTGTATATAAGTGTTACGGGGTCAACTCCTGCACCTTAACTGACTCTCCGTCTCGTTTTCAGGAAGGGTCCGGGCCCTTTAAGGACGGCCGGGATTTCCACGACGGGGACTCCACCCCTATGACATCGGAGTCAGCAGACCAATCTGTGCGCGGCACAGGACGAACAAAGGCGGACCCGGAAGATGCCGAGTTGTGGATGGTGTGGCGTGACTTGGAGCCGAGGACCCGTAGAGAAACCAACCACCGCGGAGAACTGGAGGACGTCGAGCGAGACCAGCCCCTGGAGAGACAGAGCAAGCCGACGATGGAGAAACCAGCACCCGCCTGTCAGACCGAGAGGACGAGCCAGGAGCAACAGTGCGGGAGAAGCCAGGAGGCCAACGTCCCCATGCACCGCACAGCCACGCGCAGGAAGACGCGTGGCTACACCAGGTACGGGAACGTTTGCGTACCTTATTAATGTTTAAAAGAGCAGGGACCAGGTAATCACGGGAGGAGTGAGGACCGAGATGGGGCACTCCTAGTATTGAGCACGTCACATTCACCTTTCGGGTTAGGACCACTGGTGTCGGTGTATTGCTTACCTCACGCGTGTTACCCTCACTCCCTTCCCGATGCATAGAGCAGTAACGTGCTGTGAACTAACGGCCACGTATCTCTCCTTTTGTTTTGGGTGCGAGCAAGACAGACCAAAGAAGAGGACTGCGCCAACCCTGGAACAGACGCCAAGCCCTATTAAAGAAGGACCTTTGTGCCCTGTGGACCTAAATTGTGATTAGGACCTTCCTGGACATTGTTATACCAATTAATAAATCCCTTTGCAAAACCCTTCAGCGTGGGCTCCTTCCCTCCTTGTGCACCCTTAAGGTTACAATAAGGCTCGTCTCTCCCGTGTAGTGTCAGTAGTCCTACCCCTCTCTGCCGGGATCGAGTCGAATAGACAGCTGAGATTTTTAGTGATGAGCTATAAATAGGAAAATTTATGGCGCTTTTACGGTATAGAGTACGTTAAAAAAAGCTTTTATATAATATAAGTTCAGTTATAAAGTTGATTTTTACATTGTGCAGGTAACTGAAAACGACGCTTTAAGTAGCAATGAATTGACTGCTGAGATCTGCATTATCATAGCGGGAGTCTTGCTCAGGGCAGGAAAGTAAAAGTAGACCTGCTAAAACGTCTTTACCCACGTGAAATTTGAGCTGCATGTTTTAAAATACCAAAGTCTTAAATACTAGGGAAGACCTTGAGTGACATTTTTAGATTAATAAGAACATATTATTGTCATAATAAAAGCATGAAAAAAGCCTTGTATTTGTACCGTTTTTATCTAATTCGGGAAGAAACAGACTGCTCATATAATTATTGGTGAAGGACAATAAAAGCACAGCACCTTCAATATACATGATATGATATTTTGGGAAATATTAAAAGGTAAGAATAATGTTATAATATGTTGAAATATAAAGAAAGGCAATTGAGGATGCCCCTTAGGATTTGTTTTTAGATACTCTTGGTGATAATATACGCTGGGAATACTGTTTCTATATTTACTAAATTAAGCATGACAATGAATAATATAGAAACATCATGTCTGTTGATGCTTGAGCTGGGGAACTGGGTTCGAGTCTCGGCAACGAAGCTCAACATCTTGTGATTCTGGGCAAATCACTTAATCCCCCGTGCCTAACAAAAATTAATGTGTCCATCTGTAACAAAACTGGTGCTCATGTAAAGCGCTCTGATACCTGATGTCTCGGGTCTAGTTTGCGCTATAATTGTTGGTAAATATGCCTTTTTTGTCTTAATATGTGGTATGTATAAAAGAGTCATAGTAAGAACAACATTGTGTGCCAATCCGTATGTGTTTAGATATTTGTTTAACAACTATTTTTATAGATATATATTTTATGGTTTCTCCTAGTTTTAATTCAGTTATTGGTTCTGAAGACAGTGGGATAAAGTTCAAGAAGTCACCGAAATGCTGCGCTGATGCAATAGTCTTTTTTAGTACTTTGATTGTATTTTATGTAATATTTGGACTAAACGTTTTAGATATTGTAGCCGGGTCTGGTGGCTCTGTGGATAAATGCATCAGCTGCAGGGGCCTGTAATTACAGGTTCAAATCCTCGTGGGCCCACTCAGCCTTTCATCCATCTGAAGTCGATAACATAAGTACCATTGAATTGGGTAGTAATAAACATCTGTTATCAGCACCAAGATACCTACGGGTGAACGTGCGCTTTACAAATACACCTTATGTTATGTATCTAGTCCAATGAATGATGAATCATATTTCCGAATGTCAATAGTATTTTACGTATATTTTTATAAAATAGGACATTCTAAATACTGTGGTTGGAGTATAATTGGTTACTTTTGATATCCTAGTTATATCTGTTGTTCTTAGGTTGATTATTAAGTATCCACGTAGCGAAATATTGGAGTTTAATAACAAGTCCAGGGGAAAACATTTGTTTTGGTTCAACATGGCTAAAACACATTACCAAAGCCAATAGCTTCTGCATAGGCGAGACATATTGGATTTGCCAATGCTTGTTCTTTATTACTTTTAAAAGATAGTTGTCTGATGGTGTACTAGTACATTATTATCTCTTCCCTTCGCCAGGGATGCAATCATTCCACCTTTATAGGAATTTAAAGGCATACTAGCTAAAACACGGGAAAGGCGACTCTGCAAAATTACTGAGAAGTAGCTTTTGTCTTGTATATTTTGCTGTGGGAACATGACAAAAGCTAATGTTATTTTCTCTTTATTTTAATAGGTAATGAATGCATGAAACACAGCAACTGAAATCTGTTGAGTTTAATTGGATAGCACTGCCAACCGATTAATTAATGGAAAATGGGACATTATCAATTCTCTGTGACACGTAATCAATAAAGTACCGAATCTTACATACCAGACAGACAAAGGAAAACCAGAGAAAATTGTTAAAGCATGGATCAAATAGAAAAGATTCTTATTGACAAATATCTCACAAATGTATATCAAATCTAAGATGAGTTTAATAAAAAAAAATATAGAAAAGCTTCACTCAGGGAGAAGGAATTTTTGTCAACAAAAGAATCCGTAATCCTGAAAAACGTTATCAATGCACTGAATGTGAAAAATAGCTTCAAAGAAAGTGAAAGTGTGACCGGCATCTGTGAACTCACACCGACTATCCTTCCAATGCTGCAACTGTAAGAAGAGCTTCATCAAGGAAGGACTTGATACTAAACACCTGAGAACACATTCCAAATTGGAAAGAAACGTTATCAGTGCACTGAATGTGGAAAATGCTTCTTTCAAAACAGAAAAATGTACAGGTGCGAAACATTACAGATCTTCAGTTAGAAACAGAGCATGAACATTATCAATGCACAGATTAGGCGAGGGGGGTTAATCTGAAAGCCGTGCCATTCACCAGAGAGCACTCTCAAAAGAATCAGTTACCAGTACCTTGCAAGAGGAAAAAAATCCTACAAAGCATAATAGAAGACATACAGGTGGGAAACCTGATTAATGTACTGAATGTGGGACAGCATGCAATCTCTTACCATCTACCAAGGGACTGATACAGATAAGAAACCTATCCACCAGACAGTCCAAACTGGTGAGAAACCTTATCTACATTCCGAACATGGGAAAAGGTTCAAAGTGAAAAGAAGTCTTACACTTCGCCAGAAATCACACTCGGGCAAGAAACGTTATCAGTGCTCAGAATGTGAGAAAGTTTTCAATAAGCAAGATAATCTTACAATTCACGAGCGAACACACACAGGCGAGAAACCCTATAAATGCATTGAATGTGGTAAACAGTTCAGTAAGAAAGAATATCTTATTAAACACAATCGATCACATACAGTGGATAAACCTTATCAGTGCTCCGAATGTGGGAAAAAGTTCAGGGCAAAAACAAGTCTTATTATTCACCAGAGAATACACACAGGTGAGAAACCTTATCAATGCACTGAGTTTGGGGTTCATTTTTGTTATAAAGATAATCTTATTCGTCACCATAGAACACACACAGGTGAGAACCCTTATCAGTGTACTGAATGTGTCAAAAGTTTTAATAATAAAAGTAATCTTACTGTTCACCAGAGAGTACATACTGGTGAGAAACCTTATCAGTGCACTGAATGTGAGACTAGCTTCTCTGACAAAGGAAACCTTAAGAAACACCAGAGACTACATAAAGGTGAGAAGCTTTATCAGTGCACTGAATGTGGCAGAGGTTTTAATAGAAAAAGGAATTTTACTATTCACCAGAGAGTACATACAGGTGAGAAACCTTATCAGTGTTCTGAATGTGGAGCACACTTCCGTAGCTCACATGTCTTAGCTAGCCACCTTATAACTCATACAGGACAGTCTCCTTATCAATGCACAGAATGTGGGAAAGGGTTCAATCGGAAAGATTCTCTTAATAGTCACCTGAGAACACACACAGGTGAAAAACCTTATGAGTGCTCCGAATGTGGTAAAAGGTATAGTAGGAAAAACATTCTTACTGAACACCAGAGAGTGCATACAGGTGAGAACCCTTATCACTGCACTGAATGTGTGGCTAGCTTTCCTAACAAAGGAAGCTTTACTAAGCACCAGAGAACACATACAGGTGAGAAACCCTATAAGTGCACTGAATGTGGGGCAGGGTTCAGTCAATCTTCTGGTCTTGCTAGTCACCTTAGAAGGCATACAGGAGAGACTCCTTATCAGTGCACAGAATGTGGGAAAGGGTTCAGTAGAAAAGCATGTCTTAACATGCACCGTAAAAGACACTCATGCAAGAATCCTTAATCAATGCTCAGATTGTGCAAAAGCTTTCCTAATTGTGGAAGTCTTAGAATTCACCAGAACGTACAAACAAATGAGAAGTCTTAATTAATGCACAGCGTGTGAGACCGGCTTCAATGTGAAAGCATGTGTTGCTAGACATCAGAGGACACATGGGAAAGAAAATTATAAAAATTCCTCTACTTTCAGTTCTGAGCTGAGAACTGTCATTATTGAAACCGTTATCATTTATAAACTTTACAAATGATAAAAAATCATTGTTTACTAAATTGTTGCTGGTTATATCTCAATACTAACAAAAATGTAAATTAGCAGGTAGAGGAATGTGTAGAAAATGGTTGTATGTTTTGCGAGATTTTCGAGTTATTGATCGTGGAAGGCATGATTTGAAAACTTGGATGAAATACCTGAAAAGTAATTAGAAAACTGATTAAAATCCTTAAACAGATCAAATAAACTTGCTATATTATTATATTTTAAGCCGGCATGTTTTTGTGGCGCCGCGGCCAGGGCGACTGACGCTGGAATCTGGGGACCACGGTTCGATCCCTGGCACCGGCGGCAGGTCAGCCCAGCACCATGTGACTCTGGGCAAGAGCTCGCTTAATCTTCCCGACGGCCCCCAGCGCCTAGAGACCCTTACGGGTGATTGTGCGCTTTACAAATGTGGACTTTACTTTACTTTTTTTTTACTTTTTGGCAAAGAGCATAATTTTAAATTGAAGTTTGAAAAGTGCAGTTTAGATGATGATTTTAGATAATTTCAAATGAGAAGGAGGCGATAACTCTGAAATTGAGCAGGGATTATTAAGTGTACTTTTAAAGGAAATTTCATATATTGAAATTTACAAAAATATGATTTTAATTATATTTATGCTGTAAAATGATGTAGACCCAATGCCAAGCAAAGTTTATTGTTTTGAATCACACCAATGTTTTGTCTGGGTTATTTTTTGAAAACCACTTCACAATTTTGTTTGGTTTCAAAGGTTATTTGCTAGTCCTGATTTTCTGAACATTCTGGATCACCATCATTTCTTCTTTTTGTTTTGTCTGCCTGTTCTCTGGTTTTGTTTCATTTCTCAATGTCAATCATTAATATTGTGTCAGAATATTTGTTTTCTATTGAAACAAACTCAGTAAATATAGAAGTAGTTCAGATTTACCAGTTCCCAAAATATACTAATATGAGAATTTACCTCAAAATGAATTCTCATTTGAGGAGAAAAAAGAGATTACCACATAGTCCAAAAACTCCACCTTTTGGTATTCAACTACTTATAACAGAATAATATTTGCTAGCATGACCAAAAGAAAAAGAACCACTATAGAAATGCAAGCGATCCCAGCCACAGAGGCCACAAATGAGGAAATAAAAAAAGAACATCTCAGTCGTGCAGTGAATAATTACATTTAAACTTCCAGTTACAAGAAACTGCCTTTAGTGGCTGTAACTAAAGCAAATGCAATGAAATAAAATATTTTTTCCTTAAGGGCAATAGTCGCAGGCTATTGACATATAGTGAAAATTCTACTTTGAAAATGGGGAGCCAAGACAGATGTGATATTACCTGTAAATACAGTGAAAGATATAGGGCCGTACAAAAAAACCCTCATCTTAGATCAAGCAGCCTGAGACTTAATTATCTGCTATGAGATTTCCTATATGCCTGACCGTGTCTTCAACTGAACGTGTTTTCATTGTACCTTGAGTGCATGTATTCCTGCCATCCTTTAAGTAAACGGTTAGTTTCCAATATACCTATTCTTCATGAAAGTGATATTTGAACAGCAATATGCATCCTTGCTTTAGATTAGAACAATAATTTTAAAAAAATGCTCTCCCTGATTTAGTTTTCAAATTAAAACGTATTTATCAATGCGTACACTGCACTGTCGGGTTTTTACTAATGTGCTGTGGCTGGTAGTAAAATACATGTTTGATTAGCATGTAGATTGTAGAAAGGGGAGGCAGCCGCTGTTAACTGCTGAGGAATTAAAGTTATTATTAAATGATATATATAGAAGAACCGAACCATGAAGGATGCTCAACAGCTGTACCGAATGCTTGAAGTATGACTAGCTGGAGAGCTCTGACCCTATTCTGCTTTGACTGCTCTTCAGCTTGCTTTCCTCTCCTGTCTGTTTCCGGTGCATCACTGTTGATCGTTCAGTCCTCCTAGGACAAGCAAGATCTCATGTCCCATGAACAGCAGGCAGGAACGTCAGAATTTACTCCAGCTTCCTGCTCTCTTTGATGTCCTTTAGTGTCCTCAAAGCAGTCTCCCACTACCCTGCCATCTAATGACACCATTGATTGCTACATCCTTCTCGTACGAAGAGCACAAACCCATTGATTGCATTGCCTGGGCAGGGATTGCTTTGTTTGTTTCTTCTTGGGCAGCAGAGTTGCTGCTTTGTATTTGTGTCCTGTATGGTGTTGAAGCTGCAACGTGCTGATGCCCCTCAGTTACAGTGCCGCAATGCTGGAGGCGTGTGAGTGAGACTTGCCGCATAACAGGGACTTCAGATCCCAGCAGCAACCTTGCAGCCACACCTGAAGCCCATCAGCCCCTCAGCCCCTCCCGCCAGATGCTACTAAATGCCTCGCGGCACCTGCTGCGTGAGACGCGCGCAGGTGTACGCCTGGTCAAGCCCGGGCCAAGGGCAGGCCCGTTTGAGCCCGTTAGAGACTGGTGGAGGCTGGGCTGGGCTCCACCTCTTGGAAAGTTGCTACGGGTGGGCATGTAGTTGGGACTCTGGACCAGTTTATTATAAGGGCAACCTCAGTGCTGGCCCATGAAATTGCCTTAACAGAGCGTCGTGTTTCGCAGGAGCTTGAATTTGCAAAACGCTTATCTATGGGTGATTTGATTCTGGCTCGAACACCAGAAAAAGCTAACCACAAGACCATAGCCTCCGGAGCCCCATGCTCAAGTGGTAATTCTTTGTTGCAAAAGGAGGTGTGGTCTGAGTGACGGGGAGCTTAACCAGCCTAGTGGTACTGTACGTAGGAATATACGGGCCACCTCCACTGACAAACAAGCAACAACTAGCGTAGCAGTGGGGGCAATTGAGAAAGGCCTGTCCCATCAACCAGCACAGAACGCAGGGGCAATCCCAAAGAGGAAGCGAGGAGGGGGCCCACTGAGGGGAAAAAAGCCCAAAATCCCTAAATTGAACAAACATGGAGATGTATCTGGTGTCAACTCTCCAAGCCCGGGCATATCGCATGTGGACACATCCTCTGCTCTCCCTCCACCAATGGTCCCCTTCAGTGGCATTCCATTACTAATGGATGATGGTTTCTTGCTAAAGATTGGTGGTCTTATTACCTTCTCTCTACAACCCCTATTTGAGAGGCTCACAGCAATTGAGGAAAGGCTGGTGAAATTTGAAAACTCTAGGACGACTAACCTAGATGGCATTCAGAAGATCATCCCA
Source organism: Lissotriton helveticus (assembly GCF_964261635.1). Lineage (NCBI taxonomy): Eukaryota > Metazoa > Chordata > Amphibia > Caudata > Salamandridae > Lissotriton > Lissotriton helveticus. Next base: position 1,950,358,470 of record NC_136068.1, read on the forward strand.
GTAAATGGCCAGGTTGGGAAGTCAATAATTGATGGATGTAGAGACTCTGGTGGCAGAAACGGGACTACGGATATCCAGGCCCCAGAACCCAAGGAATCAATGGAAGGTATATCACGTGGGAATACTGTAACCGGCCCCACTATGGACAATGTCAGAATACGTATGGTAAACCGAGACTCCATTAGGGGTGGTAAAGACCAACATCAACTATTGAAAGTGGGTTCGGCGACAATGACACAGGGGGCCATAAAGGGATCTGATAATCATGTGAAGATATTAGCACATATTGACTTGCCCCCTGAGTCAGTACCCTTTGTGGTTGTTGTGGCAGGGGTCCCGGGTCTAGCCGAGGGTACTTCTGAGTCATACCCTGAGCTAAAGAACAAAACTATCCACTGGCTGAATATCAATAGACCACTCCCTCCAAATGTACGTAGCCAAATGTTGTTTTCCCGTAGAGGAAGCTGGGTAGGGTGGAGGAAGAAAGACATTCCAGGTGATTGCATAGTAGTTCATTTTGGGGATAGGCGGGCAGTCTCCCATATTTGTGTGGGACCGCGCCAAAATTTGAGAACATCTATCCGGGCGCTTGATCTTAGTTATTTTTACACTACTATGCCAAATTTGGGAGCTGCTTGAGTATCAGCAAAGGAAAGGGGTGAGGCAACCCTCACATGGAAACTCCACCATTAGCACTGGGTTGGTTGACTCAGGCTTTGCTTATAACAGCCCAGTGAGAAACGGATATAGCGCCCTGGATATGGTTGACTGACTAGTGCCAAACTGCCGATCACCCCACACCTCCTCTAATTATTTGGGTGACTCTACATTAGGCACGGGGGTTGCCCTCCCGGGACAACTGTTAGAGCGTAGGGGTGATCTGGGGTGTGAAGAAAGTAAGAGGAAAAGCACCCCTGATGCATGGGAGAATATGGGTAATATGGTAGCTGGCCCGTTAACCAATATTGCAATGACAGTTGAGGGGGGCCCTCACTTCCAAGCCCCCATGATTATCATTAATAATCCGGGAATGACAGAAAATCTGCAAGGGCGAGAAGTAGAATTGAACTTTGGGGGTGAGACGGAAGCAAGTTCAAATGGTCTCAAGGTTATCTCATGGAACATGGCAGGACTGTTGGGTAAACTAGAGCAGCCGGATTGGGGCAATTTTGTGGATGCCCACCAGATTTGCCTCTTCCAGGAAACCTGAGCAGTAAAAACCCTACACAGAGTTGGCTTTGTAACATATAGTGAGCCAGCAGTGAAAGGGGTAGGAGGCAGACCATCAGGGGGCCTATGCATATGGGTGGGTACACATCTAGGGTACACTGTGAAGCATATAGATACTCACACACCGGACATTCTTTGCATTCTCCTCTCCAATGTTGACTTTCCCAATCTGGCCGTTATTATTGTCTACTCTAGACCAGTTAAATATGGGTATACATCGCCAACCTGGGATCATTTGGCAGTTTAATTGCTACTCTTTCAGGGAAAGCATCGTTCAAAATAGGTGGCGACTTCAATTGCCACTTTGAACCCCTTAATGGGTTGACATTATCGATTACATCTGAGGAGGATGCAATACTATCAATCCCGGCTCCTAATGCTACCCAATAAAGGGATGGTCCCCTTTGGTCTTCCAAATGACCTCTCTAACACTTACATATTCGCTGAGGGCCTGTAATGGCCGGTTTGCTGATGATAATCCGCGTCACCTATAATATACCAGCCCAGGAATCTATAATAGATTATATCTTAATCAATACTGAAATGTGGCATAAGGCACTAACGTTTTGTGTCTTTCCACGGGCAGAAAGTGACCATAACCCCTTGGTCCTGACACTGGAAGAACATGTATTAGAATCGGGCAAAGCTTTGGACCACAAACAACATGATAACCTAACAGTGGTAGAGGGAGGACGGCGCATCCGCTGGGGTGTAATATCTCAGTCCCAAGTTACGATTACGGAAATGTACTCAAGTGTTATTCCAATGCTGGAAAAGGCAAGCCTTCTCACAGGCATTGGATTGTGTGAGGAGGATAATCTAGAGTTGGGCAGAGTACACCGGGGCTTGGTTGCAACTCTCGTGCCCTTTTTTTATAGCAACAAACCAATGGAGAGTAATCGATTAAGAGGAAAAGTCCTTGGTTTAATTCAGCATGCAGAGACACGAAAAGAGTGCTCCTGTCATACTTTAAAGAGGGTGATGGGACAAGTATTAGGGAAAGTAGGTCTTTTTTTAAACAAATGATTTTACATGCGAAAACAGAATGGGAAATGGAAAGATGGCAGGCAGTTAAAATGCTTTAGATCATAAAGATACTGTAGTGTAGTTCCTATCATCCCAATAGGCTCTGCGCATTGGAATAATATCTTCAATAGTATAGACGTAGGACAGAGGTTAACTAGGTCTTCTACTGACGATATTAGACTTAAAGTTTAATGTTTGTGCCAGCTAGCTCAGAGTTCACTAGAAACTTTCTTGAATAGACAAGGAGGAGTTTAACTTCCCTGGATAGACAAGAAGGGATTTAGTTTCTGACAACCATAGAACATGACAACTTTGCTCTCCCCTAATCAAGAGTGTATCTCTAGAGTCGTGTGAAAACAAAAGACAACTTATTTTGCTCAGTCAGTTCAGTGCATTCTTAGTTTCACCAGATTGTAGAGAAAAGAAAGAGACGGGCGTGTTCAATAAAAAGATGTTATTTATTGATCAGTCTCTTTTCTCATACAAGAGAAATGAATCGCTATTATTGCAATACTTATTGTTAAGTAAAGTGCATACAGTAATAACAGAATTATAAAATAATACTGTAAAAGCATTGATATGGTTTCTTAGCCATATGATACTTAAAATGGATAAAATAGATACATACATATATACATTGACTAATCGTACTCAACTGGTGCTTCTAACTACGCCTACCCCAATGTACCTGACCTAAGCCTAATACGTGGCGGGAGTAGATAAGTAGCAGTTTAAGTTAAGTTTGCTTTGCCAAGAGTCTGCTTCAAGAATTCTCTACAAAGGATGATTCAGTTCAGTACCTGGGAGTTTAGAAGGCTGGAGGGCTGGTATCTCTATCTCAGGTCTTGATATTCCAGCTGCCTGCGAGGGCTGCTTGGAAGCGCCTGAGCTGGATTTCTCGGCAGGAGAAAAGGCAGCGTCTCTCTCTCTCAGCGCGTCAGAAAGGAGGGGCAGCGTCTGTGGGCTTCGCTGTCAGCTGGGCTCCTCGGCAAGTCTCGCTGCTCCAATCTTGTCACCACCTCGTGTGTTTGCTTAAGGCAATGTCGGTATTATTTATACCTGAAAGGTGCCGGGATTGACGTAAGGATGGACATAAATACGTCAATAAGGATGTCATACGAACTGGTCGTTCGCACATTCTTTACTGAAGTTCTCGGCTAAATCAAAACAAAGGCTGTGGGGATTTCCCAGGTCGTGGTAGGTTTGATTTGTTTTGAGAACACCGTATGCCTATTAGGGGGCTGGAGGAATAGTGCTTGCCTAATGAGATGGCATGCGCTATGACCTAATCAGATAACGGGCTTCTGTGCCGTTGTGTGGCTAATCAGATAACGGGTTTCTGTGCAGTTGAATGGCTGCTAGTTAATTATTAACCAGACAAGGGTCAGAAATAGGGGGATCGATACAGTACCCATAGTAAATACACCACACCCACTCCACGTAATCTATGTCCATATTTACAAGTCTAGGCATAGTAAACATACTAGTAGTGCATGTGTATACCGAACCACCCCAAAATACAATCAAATGCATTTTGAAATTTGGAAATGCTAAATACACGAAAAGATGAGTATAGTTACTATATGCACTTCAAGCAGTATAATAGAGCTAAATCTAAACGCATATTTTGAAATCAGCATGAATGAAATGCGGAAATTACACATGAAATGGCTCTTAATACAGAAGAAAAGTCGAGACCATCTCATCACAAAAATCATAATACTTGTGAACATGCTAGAGGGTAGCTAATGTCTCTAGAGTAGCTAAATATAGAAATTTTGTTCTCTAAGAATAGTTTTACTTTAAGCAGAAGATAAGTGTCCCAAAAAAATCGTAAATATTTTGGAATGGAAGGGGAAAAAATTTCTCACTCTCTGTAAAAACTGGTGAGAAAATTTCTTTTGCTTTATTTTCAAAGTTGAAGGCCGAATACAGGGTGTAGGGAACGCCGTGTGCTAGTTTGTTCAAAGTCATTCTTTCTGCTCTGGTGAAAACATCATATTGTTGAGACTTTCGAAAAAACTGTCAACTGCTTCTTGTGAAAGTTCCACTAACTCAGATAAATTTTGTAACATGCATTCATGAGCATGATTGCCTTCATAGATGTTTTGTTCAGCATAGCTGACAGAAGGTTGTACCTGATCGATGCTGCTTTCATCTTGTACTTCACAACTCTTCAATCGTAGTGGTGAAGTCTCCACGAATGCCGTCATCAGGATTGGTAGCCGCTGGGGACAGCACAATGCATGAGCCGTTACCGGACCCAACAAAGTCTCTGCGTCCATTGGCACATCCGATTGTAGTGTCAGACAGGTGTCCAACACGCATTCTTCGCCGCATAGCAAGCACCTTAATACAGGCATAACACAACTTTGCCACATCGGTCTAAATGAAAGAAACCAAGTCATGTTTAAATCTCGTAGCCGTGCTAGTCCAAGGACTTTAGTTATGCGGTCCCGGTAGCCAATAGCTCGGATTGTTTCTTCCATTATCGCTGGTGTCTTGTCTGTGACGTGGTTTGCCATAGCGAAGTAACAGGATCAAAAATAGGATGCCTGCCACTAGTCCCAAAAGGAGAGGAAGTCCGCCAAAGATGGAATGGACAAAATCAGGAAAAATACCCAGGATGGCTCTAAATGGGGTTAAGGCTCCCGAAAACACTGTCTTAAATACACTCGCGATTCCGCTTGTATCAGAAATATTTAAGATTTCGCTCAGTATTTCTGCGAAATGTATGTGGGAATTCGTTGATAACAGTGAATGAATCTCAGCCATTGTCCTTGCAACTTGGAGATCATACGTTTCTTTTGATGACGATAACATGGTTGGCGTCTGTAGGAGCACTGTCTTCATTCTGCTTAAAGTATCAATTCGAATAGAAGAAATCTTCAAACTGGGCCACAACTTTGCCTCCCTGTCTCGGGCATCGTTCGGGTACAATACTCGTTCACAGCACATGACCTTCGTAGTCACGGTTATGAGATAAGGTTTTCCGGGCAGCAGACTGCAACATCTGCGATCTACAATTAGAATGTAACTCCCGTTCGAGAGTCTCTTAAAGAATGGTTCTATTTGTGTTGCAGGTGTGCCTAGCTGGTGACATGAAAGGTTATTTGAGTTCCCTTCACAAGCTCCATGCAAACTAATACCCTGACACAGAAGTGTACCGCTTAGTGACCTTTCACAATTATTGCCACTAAGGAACACACTCTGTCCTTTATTACTAACACATGCGTGTGTATAGGGCAAGTTCCATGTTGACTTAATGTATCCTTTACCCAACCTTTCATACTGGCCTGCCTGTATATATTTTTGGCAGTATTGAAACTGGAAAGTTGTTATCGGAATATTTATTATCCTGTGTATTATCCATTCAATGACAGGTCGTTCTGACATTGTCAATGGTAATCTCTCAAGTTTTTCAATGTTCAGAATTGTATAGTCAGCGCCCTTCTGTGCCAAACTGATATGTTTATCAGTAAGGTTAAAGATATTAAATAGTGACGTTGTGTTGATTAAACGCCAAGGCACATAGCCTGAACGCAGATTTTGTAACGTCCAGCCAAGTTGTACAATAGAACGCAATTGGGACTGACCGTGTTGTAACATCAGTAAGTCCTGCGATATTATATCGATTGCTGAAGATACAATACTGTCCAGTGAATATATTCTGGAGGACAGAGTCATTAACCCATTGTCCACAACAGAAAGTGATTTTTCCAAATTAATACGGTCAATTTCCCGTATTTTTTCTGCTGTCTCAATTTGAGTTACTTTCCAAACTTCATTGTAAGCTGCATATATAGAGGCCGATATGAAACGTTTTTGACGCTGTTTGCGTGGTCCCATAATGAAATCACGCAAGTCAGCACCTTCTTGAAGTAAAGTTAGGTGTTGCTTAATTTCTGCCAGTGTGGATGTTTGTAGCCATTGAAGGCAGAGCTTGCCCACACTGTAAGTAGTTACTATCCCTGGATGTTGTCTTTGGGAATATCTAGGGTCTGGCCTGGTCAATTTGAACCCCTGTATTTTGTTCAGGAATCTGTCTTGACAGTTATTTGTGTCTGTGGGCCAGATCAACCATTGTTTCCAATCAGGATGTGTTCTGTTTTGGTTTAAAATATGGTTTACGTCTATCTCAACCTCTATAGAGTTATTACTATTCGTTGTTGGCTTTGGAATAGACGGTTTGTTTAAGTCTTTGATTTTGGCTAAGCCAAGACAGGTAGTTTGTTGAATAGTGTCATTCAAAAATATAATTTGTTCTGGGATCATGCAGGCTCTGAACAATGAGTCTATACCTTGTACTTGCCAATCTTTTGTACCCCAAACAGTTTTTGTTTCAATGTTACTGTTCCAGAAATCAAAACCAAATGTATTAATTTGCTCAAAAAATGAATCTGAATATATCAATTTTGTGTTTGTAAGCATGGTCTTCATACCTGTCTTATATGACAATTTGAAATAAAATGTTTCTGCATTACTTGTGTTAAACCCTGAAAAGTATGAATATTTATCATAAAATGTTTTAGAACTACCCTTTGGTGGAGTAGCACAATGTTCCCATTGGTTATAATTTAAAACATTTCTAGGTTGTGCAGATTTATGGAGATAATGGTTACCATAGTGGTTATAGCAGAACATTTGATCATAATTAGACGAACCCTGCACATAATCATGTTCTGTAAATTTAGCAGACATTACTAGGTCAGACATCATATCATTAATACTTTCAAAGTCCCAATCATCAGCAAATGTGCTTGGTTTTACAAAGTCACTTAACGAGATCTTAAATTGGTGTGGATACTTCAGGATTTCAACCGGGCCATAGATTTCATAATCAGTATTGTCCCATGCTACACCGCCTGGTATAGGGTTGGCTGTGAAGTTCACTGAAGAAAGTTCTCTTTTCGTGACATGTGAAGATGTGTGTGGTTTAAGGACCAAGTTGATTTTCTGGCTTGCTGTGTCCATTTTAGCATATTTTCCCTCAATGAAATGTCCCAAGCATAGTACCATGATGAGCCAAAGTATGAGGACAAATGCACCTAATGTCACCCAAATTTCAATCCATGGAGAAGTCAGATAGGTTCTCTTTAGTTGATGAAAAAGTTCCTTTGCTTTGTCTTTAAAAGTTTTTGTTGATGGCTGTACTTCTGGTTCGCTTTGTCCTTCTGAAGAATCATCGAAGTTGATGAAGTAGCCGGATGCCGTTCTGTCAATTGTTCCAATTGCTTCTGGATTACTTTTTGCTTTTGGCTTTTGCTTTGTTTTATTAGAAAAATCTGTAGTTACATCATCGTAGGTTGTTGTTTCTTGATGAAAAGCTTTGATTTGGGTTTTAAGAGGTTCAAGTTCCATTGCTTTGTTGCATAGTCCTTGTTGTTTCACTGTCGATTTTCCAAATGTGATCAGTCTTTCAGTTTGAACCTCTGTGGATGTAGCAAACTTTGGTGTTCTGCTACTTCTTGGGAGTCCACTTGGCCTGCTATTTGTTATCGGCCACATGATTGTGGTTTAACCAGGTCGATGGATATGACTCGGTTCTCCTTTTTACCAGCAAGGGGCGGTAGTACTACTGATCTTGTCCCGTTGATAGACAAGACAGGAACTGCTTTTCTGTAAGAAGGCCCAAATTCCTTCTTTACCGCGATCTTTTCTCTGACCAGATCCCCGACTTTTGGAATCCAGAAAGGCCTTGCTGGGACAGGTGGTTTTTCTTCAGTGGTTGTTGGCTGCTGTTTCTACTTTATGTTGCTCAGGTCTTTTCATGTTTCATTTAAGTCCTGTAAAATAGCCAAGCGATCTTTGATATCAAAGCATTTTTCTTTAACCACTGAAGTCTGACTATCTAAGTCCTGGATTAACATTCTAGTCCCAAACAATAGTTCGTACGGACTGAGTCCTTTCAGAGAATTTCTTGGCAGGTTATTTAGACTACGTTGGACACTTATTAAATGTTTGACCCACCCAGCTCCCGAACCTAATACCTTTGCTGTTATAGATTGCTTTATGTCACGGTTTTTTCTTTCTACGATTCCGTTTCCCTCAGGATGAAATGGACAAGAATACCGCAATGCAATGCCCATGCTGGTCATGGCCTCCTTATAAGCTCGAGAGCTAAAAGCAGGACCCTGATCAGAATGTAGCATGCCAATTGCGTATGTGCCGATAAAGACTCGCAAATCTTTTATAACAGTTCTGGCGTCAGCCGATCGCTGGGGCCACATCCATATGAATCTCGTGCATGAATCCACTGCGACCAAGATATATTTATAGTTACCATCTATCTGTAAGGGACCACGGTGGTCCAGGTAAACACAGGCTAATGGTTTATCTGAGATTAGAAGGGGCGTCTGTGCTGGTCGTTTCACTGTTGATACTTTCATTCTTTGACATATTTCACATTCTAGAACATTGTTCCTTGTTTGTCGTCGCATTTGTGGCCACCAGTATCTCTGTTTTAATAATGATACTGTGGCTGAAACGCCAGCATGTACAGAAGCAAGCCCTTCGTGTGCCGCTATAAAGAGTCCTAACCTATGTTCCATGTTTGGAATTGCCCTATCCCCCACTCCAGGGATTCGAGCAAACGGAACATTATTTGCATCAGTAATGTATGAGTACTTTACTGGAAAGCCTTTTGGGAGTGTTTCTATCGCATCTTTTACTGTAGCGCTGACAGCTTGTAATATTTCGCTGTCTATTTTTGTTTTTGACCTGGTGATGGCAGCTACGGAAGCTGCTTGCACAGCTGACTTTGCGGCCTCATCAGCCAATGAATTCCCTGCAACGTGAACGCCATCACGTTGATGACTCAGTGTATGTATCACGTGAGTCTTTTGCAGTTCCTTTTGCAAAAGAACTACTTGTTCCCAAAGCATTTTATGCTTGATTGTGCCACCTTTTGCATCTTTAAAACCGTTCTGAACCCAGATCTGCAAGTATTCATTGTAAGATTGGACGCAATAATATGAATCGCACACTATGAGTGTGGGGAAATCTCGATCGGTATTTTCAAGCGCCATCTTGAATGCTAGTAGTTCAGCTCGCTGAGCTGTACAATCTCCTAGAGATTGCGTTTTAGTGACCACTGGTTTAAATTTTCCTTCGTGCCAGCGACCTTTTACAATCGCGCACGCAGCACTGTAAGCTTGCTTACCCCCCACTGCGGGTTGTGCTGATCCGTCTGTAAATATTATACAGTCGTAATGTTCTAAAGGCAGAATCTCGGTCGGCGGAGGACATTCGAATTCATATTGGAGAAACTCTTGTGTTTTTAAGTTGGGATCAAATTCGTATGCCACGTCTGTTGCAGCAAGAGAATTAGCCCATTGTATCCATCTCGGATGGAGTGCTTTAGCATTCGGAATGCTTGCCTTTGTTACCGCCTCCAGGGCTGGTATCGGTGTCACGATGATTATTCGTTTACCTTGTGCTAGGGCTCGTTCTTTTGCTACTGCAGTCTGTACCGCGGTTAGAATTTTTTCCGTTGGGCTAAATTTCATTTCAGCTTTTGTGTACAAGTGTGATTTGTATGCTATTGGTACCTTCTCTCCTTCATTAGAGGTCAGGTATGTGAATCCGCATCTTCCTGGGATGACTCGAATCACAAGATTGCGTGTGTTGTCACGTGTTTGTAATTTTGTTTTAACTAACATATCTGTTTGTAAATATCTCAAAATTTCTGTGTGTTTTTGAGTCCAATTGATTCTTTTAAAATCTGGTTTTATAAGATCATAGAGAGGTTTAACTCTCTCTGCATAATTTATAATGTAAGTTCTTCCGAAATTTAGGAAACCTAGAATTGATTGTAAGTTTTTTAGTGTTCTAGGTGCTTGGATTACAACACATTTCTCTAGGAAATTGTCAGCCAGGCTTTTGCCTTCACTTGATAGTTCATATCCTAAAAACAGGACAGTTAGATGGGCAATTCTTGACTTTTTAAAGTTGAATTTGTAACCCTCGGCTGCGAACCCAAGTATTATGGTGTTCACTCTCTTCAAGTGAGTATCCAAGTCATCATCTGTTAGATAGATGTCATCGACATAAGATAATGCCTCATCATCATATATTTGTAGTAACTCTGTTACTCTTGCTGAGAATACTCCCGGGCTGTTCTTGAACCCCTGGGGCAAACTACAGAATTTTTTTTGCCCGCCATTTATTGAGAACGTGGTCAAATATCTGCTCTCTGGTGCTATATTTTGACAGAAGAATCCATTAGAGATGTCTAATGTTGTTTTGTATTTTTTGCGCACTATGTTATTCATTAGTGCAGCACTATGCGAGTTTTGTACTGCAAAAGTTTTGCAACATGAGTTAAGGTGTCTGTAGTCCAAAACAAGACGATATGAATTGTCTGGTTTGGAGACAGGAAACAAAGGATTATTCATTTGTGAGGTGCAAGTTTCAATCACCCCCTGGTATTCAAGTTGATCTAGGATCTCTTTTACCCGTTTTTTAGCTTCTTGCTTAATTGGGTACTGCCTCTGAGCAGTAGGTTGTGATTTTAACTGGATTTTGTGAGGAGGAGAGTCCTCATCCCATCCCACATGGTTTTTATATAATGCAGGAGCTTGGGCTACTGCCCACTTTCTTGCAAGTGTATATTTTTTATGAATTGGAATATGATTTGACAAGGCAGGCATAATTATTTCTTCGCCATGAGGGCACTCCCTGACAAACTCTGGTGGCCAGTCTCTTTCAGCTAGAAGGATGTCATAGCCCTTGGAGAGATTATCCCAAAAGAGACCCCTTATTTTCCTAGTCTTATTCCCCCTCTATACGCAATGTTATTTCATATATTTTATGAGGTTTGCTAACTCTGGTATCTGCAGTTTCCACCTGAATGTATTCATTCGTGTCCACTGTCTCCAGATGATTCATAAGGATCGTGCGAGCTATGCTCACTTCTGCTGCGCTGTCTAGCATTGTCTGAGCCCATTCTCCGTTTTTCAGCTGTGTCCTCAGTATTCTCGGCATGGTTGATTACTTTAATACTGGCTACCTTCTTTTTTGGAAACTGTAATTTTTTATTTTGATGAGCAGGTTCCTTGTCTTTGGACTTGACGTGCTCTTCCCTGTGTTCTGACCGTCCTCTCCTTTCCGATTTCTGCGAGGAAGTCTGAAAAGATTGAGAGGGACGTGTATCAATATCTTGATATCTATCAGGTTTCTTCAGATTATCCCTATTTCTAAGGTTGTATTTTTTCTCAGAGGGCTCCCTTTGGGGAGACTTGTGTCCTTGGTCCGGAGATCTTTCTCTCCGCCGAGGAGACCTTCCTATGGACTGGAATCTTTTTTCTTTAGGAGTGGATTGTTTATTTCCATCCCAGTTCTTTTTGTGAGTGTTTAGATTATTTTTAATAAATATTTTTTCAGGTTTTTCAATAAGTTGGGGTTTCACCGGTTTTCCACCCAAACTATCTCTTCCTATTTCTTCATAGGATTTTTCTATGATTCTGGCAATTTCAAATGGTTGGTCTGCTATATCTGTCTCTTTTAACCTCTGGCGGATTGCCACATTTGCTGCTTCTCCCTTTATATTGGCTAGTAATATTGCCGAGACCTGCTTGAAGTCTTTTAGTAATTTCATACCAAGAGTTAAAGCAGGTTCTGGACCGTATTCATCTTGAATTTGTTTTAGCACATCTGGTATTACTGACATGGATGGAACACCATGTGTTTTTGTGTAAATGGTAGCAAAGACTGTACCCCAAGTGTCACAGTCCTCCACATGTGGTGCGATTCCCATTGGAAGACAGATAGTCAGAATCCTGTGTTTCTCAACCGGGGTGGTATCTGGAAATACCGCCTCTATTTGAGTGATTTTTCTTCTGTGGTGTAATTTTATTTGTGTTCCCCTGGTGAGGGATCAGCTGTGGAATTCTAATAGCTGGTAGGACTGTTGAAGTCCGCATTACATATTGGACTAATTGTCTATGTATTTTAATTAATTGTTTTAGCTGTGCTAAAAGATCTGGTGCAGACATTTCTTCAATGTCTGGATGTGGTGTGTATCCGGCTAGGACCGGCCACGTTGCTCCTGGTCTACCTAGTGGACCGAGCCTGGTGATGTGATTATTATGTTTTAGGGCACCATTAATTTGAGTGGTATTTCCACCTCCTCGAAAGGAGTGTACTCATTAGGAGGTTCCTCTATTTTGTAATAGTGGAAGTCCTTTGTTACAGCGTTTGCTGCTGGAAAGTTTTATCCATGAATAGAATACCTCTGTCTGCCGATATTCGTGTGCCTCGATTACGAATATGACTGTACCACCTCTCGGTGTCAGCCCATTTTCTATAAGTTTTAAAGTTATAGATTTCCTTATGTTTACCGGGATGAGTATTGCTTCCGGGTCTTGCTGTAGGAGACTATTGTCAGCCGCTAGGAGTTCAGCTGCTATTCTAACTGTCTCCCTTTCTTCTTCTTCAGCTTGTGACATTCTAATGTCAAGAAAGTTATTTTATTTATTTGCAGATCAGGTTTCTATGGAAACAAAGATTAGATGCACAATATTTTGGAACAGTGTATCCTTCAACGTTGAATAAACCAAGAACCATACATAGGAGTCTCCTCTTACTAAGTTTGGCGGATTTAACCTTTCACCCACTCCAGACGTCTTTGGAGTATTATGGGGAAAAGGGGTCTGTGTGAAAAAGCACGACTGAGTTACTCTAATGTCTTACGTTAGATTTATCGCCCATCCAAACACGTTGGGCGCCATGTAGTGTAGTTCTTATCATCCCAATAGGCTCTGCGCATTGGAATAATATCTTCAATAGTATAGACGTAGGACAGAGGTTAACTAGGTCTTCTACTGACGATATTAGACTTAAAGTTTAATGTTTGTGCCAGCTAGCTCAGAGTTCACTAGAAACTTTCTCGAATAGACAAGAAGGAGTTTAACTTCCCTGGATAGACAAGAAGGGATTTAGTTTCTGACAACCATAGAACATGACAACTTTGCTCTCCCCTAATCAAGAGTGTATCTCTAGAGTCGTGTGAAAACAAAAGACAACTTATTTTGCTCAGTCAGTTCAGTGCATTCTTAGTTTCACCAGATTGTAGAGAAAAGGAAGAGACGGGCGTGTTCAATAAAAAGATGTTATTTATTGATCAGTCTCTTTTCTCATACAAGAGAAATGAATCGCTATTATTGCAATACTTATTGTTAAGTAAAGTGCATACAGTAATAACAGAATTATAAAATAATACTGTAAAAGCATTGATATGGTTTCTTAGCCATATGATACTTAAAATGGATAAAATAGATACATACATATATACATTGACTAATCGTACTCAACTGGTGCTTCTAACTACGCCTACCCCAATGTACCTGACCTAAGCCTAATACGTGGCGGGAGTAGATAAGTAGCAGTTTAAGTTAAGTTTGCTTTGCCAAGAGTCTGCTTCAAGAATTCTCTACAAAGGATGATTCAGTTCAGTACCTGGGAGTTTAGAAGGCTGGAGGGCTGGTATCTCTATCTCAGGTGTTGATATTCCAGCTGCCTGCGAGGGCTGCTTGGAAGCGCCGGAGCTGGATTTCTCGGAAGGAGAAAAGGCAGCGTCTCTCTCTCTCAGCGCGTCAGAAAGGAGGGACAGCGTCTGTGGGCTTCGCTGTCAGCTGGGCTCCTCGGCAAGTCTCGCTGCTCCAATCTTGTCACCACCTCGTGTGTTTGCTTAAGGCAATGTCGGTATTATTTATACCTGAAAGGTGCCGGGATTGACGTAAGGATGGACATAAATACGTCAATAAGGATGTCATACGAACTGGTCGTTCGCACATTCTTTACTGAAGTTCTCGGCTAAATCAAAACAATGGCTGTGGGGATTTCCCAGGTCGTGGTAGGTTTGATTTGTTTTGAGAACACCGTATGCCTATTAGGGGGCTGGAGGAATAGTGCTTGCCTAATGAGATGGCATGCGCTATGACCTAATCAGATAACGGGCTTCTGTGCCGTTGTGTGGCTAATCAGATAACGGGTTTCTGTGCAGTTGAATGGCTGCTAGTTAATTATTAACCAGACAAGGGTCAGAAATAGGGGGATCGATACAGTACCCATAGTAAATACACCACAATACGAGAGGCTTCTGGTACTTAGTCCATACTGGACAAGTTGAAGGCAAGACTACCATTGAGCCCAATATCAGTGAGGAAGCCTGGCGTCTTCATTTTAAAGATTTGTATTCAGGTCATAAAGAAGACCAAAGTATGAATGGGAATACATCTAATGCCCGAACCTCAGCCTTCTATAGGGATGCGCCGATCTGTACCTTGGCCGAGGTATCCGCTGCAATTGCGAAGGTACTACCAAACAAGGCCCCTGGGTTAGATAGAATCCCCGGGGACATGTACAGAAGCGAACAGACAGTGTGGTCCCCATATCTTCAACTACTTTTTAATGTGATCCTTAATGGATTGTCACCCCCCCCACATGGGCTGAGGCATAGATCCCAATTTACAAAAAAGGATCTCCAATTGACCCTGTAAATTACAGGCCTATTAGTCTCATCGATGTGTCCCAAAAAATATATGCCAGAGTTCTACTGGCCAGACTCCATGAATGGATGGAGGATCACGAAATCTTAACTCCCCTCCAAGCTGGGTTTAGAAGCAAAACATCGACTATAGACCAGTTGTTTAGATTACAACTGATATATTGGAAGCATATAGTCCTTGAGGGTGGAAGTTTGTACCTCACTTTTGTGGATTTCAAATCTGCCTTTGATATGGTGGACCGCGATCAGCTGTGAGGCATCCTGTTAGATATGGGAGCACCACCGTATTTATGCCACTAGCTCTGTCGTCTCCACGAGGGAACTTTTGCAAGGGTCAGGTTCGGCAAGAATGGCAAATTGACATCCCCTTTCCCTGTAGAAAAGGGGGGGAGACAGGGTTGTGTGCTCGCACCAACCCTTTTCTCCCTCTTTCTCAATGGGCTGATTGAAGACCTTCTTGCTGTTAAAGATAGTGACCCCCCAAAACTGGCGAACCGCAAACTTCCTGCATTAATGTTTGCGGACGACACCCTGCTCCTCTCGAAATCACCAATGGGGATGCAGCGTGTCCTTGAGGAATTTAGTCAGTTTTGCAAGAAGAGGAATCTGGTGGTTAATATCACTAAGACAAAATATATGGTCTTTAACGCGAATTCCACCAACTGCCCACACCCCATAATGGATGGAAGCCCTTTAGATCGGGTTTCCGTCTTTGATTATTTAGGACTTACTTTAAACGATAAAATGGGGTGGGACTCGCAAATCAACAAGGCTAATTTAAAATTGACACAGGCCAATGGAAGGATTCTAATACTTCACAAAACCTCAGCTCTAAAGGCTATAAGTCCGCCATTAGAAATGTTTAAAATACAAGCGAGGGGATCTACCTTATACGGGGCAGAACTGTGGGGGCACTGCGCAGCGAATGTCCTCACAGTAACTGTAAATAGTTTTATGAGACAGATTCTAAGCCTGCCCAAAAATACACCCCTTGTACCGCTTAGAATGGATCTGGGTATTTGCTCCATAGCGGATCTAATATCGTTGGGTCCACTGATGTATTGGCGACGTCTTTGGAGCACCCCAGAATTAGTCCATTATAGAGTTGAACTGAAAGCGGTACTGTCTACACTGGGGGCGGGCAGAATCCTGTGGCTGGCTTTTATTAGGGACACATTTAGAGCAATGGGCAGGGAAGACCTATGGACCACACCTGAAATATCATGTGTGGAAGTTTAAAAAAAAGTCCTTAGCATGCTCTGTGAAGGAATATAATCTGATACGTATTACACAGACGGCTGACCCTTCTAGCCTAACCTATGGGTATCTCGATTTCAAGTGCCAATATAAGTTTGAACAGTGATAGACACCATGCAATCAGTTTTAGTAAAAAAGTTGTATCTTCAATTTAGATACGGGACCCTCCCACTTAACGCCTGAACACATAGGTGGGCAGGCGGTGTAGACCGCCCTTGTCCTGGGTGTTTAGTGGAGGAAGAAATCGTGATCCACGTGGTTTTCTTCTGTCTGGCGTATAAGAGCCCCCGATCTAAGTGGGTGATCCAACTTTGCAGAAACCTGGGCATTAGAAATTATATAGAAATTTATAGGATTTTAAAAACAGACACTGACCCGGTTTTTGCTGTTGTGATCTCAAAATTTTTGTTTGCAATGTGGTTCAAGCGTAGGTATCTTCTTGACAGCTCCGATGCGAGTACATAACATCTGTAGTTTGCCTACCCTTGTGTTAGATTCACGTGAGATCCATGGTAAATGTCTAGGTACTTCTTGTTGATCTTAAGGATTGAAATTCTTTACATGGCTGCTAGCTGATGACGGGCTTTTGTTATGAATTTGTTTATTGGTTTTAATACTCCGATATTAAATTATTTTTTTAAGGTATTTATACATTTCCCATACTGATTAACATTAACTGGCCTAAATTCCCTAAAAGTGAGCCCACATTTGTTTGTGTACTATGTATTCTTGCATCTGTGAATGGACGTTTCTTCTTATTTTTGTTAATGTTCCGCTTTTATGTACTTTTATGGCTGTAATAGCCGAAATAAAGTTTAATGAATGAATGAATTATCTGCTATGAGATTTCCTATATGCCTGACAGTGTCTTCAACTAAATGTGTTTTCATTGTACCTTGAGTGCATGTATTCCTGCCATCCTTTAAGTAAACGGTTAGTTTCCAATATACCTATTCTTCATGAAAGTGATATTTGAACAGCAATATGCATCCTTGCTTTAGATTAGAACAATAATTTAAAAAAATGCTCTCCCTGATTTAGTTTTCAAATTAAAACGTATTACACTGCACTGTCGGGTTTTTGCTAATGTCCTGTGGCTGGTAGTAAAATACATGTTTGATTAGTGTGTAGATTGTGGAAAGGGGAGGCAGCCGCTGTTAACTGCTGAGGAATTTAAATTATTATTAAATGATATATATAGAAGAACCGAACCATGAAGGATGCTGAACAGCTGTACCGAATGCTTGAAGTATGACTAGCTGAGAGCTCTGAACCTATTCTGCTTTGACCACTCTTCAGCTTGCTTTCCTTTCCCGTCTATTTCCTGTGCATCACTGTTGATCGTTCAGTCCTCCTAGGACAAGCAAGATTTCATGTCCCATGAACAGCAGGCAGGAAGGTCAGATTTTACTCCTGCTTCCTGCTCTCTTTGATGTCCTTTTGACTTCTCAAAGCAGTTCCCAATACCCTGCCATCTGGTGTCACCATCGATTGCTACATCCTTCTCGTACGAAGAGCACAAACCCATTGATTGCATTGCCTGGGCAGGGACTGCCTCGTTTGTTTCTTCATCGGCAGCAGAGTTGCTGCTCTGTATTTGTGTCCTGTATGGTGTTGAAGCTGCAACGTGCTGATGCCCCTCAGTTACAGATACTGAGAACAACGTTGTTGCTCTTTGACAGAAGCTAAATAAAAATTAAAAAATCTGTTTTACAACTGAGACTTTGTACTCTGGGTTGGCAACACCCCCAACATATGTGCTGTTCTGTTCATCTCCAGTTGTTGTATCATGTCTTTTCCTTATATGTCAGAGTGGAGTCCCCGTGAACGTTCACGATCTGCACTAACCAGCTGTCTCCCAGCTGCCAACTTCGCCAGGCGCCTGGGGGGTCTGCTTTGTTTCATTTGTTGCTGATTTTACTCATATGATTTGCTTTCTCTGTGCCTCAACTTTAGTGTCTGACAATGGAAATTAGATGGCCATCTTTTCAAGTTTGTTTACCTTTGCTATTAAAGTAGTTCCAATATTATGATTGTTGCATATTTGTTTTTTAAACATGCTTTCCCCCCTGTACTTGTGACAAGGGGTTTTGTATAGTCATGCATTACGTGTTCCATGGGATTGTGTAATCAATTTATAATCGATTGTTCCATCTTGGTAATTGTTGTAAGGCCCTTTGTTTGAGGTCACTCCTGATTCATTTAAATAAATACGGATATGATAAATGTCTTGACATTTTTGTGTGAAATAGTGGAGCAGTTGGCTTACCCAAGATTACAAGTACTGAGTAAGTTTGTGTTTATTCGACCAAGGGTAAATCACAGCACCCGTTTTGTTATTGTGTGTTCTGTGTGTCTCTTTGTCTCCTCCAGCTGTCTAATGGACATGGCTGGAATCTTCCAAACTCCAATGCAAATGACTGGCTCCCACAAGTCACAAATAGGACATGAGAGTCACACAGCTGGAGCCTTGCAGCACCCGCAGTAAGGGACATGGACAAACCTAAAGGGAAAAGACCTCTGTGATCAGCGCTAGACAAATACCCACTAACAGCGTATGTACGCTTAGTGTCTGAAATGGAAGCATAAATATCACCGTATGAAGCAATATAAGGATTAACTGACTCCACAGAATCTCTAGAAGTCGGATATTGTGCTACTGCAGCCTGACAGGGAACAAATATTGACAATAGTGGATTAAAATGAGTGCCCATCCCTAGCGCACACAACAGCATTAGAACCGGGAAGACACAGGCGGGGGTAAGTCAAGATATTGAGTTACAAATATCAACCTGCAACAATATGGATTCTAGACTGCTGGATACTACTATCTAGGAAAGCAAAGGCAGAGTAAGAATAGCAAATGTATAATTACACATAAATAAGATATTTAGAAGATTGGATTGTTGGCAGCTCCGCTGAAGACAGTGGAAGGACTCAGGGCTAATAGTGGCCGGTACAAGCCTTCTGCGCCAACATTTCAATATGTGCCTTTTTGTTTCTCCGTCTAACATTAAACCGTCGGCGGATGGGATTTTATAGCCCTTCTGCCTCAGGCTATACCGGTTGTCATAGACCCTCTCCCTTGTAAGGCCTTGCCTGTGACTCATGCCTGTAAATCAGGTTCCAGGCCTATAACAACTGTTATAGCCCTCAGCGGGTGGCTATAAGGCTATACTAGAGATAGCACATGATGATACAGAATGCTGTGAGAAATAATGGCAGTGAAATAATAGAAGGATGGTGGGAGCGCCAGATTGAGAGAAGTAGAGAGATTGTGATTGATTCCTGCAAGGCACGTTCCACCGCTGGTTTGGCCCAGAAGAATTGTCTGACAGATTTATGGTGGAAAGAGACGATACCTCTTCCGGGGAGGATACTCAAGCCCTTACTGCCCAGAGGGTGCTCACGAGGATGCACAGTCTTTCTTTTTAAGTCATTGTTCACAATCTGCACAGTGAGTCCTTTTTTCTTTTCCACAGTATAATAACTGCTGTCACCATTCCAACACCTTCACTGGCAGGGCAGGTCCTCTCTGTACACCTTGATTCAGAAATGCTGTTCTGAAGCCAGGGGCCAATCCGCATCCTCTTCAACACCAGTCACGTGACAGGGATGTGACCCAGACGATGAGGTTACGTTCTCACCTGGATAGTCTTTTAAACTTCTTAGGTCTTCCTCCAAGTTTAGCTTTTTTCTTAACTTTGTGTCCAGGCTCTGAAACTCATGATTCCTGCTAAACTGTAACTGTTCTTTGGCGCAGTCAGAAGTTTATTTCCATGGTTGGTGAGTTCCAAAGACGGTTTGGCTATAACAAGGAAAGCGAAATTCCACCGACAAATAAACTGGAGCCAGGGACAAGACTCATTTGTTACATTAGACAAAGGGAAGTATAAGCTATCTTAATGTACGTCCTTGTTTTTAGTGCCCCTTACCATCCAATCAGAAGCCTGGCGTCCACCAGCCGAGGCCTATTGATGACCCTACTGATGTGATACAAGAGATACAATGGTTGACTCGGTGACGCCTGCCAGCTCGTTAATCACATTCTGCTCACCGAAACATATAGGGTTGATATTTACAGATATGTTGAAGAACTACATTAATTAAATTATAAACCGCTGCTACTTAAAGTAAAAAGGTTGCAAGCAAGATGGAACCCATTCCCGCTCACCTTGTTAGGATAGTGGCATTGATAAAGATGGCGGTCCTCCCTTTGTTCCGTTTCTTCTTTTCGGCCATATCCTGCATTTCAAATTCAACATTTTTAGGGAACAGAATCCATGATTTTATCCTTCATTTGTTGAGACTCAACCCCCAGACTGGCACTGAGCACTTTATGTAAAAGTGTGGAAGAGGGAGGGTTGGCTGTCCACAATTTGAACAAATATTATCATGCACATTTTGTACAATACGCATATAGATTTCACCAGACCATTGTATCATTTTTGCTTTTTAAGAATGATTTGATGGACACGATTTTAAAAGAAAGTGTCTGTCAAAATAACGTTATTCACCAAGAATGCCGTAAAAGTACATCCCAAAATATTTCACGTACACAATACATTCTACAGTTACAAACCGCGATTAAAAATGGCATTGTCTAGTTAAAATAGCAAAATGTTCCATAATTCATGATTAATTCAAATAGTTAAAGACCAAATAAAACAAACACAGTAATCAGCAGTCTGTTCTATGTGATGCAAATATTTGTGATGCAACAAACGCTAAGCAATCGTCTATTTAAGAATATCTTTTTCTCGTAATTAATACCATCTAATAAAGACTGCTGCTGAAGCTAATTGCTGGACATATGGCAGACCCTTCTTGTACAAATTAAGTACGTACAACTGGGGCTGAAAAGCATAGACTGTTCTAAAAACAAAAAAACATAAAGTGGATTGTTCTTTGTTGTGAGCGATTATCACAAGGGCAATTCGGGAGACTTGCGAACCACTCTCCCTGTTGAGGAAAGGCTAAGAGAAAGTGTAACGTGAAAAAGACATAAACCGGTCAAATGCGGTTTGTACTGAGAATTTTCTGTATAAGTTAGCTACAATTTCAATTCATATTTAGGGGACAATGCAAACTAATTTACCATGGAATACAGTTGAAAAGCCTTTGTTTGATGGTCATGCTGACGCTGTTCAGAAAAAGGAGCCTAATCCGGGCTTTTGCTGTATCCCCAATTGTATTTGTGTTGTTGAAGTTCTCTTGTGCCACCCAACTTGCAGAAGCCATGTGACGTAGACAAGATGATATTTACCATGTTTTCCAAGGTCACACAATCTTTTAGGATTGCATTTGTGAGGCCGACCTCTGAGGTTTGCTAAATCTTAAGCCGTGATAAGAGAGGGGTCAACCGGATTGAGCCCTCCAAGTAAATCAATCCGGGGGCGGAGCTTGCCTGGCTGCAAGATGACGCATATTAAACTCTCTCTGCCGTCCCGGCACATAATTCTCAAAACACCTACTGTTTTCAGACATCTAGACACCGTGTTCGCTTGGCTGCTGGCTCCGGGCGCCCTCCCGCATCTGTTGATCCCGGAGAATTGGACCCAGTGGGCCTGTGGTGCTGGGTGCTCGGTGGTGCCTGAGGGCTGCAATCGCAACGATCCTGTGGTGCTGTGCCGGCTGCTGGGACAGTCCGCTGATCGTAGCCGAAGAGGGACCATACAGCACTGGGTGGAGGCTTGGGGCCTGCTGTTCCTGTGGCTCGCTGAAGGGTACTGCGGCATAGACGACTTGCTGGACACACCTGGCTCGGCTCATGACCTGGGCTCTGTTGAGCCTGCCCAACCCAGTCCTGCATCTTATTGGAGCTGTTAGACCTGCATCCTGCTGGAGCTCTTACACCTGCATCCTGTTGGAGCTCTCGGCGTGGGACACTTGCTTAGCAGATGCTCCTATTCCAGTTCCCTGCAGCCTTCACCTTTAACGGTGAGTTACCGGGCACTGACACAGCTTGGTCGGCTTGAGATTTAAGCCCCGTTGGGCTTACCGCGGGGTCTGAGGGGGTTCGCCGCACCCCTAGTGAGCTTGAGGTCCTGGACTGGCTGTGGACGCCTCTCCTCGGATAAAGCCATTTCTTTGCTGCCCCCGGCCCTCTCTGGGCCTTCTACGCATATTGCTGTTGATTCTGGTTGCCGGCACAGCGCTGTGCGCTAACAAGGCACACCAAGCCCCATATTGGAACACTCATGGCGCTGGGGTAGCGCGAAGGCCTTTGTAATAGTTGGTCTCGCCCCTTGGTGGGGAGATTGCCGCTCTCTGAGGCTGGTGGTGCTCTCTGTACAGTATTGGGGACTTAAAGGACATCATGAGAAAGATGGAAAAATCCCAATCTAAACTGCTATACAAGCCTGTAAATCAAGGAGACAAACGGAAACAAGACAAAAATGCTTCCGAATCGGATCTGAGGTGGGTGATTCACACTCTGACATTAAACAAATTTTGGCGGCTATGCAGAGTACAGTGAACAAAATAGACGGGAAAATGTATTCCCTTTCCTTCTGCATGGACAGGATAAATGAGCTCCTAGATAGGCACACTGAGCTCTTAGATATGGTTGAAAGAATGGTCTCTGATGCCAAAGACACCTTGAACTCGGCATCACTCTCCCACACTGTGGACAAGCAACTTCGGTCCCTGCAGGCTAAAGCTGAGGACCTGAAAGCCCGCTCAAGGCAGAACAATATACATATTGTTGGAATCGCGGAGTCCACCAACATCCCCAATACAGAGCTCTTTGTGGAACAGTTGTTAACATCACTACTGGGTAGAGACTGTCTTTCCAATATATTTGTAGTAGAGAGGGTGCACCGTTTGCTGGCTCCGCGACCGGTGCCTGGAGCGCCACCACACCCAATTATAGTGAGGCTCTTGAACTATAGATAAGACTCCCCATTTTCCATTTTTACAGATAAATACAGACAGAAAACATTCATTTTCTTGTCTGTATTTATTTTTAAATGTGGATAAAAACGGAAAATGGGTTGCTTTGAGTAATTCTAAATAGTGTCTGTCATGAGTGCCAGGCCAATAGATGCGTGGATTTATAGATAAGGAGTTGAAAAAAAGAAAGAAATCTGTAGTGAGCCAGCTTGCCTCGCGCTCTCTGTGTACATTGCGCGAGGCACCTGTCTCGTGCTGCCCGCTTACGTACGCGGGCTTTGACAGTTGGTCGTGGTCAGCCTCGGCCATTTTACTTCCTGTCACTGCTGTGTGTCGTGCTAGCGGAAGCCAACAATAAATCTTATCTTCAATTTACTACTCTTGCCTTTGAGTTATTACAACTCATTGTTGGCGACGATGGAGTTAGGCTTCCGCAACAGACCCGCGAAGATTATTCAAGCTGTAAACGGCTTTGCTTGTAAGAAGGCTGAGGAAAAGGCGAAGCTGACAGAAGTTGGCCGCGAACGCTGCGCTTTCAGCGTGTTGAGAGAGTGTCCTGCTCTTCGGATCGGCTCTGCTGATGATCGACGCGGGATCTGTCTCTCCTGCTTCCTGCCTGAGGTGATTCAGCATTTTCACGTCAGTCAAGCGTGAGGTAGTCACCGCCTACCACGTTAGCTTCCCAGAACTAGCAGCTGCCCCTCATTCCATCTTAAAGGGGAAGTAACCCATTTCATGGTGAGCTTATGTACTAAAAAAAAAAAACGTTTTGATACATGAGCTTTACAGCATAAAACAATTGTTGAACTCAAGGGAGAATGTCTCTGAGGCTAACTCGACCCCACAGAGAATATTGAAGTTATAGCACGACATAGTGAACCAATTTTAATCATACAATATAACTGAAAGGGAGTTGACACTTAAGATTGAAGCCTATTACACATGATAAAGAACTCTGACATCGTCAGGCCCTGTAAAATTGATCTTTTCATGTACAATTGAAGGAGTTCTCCCTGTTTATGTTGTACCACTATTGTTTTCTTTGACAATAGTTTATCAGCAGGGTGTCAACAAAAGAAACTGCAGTGGCATACGTACTACTACTTGCTCTCTTATTAAAATAAGCAATGATGCAGTCAATTCACCCTCCGCCTCCCTTCTTAGATACGCCAGGGGAACAACCTGTGGCTTGGAGAAAATAGTTTGATGCATTTGAGAACTATTTGGGTGCCATTGGAGCGCACAGGGTTAGAGCAGAAAGGAAAAGATTTTTACTTCTTCACTCACTGGGGTTTGAAAAAAGAGAAACACTCAAACATTTACCTGATGTAGTTGATGAAGGTGGTGAAGAAACTGATGAGTATCAAAACACTGTTAGAAAACTGAAGATAAGGTATGACAAGCAACCCAGTGTCGTTGTGTTAAGACATAAATTCTTTAATAGAGCGCAAAAAACAGAGGAAGATGTTGACACGTATATCACTGCTTTGAGAAATTGATAGCAGAATGTGAATTTGAAAATTTCAGTGAACAACTTGTGCGTGATCAATTCATTAGTAAATGCCTGGATAAATCCATCAGACAAAAGTTGTTGTCCTTGGAAAATCCATCTTTAGATGAATCCATCCGCATAGCTAAAAGCATTGAGACATCACAATCCTCCATCAGAGAACTTGAAAGTAAAAATGTTGAAATGGTGACTCCTGTTCGCTTTAAAAATGTGGTGAAGAAAAAAGAATTTCAACAGAATAATTTTTTCAAAAGGACTGATATCTGCTTCAGGTGCGGTTATCCTTCACATGCTAGAAGTGGAAGGCCTTGTCCCGCGAGGAATGCCACATGTCGAAAATGTGGGAAGTTGGGGCATTTTGACAAAGTATGCCAGACAAACAAGAAAAGTCCAAACCAAGTCACATGTGTTAAGGAGTCGAGTGACAGTGACAGTGATGACACTCTCTGCGAACTTAAAGACATGGTTCTGGTGGTAAAAGAAGGAGACATAATAACAGGTGATCCCAATGACTGTGTTGATCCTTATGCGATCATTGGTGTCGGAGATAAAAAATCTGAGACTTTTAGTAGATTCAGGTGCCAGGATCACAATGATCAGTGAATCTTTATTCAAAAAGAAATGGGGAAATAGACCTTTGCAACCACCAGATCGAGAACCAGTATCCTATGAAGGGAAGAGCATTGATCTTCTAGGGTATTTTGAAGATGTCTTGGTGTTCAAGAACAGGCACATATACGGGAAAATATATGTGGCTGTCAATGGATTGGACATTCTTGGATGGTTCCATCAAGGTTTGTTCAGCATGATGCTACGTCCTGGAGCAAAAGAACAAATTTTAGTAATTCGTGACCAAACACATGTGGAAGAACTTCTCAATAAATTCCCAAAAGTGTTTTCTGGTGAACTTGGAAAGATCAAGGGGTTCAAGCACAAGATAAAGGTTAAGAATGATGCTGTGCCTGTCAAGCACGAAATAAGGAGTATACCCTTCAGCATCCGCAACGATTTGGAAAAAGAACTCCTATCTATGCAAAAAAGAGGGGTAATCGAACCGATTGAATCGTCGGATTGGTCTTCGACTTTAGTTGTAGCAAGAAAAAAGAACAATGAACTCTGCATTGATCTGCGCAGTCTAAACAAAGTGATTTGGATGGACTCGCACCCATTACCCAATATCACGGAAATGCTAGGTGTAGTTGCAGGGGCTAAGGTCTTCACCAAACTTGACTTGGCCTCTGCATACCACCAAATCGAACTTGACAAGGATTCACGCCACTTCACTGCGTTTAACACACCATCTGGATTGTATCAATTCTGCCGTATGCCTTTTGGCCTGGCGTCGGCAGCCTCTGTCTTTCAGAGAGTCATGGTCAATCTTCTCAAAGGAATCAAAAATGTTGCCATATTTCAAGATGACGTCCTTATATATGCTAAGGATCAACAGGAACATGACATTGTGTTGTCCAAAATGTTGTCAATCTTCCAAGAGCATGGTGTTGTACTGAAGAGAGATAAGTGTGTGTTCTCTAAAGACAGTGTGGAATATCTGGGCCACACCATTTCAAGCGAAGGCGTCACACCAAAACCGAGTTTAGTTCAAGCTATCGTAGACGCATCAGCTCCAAAAGACAAAGCAGGTGTAAAATCACTTTTAGGCCTGACAGAGTTTTATTCACGTTTCATCCAAGACTATGCCACCAACATGCGCCCCATTTCAAAGTTGTTACAAGACAAAAGTGAATTTGTGTGGGATGAAGAGTGTAAGTTAGCGTTTGACTGGATCAAAGAAAAATTGTGCACTGTTAGTGCCTTGAAGTCTTTTGTACAGGATGTTCCTTGCACTTTGACTGTTGATGCTAGTAACTATGGGTTGGGCGCAGTTTTGACACAAGATGTTGGTCCTAATGAACATACTGTTGGGTTTGCGTCCAGAGTACTTAGAGAGGCAGAAACCCATTACTCTGTGATTGAGAAGGAGCTCCTGGCATGTTGGTGGGGCATTGAAAAGTTTAAGAATTATCTGTGGGGGTGCAAATTCACACTTCAAACAGACCATAAGCCTTTAGTGTCCATTCTGGGTAACACAAAAGGTCGTAGTGCTACTCCCCGCATTGCAAGCCTTGCATCTAAGTTACTACAATACAATTTTGATGTTGTTCACATTGCTGGGGGGAAAAGTGTGAGAGCAGACGCTTTGTCACGCTTACCTCCCTCCACAAACAAGACCATGCTAGGTAATGACAATTGTTGTTATGATGATAATGAATACTGTATTATTGCCAGTGTTAAATTGCTACATGTATGTTCTGTAGGACAAGAAGGTTGGAGGGAAGCTCTAGAAAGTGATCAAGTTCTAAAAGAGGTGAAAAAGTATATTGTCCAAGGGTGGCCGAGAGAAAGGAATGTGGGTGTGGACTTACAACCCTATGTGAAGGTGAGTGATGAACTCTCTATTGAAGATGGTCTAGTTTTCAGGATTGAGAAACTGGTACCCCCCAAAAATATTAGAACAACACTTTTAGCCAAGGCCCATGAAGGGCATCTTGGAGCCACACTCACTAAATGTAGAGTAAGAGAGTACTTCTGGTGGCCACAGATGGATAAAGATAATGATGCGATGGTGCAAGAATGCACAGTTTGTTCTTCTAGTGACAAAAGTTTTCGTACAGCCAGTCCACCGCTCACGCCCATACCTCTTCCTGGTGCTCCGTGGGAGAAACTTGGAATTGATGTGTTAGGGCCCTTCCATAGTTTGCCCCATCAATGCAAATTTGCCATTGTGATGATGGATTATTACACTAAGTGGCCAGAAGCTAAATTTGTGTCCAAAGTTGACTCCAAAGAGATCATTGACTTCATGAAAGAAATTTTCATGAGAGAAGGGTTTCCTCTTTCCATCATATCCGACAATGGGGTACAGTTTGTGTCCACTGAGGTGGAAGAATTCTTTAAAGAGTCTGGCATCACTCACTACAGAAGTTCCCTTTACCACCCACAAACTAATGGCCTTGTAGAAAGACTCAACAGAGTTATAGGTGGTTGTGTTAAATGGGCTATTGAACACAACAAAGCTGTTCCCCAGAGTGTGAGGGCTATGCTATGGTTCTACAGGACCACCCCACATTCGTCTACAGGAGTGTCTCCTTTTGAATTACTTAGGGGCAGGAAACCATGCACAGAATTTAGACCTGCATGGATGTCTAAATGGTTCAAATCCCATTCTTCTCCCCAAGAAATGGATGAACAAGTCAGAAAAAGGAATGAAAAAGTACAGTCAAAACAGAAAGAATACTTTGATGAAAGGAAACGGGTGAAGAACAGAGCATTTGCTGTGGGGGGCTGTATAAGGATAAAGAAACAAGGGTTTGTAAAAAAAGGTGAAGCTAAGTTTGGTGATATTGTTGTGGTTGACAAAGTCTGTGGTAGTGCTGTTCGTGTCAATGGACAGCACTGGTGGAATGTTAACAAAGTGGTAAAAGTTAAAAATGTTGAAAACGATCTGTTGAACTCAAATGATGCTAAAAGTGTTTCAAGCGACAATTCCCCATATGATTTCAGTGTACAGCCTTCTGTTCCTCAATACTCCATGGTGAGAAGGAGCACTAGAGCCATCAGAGTTCCCATTAGATTCCGTCGCTGATTTTCTCACCCTCCTCTGACCTTTTATTTTGTTTCTCTCTGCATCTACTTCTTCTTTTCTCTCTGTTTAAGGAAAGTAGATATGTAGTGAGCCAGCATGCCTCGCGCTCTCTGTGTACATTGCGCGAGGCACCTGTCTCGTGCTGCCCGCTTTCGTAAGCGGGCTTTGACAGTTGATCGTGGTCAGCCTCGGCCATTTTACTTCCTGTCACTGCTGTGTGTCGTGCTAGCGGAAGCCAACAATAAATCTTATCTTCAATTTACTACTCTTGCCTTTGAGTTATTACAACATCTTAGTAAAGAGGCTTTAACAGCAGTAAATATGCACAATTTGGATACTGAAATTTGCAGTTCGAGTACAATATGATGTATCCTGCTAAGTTGAGAGTTCATGCTGACGGAAAGACTCGTGTATTCACAGACTCTGCGCAATTCCTGCAGTTCCTTAAGCGTAGATATGGTGCAAAATCAAGGAAGTCTTGCAGGTCCACATGTGTATAGAGGGGAGGACGTCACGACTCTGGGGGACTAAGCTCTCTGTATTTCCTGGGGAGTGTCCCTGGCCAGACTTAATAAGCGGGATCGACTCATCTGGTCTCAAATTTCCTTCGCACTGTTTGGACTATCTGGCATGGGCGTGGTTTGGAAGAGCTTGTGCTGCATTCTTCAACACTACTGTCTGATTATGATTAAGTAAACAATGTTACAGCTCATTATTCAATCTTGAAACACAGAGACGTGGGTTTGCCCTAATCAATCCGCACATTTACTCGCTTGCATGAAGAGAAACAGTTTCTTAGTTATACATATGATCAGTACGGGGTGCTTACTACGATATCCAGCATCTACCCACTGAGATGTTGCTTTACCCAAAGATTCAAAGAATCCTGGTCTATCAATTTCAACTCTACACCAGAGCACACCCAATCACTATATCTATAATCCAACTATTGTTTCACACATAGATAGATCTGCATAATCATGAGTCCTTTCAATACTGTAATTCAAGTTTCCAAGTTGTCAGTCAAAGGAAGGGATCCAGTCTCACTCTTCAATCAGATCCGTATATTTTTTATTTTCCAATCAGAACATTGTTGATATAACAGCAGCCGACGCGCGTTTCGCCCACAGGGCTTTTTCAAGGCTCCGGGATATGAGTTGGATCCGAAAATTCATATAATGTCCTATGTTGTCCAAGCGCTATTTAAGTCTTACGATGTTATTAGTCCAATGATGAAAATCGATAATTTATATGTAATATCGATAGAATAAGTAAGCCTTACT
Source organism: Lissotriton helveticus (assembly GCF_964261635.1). NCBI lineage: Eukaryota > Metazoa > Chordata > Amphibia > Caudata > Salamandridae > Lissotriton > Lissotriton helveticus. The sequence continues at coordinate 1,950,387,821 of NC_136068.1, forward strand.
TTGGCCATTGCGGTAACGGACGAGGAGGACCTGGAAACTATTGAAGCCAATCTCCCATAGCTGCACGATATATCAGGATCGGCATGGGGATACAACACAAGAGAATGACGTTGAAAAATACACGACGCACAAACAGTTGAAAATAAAAAAAGAGAGGACCATTACTTTTTATCTATCTATATTATCGATTTTCATCATTGGACTAATAACATCGCTGGACCCCATCTTCTCCACAGGCACCCACGTCACCTTTGACCACACCACCGAACTCCACTGGACCGACCACCACTGCATCCACTTCACCTTCAACAAACCAATCATGCACCACCGCACTCAACAGATACCTCCCCGCTGCTGGAGCAAAGTCACTGACGACCAGCTGAACACCACCCTCGCCCAAAACCCACCCACCGACCCCACCAACCCAGACATCGCAGCCCGCAACCTCAGACAGTGGATCGACGACTGCGCCAACACCCTCGCCCCACTCAAGAAACCCTCCAACAACCACGCCAACAAGAGACCGACCTGGTTCACCGACGAGCTCCAGACCGCCAAACACGCATGCCGGAAACTGGAGAAAATATGGCTCCACGAACGCATTCTGGACGACCATGCAGCCGACAAGGACGCCACCCGCAGACATCACCACCTCATCAGATTAGCCAAGAGATCCTCCTTCAAAGACCGCCTGGATAACAACGCACACGACAGCAAATAGCACTTCAGCATCGTAAAGGAACTCTTCAACCCCAGTGCCAACGCAAACGACATCCCGCCCTCACAAGAACTGTGCGACTCACTAGCCATCTTCTTCCACCGCAAGATCGCTGACATCCACGACAGCTTCAACACCACGACCAACCCGACTACGCAAGACTCCACCTCCTCTGTGAACACCACCAGCGCCATCCACCTGACCTCCTGGGCCAACGTCAACACTGACGAGACACGCAAGGTCAGGAACTCCATCCACTCAGGATCTCCGTCAGACTCGTGCCCACACCACATATTCAACAAAGCAGACGCTGCCATCGCACCCCAACTACGGAAAGTCATCAACATCTCCTTCGAAACATTCCCGGAAGGCTGGAAACACGCCGAAATCAACGCCCTCCTCAAGAAGCCCAAGGTGGACCCCAAGGACCTGAAGAACTTCTGGCCCATCTCCCTGCTCCCGTTCCCAGCAAAGGTCATTGAGAAAATTGTCAACATGCAACTGGCCCACCACCTGGAAGACAACATCTTAGACCCGTCCCAGTCCGGATTCAGACGCAACCTCAGCACAGAGACAGCCCTCATCGCCGCCATAGACGACATTAGGCGCCAACTAGACAACGGCGAAACATCAGCCCTCACCCTTCTGGACCTGTCAGCCGCCTTCAACACGGTCTGCCATTGCACTCTAAAGACACTCCTCCTAGAAGCCGGAATCCAAGAGAAGGCCCTTGACTGGACCACGTCCTTCCTCTCCGGCAGAACCCAGAGCATCTGCCTCCCGCCCTTCTGATCCGAGGCCACCGACATCATCTGCATCGTCCCTCAGGGCTCATCCCTCAGCCCGACACTGTTCAACGTCTACATGGACCCCTCGCTCAAGTGGCCCGTCAACACGACCTCAACATCATCTCCTACACCGACGACACCCAGCTCATCCTCTCCCTCGCCAAGGACCCGCACACCACCAAAACCAACCTCCATGAGGGAATGAAGGCCGTCAACGACTGGATGAGGAACAGCCGTCTGAAGCTGAACTCGGACAAGACGGAGGTACTCATGCTCGGACCCACCCCCTCAGCCTGGGACCACTCCTGGTGGCCGACCACACTGGGAACAGCACCACCACCCACCGATCATGCACCCAACCTAGGATTCATCCTCGAATCCTCCCTCTCCATGTCTAAACAGGTCGGCGCCATCTCCTCCTCCTGCTACAACACCCTCTGCATGCTCCGCAGGATCTACAAGTGGATCCCGACCGAAACAAGAAGATCGGTGACACAGGCCCTCATCTGCAGCAGACTGGACTATGGAAACGTACTCTATGCAGGAATCCCAGCCAAACACCTACGACAACTACAACGCATCTAAAACGCCTCTGCCTGACAGATCGTCAATGTTCCCCGCCGCAGCCACATCACCCCCCACCTGAGAGACCTACACTGGCTCCCCGTCGACAAGAGGATCACCTTCAAGCTCCTCATCCACGCACACAAAGCACTCCACAATGCCGGACCAGCCTACCTTAACAGCAGACTCAGCTACTACACCCCCACCCGCCAGCCTCACCCTCGCCGCTGTCCCCCGCATCCAACAAACAACCTCCAGCAGCAGATCCTTCTCCTACCTCGCTGCCAAAACCGGGAACACCCTCCCTACCCACCTACGGCAGACCCAGGACCTGCTTGCCTTCTGAAGACTCCTCAAGACCTGGCTCTTCGAGCAGTAGCAGCACCCCCTCCCCTCAGCGCCTTGGTTATTATAAAGGTTGCTCTAGAGCAAAGGTCGTCAACCTGTGGGGAGCGACCCCCAGGGGGGCCGTGGAGTCCTGGGAAGGGGGTCACGCATATACAGGCCTTACTTCGGCCTGGTATACAAAACTTGTGCTTTTCATTTTGGACAAAGACAACCAATCGTTAAAATGCTTCAGCTGCAGTACATAGAGTTGCATGAGCTGAGGCCCAGCAGGCAGGTAAAGCAATCCTTCAAACAAGGCTTCTTGCCAGGGTGCCTGCTTGCCTGAATGAAATGCAAATGTTCGCTAAGAGTTAATCTGCAAATGTGAAGGATGCTGGGAGCGGTTCTGGCTTTAATTGCTCGAATCACTCCAAGCATTGTGATGGCAAAGATGTGTTTTTTTTCCATGGTGATAAAACAACTGGGATGTGAAGTGTGTGCTTTTAATCACAACTGTATTTACACAACGCTTAGTACCCCTGAGGAGGAGTTGAGGGACAGTTTTCCAAAACAAAAAGCATTACTTATGGTCTGATAGTACTCGAATCTACATTTTGGAAGCTCCATTTTGTCCTAAAACCTTTTGCGCGGTTTGCAGCAGTGTATCTTATAATGTGTGTAATGCAAGTATAAAAGAATGACTTACACATTCACAGTGCTTTCTGTCAAAGGCTGTGGACACGTAGCACTAAAAATACACAACTCACTATTCTCCACTGCACCAACCAAATTTAATTCAGTGGCTCTCTGGTTACACAGACCTCTGCAGTGCATTAAATAAAAGAGGTTTCATAATGTACTGAGTAGTGCATTTCCCACTGAGTAACAACTTTATACATTTATTTCCCATTATTTTATAAGTAGCTACCTGATGATGAAAGACCTAAAAAACAAACAAAATATGTTGGGGCTGATTTATGAGAGGCTTGCGTTGTCGTTGCGTCACATTTTTTGAAGCTTCGGCGGCACAAGCATCTCAATTATATCTATAAGGCGGGACGAAGTCACCCTGTTTGGTTTCGCATGGCCTCATAGATATGGAGTAAGACAAAGCAGCGCAAGTCGCTGCATTGCCTTACTCTATGTCAAGTTGGCGTTCCATAGGCATTGCGGTGGGTGTTCCCACGCAACACCCATGGATTTGAATGCTGCCCCAGATTTGAAAACCATGCAAACCTGGGGCGGCCCCCAAACGTTATGCTTCCCACAGCAGGCGTGAAAACACTCTCCTCGTTTTTTCCTTTTTTCATGTGTGCTGCATTTTGGACCGGAAACGAGCATCCTGGTACCGGTTTTTGGCTAATCAGCTGTCATATGGCATATGGCCATGTCTGAACTGGGGTGGCGGAGTGAGCTATAGAATGATGATAGATTAAACCCAGATCAGTTGACTGGGGGTGAGTGCTTGCAATGTTCAACACTCCGTCCATCATCCCCTTTTGGTTTTGCTTTGTTTGCCCTAAGTTGGCAGGGTGTGCCTAGATGTGGGTCCCTTGCTCACTTTGCCACTGGATTCAGGCAAGCCTGGCTGATGACGGCTGATTAGCCAGAAACCGGTCCCAGGATGCTTGTTTCCGGTCCAGGGAAGATATGGCTTGAAAGTTCGGGCTGGACTGTTCCCATGAGTCACAGGGTTAGACTGATTTGCATATAGCCATGTCTGAAATGGGGTGGCTGAGTGGGCTAAAGAATGATGATGGATTAATCCCAGATCAGTTGACTAGGGTGAGTGCTTGCAATGTTCAACACTCCGTCCATCATCCCCTTTGGTTTTGCATTGTTCAATTTAGGGCAGCAGTACAAGAGGTGTAGCCAGGATTCTAGCAAAGGAACATAGCCTGCACTTGGTATTCTCCCCCTTACGGGCCTACGCTGGATTGAAATCTGTAATTCCTAGCATGATAGGTCTCAAGAAGAGTGTTTTCCTACGAACTTCCATTAACATTTCCTCCCGTAAATAGGGTTGAGCTTTTCCCAGACTATATGATTTGTCCAATGGCTCTGAGAGTGAGCTGGGGCTGAGGGATTCGATGTCTAGAGCGAAGGATGTTTTCAGAACCTGCTTATCTACCGCTTTCTTCGAGGAGGATTGAATGATTTCAGCACGTAAAAGAGTTTGGAGGTACCCCTGTTTTTGTACAGGGTGAGGGGTTCAAACAGTGAAAAATGTCAAAACTACCCTGTCTTCAGAAAAAGCCAATGGCTGGTATGAGTACTACTGGAAGTGGTCTGGGTATGGGGGTCTTCTATACATCAATTACCATATGTTGTGCATGTACCTACTAAGTCACACAGTTTTATACCATTTAGATGAACTTGTCAATACACTCAAATATATCACGCAACAGAGTTGTGTCTTGTTAAAAGATTACTCATAAAAGATTTATTGACCTCCCACTAGGGTTACAATCTAACATATATCACAAAAGTTAAAAAGAATTTTTTAAGAAAACTCATACATGATTATACATTTATAAAACAAGTCAAAATTTGATCAAAGAAACAGTCGACGCAGCGTTTCGGTGTTATTTCTCTTTTACACCTTCTTCAGGACTTTACATTTTGACTCCATTATTTCTAAAAATAAATAAAAATATTTAAGAATGTATCTTTTTTTGTAAGTTCATCATTATAACCTAATCATTGTCATCTCTATTTTTTTTTTTTTTTTTTTTTATATATATATCTACCCCAAAGTGTACCCTTAAACATGCCAGACCAACTTCTTATGCGTAAACAGAGAACTTATTCTCTTTGCATCTTTGGAACTTATTATTGAGTCCAAAATATTATTACATCACTGTTTTTGACATTAGGATGCATTATCTTATTATTATTCATTGTTGAACTATTATTCGAGATGTTCGTCATACCTGTATATTGTTAAAAAATTGGACATTTCGAAAGAATCCCACATGAATCTGCAGGCTGCTCAGGTTTTTTCAGTTTCCTTTAGTTACACTGATAATACATAACAAAGGTTCATTTTAGTAATGGATATTAAGCAATCCCAGATAATAGTACGTTGCTCAGCAATTATTAATATTACCTCTGTATCTGAGTATCTTTGTGTTCTATGTGCACGGAGGAGCCACCATCAGTCAAAATAAACCTTCACTGGCTTTTGTTACACCACCTAGGAATGCATCAATAACACACGCTAGAGAGATCATTACCGCCATTATTTAATGGTTCGAATAGCTTTGTGCTCTTTAATCACCATTGATAATAGTCATTCCGGGTCACGTCCCCAATCTACTGACCTTGTTATATTTTGTTGCCGGTTTGAACTGGCGTTTTTCCGTTCGATCGATATTACGCAGTCCCACTGTGTGGATATCTTGCGTCGGGGGTCCGAATCTCTAAATATATAATTTTGGGAAAAGATTCGTTTAATCTATATAGCCTTGCTGTGAGTATGTAAAGTTAACACACGTCCCTGCCCTGTTGGGTCATTCTATCAATTTTTGGTTCTTATCCCTCAGACATTAAATATTGTCTATGTTAAGCAATCAGACATCGCGGCCTAATTATTCTAAAACAAGGAACTGGCCACCATATTCATTGGCGGGCTTTTTGTGCCTTAAGTCAACAGTTCGTGATAAGCAATGGCAATGACTAATCCTATTTCGTATATTTTAAGCCATATTTAAAAAAAAGATTGTTTTGCATAAACTGACCGAATCACCTATCCATAGTGCCTTAAGCTAATTTAGCCCCGCTTATTTGTGGTCCGTGTCTCACCTTGTGAATCAAAAGTGGCCTCCCTGCTCCTCCGTGCCGGCGTCTTCCTGGGGATTAGAAGAGTGGCGCCATTGTTTTGCGGCGTCCTTTTTATATCCGGTTTAATTAATTCAACCCCGGAAGCGTTCAACTTTCTAATGAGATAGACAACTTATTGTCTCCAAGTTCAATAATGTGCTTAATGTCGCTCTCTTTTGCTCTATATTTTTCATAGATGTTCAAAACGGGACCTTCTTGTTCGTATTCCGTCCCATGGTTAAAGCTATTTGTTCAAAAGACGGAATTTTATTTTTCCTTATTTCTCTCGTATTAGACCACTACAATTTTTATTACACTTTTTTAATTATCGAACGAGGTTCATTTCAATGTCGATACACTATAAACCCCTTGTTTGGGTAATTTTATTAATGTCTTAGCCGTGCCTTTTGACGGCCGCCTGTGTAATAAAAATTGTAGTGGTCTAATACGAGAGAAATAAGGAAAAATAAAATTCCGTCTTTTGAACAAATAGCTTTAACCATGGGACGGAATACGAACAAGAAGGTCCCGTTTTGAACATCTATGAAAAATATAGAGCAAAAGAGAGCGACATTAAGCACATTATTGAACTTGGAGACAATAAGTTGTCTATCTCATTAGAAAGTTGAACGCTTCCGGGGTTGAATTAATTAAACCGGATATAAAGAGGACGCCGCAAAACAATGGCGCCACTCTTCTAATCCCCAGGAAGACGCCGGCACGGAGGAGCAGGGAGGCCACTTTTGATTCACAAGGTGAGACACGGACCACAAATAAGCGGGGCTAAATTAGCTTAAGGCACTATGGATAGGTGATTCGGTCAGTTTATGCAAAACAATCTTTTTTTAAAATATGGCTTAAAATATACGAAATAGGATTAGTCATTGCCATTGCTTATCACGAACTGTTGACTTAAGGCACAAAAAGCCCGCCAATGAATATGGTGGCCAGTTCCTTGTTTTAGAATAATTAGGCCGCGATGTCTGATTGCTTAACATAGACAATATTTAATGTCTGAGGGATAAGAACCAAAAATTGATAGAATGACCCAACAGGGCAGGGACGTGTGTTAACTTTACATACTCACAGCAAGGCTATATAGATTAAACGAATCTTTTCCCAAAATTATATATTTAGAGATTCGGACCCCCGACGCAAGATATCCACACAGTGGGACTGCGTAATATCGATCGAACGGAAAAACGCCAGTTCAAACCGGCAACAAAATATAACAAGGTCAGTAGATTGGGGACGTGACCCGGAATGACTATTATCAATGGTGATTAAAGAGCACAAAGCTATTCGAACCATTAAATAATGGCGGTAATGATCTCTCTAGCGTGTGTTATTGATGCATTCCTAGGTGGTGTAACAAAAGCCAGTGAAGGTTTATTTTGACTGATGGTGGCTCCTCCGTGCACATAGAACACAAAGATACTCAGATACAGAGGTAATATTAATAATTGCTGAGCAACGTACTATTATCTGGGATTGCTTAATATCCATTACTAAAATGAACCTTTGTTATGTATTATCAGTGTAACTAAAGGAAACTGAAAAAACCTGAGCAGCCTGCAGATTCATGTGGGATTCTTTCGAAATGTCCAATTTTTTAACAATATACAGGTATGACGAACATCTCGAATAATAGTTCAACAATGAATAATAATAAGATAATGCATCCTAATGTCAAAAACAGTGATGTAATAATATTTTGGACTCAATAATAAGTTCCAAAGATGCAAAGAGAATAAGTTCTCTGTTTACGCATAAGAAGTTGGTCTGGCATGTTTAAGGGTACACTTTGGGGTAGATATATATATAAAAAAAAAAAAAAAAAATAGAGATGACAATGATTAGGTTATAATGATGAACTTACAAAAAAAGATACATTCTTAAATATTTTTATTTATTTTTTAGAAATAATGGAGTCAAAATGTAAAGTCCTGAAGAAGGTGTAAAAGAGAAATAACACCGAAACGCTGCGTCGACTGTTTCTTTGATCAAATTTTGACTTGTTTTATAAATGTATAATCATGTATGAGTTTTCTTAAAAAATTCTTTTTAACTTTTGTGATATATGTTAGATTGTAACCCTAGTGGGAGGTCAATAAATCTTTTATGAGTAATCTTTTAACAAGACACAACTCTGTTGCGTGATATATTTGAGTGTATTGACAAGTTCATCTAAATGGTATAAAACTGTGTGACTTAGTAGGTACATGCACAACATATGGTAATTGATGTATAGAAGACCCCCATACCCAGACCACTTCCAGTAGTACTCATACCAGCCATTGGCTTTTTCTGAAGACAGGGTAGTTTTGAATGATTTCAGATCATTGTAAACGTGCTGCCTCTATCCTTAAGATAGTAGCGGCCTGGCCAAGGATGTATGATGATAGAACGCAATAAAAAACAACGAATGCCATCACATCGCATTTTTTACATCGCATGCACCGTTACATCACATGTATTTAGCACGCAAACCATGACATCGCATTCCCTTCACATGCATGCAAAATACCTTTTCAACGCACACAAACACCAGGCATTCAATGACATCACAAAATTCCCCCTAACGGCCCCCCAAATACTAACAAAGGAACCTACCAAACACAGTACGACCCCCTGACACTACCCTCAACCCTAAGCCTTAAGCCCTAAACACTAAAGCCTATAAAATAACTCTACACTACGACCTCAACCCTAAGGCCTAAACCATAAAGCCCAAAACAGTACCCTACACTACTATTAACCCTAAGCCCTAATCCCTTAAGCCAAAACAGTACCCTGCAGTACTCTTAACCCTAGGCCCTAAGCCATAAAGCCAAAAACAGTACCCTACAACACTCTTAGGCGCTCCGGGGAAGGCCAAATGGCAATAGCTGATGGCAGGGAACAGTTTTGCTTTTAAAACAGTCAGAATCGGCTCAACGGTTGGACTTAGCAGATGGTGGCGGAGTTGTCTTTAACAGATGAATGACGTTGTTGGATTTTAGATGTTTTAGATGAATATTTGAGTTGCCCTTTCTGAGAGCCAAACCCCATGTTACTTATAGGCTGTTACTGTGTCAATTTGCAGCTCTCCCTGATGCCAGAGGGCTTGACTTTTCTGCTGATGTTTCCCAAACACCACTGCCTTGGTCTTCCCCTGATTAATTAGTAAATGGTTATCCTGGTTGAAATGATCCAGCACATGCAAGGCTCTCTGTAGCCCAAATCTAGTGTGGTCCATTATTAAAGTTGTAGTAGGGGCTAGGCCTGGTTTGCACACATTGCTATGTTGGCATGGCTTATTAGAAGTTAAACGCCATTCTACCTTTTGCTGCTTTTTGCACACAACACTGCATATAGCTGTTTTTGTAAGTTAGGCTGCGCGAATGTCTTCACATGAGAAAGGCTTGTTTTTGACATCCCTAGACTCATATCGTGACCCAAATCTGCACAGTGAGTGCCGAAGTCTTCAAGGTTATCATAACCGGGGGTCCCCCTGTTTCTATACGGTGGAATCATGGTCGACGTGCAGTGCTCGTTTTTCCCAGCGTCTCACTGAGAGCGGTGTCCTCGGCAGAAACCACAAACAAGACTGTCAATAACCTTGACCCACCTGCCTGATGACTGAGTGGCAGAGTGTTGAATATATGGCACTGGAATGGCTGTTCTTGCCATCTGTGTGACACCATTAATAGTTTCCTGACCTCGATGAGACACGGATGAGGAAGTTCACACCACAAGTTGGTTGCCCCTTTTCACCCCTGTCCTGAGGAAGACTCGCAGGCCCAGATACTACTTGCCCAAGTGCCACAAGTCGAGTCGAAACATCGACGAAACCCCCCCCCCCCCCCTTACCTGGACCCTGCCAGTACATATCCCCCCACGTGCATCACAAGAAAACAATCTGTGATTGTGAACCAATGTAAATAGACCATGTAAAATAGCGTTGGGCCAGGCTAACCAGATTGATATGTTTAATCAATCATACACCAACCCTTCTATTTCTCTTTACCTCTATCTGGGATCCTTCCCGCCCACTAAAAACTTTGAAGCACATCTTTTCTTTGCACGCTCTCTTCGGAGCAACCGCTTCTAATACTGTTTCATAGTTGGAAAAGATACATATTCTTACTACTTAATGAAATAAAATTTACTGACTTGTATTGTCCCTTGGCTGCTGCACATCTTCATTTTTCCATGGTGTAATTCATGTTTTACTTTAAAAGGGCATGGTATTAATTTAGCTCTAAAAACCAAAATGTATGTAATTTGTGCTTACTCTGACAAGTGATTTGTTTGAGGACCATTTTCTACATACCGTACTATACCCAGGTCCACAAGCTTGTATCTGGTTAACCCCTTACCTGTAATGGCTGAGTTGATAAGTGGTCTAATTCTATGACGTTGTCCATAGTTGATGAGTGTGATCTAAATCCCGATTGATAAAACCAGGATGACGCCTGTGACTCCAAATCCTTCAGAAGGAGACGAGCATGGGCCTTTGCTTCTATATAAAGAAGTGCGACAAGCCTCTCGTTTGATGGTTTGGAACGGTCGCCCTTCTTGAAAATCTTGAAAATTGGGAAGAGTATCGAGCCCCTCCAGGAGTCCGGTGTCCTTGCTGTTAAGAAAATAGTATTAAAAAACGGGGTTACAACTTCTGCCCAAATGTCCGGTGCCGATTTAAATATTGGTGCTGGTATCCAGTTTGGCCCTGGTGCTCCATCATTCCTCGTTTTTTTTATTCTTTTGATAATTACATCAGCTTTTATGAATGTGCCTGGGGGCCTGCAGTATCCCGATTCCGGGTTATTTGATCCTATGTAGCTTTTGTCGAAATTGAAGGTCGAGAGCTGTTGTTTTACATTGTTTAACCCGCGATGCCCTGCTCCCCACTTTGTCGCTTCTGTGGGACCTTCATGCAAGGAGTTACTCATGTATAATTGCTTTTACGTGGCTCAACCAGTCACTCTCTTCCACCCTGTTGTCTCTCAACAGTCCACGATTACTCAGCTAGTTGATGTGCCTCCAGAGCCCGCTGAGATTTATCTCATTCATCAGGGAGAATACTTTCAGTCATTTCTTCTCGTCATGTTCTTTTTTATGCCTCCAAACCTACTTTTTGTAAGCTGACCTCGGGGCTTTGATGGAGAGACCCTCAGGTAAAATGCCCCCTCTGTTTTTGTCTATCAAGGCATTTCCTATGCTTCTTTTGCATTTGATTATGTCCTTCGAGTAACGTGGATAGCCAGTAGTTGGCAAGGGTTTGTTACTTGGGTTCTGTTGTCGTGCGTTACCCAGGTATAACTGTAGATCCCCTACTGTATTCTCTCAGCATTTTATTGATGAAACTTGTATTAGTGGATCAGTGCTATGCTGCTTTGTTTCAGTCCCTGCTCGCAGTGTATCTCCCATTTTAGCTGACTATTTTATCCTTTAAGGTACCTTGTATGATTCTTCTCCACTCGTCTCTCCTATTGGATTGTTGGAGGTGGCTATCGGTGCCTCTAGTTGTAACGTGGCCCTCAATGGCCTATGATCGCTTTCAGCCCTGTCTTCGACTTTGTGATCTGACAGTCCTGCAGAAATGACTTCAGTGACCAAAACGTAATCGATTGTTGCGACATTCCGGAATGTTGGTTTCAGACACCAGAGTGGAGAACAGGCTTCTTTTAGTGCGTGAGTTGAGCAAAAATGGTAGTTGTTAAAAAGATCCGCTCGACCTGTAGTCTGAGTCAGTGAGTGTACTAGCCAAGGTCATGGGTTAAGGAGACATAGGTGGATCATCCGTGAACACGCTTCCTGCTGAGCTTAAAGGACAAACATCGCTTTTGCTCTTCCGCAAGGCATTAAAAATCTGGCTTTTCTTAGAAGCTTATCCATAGTCGGCGCACGCCTTACACCTACAGCAGTGGTACCATCTTTTATGCGCCTTGACGCCCTTGGGCATAGTTGCGCGATACAAATCCTTATTCATTCATTCATTCATTCAGTCATTCATTCATTCATTCATTCCTCGGAGGAATCAGCTGACAGGGCTTGGTATTGTGTAACGTGCTAAGTCTTCCAGCAATACTCAGTGGCGATGCAGGGGCTCTAGAAGAGGTGCAAAACTAACAAAGCCTCATTAACAAGCGAATGGTCTTTTAAAGACCTGTAAAGTACTCAGGTGCGTTTGTGTGTGTGCGCAGGAAGCTGTTTCAGCCCCGGCTGCCACACGGGGATTGGGGGAGGGGAGGTAGGTGTATGCACTGCCAGCAACCTGCCAGGCCAGTGCACAACAGTGGCATCACCCTCTCTCTGCCTGCCATTGTGCTCCATGCTTCTGAAAGGTAAGAATAAAATGTGTATTTGCGTTTCAAATGTCCGATCCTGCAGCAGCCACTTCCAAAGCCCATACATGCCGGGAACCTGATTCAAGGCCCCATTCTCCCACTTTGCTCTTCTGAAATGTTGGCATGTATGAATTTCTAAGTTTCCCTCGTCTTCAATGCTTGCTTGACTTTGCTGCGAGTAAGTGTCACTCATAGTCGTTGAAATGTCACTCATAATTACACAGATATTATGAAAATGTCACATATGGCAATCTAGACTCTTGGCAGCTATGACTACCCTGGTGCCTTTGAAAGGATCAGATCAATGAGTCCTCGCGGAGTCTTACACTTATGGGAAGTATATTATATATATTATATATTTATATATTATTTTTGCTCGCTTTGCTCTGCCCCATGTTCTCTCGGCTCCTTTCTTTGAACACACAGTTAAGCTATTATAAAGATAGAAATAACTATTTTCTCTACGTTTAGTTTTGTTTTGAGGTTGTTGTTGCTCTTGTGAGCAGGCCCTGGCATGTGTTAATAATAAGTTGTAGCAGCAGCCCGGGGATTAGTATCTCACATACTGCGCATGCGCAGTGCCTTTCGGTGGCAGCCCAGGTATGGCTCTGGTCTTTTCATTAGACAGCGCTGTGTTTACTGAGCTCTCCAGTGATTAGTATCTTATACTCTGAGCATGCGCAGTACATCTCTGAAGCCGCGCTGTCTTGTCTCCGCCCCTCAGTGCGTGGTATCTCGCACCCACGCATGCGCAGTATGTTTGAATGCAGCGGTCATCCTGGCTCCCTCCCAATCGAGCAGTGTTTCTCCTCTGCGCAGGCGCAGTACGTTTTTGAAGCAGCGACGCGTGGCTTTGCCCCCTGAGGTGGTGAGGCCCCCAGTGGATCCCTGCAGTGACCCTCAGCCCCGGTGTGATCCCCGGAGGGATCCAGTGTCGCCCCCCGCAGCAGGAGGCGGTGAGGCCCCATCCTCGTCGCCACTGTCATATATGAAAAGATCTCCAGGCCTGTCTCTACTGGTTCTGAGTTCAGACTGTGGATCAACCTGGGTGCTCGTTTTACCAGGAGCCTGATCAATAAATATTGATTGATTGATTCACAAGGAGCCTGAAGGGATCTGGTTGATTGCAGTAACTCCTCTTGTATCCCAGGGTCCAACATTGATTCAATTTATAATGAATGAGATGTTATCTGACTCTTTAAACCTTCACTGTCATTCTGTTGCTATTTTAAATTCTAGGTATTGGCAACATTTAATCGTGAGGATCTGAATACCACCTTCTAATATATACCTGCTCTCTCATATGTAAGCTTTTAGTCTGTACCTGGCAGTGAGCCATATTTAGATCATAGCTGCTGCTTCTAATATGGGAAGTATCCTCTGATATTCATAGTATGTATAGCCAGGATACACCTAGCCTTCTAGCAAACTTTACAACTGGTTGGGGCGGAGAAGCTCAAAAATGTATTCAAATGTTCATGTAATTTAAGATAAAATGCATTTACTTTCATGTGCAAGATACATCGTTGATTTAGACCAATGTTAAGGAGTTTTGCATAGATACCAGGAAGAAAAGACTTCGGGTTTGCAGAAGGACAGAAAATATTAAAATATAATTTTGTGGACCATATCTCTCATGGAAAGCAAATAGAATATGAGTAAAACGTGTCTGTGGGGAGATGGCATAATAGTTCGATATTGACCCTTGACCTTAGATGAGTCTTCTTTCCTTTGATGAGGCCATCTTCAAGGAATGTATATATTGTAGGTGGACTTTATGTATTTAATCCTTTCCATCTTGGTTATATTTTTGGTTTTATATTTCATGATATAATCGGTATAGCTCATTTTTTAAAATCTCTGCTTTTTTTAAATACTGTGTTTTTCAGAAATAAACATTGAAACTGAACAGAGTCCTGACCTATTTTGGGGGCAGCACCGGATGACAAATGTTGAAAGTGGAAATGAGAGTGGATTTTTATTGAAAAGTAAGTCAAGCCTTAATTTTCTATATGAATGAATGATGCACATTTGTAATGCACACGGCTACTCAGCAAGAGTGTCCCAATGCTGCTAATCTCCATCTAACAGAGCAAAGGCCACCCCTAACCATGGAAAAACCAAGTTTTCAGACTGCATCCCCATTGACTTGTACAAGTCGTGTCCAGAACTTTGAGGTGCGGTGATAGCAATGGTTTTAAGGGCTTGCTGTTATTTAGGCTTTACTCCCACCTGGACAGTATCAACTGTAGAGCCCATCTTTAAAAAAGGAGATCGAATTGACCCTGCCTGCTATAGGCCTATCTCTCTTATGGACTCAATAACTAAGATAGCAGGGCAAGTTGTATTAGAGAGGCTTCAACTCTGGGTCGAAGAAAAGGACATCATCTCCGAATGCCAGTACGGTTTCCGTAAAGGGCTGGGCACTGTAGAAAAGAGTCTAAATTGAAGTCTTTTGGTGGGTAAATACCTAGGGGCCAAACGTTGGAATTTATTTCTGTGTTTTGTAGACTTAAGTTCGGCGTTCAATTGCGTTGATCATGACAAGCTATGGGGGATACTAGAACGTCTGGGGATAGAACCTACAATACTTGCCTTCCAGAAAGAATCTTACAGGGGAGTGCAGGCACAAGTGCGATGTGGAATAAATGGCGAGTTTAGCACTGCCTTCCCGGTTAGGAAGGGGGTGCTCTGGGTTGCGTTGTTAGCCCCCCTTCTATTTACATTGTATATCAATAGCCTCGGGGAAACCCTAGTTAAGGAATGTGTGGATTTGCCACTTGTAGGGACTAGGTTCATTGGGGCTTTATTGTAATGTGATGATGCGGCGCTTCTGTCCCGCACCTCCCTTGGCCTACAAAAACTCGTATTGAGCTTTGTCTCCTATATGACGAATTTTAATCTCTCTGTAAATATTAAAAAAACATATACCATGCGATGTTGTAGACCTACTGTTAAGAGTAGAGATGTTTTTATTGACAATTGTAAACTTGATTGTACGGATCATTTCTCTTATCTAGGGATCGTTTTTGAGCGTAGGGCACATTGGTCTAAAGCTATCGATACTAGACGGCTCCTATTTTGTAAAGCCATAGGTGCCTTATTAAACTTTGCTAAAAAATTGGGAGGGCGCCCGATCCAAGAACTGATTGCAATTTACAAAACAAAATGTATGCCCATTGCTATATATATGGGGCTGGTCTCTGGGCTTATGAAAGTATTGTGTCACTACAACTGGAGGAAAACAGGTTCCTGAGATATTTGTTAGCAGCACCCAAATGTACAGCAACGTATATTTGTCACAGTGAACTGGGCTTGCCTTATTTGACTGACCTTGTGAAAATGGAACCTTTTGACTGACCTTGTGAAAATGGAACCTATTCTGCTATGGCACAAAATCTGGACCTGCACCTCCTCAGGCTTAAACAGGGACGTGATAAATGACTGTTGCTCTCTTCATGGTGTTGCTCGTATTCCATGGATTACATATTGGGCGCCCTGAGTTTTTTAATAAGCCAGAGTCTCTGTTAACAGTTTCTAGGAAAGAGTTGAGATCCATCTGCATGGAATATCTGGCAGATAGTACGCTTACAGCTAACATCGGTAAACCTACAGTAAGATCCCACCAGTTATTGCTGAGCATGTCTGGGCTACAAGCTTATTTAAAAGATATAGATGGATCTTATGATAGGACGTTGCTTTTATACCTACGCCTTGACCTTGTGAACATATGGGTTACCTTTCCTAGTGCAAATGACTGGTCACGTCAAGTATTACAGTGTAATAAGGAAAAGGTGGATCCTTCCTATTTTAAGACAGTTTGACCTCAGACAATGTCGGCCTGCTTTTGTTAAACTACAACTGTTAGCAGATAGATCACAGACTGTGCAAATTGCGAAATTTCTGAAATTAATGGTCAAAACTAGGAAAACAATGGTGGTTTTTAAATATTTTGTATTTATTTAAATTTTATTTTGTTAAATTTTAAGCTGTCATTTATGTGCTTTTATGGTTAACTGATTTTATACCGAATAAAGCATATTCTGAATCTGAATCTGAAATAATGTGTTTTTCAGAAATAGACATTGAAACTGAACAGAGTCCTGACCTATATTGGGGCAGCACCGGATGACAAATGTTGAAAGCGGCAATGAAAGTGGATTTTTATTGAAAGGTAAGTCAAGCCTTAATTTTCTATATTAATGAATGAATGAATGATGCACATTTGTAGTGCACACGGCTACTCAGCAAGAGTGTCCCGACGCTGCTAATCTCCGTCTAACAGACCAAACGGCCACCGCTAAACCATGGAAAAACCAAGTTTTCAGAAGTTTCTTAAAAACCACCAGGTCAATCGTAGATCTGAGAGTAGCCGGGAGTCGGTTCCAAGCTTGAGCTCCCAGGAGTCTGAAGGCTCGTCTTCCCCCTGGCTGGGCTAGGCGTATTCTGGGGATGCAGGCCAGGCCCAGGGAGGATGACCGCTGAGTTCTGGTTGGCAAGTAGTGGCTAATTCTTTTCCTGAGATATCCAGCACCCCCCTCCTTGAAGGGCTGCGGAAAACAGTACCAGGGCCTTGAATTTTATCCTTTTACTCATGGGGAGCCTGCGCAATGCCTTCAGGGGCAGGGACACGTGAGTCCTGAGTTTGAGCATCAGAACCAGTCTGGCCGCAGCATTTTGAACCACCTGAAAGTGCTGGAGGAGATATTCTGGAAGGCCCAAGTACAAAATATTGGCATAGTCCGGTCTGGAAGTAACAAGTGCCTGGACCACGGTTTTCATGGTGTCCAGTGAGAGAAGCGGTAGAAACCCAATCCCAATCGACTTCACCCAGCCTACCCCAATCTACCCCACTCCAATCCATCCTACTCAAGTCTACCTTAGTCTACCATTTTCAAATCTACCCCAGTCTAGCCAAATCTACCCCACTTCAATCTACCCCACCCAGTTTAATCCAGTCCACCCCCTCTAACTCACGCCAATCTACATCAATCTACCCGGCTCCAATCCATCCTAATCTACAACATACCAATTTACACAACCCAAAGCTATCCCACTTTAATTTACCCAATCTACCCCACTCCAATGCACCCCAATCTACCCAACCAATCTACCCCACTTCAGTCTCCCATCTACCCCACTACACTCTACACCACTCTACCCCACTCTAATCTACCCCACTCCAATACACCCCAATCTACCCCACTACACTCTACCCCACTTCAGTCTCCCATCTACCCCACTACACTCTACACCACTCTACCCCACTCTAATCGACCCCAATCTACCCCACTCCAACACACCCCACTCTACCCCACCCAATCTAACCCACTCCAGTGTATCCCACCTAACCCACTCTAATCCACCTCAACTATCCTACTCCACTGTACTCCCAAAAAATGTACCCTACTTAAATTTACCCCAATATGCCTCACTCCAATCTACTCCACTCCAATGTACCTCACGTACCCAAGTCCAATCTATCCCAGGGCAATCTACTCCAATCTACCTCACTCCAATCTTCCCCTTTTCAGTGCACACCACTCACATTTACCCCACTCCAGTCTACCCTAGTCTACCCTAGTCTACCCCACACAGTCTGTCCCACCCAGCCTAATCCTATCTACCCCACCCAACATATCCCAATCTACTCTATCCAATCTTACCCACCCAATCGACTGCTCGCTTCAATCTACCCCATTACCCCACTCCAATTTACCCCAATCTACTCCACTCTAATCTAATCCACTCCATTTTAATCTCCTTGCCCCACTACAACCTACCTCAGCCTTCGTCACCTCAATTGACCCCACCCCAATCTATCCCACCTAATCTACCCCACCCAGCATACCTCTAGGTTATGTTATGTTAGGAGATTTGTAAAGCGCATGGCTGTCCCAGCAAAGGGACGTCCGAGCTCTAAATATCAGAGAGCGAGGAGAATGAGATGCTTAAAGCTTCTGAAACAACCAAGTCTTTACTGCCTTTCTGAACGGCAGAAGGTTGGAATACTCCTGATCGCGAGAGGCATCAAGCTCCATAAAATATGGCAGTAAAGGGACGTCCCAGCTCTAAATATCAGAGAGCGAGGAGAATGAGATGCTTAAAGCTAGTTAAACAACCAAGTCTTTACTGCCTTTCTGAGCGCCAGAAGGTTGGAAACACTCCTGATCGCGAGAGGCATCGAGCTCCATAAATTAGGGGCCAAATCTTAGTTCCCCACTTCAATCTACCCACGTCCAATATACCCCACTTTGCTCCAATCTGTCAGGAAATCGATTGCCAGCTTTCTGAACTACTCAGCCAGACAGAGGAGACTAAATTATTCCCAGTATCCCCGCTGAATGTTCCAGCGTTTGTATTCTAGGCTGTTACTCCAACGACTACTGAAAAGACTCTATTGCACGGAACTCTCTACCCCTCAAGATGGCAGCTGCCATGTGGGCCAGAGTCTGTGCTCTAGTCTTCCAGCATAGGTCTCGGGCTTGGTGTTTACCTCCGGCGCGTATGCCCTCAAACTGCGCACTTAAACTGAACGTTTGACCGAGAAAACGGCGTTCCAGAGTCACGCTTGCCTGAGGAGATTTTGTCTTCGTTTTTGGGCTCCACCTCTTTTTGGCACGCGGTGTGCACACCGAGGATGATCCTCCCTTATTTAGAGACTAGAACCTTGTAGTGTTTTAGAGCCTCTATCCAGTTTTCAGCGGACTCCTGAGATTGAACTTCTTCTCTCTCGTCTTCCTGCGAAAAGGACAGTAAGAGTTAGTTTCTATAGAGTTTTCTAAGTCTCTTCAGCCTACCGCTTTCGTCCTTGTATTTGGAAATCCCATAATCTCGAATTCCTGGAAAAAAATACACTCAGTGACCTCAGTATTATTCCTTCCATATTAAGAGAACTGGTTCAATACAACAAGAATTTTAACTCCAGCCTTCTTCACAGAGAACGGTTAACCTTCTGTAAAAATCCAGGTGCACAGAGCGACTCGGTAAACGAGTGGTGAACATTCTAATGATCTATAGAGTTGTTTCGTAACAGTAATAAGTAATTATTTATTTGTATGCAGGTTGCTTGCGGTACAACCAAACCTACACAAACATTTCACCATTCCACTCAAGATTCGTGAGGGAGGTGCAGGCAGGACTCCTGAAGTCAAAGGCAGTCTCTTTTCCCCTTTCCACCCCTGTGTGGGCTCTTGGCTGGCGCTGATCTTTTGTTGACTGTGTGGGCATACGCAGAGGGGATTTGGGAACCAGCATCTGGTTCCGTGGAATCCTTTGGCACTAGGAGGTAGTCCTTTTTTTTTTTGATTTCACAAGTTTTTATTGGGAGTTTGCAGCAGAGACAACAAAGGCATAAACATAAATAATAAATGATAATGAAAAGGAACAAAGGAAAATACAATTATCATAACAAAAGGTACATAATAAAGAAAATTAAACTCAGACGCATCAGTTTCGGTGTCACATGGGTCCATGACCAGACATTGGGTGTAAACCAAATACACAACGGTGCTTAGGAGAGTCATAGTAAACAGCTCATACAATATCCACACGGAAGTGAAGAATGTTTGTGTACAAGTGGCAAAGGCCGCAGCAAGGGCTAACAGGCAGAGGCCGCAGTGATAGGGTAAGCTCCGATTCCAGTGTAAGATTACGGGTGTGAGTTCAGGCTCAGAAACTAGCGGTGCTGGAGTGATATTCAGGGTGGCTCGTGTACACTGAAGAAATCGTCAAGTGAAGACCGCATTTTCCTATGAGGGGGGCGCCAAGGGGTGTTCAAGAGGGAAATGTTGTCCACACCCCTTAGATTGGAGATACAGTTTAGCCAGTGTTTAAAGGATGCCTTACGGGTGTCCTTCCAATTGTTTAGGATAATTTTTACAGCTACAGTGAAAAAGAGGTCAAGTAAGGCCTTGTCATCTTCCGATAGGGAAGTGGCTTTAGTAAACCCCAGGATTAGGGTGGAGAATTCTCGCCTGGGTGAGACGGAGAAAACTTTAGTGATGAACGCAAAGATTTTATCCCAGAAGGCTGAAACACAGGTACATTTTAGTAGTAAATGTTCAAGATCCCCCGTTCCCTCGTTACAATTCCAGCAGGTGTCTTCTTCTCTAATGTTATGTAGGAAGAGGCGTGCTGGGGTCCAAAAAGCTTTGTGGAGGAGCCAAAACTTAGTTTGGGAGAGAGTAGGGCTAATTTTGTGTCGTGTGACTGATTCCCATGTTTTGGCCCACTCCACATCTGAGATAGGTGTCGAGGAGAATGATTCCCAGAATAGCCGTAGGTCTTTGGTAAGGTTGGATTGTTGTGGGCGCAAAAGTTTGTAGAGTCTAGAGACTTGGTGGCAAAAAGCCTAGAAGGGAAGGTGTATGGTTGGTGAGTTTTGCCTTAGAGATTGCCACTTTGACATTCAAGAAGTTGTAAAATTCTATCGTCCCTAAGCCATATCTATTCTGCAGTTCAGCAAAAGAGAGTGGCACAGACTCACTAAAGAGTTGGTGTGGGAAGAATATCCCCATAGCAACCCAGGTAGCGTTGTGCAGAGGTTTCCCCTTGTACATTAGGATATGGTTATGCCAGAGGGATTCCCATTTTGACCGTTTAAGCTGGCTAGATAGGAGTTTAGTGTTCTTAAAAATTGAGTTGGAGCAGCTGGTTGCACTCAGTGTGGCGGTAAGGAAAGAAGCTGGGTCGAGGTTCTCAAAGAGGGCTCTTTCTACATGGAGCCAAACCGGGGTATATCCTGATTGGGGAGCCAACCAGTGTGAGCCTTGCTTGGCCAGGAAGGCAGTCTGGTATAGCCTGAAATTCGCCAGGTTGACCCCACCCAGGGTTTTGTCGAGGCGCAGTTTTTTTAGGCTAATTCTGGCCCTTTCCCCCTTCCATAGGAAGGTAGAGATTAGTGTGTCTAATTTGTGGTGACAGTCACCGGAGAGAGTGAGAGGGAGCATGGATATGAGGTAGTTAACCAGGGGGGAAATCATCATTTCAATGGTTTCAACTCGTCTCCACCAGGTTATAAAACGAGGTGACCACCCATCGAGGAGTCGTTTGATTTTGTCTAAGGTGATGGATTCATTGTAAAAGTAGTGTCTCGAGGAGAGAGCCACCAAACTCGATTCCAAGATACTTAATGAAACTCGTTTGCCATGTAAGACCCGATTCACCCGGTACCTCTCTGGTAGTATGGACATTTAGAGGTTTAACCTCCGATTCGTCCTGGTTTAATTTGTACCCGAAAAAGGCTGAGTATCTTTCAATTGTTGACATAAGGGCGTTTATGGAGGTCTCTGGATCTTCCATCGCAATTAAGATGTCCTCTGCATATGCCGCCAGTTTTACTTGTGTGTCCCCAAAGCTCACACCCGCTATGTCTTTATTCTGTTTGATGTCTGATAACAGGGGTTCTAGGGCTAGGAGGAATAACGCAGGAGAGAGGGGGCAGCCTTGCCTGGTGCCTTGGTGTAGCCGGATTGAATCTGAGAGGGTGCCGTAAATGGCTATTTTAGCTGATGGAGACAAATAGAGTGCCATTACCATATTAATATAGGAGTGTCCTAGGTTAAAGGTGCACATACAGTGCTGTAGGAAGCTCCAGGAAACCTTATCGGAAGCTTTTTCAGCATCTAAATTTATGGCAACCATTTTTGCAGGGGAAATTTTGGCCTTCTCTAGAATGTGGCATAACAGTCTGGTATTATTAGCTTGAGGGGCGATGCTTTAGGAATCCTACTTGTGAGGTACTAATTAGTTTAGGAATATGGCGTTGAGTCTATCCGCGAGTACTTTTGCATAGATTTTGCAGTCCAAATTTATCAATGAGATGGGGCGATAATTTTTGGTTAAAAGGGGGTCTTTGCCGTCTTTGGGGATAACAATTATGGTGGCTTCACTCATAGAGGGTGAGACTTTGCCAGAGGAGGCAATCGAGTTAAAGAATTTCAGGAGAAGGGGGGTGAGCTGTTTGTCGAAGGCCTTGTAGAAGGTAGCCGAGAACCCATCCGGGCCCGGGGCCTTTTTACTCTTTAGGGACTTGATGGAGGCCATGATTTCTGTGTCTTTAATGGGTGAGCCAATGTGAGCGCTATCTTCATCCGAGAGTGTAGGGAGATTCAGGGATTCTATATATTTAGTGCAAGCTGCCGGGTCTAGTATAGTCTCATTCTTGTAGAGGTCCTCATAAAAGGATTTGAAAGTGTGAACAATCATCGCCTGTTTTGTGTGTGTTTTATTTGTGGCGTCTTTGATTGAGGCTATAGTAAGCAGTTTTTGTTTGTGTTTGAGGTAGGATGCAAGAAGCTCCCCAGCCCTATTCCCAACATACAGCTTCAGGGCTTTGAATTTGTTGATCCAGACGCCGGCCCGTTTGCTGGCAATAGTATTATATTCGTATTTCAGCCTTATCAATTTGTCAAGGGCGGAGGCGTCATCAGGGTTGGCTGCATGTGTGACTTCTAGGGTTTTGATATCTTTCTCCAGCCTTTCTAAATCCTGGTTCAACGCCTTATTAGTTCTGGCCCTAATACCGATGATAACACCCCGTATTGTGGCTTTGAGTGCGTCCTAGACCGTTGAGGTAGCTATGTCTGGGGAGTCATTCACTGAGATATATTCTGTTACGGCATCTACTATTTGCTGTTTGTTGGCAGGGTCTGGCAGGATCTCTTCATTGAACCGCCAGCGCTTTGGGGAAGGATCGAGCGAGAGCCAGCAAGTTTGGTGCTAATACACGAATGGTCGGAGACTAGTCTCGGGGCGATATCAGTTTCCTCGATGAGGTGGGTAAAAGAACTCGAAATAAGGATAAAATCGATTCTGGAGTATGAGTTTTGTGGGGCAGAGTAAAAAGTATAATCTCTACTGTCGGGGTTCTGAAGTCCCCAGGAATCTTTTAATAGGAATTGATTGCATAGGCGTGAGAGCGCCTCGTGGGAGCGGGAAGGGTGGAACAGGCATTTAGAATGTCGGTCGAGTATAGGGTCCAGTGGGAGGTTAAAGTCACCCCCTACAATTAAAAGTTCTTCTTGTGGGATAGTTTACATGGCTAGAGAGACTGAGTCCCAGAAATCTGGAGCATCCGAGTTGGGGCCATACATGTTTACAACGTGGATGGGGTCATCATCCCTTCTCAGATGTGTGATTAAGAGTTTGCCCTCCGTGTCGTGAGTGTGCGAGACAACCAAAAGGTTAGATTTGTTTGCGATCCGAGTGATTACCCCACCTTTCTTGTGATTCGCGGGGGAGCAGAGAGTGTGCGAGACCCAATTAAGATTAATAAACTGTGTTTCTTCCTCAGTGAGCTTAGTTTCTTGCAACATGATAATATCACCTTTCGACTTAAATAGGTAGTCGTCTCTTCACCGGGTGGTTAAGGTCCTTGACATTCAAGAAGACTATATTGAGGTTTTATGATAAGGAGTTCGTGTGAGGCATCTGAAAGTGGTAAGTACGCGGGCAGCGTCGTTCTTCGGGTAATGTGCACAGAGCTCAAGGATCACTGGTGAGGAACCGGAAAGACTACTAATCCAAGGTCCCTGAGCGGAGCATAAAGTGTGTGACACTGCATGAGCACTGGTGACTGCATCCTGAGTGAAACGTAAAGCAAGCAAAGCAGGACAAAAAGAAACAAAAGTGTGACATACAACTCCCTTTTTAGCCCCAGCCCTCTCCTCCCCCCCTCCCTCCTTTCCCCCCAACCTATCATCCCCATCCCCCCTCCCACCCCTCCCCCCCTCAAAATCTGAACTTGGGGTGTACGAAGGCAGTACCGTCTCTGAGCAGAACAGAGATTAGAGATTAAACGTTATGCATCCGGTAGATAAGATAAAACAGGTTAAACAATTTAAACAGGGTTAAACCAAGATTAAACCAGGATAAGGCCTATGTTCATCTGAACTTATTAAGAGGTTATGCTTAGTTACACTGGTGCCCATCTTTAAGAGTAAGTTACAAAGCACAAGCCTTGAATAATGTTAGGAGCGTAGGGTCAAGTCCTCATCTGCAGGCAAGCCCAGAGCAGGTCTGGTCAGAAAAGGCCAAGTCAGATCCAGAACAAACCAGGGTAAACCAGATTAAGCTCTGCTTAGGATCATACAAAGGAGGCCTCCAGCAAAGGGTTATAATTTGAGCAAGTTATAGACATACGATAGTATAAAAACTGATGCACATATAACCTGCAGGTAATTAAGGTCGTGAAACATGACTGTAATAGGACCTGAGGTAGGGGGTTAGGTCCCCAATACAACATTTAACCAAATAACAGCTAAATAAAGTCAATATGGACTCTATGGCCACAGTGGTGGTGTGGATATGAGAGTAATCTCTCGAGGGCTGTAAAGGTGGGTTAGTTCAGAGCTTAATAGTACAGTCCACTCTATCGAGTAGTTAAGTCAGTGAGGTGTCTACTCACAGTACTTGAAGATCAAAGTGGGATACAATTTCGAGCAGTCAGTGTTACCCCATCTTTTTTTTTTAAACTTTATTTTTGCATGTAACAACAAAACAGTTCCCCCCACAATTGGCATCGCTTAGTAAAAAACGTGTATACAGTTCGTCCACCTCATTATGGCCCTCACGGGTACAGATATCACAGTGCTAGGCAAAAACTCTAGGGAACAAATCAAGTCATATCCACAATAGAAAATATACGCGCGTAGCCGACAGGGCACTACTCCAGGTCATTCCCCCACCTCCCCGCTCCCACCACCCTCTCCTTCGGATCCCGACTCCTCGGGGGTAAACAGTTTTGCACTCGTGCCATCCGAATCACTGGCGGGCGACCCCGAAGCACACATCACCCTCCATGCAAGCAAATCTTCCTGTAGCCTCACATCCCTGCATGTGCGCTGCATGTGTGTTTCCTCAGCCAGGGACCACTCCCTCGCATCCTTAAGCCACAGTGACATCTCAGGGGCTCTTTGTCCCATCCAGGTGATTGCCACCCGTTGCCTCGCCAACACCAATAACAGTTGTAACATTTTATAGGACAGGTTTCTCTTCTTGGGCTGAAACAATGCTAATAAACAATGACGGGGGGTCAAGTCTATCCGGAGGCCGGTGACATTTCGAATGTGCTCCACCACTGCCTTCCAGAAGTCCCCAACCAACGGGCATTCCCAGGCCAGATGCATGAAGCCCGCTCCCTCCACCCCACATCTAGGGCAGCCTGTCTGCAGAAATACGCCGCAGGGTGACCGGGGTCATATAAGTGCGATGCACAAAATTGAAATGGATCAGTTTAAACCGTCCATTACACGACACCTTACGGGTGAGAGTGCCTATGCATTTGCGCTGCCCCGGTCCCAAGGTAGTCCCTAGGTCCGCCTCACAGGCCGCCCAGGTCGGAGGAACCGGCGTAGCAGAATCCCGCCGCATGGCCGAATACAACAAAGTAATCAGCCTCCGTCCCCCACCACAGGAAAGGAGGATATTGAGGGTATGGGACAACGGGGGTTTCTCTGGGAACTGTGGCCAAGTCGCCCTTGCCATCTCTTGAAGTCCCCTGTAGTGTAAGTATTGGCCCCCACTCAGCCCGAAGGCCTCCGTAGCTAGCTCGATGGACACAAAGGAGTCGTCCGGGTAAAGGTCTGCCAAAGTCTCACAGCCGCCTGCCCGCCAGTCCCGAAAGGACATGTGTTCCTCCATAATCACCACACGGGCCAGAATCCACACCGGCAGCTCCCTGTGAAAGGGGGCCCGCCGCAAGATCTTCTCTACAAACCGCTGCCAGACCCCCGCTGCGTGTCGCACTATATACGGGAAGGCCCCATCTGCTCCCCTTCCACGCATCAAGGCCACCTGTAACGTCCTCTCATCCGCTCTGCCCGCTAGGAGTCGCATTTCCCAGTTGTCAGTGTCTGTGAACCACCTCGCAGCCGGCAGTAGCTGGGCCGCATAATAGCACAGATCAAATCTCGGCACCTCCAGTCCCCCCTCCTCCAAGCTCCGGACTACAGTGTGCAGAGCAACCCTGCTGCGCCTGCCTGCCCAGAGCAAAGAAGTGAGCAGCGTGTTGAGCGTGTGAAATATTCGCGGGGGGAGCGGGCACAGAGAATTTTGCAGGACGTAAAGCGTCCTTGGCAGCATCACCATTTTAGCAACAGCCAGGCGTCCCATTAAGGAGAGAGGCAGCGTGTTCCAGAAGGACACGGACTGTTGCAGGGATCTGAGCACCCGGTCGGCATTGCGGGCCAACAACAGCTCGTCGGCCGGGGTGACCTGGATTCCCAGATAACGGAAGGCCTCCAGTTCCCATCTCAGTTCCAGGTTTGGCAGGGCCATCTGCGGGCCCATATCATAACCCTCCAGGGGAAAGATTAGGGACTTCCCTGAATTTATGCGCAGACCCGAGGCTGCCCCAAAGCGGTCCAGAAGCTGCAGCAAGATGGGTAATTATTCCATCGGGGACGTTAAGTAGAACAGGGCATCGTCAGCATACAAGGAAACCACGTGCACTGTGTCTCCCACTTTGATCCCGCATTGGGCCATCGCTATACGAACCAAGACCGCCAAAGGCTCAATCGCCAGGGCAAAAAGGAGCGGTGAGAGGGGACACCCCTGGCGAGTGCCCCTGCCCAAAGGCCAATCTTCAGAACGCGCTGACCCAAGTCTAACTCTGGCTCGAGGCGCTCCGTACAGTATCCGGATCCAGTCGCAGAATACAGGCCCCAATCCCACCAACCCCCAGCTGACAGTATCGAACGCCTTGGCCAGGTCAATCGACACCAGGACCTGGGGATCCTCCCTACCGCGCCCTTCGTGGAGGACATGGTTCAATCGCCATAAGTTCATTGCGGTGTTGCGGCTTGGGATAAACCCACACTGGTCCTGTGGACCAGGTGAGCCATGTGTGGCACCAGTCGGGTGGCCAACAGTTTGGTCAGGATTTTCACGTCCGTGTTTATCATTGTTATGGGCCGGTACGCCGCCGGATCGCAGCCGTCCCCACCCGGCTTTAGGATCATGCAAATTTCACCCTGGTTCTTGGTAGGTGGGAGGGTACCACAGTCCAACGCCTCAAGATATACCTGTAGGAGAAGGGGAGCAAGGACATCCTCAAATGCTTGATAAAATTCAGGCGGGAAACCGCCACTTCCCGGGGACTTAGCCCTCGGTAGGCCGGCCAATGCTACCCTTACCTCTCGGAGCGCTAAAGCCTCATCCAACTCTATTGCGGCCTCCCTCGAGAGGACCTGGAGAGTCAGCCCTTGGAGATAAGGCTGGTAGGAGGTTGCCGTAACCGAGGGGTCCGCGACATACACCTGCCGCAGGTGGGACTGGAGGAGCCGGAGAATATCCGTTTCCGAATGCACCATGTTCCCCGTAGGATCCCTCAGGGCAACTATCCGTTCCGGGACGGACTCTTTCTTTAGAATCCAGGCCAACAGTCGGCCAGATTTATCCCCTTCCCGGTGGAGACGCTGTCGGTATTTACCCAGAGTGTACTTATCCAGGCGAATAAGTATGTCATGTACACACTCACGGGCCGCCCGCTCCGATTCCAGGTCCGAGTCCTCATGGGCCGGCAGGGTCTGACGGTGCAGCAGATGATCCTCCGCCTCCCGCAAGTCGCGGAGCAGCTGCCTCCGGACCACATAAGTAAGGCCCAAACATTCGCCCCGTACCATTGCTTTCAGGGCATCCCATTTAGTCGAAAAGGGCATGACATCACCCTCCCAGTTGAATTCTAGGTAGTTCGTCAGAGCTGACTCCACATGATCTCTCCCCACTTGGTCCTGCAAGAGGTCCATCGGCATCCTCCAATTGCGAGGGCGGGAGGGCTGGTCGACCCATTGTGCATCGCACGCCACTGGCGAGTGGTCCGACAGGAAACGAGCCTGATGGGTGACCGTTAAAGAAAGAGACGTGTCAATATTAGCGGCGAGGACCCTGTCTAACCTACTATGGGTGTTGTGTGTCGGGGTGTAACAGGTGTACAATTTCTGTGTGGGGTGGCCCAGACGCCACACATCGGCGACCCCCAAGTTGTGTATTACCTCCCGGAGTCGCGCTGTCATACGTGGCTTCGTACCAGAACGGGGAGTGGGTCTATCCAAGACTGGGTCTAATACACAGTTGAAATCCCGAAACCAGAGGAGGGGGCTGTCCAGATCCGAAACAAGGACCTCTTGGAGATGGGAGTAGAAGTCAGGATCGTCCACATTAGGCGCATATGAATTGAATATCGAGAAATCCCTTCCATCCAATTTCACCCGCAGTAGCAG
Organism: Lissotriton helveticus; assembly: GCF_964261635.1. Classification (NCBI taxonomy): domain Eukaryota; kingdom Metazoa; phylum Chordata; class Amphibia; order Caudata; family Salamandridae; genus Lissotriton; species Lissotriton helveticus. The sequence continues at coordinate 1,950,416,595 of NC_136068.1, forward strand.
GTACCTGCCCTCGATGTCTGCCTCTGCATACTGTACAGCAAAGGGGACCCCAGGGGCTACCCAGACCAAAACCCCCCTAGCATACGTGGAGAAGGAGGAGTGAAACATTTGGCCCCTCCATTTTCTGGACAACTTTTGTGCACCCTCCTCATTTAAATGAGTCTCCTGCAGACGCGCAATGGAGACTCCATGTCGCCGGAGGAAGGACAGGACCCTGTGTCTCTTGGTACAAGTGCCCAGCCCCCGCACATTCCAAGTTAGAAATGTATATCCCATAATCCCCGGCAACGCCCATCCGGGCCGTCAGTTCTACTCCCTGTGTTTCGCCACCCATGGGCCCGAACAGTACTACACATGATGCCTGCAACGATTCCCCCCAACAACACCCCCCACTTCAACCCCCGTAGAACACAACCCCCCACCCCCACCCACGAGCAAGATGACAGCAACAACAAAACATGCTACCCTGCCCTCCCCCTGCTGGTGCCAGGACGTACACAGCCACCCCATTCACCCCACACAACACTCACTCACAAACGATAGAACCAGAACCCCCCCCTCCCAGCTCCCCGCGTGACCCAATCCCTACGTAAAGTACACTAGGCTCAACTAGGAGGACTAGTCTCATTTCGGGTGCGGTCCTGGACATACGTACCCTCCCCCCAGTCACTCTCCCTCCCCCGGGGGGAAAACCCTCCGCCCCACCCATCAGCATAAGCTCAAATGACTCCGGCCACAAACATCAACCGGTGTACTCAGGACACCCCAAAGGCCTCCCAGGCCAGATTCAGTCAATATTCAGTCCACATATCACCTCATGGCGGGATCGTCTCCTCCAGGGATGTTTTTTGCTTTCAGCTTGTCCCTCAGTTGGAGGAACCCTTTTCGTATTTCAACAGTGTCTCTGGAGAAATCTTGGGTAAAGATTATGCGCTGGCCCTCCCAGAGAACATGGTGGTTCTTCCTTGCAAACTGTAGGATGGCTTCAACGTGCTGGTATCTGAGGGGCTTGCATATGAGAGGACGTGGGCCCTTCCTCTTTTTGTCAATGAAGTCAAAGGCAGTCTCCTTTCTCCCATTCCCCTTTCCCCCAGGTTGAGTTCTTGGCTGGCGCATATCTTTTGTTGACAGTGTGAGCATACGCAGAGGGGATTTGGGAACCAGCATCTGCTCCCGTGGAATCCTTTGGCACTAGGAGGTAGTCTTGACACAATCTATCGCACTCCAATCTACTCCACTCCAGCTACTCTAATCTGCTCCAAACTACCCTGTTCTACCCCAAGTCAAGTCAAGTCAAGTCAAAGAATTTATATAGCGCGCTACATACCCAGAGGGTCTCAAGGCGCTTGAGGAGGGGTGGGGAGTTACTTGTCAAATATCCACGTTTTAAGTTGCTTTCTGAATGCTAGGTGGTTCTGGGTACGGCGAAGGTAAGTGGGAAGTGAGTTCCAGGTTTTGGCTCGGCCTCCCATGGTGGTTTTGTTGATGCGAGGTACCGTGGCGAGGGCTTGGTTGGATGATCGTAGCTGGCGGGAGGGGGTATAGAAGGACAGTCGTGTGTTGAGGCATTCTGGTCCGATTTCGTAGAGTGCTTTGTGTGCGTGGGTTAGGAGCCGGAAGGTGATCCTCTTATTGACGGGAAGCCAGTGGAGGTTTTTCAGGTGACCAGAGATATGTTCTTTACGTGGGATGTCTAATATGAGTCTGGCTGAGGCGTTTTGGATTCGTTGGAGTTTTTTCTGGAGTTTAGCGGTAGTCCCGGCGTAGAGGGTGTTTCCATAGTCCAGTCGGCTCGTGACCAGAGCGCGGGTGACCGTTTTCCTAGTTTCGGTGGGGATCCAGTGGAATGTTTTTTTGAGCATGCGAAGAATGTTGAAGCAGGATGAAGAGACGGCGTTGACTTGTCTGTTCATTGAAAGTGAGGAATCCAGGATGACGCCCAAGTTCCGAGCATGGTCTGTCGGGATGGGTGCTTTTCCAAGGGCTTCTGGCCACCACGAGTCGTCCCATGCCGAGGGGGAGGTGCCTAAGATGAGGACTTCTGTTTTATCTGAGTTCAGTTTCAGACGGCTGTGTTTCATCCATTTGGCTACTTCATTCATTCCTTCGTGTAGGTTAGTTTTGGCGGTGCTAGGGTCATTGGTGAGTGATAGGATCAGTTGAGTGTCGTCCGCGTAGGAGATGATGTTGAGGTTGTGTTGGCGTGCGATGGCCGCGAGGGGGCTCATGTATACGTTGAAAAGGGTGGGGCTAAGTGAAGATCCTTGTGGTACGCCGCAGATGACTTCAGTGGCCTCTGACTTGAATGGTGGAAGGCGGACTCTCTGGGTTCTTCCGGTGAGGAACGAGGTGATCCATTCTAGTGCTTTTCCTTGGATTCCGATGTTTCTGAGGCGCTGTAGAAGGGTGCTGTGGCAGACTGTGTCGAAGGCTGCGGAGAGGTCGAGGAGGATGAGGGCGACTGTGTCTCCATTGTCCAGTAGTGTTCGAATGTCGTCTGTTGCTGCGATGAGGGCGGTCTCCGTACTGTGTTTTGCTCGGAAGCCAGACTGTGAGGAGTCGAGGGATTTGTTGGCTTCGAGGAAGGCGGCGAGTTGGTGGTTGACAGCTTTTTCGATGACTTTGGCCGGGAATGGAAGGAGCGAGATGGGACGGTAGTTTTTGAGTTCGGTGGGGTCCGCTGTGGGTTTTTTCAGAAGGGCGCTGAGTTCAGCGTGTTTCCAGCTTTCCGGGAAGGTGGCGGAGTTGAGGGAGCAGTTGATGGCGTCTCGGAGGTGCGGTGCTATGATGGAGTCTGCTTTGTTGAAGATGTGGTGAGGGCATGGGTCTGTGGGGGATCCTGAGTGGATGGAGTTCATCAGGCGGATGGTGTCCTCAGTGGAGATTGGGTTCCAGTCGTTAAGGATGTTCGAGGGGGGTGAAGGTCCTGCATGTGGATGGGTGGGTTGGTCTCCGGGTTGGTTGTCGAAGCTGTTGTGGATGTCTGCAATTTTGTTGTGGAAGAATGAGGCTAGGGAGTCGCAGAGGACTTGAGAGGGGGTGATGTCGTTAGAGTTGGCCGAGGGATTGGTAAATTCCTTGACGATGTTGAAAAGTTCCTTGCTGTTGTGGGCGTTGTTATCTAGTCGGTCCTTGAAGGCGGATTTCTTGGTGTTTCGGATCAGTTGGTGGTGTATACGGGTGGCGTTTTTGAAGGCGTCCTTGGTGCTGGTGGTTGGGTCTTTTTTCCAGGCCTTCTGTAGTGAGCGGCAGAGTTTCTTCGATTTTTTAAGATCATCGTTGAACCAGGAGGCCTTCTTGCTGCCCAGTTTGATTTGTCGTTTTTTCAGTGGTGCTAGGACGTCGGCGCTGTTGGATAGCCATAGTGTGAGGTTGGTGGCGGCTTGGTCGGCGTTTGAGGAGTGGGCTGGGGGGTTTAGAAGAAGCGTTGAGGAGATCTGGTCGATGGTGATTTTGTTCCAGTTTCTTTGCAGAGTTGGTTGGGGGTGGTTGTTGGGTTTGGGCTTGTTGTAGGTGAAGTGAACGCAGCTGTGGTCGGTCCAGAGGAGAGCCGTAGTGTGACTGAAGGAGACATGATTGCTGGAGGTGAAGATTGGGTCGAGTGTGTGACCTGCGATGTGGGTGGGGGAGGTGACCAGTTGTTTAAGTCCGAGGTTGGCGAGGTTGTCCAGGAGGGTGGTGGAGTTGTGGTCGTTGTTCTTTTCAAGGTGGAAATTGAGGTCTCCCAAAAGGATGTAGTCTTTGGAGGGGAGCGCGTGTGGGGTGATGAAGTCTGTGATGTCTTCACTGAATTGTGCCCGGGGTCCTGGTGGCCTGTAGAGGAGGGTGCCTCTGAGTGTGGTCTTGGGGTTGATGTGGATCTGGAAATGAAGGTGTTCAGAGTTTCCGAGATTGACGTCAGAGCTGGTTGAGATGTGGATGGATTTCTTATGGACGATAGCGATTCCTCCTCCTGTGTGGCCGGTGCGGTCCTTGCATATGATCTTATAATCTTCTGGGATGGCAATGGTGATGTCTGGGGCGGAGGAGGCGTTCATCCATGTTTCTGTTAGGAAGGCGACGTCCGGAGAGATGGTGTCTAGTAGATTCCAGAGGTCAATGGCGTGTTTGTGGACCGATCGGGTGTTGAGCAAGATGCATTGTAGGTGGTTGGGGTCGGGAATCTGTGGTGTGGTCGTAGCGGAGTTGTTGTTGGTGCCGATGAATTTGCAGGAGTAGCATGAGAAAGGTCCATGGGTGTGTCCAGGAGCGGCTAGGACGCAGTTGGGGGAGCGGCCGGGGTTAATGGCTAGGAGGGTGGTGGCATCGTAGGTAATGCGGGAGGGCTGGGCAATGCGAGGGCCAGGGGGTCTGGCGCTGGGCGCGGTCCAGGCGTGGACGGGCGTAGACGGGCTTACCTTTGGCGCACCTTCGGCGCGGATGGGGCGCGAACGCTGCGCGTCAAAGCTGCGCGCGGGAGCAACTGTCATATATGGATGGTGGAGGGGGAGGGGCGAGGGCGGCTCAGCTGGGAGGCGGGGCGGGCTACCGAGGACAACAACAACAATCAAAATGGAGGCGGAGGGGGGAGAACACTGCCACTGCCCACTGCAATCTATCCCACCCACATCTACCCCAACCCAATCTTCCCCACCCCAGTATACCCAAATCTGTCCCAATCTACCCCATCCAGTCTGCCTCAATATGGCCCACTTTACTGCATTGCAACATACCCCACTCATATGTACCCCAATCTTCCCCAGCCCAATCTACCCAACCCAATTTACTCCAATCTACCCCACACAATCTACCCCACTCCACTCTAGACCACCCAATCTACCCCATTCCAGTTTGTCCACATATACCCGCTCCAATCTACCCCACTATAATCTACACCCCTTCATTCTACCCCACTCCATTCTACCCCACTTCAATCAAACCCAATCTATACCACTCAAAAATACCCCAATCCGGGCAACTCATCTGTACCCAAATCTATCCCACTCTAATTTACCCCACTTCAACCTACTCCCCTCTACCCCCCACTCCAAATACTACAGTTTACACAATCCACTCCACTGCAATCTACCTTAACCTAACCCCCTCCATTCTACCCCAAGCAGCCCCATTCTACCCCATCCCAATATGCCCAACCCAACGTACTTCAATCTACCCCACTCCAGTCTACTCAACTCAAATCTACCCCACTTCAATCCACCCCAGTATACATCACTTCAATATATCCCAATCAACCGCACTCCAATCTACCCAACTCTATTCGATCCCACTTCAATCTGCCTCACTGCAATCTACCTCAACCTATCCCACTCAAATCTACCCCAATTTAACCCAGTCTACCCCACTCCAATCTACCCCACCCAGCCTACCCTGATCTCGCCATCACCAGTCAACCTCACTCTAATCCACTCTGCTCCAATTAGCAGGGGTGTGGATTTAATAATATATCTATTTGTCCATGGGGCAGGTTGCTTCATAAATCTACTTGTCCCTTTTTGTGACATTTAATGCGGTGACAAATTACGGCAGCAGTCTCACTATGTAAGAGCTCTTATATAGCCTGATTATGCCAGGGCTCATACCATAGTACGGTTTGAATACTAGCAATTCACTTATGTTGCCATGTTTCCGCAGATCTACATACTGGGCCTGAAGGTAGGAGTAAGCAATAGTTTCAGGGTTGGAATGCCCCTTTGAGTCTGTTCAAACCTACTAACCTGCATGCTTTAAGGGTTTTCACTAACTGTAATTTTTTCCCATACCGAGAAATGTTGGAAATGTACTCCTCACAATGGCAGACATACAACTTCTTCCAGGTTTGGGAAAAAAGGGGTTGGAGGGAAAGTGAACTTGCGAACACAGATTTCTGCATGAAAAAAATCACACATGCATATTTGCTCATGCTAAAATGCAGCCCACAGATATTTTTGTAGGAGTGCTATTTCTTGTCCTACTTAAATTCTTGTGATTTTACGAAAGCCGAATATCTGTACTTAATGCAAGGACATATACCACGGGTTCACTTCTGAGACTTTCTTTATTAATTGGGCCCTTTATTAGGTCTGGCATTAACCATGACCTTGTGCGTTTATTAAAATTCAGACTCTCTCTCTCTCTCTCTCTCTCTCTCTCTCTCTCTCTCTCTCTATATATATATATATATATATATATGTGTGATTAACAGCTCCTCCTCAGCACGCTCTGCGCTCGCAGACACCGCCTCCACGCCAGCATGAAATGAGGTAAACGGACCAGCAAAGTCAGCAACAGATGGTATTTATTCCATAAACAGAACCAGCGACGCGTTTCGAGCTGCAAAGCCCTTGATCACGCTGCAACATGTTAAAGGTAATAATGCTTTTTTATATGCCTATAGTGATAATATCACCGCCCCCTAGTGGTGATCACCGGTGAGCAACAAATAGTGAAAACATACTGCCGCCGCTAGTCTTTCTTTGCTTTTAGGCATACATAGTACATAAAGGCAATGCAATTCTATATATATATATTCACTGAAAAAACCATAGGTTATAGACCATATATAGTTAGGAATTAGCATTTAGAAAACCTTATTTTACTCACACAAAACCATTGAAATTCCATATATAGTTAGTTGCACTAACTATATATCGCGCACCCGCAATCCACTGCTGATGATGTCACATATTACATCATTCATGACATGGTCAGTGACATCACTGATGACATCACTGATGACATCTCAAATGACATCACTGATGACATCATCTAGTGTCTGTGTGTTTTTGTAAAGTTTAAATACGTTTTACATATTGAAGAATGACTGGATGTATGGAAGACTGAGTGTGTGTGTGGCTGGCTGGGAGGTGTGTGACTCTGTGCATATCAATGTGTACTTGTATCAGTGATTGTATAAGAGAGTAAGTATGTGTTAGTATATGTGTGAAAAGTATGGTGTTCTGTGTTTAACTATAGATGAGGAAATCGAAGTGTGATTGATTCTTCACAGGACTGACTAGGTGTATGAGTGCATATGATAGTGTTCTAATAATAAGTGACTGTATGTATGAGTAATTGTATGGGTGAATGAGTGAATGTGTGTGTAGACGTACGAATCAGTGAGTGTGTATGTAGTAACTGGTATTGGTGTGTCATGATGTCATCAGTGATGTCATTTGAGATGTCATCAGTGATGTCATTTCAGATGTCATTAGTGATGTCATCAGTGATGTCACTGAAGTATGGTGTTCTGTGTTTAACTGTATAGATGAAGAAATGGAAGTGTGATTGATTCTTTACAGGACTGGCTTGGTGTGTGAGTAACTCCATGGATGAGTGGCAGTGTGTGACTGTCTGCATAGGTGTATGAGTGCATATGATAGTGTTGTAATAATAAGTGACTGTATGTATGAGTGATTGTATGGGTGAATGAGTGAATGTGTGTGTAGACGTAGGAATCAGTGAGTGCTTATGTAGTAACTGGTATTGGTGTGTCATGATGTCATCAGTGATGTCATTTGAGATGTCATCAGTGATGTCATCAGTGATGTCATTTGAGATGTCATCAGTGATGTCATCAGTGATGTCACTGACCATGTCATGAATGATGTAATATGTGACATCATCAGCAGTGGATTGCGGGTGCGCGATATATAGTTAGTGCAACTAACTATATATGGAATTTCAATGGTTTTGTGTGAGTAAAATAAGGTTTTCTAAATGCTAATTCCTAACTATATATGGTCTATAACCTATGGTTTTTTCAGTGAATTTTCAAGGTTTTGTAAATGCTAATTCCTAACTATATATGGTCTATAACCTATGGTTTTTTCTGTGAATTTCATTGGTTTTTTAACAGCTAATATCTGTAGCTGTAAAATGTATTCTTCTTTAAATCCAAAAATATATTTTATATGTTTATGAATAATTTTTTTTTAAAATATTTTTTTTCTTCGTTCCCGCTTCGCGAATCGGGAAGCTTCCCGTTAGCTGACCTTGATGCCGCGAAATAGACCGCGAGCCGGTAAACGTTTCTTTACCGCAAGTGCCGCGTTAGAAAACAACATCGTGACGCCTCCCGTCCGCATGACGTTTCACGTTGTCGCGTGATACGTCATATGACGTACAACGTTAGCGAACTGGTACGCGAAGCGAGTCGCAAAGCGCAGGTTTCTGGAAGCAAACCGGGAGGCCCTGCAAAGCGCTTAACGTAAACACAGCAAGTCATGTGACTTGGTAATAACACTTTTCATTGGTTCATTTCACTTTTGGTTTCCTAATGATGTAAGACTAGGTCATATAATCTAAAATGAACACTTTTGATTGGTTGAGAACTCTTGTTTTTCCCAAATGATGAAAATCCCTCCTTCTTTCCTCACTCTGACTTTCATCATTGTGAGAGAAAGACCCTTTGTGATCACTGAGCAATGGCTTCTTTAGTAGCTTCAGCTGGTGCTTCCCCACCACCTCCACCACATCCAAGGAAGAGTGGACCACCTGCTCAAGTTATAATTCAACAAGGAGAGGAAGAAGAGGAACAGGAGGACGAGCACGAAGAGAGGCAGTTTTTGCCTGAGCAGCCCAGGACGTCTCACCGGAAAGAAAACTTCATTTGGCAATTTTTTAAAATTCCCAAAGGTCAGAAAAAAGTAAATGCAAGATACGTAACTTGCCTTATATGTCAAGATAGACTGTCCAGAGGGACCGACAAAAAATACAGTTTCGGAAACTACACAATGCATCGCCATATGACTAGGTGGCATCCTAACAACTACAGTGCTGCACAGTTTCGGAACGACCTAGATAATCTCCCTATTATGGCCAGAAGATCTGTTGTACCGGAAGTAACGGGACCAGAGGGCAGGGAGATGGTGCCAAATATACAAATGAGATTTGGTGATGTAAAACACATCTGCGTATTTTGCGATGGATTCATTTCCTACGGAGAAAAAAGCATCACTCTGATCAACAGAGCTATTGACTATCATATGCAAGTTTGTACGAAACGGCCAAAATAATAAATACTTCTTTTTTTTGTTTTGTTGCTCCTGTTGAGCCCTTTACAATGAATCGTTTTCATTGCCCCCTCCAAGAAAAACCCAAAAAAATATAAAACTGTTCAGAAAAATTCAAAAAAAGTAAAAAAATGTTCTGAAAAATAAAAAAAAAAGTTCTTTTCAGAACTACCTCCCCGTTATTAAAAAATTGGTACAATATTTGGAACTGTGCCAACCTCTATTTCTCTTAGTTCGCTTCCCAGTTCGCTCCCCGGTACGCGAACCGGAAGCGAACCAAAAACAGTAAGTATAAGGGAAGGAAACAGACACTTATGTTAAAAGAAAGACAGCTATAGGTCAGTAAACTAGAGATACTATTACCCGTAATCCACTGCTGATGATGTCACATATTACATCATTCATGACATGCTCAGTGACATCATCAGCAGAGGATTGCGGGTTTTTTGGCAACGTGCCTTATCCACGGTTTAATAACGCTGCCTTTTGCTTTATATAAGTTTTCAAATTGTATGAAATATATACCAACAGGTCGTTATGAACCTTTAGGTAGTGCTTTTCTTCATGAGGTCTGGTCGCTTCCATACACATACAGATGTTTCAAAGATGATCAAGAAGTTTATCTGAATGGAGAGGAATGCACTGAGACGCCAGATCATTCACTAATGTGTAGGCACATACAGTTACACGGTTCATGCAACAAACACCGACCAAATATGGCTTGCGTGTTGCAAGGCACGCCAGTTCCTGCTATCATCCCCACGTTCAAGTTGTTGGAAAATGGTAGTTATTTGATGCTCAATAATGAAGATTGTTCTGAGTTAATTAAAAGTATTCCTTTTATCGTAACAGTAAGTGAACGGGTTATTTGCTGCAGAAATGTTCTATTTCCTCCCACACATGAACATAGGGAGTTTTCAATCTGGCCACAAATACCAACCTTGGGACAGATTTCAACGGCATGGCAAGAATAAGAGCTCTTTTGTCTCAGAGAGAGGTGGCCTTGAGTTCGGCCCGTGAAACTTTCGTGCTTCACATAGCGAACACCCGTACAGAGGTGCACACACTTTTCAATTCAGATTTGCCTTTCAAATTCAGCAAGATGGTTCCGACTATCTTTAACGCATCCTCCGCAAAGTCCCTGGCGCACTTTTTTAAAGTTGTTACCAGTGGTCTCGTGACTTCATTTGAGAAAATCTTTGGACTCATCCCTGCTTCCTTTCATTCTATTTTCTCCACTCTGGTTCGTGGATTGGCATTTTTACTTGCATTACCAGCGGACCCTCTTGTGCTTTTTTACATTTTTAAATATGGATGTCCCTCCTATGCAACCTCCCACCCTGCAGCTGCTGACACTGTTCCGCAATCGCATGCTAGAATATTATGGCACAATGCCGTTGGCGATATTAAGCACGGCATATGGATTATCTTTTCGATTCTCCTACTTCACCTGTGTCCAGCCTGTATTTCACTGCCTGACCTGTGATTTCGATTGGGCCATTGATTTGTGTCTCTGCGGACCGGTTTCTCCTGACGTCGACTTTAATCAGCTGATGACTCCTATCATTACTCACGAGTTGGTTTGTCCTGGCGAAAGGATTATGGCTGTGGCATTGATGCATGGACTACTTGGTCCCTGGAATTTACTGGCGGCAGCACAGTCTTTCTTGGAACAGAGCTTTCTTGAAAACCCACCGAGCTGTCCTCTGATGGTGATAGAGGATCCGGTGCTGGGAGAGCACGTATGTTCTTTTCCGCTTTTAAATTGGATGGCTGAACTGTTTTCGGATGAAGACGGTGACTTCCTATTGGAGGCTGTTGCAGCTTATTTTGCATACACAGTTATGTCATAGACCTTTTTCATGTTTGATATGCTGAGTACTAGCATTTCATTGACAATTCATTGACTTATTTGTCAAGTTTTTATTATTTACCTTGCCTATTGGCTTAAGACTCGATAAAGTACTTGGCTGTTTTATTTTTCTTTAGCATTAAATTTTCCTAGTTTTTAATGCTTTACCTTGCGGACCGTCCACATATAAACTTGCAATCTGCTCTCATGAGATGGCACTTCTATTATCTTATTCAGTTCGTTTCCGGATCATGGGGAGGTGTCATCTAGGTCCTGGATATCTTGACACCGTGTTAAGTTAGCATGGGCTCATTACCGGTTTAAACGCCATTTTTCCTTTTTTGCAACTTCTGCACACGACACTTAGTTGTTGCTTTAGCTTTCCACCTAGTAGTTCATCGTGGTTTACATGAGAATAATATGTTATTGCTCTACTATCTGCTTTGCTTGTTAAACTATATCTGTACAGCGAGTGCTAAAGTTTCAAGAACAACACGATACAGAATTGTTATGAGGTCTGATCTCCACGACTTCATACTCATAACATAAGTGCAACTTCTGCCAATTCTGGGCATGAGGCGGGTTTTATATTGCTTTGCCGAACACACATACACAACAGTTGATGTGGCTCACATGAAGAGAGAGCTGGTGTATGCTGATGTGATTCCTTCAAATCTAAGACACTAAAGTATGGGCACGCCCTAAACCAACACAAAGAGACCTTCTTAGCAAATAATATAATATGTGTATTAGGGAGGGTGAGATATAAGCAGCCGCGGGCCGTGGAGGGAGTTACGGTGAGGCAGGGAGGCGGGGAGGGGGAGAAGCAGGGTGGAGCCCTCTCTACCTTGCCCCTCCCCCTCCCCGCCTCCCTGCCCCACCGTAACTCCCTCCACGGCCCGCGGCTGCTTATAAGTGTTGCTAACTCTTATTCATTTACAGCATGTTAACATACTATCACCATTCGCTTTTTATGTACTAGTAACTATGCTGGTAATTTTGCTACTGATAATATGTGTACTTGTATTATCTAAGATACTACGCCTGTGAAGACGGCATTAGTAAATAAACATTTCAAATACACATGTGTTCTTCTTAACTCCATGTTCTGGTTTCTAAGAAATATATAACGACCGACTGTTCATGAGTTCCACGTATCCTGAGGTACTATAAGTTCATATTCTGGATTGTCTAAACATTGAGAGTTTGTTATATCCAATGTGACACTGTACCTAGCTTGCTAAGGAGTTTTTGATTACTAACGTGAGTTTTGGGACACCCTAATTCGCCGAGGTTCCAATCCTCTGTCCACAGTTCTGTGTGAGAACAGAAACCCTGCGACAGGGGCACCCCCGACCCTTGCTGGAGCTTCATCACACTTGCGATACAACTCCAGCAATGCGCCACCTTTACGGCACAGATACATCACGCATCTGTGCTGTTTTTGCCCCATGATGCGCCGCATTGTAAATGCAGCACACCATAGGTGACGGAACAGCGGCACAGAATGACTAACACATCCCTGGTGATGCGCCAGTCATCATAAATGTATCCCTATGCTTCTTATCTTGTTAGAGATGAACCGCCATATGTATCATCAAAGTTTTTTGCATTTCCTAAATAGCGAACTTTAAGGAATAAATAGCGATTCTTTACCATTCCTAGTTTGCTATGAGCTATTTGCTAATTACAAATTACCCATTCATTTCCTTCATTTCCATAGGGCGGTTGGACTCACTTTTAACTCGAACGGCTGAATGGATTTCCACGAAACTTGGCAAAATTGTAGGGACTGGTAGCCCGATGGGCCTTTGCTATGTCTCAAGATATATGCTCCAGTGGTTTTTACGAAAATTAACTTTGAAAAATATATATTGGGCTACATTGGCCTATATATATGTTGGAGCCCAAATGTAGCCCAATGTAGCCCAATGTAGCCCAAAGATGGCCGCCAGACACACAAAAAAACAAATGTAGCCCAAATATCAGCCAGATGTAGCCCAACTATAGCCCAGTGACAGAATGACCAATCAGCTTCGCAAACCTCCGTTACGCGAAGCGGAGCGCTGTTACAGATATATATCTTTTTTTGAACGTTAATTTCTTAAAATCCACTGGAGCACATATATTGAGACCTAGCAAAGGCACATCGGGCTACCAGTCCCTAATATTTTGCCAAGTTTCGTGCAAATCCATTCAGCCGTTCGATTATTATTATTATTATTTTTTTTTGCCCCGCGGGGCCCTTTTAAAACCTCCACATCAAACCTAGGGGGTCAGCGAGGATCTACTATGCCCCCTTATAGTTATTTCCCCCTTTGTTTTGACCTCCTCTTGTCTCTCGATCCTACCGAGAGACAAGATGGCGGCCGCTACGGACTGTTTGGAATGTTGACAGACGCCGGAGAACCAATCAGCTTCGCTTCACAAAGCTCCGTTGCGCGACAAGTACGCGTCCTGGGCCGCTGCCCAGTCCGCTGTTACAGATATATATCTTTTTTTAAACGTTAATTTCTCAAAATCCACTGGAGCACATATATTGAGACCTACAAAAGGCACATCGGGCTACCAGTCCCTACAATTTTGCCAAGTTTCGTGCAAATCCATTCAGCCGTTCGGGCTAAAAGTGAGGCCAACCGCCCTATGGAAATTAACATGGGAAAAAAGCGTTTTGGGACCCCCCTTTTTTCTCGGCCCCCCCTTGACGAACCCCCCCAAAATTTTCAGGGGCTGCTCAGAAACAAAATGTGCCATTTTCCTGAAAATTTCAGCCAATTCCGTCCACAAACGCCAAAGTTATTAGACATAGAATTTTCAAAAATCCCATAGGGAAAAAATCCTAACTATATATACCTACTGGCGACCGCCAGTAGGTAATATATATCTGTGTCAGCTGTCTTCACTGTGAGTGACAGCATTCTGCTCTTTCACACAGAGCATATCTGCACATAAAGTAGTTTTGTTCAATGACAGGAACTATTGTGGAAATGTTTGCTTTTTGAGACCAAAAACAAATTTTTGTTTCTTATAATTGTGAGGGCCCGGCAGCTCCCACACAAATAAGGTTTAATAAAAACCATGGCAAAACAAGTCACTCATTGACAAAGCCAAAAGGCTTACCACAAATTTCATACCTTCTGATTTTGCCAATGCGTGTTTATTTTTGTTTCCCACAATCTTATTGAAAATGGTTACACTGATTTTTCATTATGAATATTTTTGGGAAATACTAGAATGCATCAGCATATTTTACTAAATGAAGCTGCAAAGGAATGGCACCTACATTTTTACAGTAGTTTAGCTAAATGTTTTTTTCCTACTTGCATTTTTTGTGAATGTTGTATTTTGAAACAAAGAATCATCAATCTTGCTTTCAGGCTTTTGTAAATATTTGCGTCTAATCTGAGAGCATTATGGGAGCATTATACATAGCCTCAAAAACGTGTGTACACATTTTTATACTGAAACCACTGTTAGCAGTGGTTTCAGCAATACGAGCTTACAACATTTACTTAGAGGACTCACCCTAGTAATAAAGGTTTTGCATTATTGAACCATAAAGTAAAGTTTGAGCAGCATTAACATGTGGACACAAGTATTACAATAACTACAGACAATTCCCTTCCCTGATCCATAACATGGTACTATAAACAGCGAACGGGTTTGTGCTGGAAGAGGTTGGTTCTACTTGTCCCAAGTGACAAAATACACATCAAAAGTTGTTGTACTTAACCCCAAACAATATGTCCTGTGTGTCAGGCTAATTGAATTCCACATCCCTGAATGTTCCCCACCCAATCTACCCTTCTCCAATATACCAAACCTCAATCTTGCCCAACCAGCCTACCAGATCTACCAAACTCCAATCGAACCCACTCCAATTTACTCTTTCGTGTAGTTTCCACTAATCCGTGAGAACTGCGCGTTGGTGGACGACATAAACTTAGGCTGTTGCCAGACTGATTTTGTACACCAGACAGGATATGTTGTCCCTTAACTCACAGTGCCCCCGTTAGTTCCCCTCAACCTAGACAGGGAGCGAACAGTTCTGGCAACCTCTGAACATGGGAACCCTGTTTCCTCAGAAACTGTGGTAACAGATATAATACCTTTTGCTCATGCTCACTTTTGATCAGAGAAATATTGAAAAAAATACACAGAGGGACATTTTCAACGTTTATTGAACCAACGGGATTCTTGTATAGTATATATGTGCTGCAATGATCAATAGACAGAAGCAGATAAAAGTTATAAGAAGTATCAGAATGGTGAATAAAACAAAAAGCTCAAACATTGTGCTGAAACAATGCATATAGGCAAGCATATGAATTACTATTACAATCCGGCGTATTACTACTATGCAGCCCTAACCTATGTGTCTAGGATGTATATGTATAGGCTGCCAAGAATTCCCGTACTCCTGCCCCCGGAAGCACTTTAAAATATGGAAAAGATGGGCGGACTATCGGGGCTTGGAACTGGACCCACCGCCAGAGGACACTGCCCTCCCAAGTCTTTGACAGACAATACTCTCCGATCTTATGTACGGTGACTTTGTATACATAGCATGTACTGTATATGATTCACACGTAGCGAGTCGAGCTAGCAGCGGCTCTCGGGGGGGGTGGGACTAGTGGGGTGGGGGGATAGTTGATTTCCTCCTTTGATCCTTTGTTGTCTTAATGTAAAATGCTGAAGTTGATAATGAGAAAATATGGTGACAGTTGCCTCTGGATTTCAGAGCTGTGCATAAATATGTGTCTTCGGCCCCAATTAACCCCAACCTTCCCCTATCTATCCGAATCCTCCCCAACATATTGCACCCAATCTGCTCCAGTCTACCCCTGTCCAATCTACCCCACTGTAATCTACTCAACTCAAATCGACCGACTCTAAACTACCCCACCTCTATCTTCCACAACCTATCCGACCCTAATCTGCCCCACCTCCCTCACTTTTAGGCATCGTGTTCAGCAGCCACACTGATGTACAACATGGCTAAAACAACAATTTAGAGAGTGACCCCTCTTACAAAGGCACAGGGGGTAACGTTCAGCCAAACCAATACAAAAGTTTATCCCCTGGACTTGTGATCAAAATCCCATCATTCTCTATGTGGATGCTTAATTATCAATCTAAGAACTGCAAATAGAACTGAAAATGTAACTTGGATATCAAAGGTAATCAATTATGCTCCAACCACCATATTTAGAATTTCATAAATATTTAATAAAATACGCATTAAGTACTATTGACTTTTGTTAATATAATTCATCATCCATTGAACTAAATAAACCATCCATAATGTTTAGTTAAAACCAATAACTGAATTTAAACAAGGAGAAAGCATAAAACATTTAGCTCCATAAAAACAGTGGTTAAACAAATCTCTAAACCCTTATGGTTGAGCATATAATGTTGTTCTTACTATGATTCTTTTATACATACCTCATATTAAGACAAAAAAGGCATAATTACCAACATGATGTATATTTATATTATATATATCAAGCACCAATAGACATGATATTTTTATGTTTTTCATTGCTATGTCTAATTTCAGACATTTAAATAATATGCCCAATGTATATTAGAACCATGAGTATAAAAAAAAAATCTAAAGGGCCAACCTTAATTTCCTTCCTTTACATTTTTACCTATTATAACATTATTCTTAGACTAAAAGATAAGGGTAGAGATAGGAACGAATGGGAAACCACAGATACAAGAACAGGAAGGCTAAAAAGATAAGGGGACAGATTGGATAGATAAGGAAGCAGTGGAAAACCATCGTATGAATCAATGAGAGTAATATGTCCCAGGTTTAAAAAAAAAAAGGAAGGATGGTTTATGTTCCTTTTAGACCCTGACTTAAATGAGGGGGAACTATAATTAGGCAAAAACTATATCCAAATAGGTAGCTTGTAATATAGTATTAAACTAAACATACCTGTATGTATGTTGGAAATATAGGGCAGGGCAGTGTTGTATTGTCAGCCTGCAAGACTTTTTGTTAATTCTTAAACCAGAAAATATAATAAACTCTGTGAATTGCGTTGAATAGACAGTGGAGATTTTTAGTATAAATAGGAACATTTATGGCGCTTTTACGGCAGAGAGTACGTTAAAAAATGCTTTTATGTACATAAGTTAAGTTATAAAATTGATTTTTACATTGTGCAGGTCTCCGAAAACTATGCTTTAAGTAGCTATTATTTGACTGCGGAGATCTGCATTATCATAGCGGGAGTCTTGTACAAGGCAGGAAAGCAAAAGTAGACTTGCTAAAACGTCTTTACCCACGTGAAATTTGAACTGCATGTTTTAAAATAACAAAGTCTTAAATACTAGGGAAGACCTTGAGTGACATGTATAGATTAATAAGAACATATTATTGTCATAATAAAAGCATGAAAAAAGTCTTGTATTTCTACAGTTTTTTATCTAATTCGGGAAGAAACAGACTGTTCATACAATTATTGGTGAAGGTACAATAAAAGTACTGCACCTTCAAAATACATGATATATTTTGAGAAATATTAATAGGTAAGAATAATGTTATAATATGTTGAAATGTAAAGAAAGGCAATTGAGGAAGCCCCTTAGGATTTGTTTTTAGATACTCTTGGTGATAATATACGCTGAGCATATTATTTATATATTTATTAAATTAAGCATGGCAATGAATAATATAAAAACATCATGTCTGTTGATGCTTGAGATATATATATAATATTCATCGTGTTGGTAAAGATGCATTTTTTTCTTAATATGTGGTATGTATAAAAGAATCATAAGAAGAACAACATTGTATGCCAAGCCGTATGTGTTAAGATATCTGTTTAACAACTATTTTTATAGATATATATGTTATGGTTTCTCCTAGTTTTAATTCAGTTATTGGTCCTGAAGATGGTGGGATAAAGTTCAAGAAGTCACCGAAATGCTTAGTTGATGCGATAGTCTTTTTTAGTACTTTGATTGTATACAATTGTATTTTATGTAATATTTTCACTAAACGTTTTGTAAATCTGGTGGATCTGGTGGCTCTGTGGACAAATGCATCAGCTGCAGGGGCCTGTGTTTGACCCCGTAATCAGAGGTTCAAATCCCGGTGGGCCCACTCAGCCTTTCATCCATCTGAAGTCGATAACATAAGTACCATTGAATTGGGTAGTAAAAAACATCTGTCATCAGCACCAAGATACCTACGGGTGAACGTGTGCTTTACAAATACACATTATGTTATGTATCTAGTCCAATGAATGATGAATTATATTTCCAAATGTTAATAGTATTTTACGTGTATTTTTATAAAATATGAGATTCTAAATACTGTGATTGGAGTATAATTGGTTACTTTTGATATCCTAGTTACATCTGTTGTTCTTAGGTTGATTATTAAGTATCCACTTAGAGAAATATTGTAGTTTAATAACAAGTCCAGGGGAAAACATTTGTTTTGGTTCAACATGGCTAAAACACGTTACCAAAGCCAATAGCTTCTGCATAGGCGAGATATATTGGATTTGCCAATGCTTGTTCTTTATTACTTTTAAAAGATAGTTGTCTGATGGTGTACAAGTACACTATCATCTATTCCCTTCGCCAGGGATGCAGTCATTCCACCGTTTTAGGAATTTAAAGGCATACTAGCTAAAAGATGGGAAAGGCGACTGCAAAATTACTGAGAAGTAGCTTTTGTCTTGTAGATTTTGCTGTGGGAACATGACAAAAGCTAATAATGTTACTTTCTCTTTATTTTAATAGGTAATGAATGCGTGAAACACAGCAACGTAAATTCTGTTGAGTTTATTTGGATAGCACTGCCGACCGATTAATTAATGGAAAATGGGACATTATCAATTCTCTGTGACACATAATCAATAAAATACCGAATCTTACATACCCAACTGACAAAGGAAAACCAGAGAAATTGTTAAAGCAAAATAGAAAAGATTCTTATTGACAAATATCTCACAAATTTATATCAAATCTAAGATGAGTTTAATTAAAAAAAATATTGAAAAGCTTCACTCAGGGAGAAAGAATTTTTTGTCAACAAAAGAAGCCGTATTGCTGAAAAACGTTATCAATGCACTGAATGTGAAAATAGCTTCAAAGAAAGTGAAAGTGTGACAGGCATCTGTGAACTCACACCGACTATCCTACCAATGCTGCAAGTGTAAGAAGAGCTTCATCAAGGAAGGACTTGATACTAAACACCTGAGAACACGTTCCAAACTGGAAAGAAACGTTATCAGTGCACTGAATGGGGAAAATACTTCTTTCAAACTGAAAAATGTACAGGTGCGAAACATTACCGATCTTCAGTTAGAAGCAGAGCATGAACATTATTAATGCACAGATTAGGCGAGGGGGGTTCATCTGAAAGCCGTGCCATTCACCAGAGAGCACTCTCAAAAGAAAACTCTCATCAGTTACCAGTACCTTGCAAGAGGAAAAAAATCCTGCAAAGCATAATAGAAGACATACAGGTGGGAAACTTGGATAATGTACTGAATGTGGGACAGCATGCAATCTCTTACCATCTACCCAGGGACTGATACATATAAGAAACCTATCCACCAGACAGTCCAAACTGGTGAGAAACCTTATCTACATTCCGAACATGGGAAAAGGTTCAAAGTGAAAAGAAGTCTTACTCTTCACCAGAGATCACACTCGGGCAAGAAACGTTATCAGTGCTCAGAATGTGAGAACGTTTTTAATAAGCAAGATAATCTTTCAATTCACGAGCGAGCACACACAGGTGAGAAACCTTATAAATGCATTGAATGTGGTAAACAGTTCAGTAAGAAAGAATATCTTATTTCACACGATCGATCACATACAGTGGATAAACCTTATCAGTGCTCCGAATGTGAGAAAGTTTTCAATAAGCAAGATAATCTTACAATTCACGAGCGAGCACACACAGGCGAGAAACCTTATAAATGCATTGAATGTGGTAAATGGTTCAGTAAGAAAAAATATCTTATTACACACGATCGATCACATACAGTGGATAAACCTTATCAGTGCTCCGAATGTGAGAAAGTTTTCAATAAGCAAGATAATCTTACAATTCACAAGCGAGCACACACAGACGAGAACCCCTATAAATGCATTGAATGTGGTAAACAGTTCAGTAAGAAAGAATATCTTATTCAACACGATCGATCACATACAATGGATAAACCTTATCAGTGCTCAGAATGTGGTCAAATGTTCAGGGCAAAAGCAAGTCTTATTATTCACCAGAGAGTACACACAGGCGGGAAACCTTATCAATGCACTGAGTGTGGGGTTAATTTTAGTTATAAAGATAATCTTATTCGTCATCAGAGAACACACACAGGTGAGAACCATTATCAGTGCACTGAATGTGGCAAAAGTTTTAGTAATAAAAGTAATCTTACTATTCACCAGAGAGTACATACTGGCGAGAAACCTTATCAGTGCACTGAATGTGAGACTAGCTTCTCTGCCAAAGGAAACCTTACGAAACACCAGAGACTACATACAGGTGAGAAACCTTATCAGTGCACTGAATGTGGAGCACACTTCAGTAACTCACATGTCTTAGCTAGCCACCTTAGAACTCATACAGGAGAGACTCCATATCAGTGCACAGAATGTGGGAAAGGGTTCAATCAGAAAGGATCTCTTAATAGTCACCTGAGAATACACACAGGTGAAAAACCTTATGAGTGCTCTGAATGTGGTAAAAGGTGTACTAGGAAAGACATTCTTACTAAACACCAGAGATTACATACGGGTGAAAAACCTTATCAGTGTCCTGTTTGTGTGGCTAGCTTTTCTGACAAAGGAAGCCTTACTAAGCACCAGAGAATACATACTGGCGAAAAACCTTATCAGTGCACTGAATGTGTGGCTAG
This sequence comes from Lissotriton helveticus, assembly GCF_964261635.1. Lineage (NCBI taxonomy): Eukaryota > Metazoa > Chordata > Amphibia > Caudata > Salamandridae > Lissotriton > Lissotriton helveticus. The sequence continues at coordinate 1,950,437,339 of NC_136068.1, forward strand.
CTTTTCTGACAAAGGAAGCCTTACTAAGCACCAGAGAACACATACAGGTGAGATACCCTATAAGTGCACTGAATGTGGGGCAGGCTTCAGTCAATCTTCTGGTCTTGCTAGTCACCTTAGAAGGCATACAGGAGAGACTCCTTATCAGTGCACAGAATGTGGGAAAGGGTTAAGTAGTAAAGCAAGTCTTAACATGCACCGTAAAAGACACTCATGCAAGAATCCTTAATCAATGCTCCGATTGTGGCAAAAGCTTCATTAATAAAAGAAAGCCTTAGAATTCACCAAAACGTACAAACAAATGAAAAGTCTTAATTCATGCTCAGCGTGTGAGATCGGCTTCAATGTGAAAGCATGTGTTGCTAGACATCAGAGGCCAGATGGGAAAGAAAAATATACAAATTCCTCTACTTTCAGTTCTGGGCTGAGAACTGTCATTATTGAAACTGCTATCATTTATGAACTTTACAAAATATATAAAATCATTGTTTACTAAATTGTTGCAGGTTATATCTCAATACTAACAAAAATTTAAATAGTAGGTAGAGGAATGTGTAGAAAATGGTTGTATGTTTTGTGAGGCAAACTGTGTGAGATTTTCGAGTTATTGATAGTGGAATGCATAATTTGGAAATTTAGATGAAATACCTAAAAAGTAATTAGAAAACTGATTAAAATCCTTAAACAGATCTAATAAACTTGCTATATTATTATATTTTAAGCCAGCATGTTTTTGGCAAAGTGCATAATTTTAAATTGAAGTTTGAAAGGGGCAGTTTAGATGATGGGAAGGAGGCGATAACTCTGAAATTGAGCAGGGATTATTAAGTGTACTTTTAAAGGACGCCTGGAGCGACACCTGGTGGCCCACCGCCCTCGGAAACCCGCCAACCCCCACAGACCACGCACGCAACCTGGGAATCATCCTGGACTCCGAGCTCAAAATGGACCGCCAGATCAACTCTGTCTTTATCTTCCTGCTTCCACACCCTCTTCCTCCTTCGTAAGACCTTCAAATGGATCCCCCTCGAACACCGAAAGATAGTCACTCACGCCCTGGTCACCAACAGACTCGACTACGGCAACGCACTCTACGCCTGAATAAACAAAAACCTCATCCGCAAGCTACAGAACATCCAGAACGCCGCCACAAGACTGGTCCTCAACCTGCCAAAACACTGCCACATCTCCCAGCACCTGCGCAAGTCAAGTCATGTTAAGATTTGTATAGCGCACTACTCACCCAGAGGGTCTCAAGGCGCTTGAGGGAGGGGGGGGAGGTTTACTTATCAAATATCCAAGTTTGTAGTTGTTTTCTGAAGGAGAGGTGGTTCTGTGTGAGACGGAGGTGGGTGGGGAGGGAATTCCAGGTCTTGGCCGCTAAGTAGGAGAAGGATCTTCCTCCCATGGTGGATCTTTGGATGTGTGGAATTGCGGCGAGGGCTTGATTGGACGATCGAAGTTGGCGGGTGGGGGTGTAGAAGGACAGGTGCGAGTTGAGGTATTCGAGTCCTAGGTCGTAGAGGGCTTTGTGTGCGTGGGTGAGGAGGCGGAATGTTATTCTCTTGTTGACGGGGAGCCAGTGGAGGTCTTTCAGGTGACCGGAAATGTGAGCTTGACGGGGATGTCTAGGATGAGTCTGGCTGAGGCGTTTTGGATGCGTTGGAGTTTTTTCTGTAGTTTGGCTGTGGTGCCAACGTAAAGGGTGTTTCCGTAATCCAGTCGGCTTGTGACCAGTGCATGGGTGACCGTCTTTCTTGTTTCGGTGGGGATCCAGTGGAAGATTTTTTTGAGCATACGTCGGATGTTGAAGCATGATGATGAGAAGGCGTTGACTTGTCTGGTCATTGATAGGGAGGAGTCCAGGATGAAGCCCAGGTTACTTGCGTGGTTCATTGGTATGGGTGCGGTTCACAGGGCCGGTGGCCACCATGAGTCGTCCCAGGCGGAGGGGGATGATCCTAAGATGAGGACTTCCGTTTTGTCCGAGTTTAGTTTTAACTGGCTGTTCTTCATCCACTCGGCTACTTCTTTCATTCCTTCATGTAAGTTGGTTTTGGCGTTGTTTGGGTCTTTGGTGAGGGATAGGATCAGCTGAGTGTCGTCTGCGCAGGAGATAATGTTGAGGTTGTGTTGGCGCGCAATGGGTGCGAGAGGACTCATGTATACGTTGAATAGGGTGGGACTGAGTGAAGATCCCTGGAGCACGCCGCAGATGACCTCGGTGGCCTCTGATCTAAAAGGGGGGAGGCGGACTCTCTGGGTTCTTCCGGCGAGGAACGAAATTATCCAGTCCAAGGCTTTTCCTTGTATTCCGACGTTGCTGAGGCGTTGTATAAGGGTGCTATGACAGACTGTGTCGAAGGCTGCGGAGCGGTCAAGTAGGATGAGGGCAGCAGTTTCTCCGTTGTCTAGTAGAGTTCGAATGTCATCTGTTGCTGCGATGAGGGCGGTCTCGGTGCTGTGTTTGGCTCGGAAGCCGGACTGTGAAGGGTCGAGGGATTTGTTGGATTCGAGGAAGGCGGCGAGTTGATTGTTGACGGCTTTCTCAATGACTTTGGCAGGGAATGGGAGGAGCGAGATGGGGCGGTAGTTCTTAAGTTCAGTGGGGTCTGCTGTGGGTTTCTTCAGGAGGGCGCTGAGTTCGGCGTTTTTCCAGATTTCCGGGAAGGTGGCGGAGTTGAGGGAGCAGTTGATGACATCTCGGAGATGGGGTGCGATAATGGAGTCTGCTTTGTTGAAAATGTGGTGTGGACAAGGGTCGGTTGGTGATCCTGAGTGGGTGGTGTTCATCAGTCGGATGGTGTCTTCAGTGGTGATTGGGTTCCAGGCGCAAAGGTTGTTGGAGGGAGGTTTTAGTTTGGAGGTAGATGGGGTGGGTTGGTCTCCAAAGCTGTTATGAATGTCAGCGATTTTGTTATGGAAGAACGAGGCTAGAGAGTCCTGACCGCCCTGACGCTCTCAGTAGCGGTCGCTCCCCACGCTCCCTGCTCTCCGGTGGTATCGTTGGGCTGCGCTCTTTGCTTTGCTTTGCGCCTTGAAAAACTGCTGGCTGCTGTATGATATAGCGCTGTGCCTCACTTAAGCATTGCTCGTTTATTTGTGCAGTCCTAGTCTGTATTGCTCGCTTGTGAAGCCTGGACCTTTGATTGTTATTTGTATTGCTCGTTTTGTACAGTGGTAATAGTAGCGCTCACATCACTGACTTTAATACATTCATCAATACCTGATTTTGCCGGTGCCACTGGCCACAGCGTATCGCTACTTTGTGCCCCATCCTGTTCCGGTTTCACTTTTGCTGCCATTTTGTTGTTGTTGTGCCCGTCCTCTCCACCCCGTGAAGTACTGGGTTTTTCGGAACCCAGCGGTGTCAGGGTACACCCTAAGACTTCGGGTACTTTCCTGATTCAGACACAGAAACTCGGAGTCTTCTAGGTGAAGTCAAAGATCGAATTTATTAGCTGCAACCAAGTAACAGACGTCCTAGAAGTACAACATGGTGTATATTCTCAGGAGACTGCTCAATCTTACAAAGCCAGTCTTCTCTTTTTATACAAAATATTATGCTTCAGGCAAACATTCTTAGGTTTACAGTTGACCATTCACATATTTTCACTACAAAGAAAAAGCAGAGTCATGATGACAAGCCCACATTTGAGTTCGTCCAGCCCACAACAAATTACCCAGCAAGGCCCAACATTTTCATCAGATATCGGTGGACCCCCAATAAAAACGGGCACCTCCTCCTCGTAAAGCAAGTCGTAGAGAAAGAAACAGGGACAGGTGTGAGCAAGATTAGGCAGGGTGTGTGTGCGATGAAAAGGTTTATGGTAGGCTGTGCCTTGATGCTATCTCGCTCGGCCACTGGGAAAGGAACTGGCTGGGCAGGTTCGGCCTGGAGCGATGGTTCCAGCTTGCCCAGGCCGCAGAGAAGTCAGCGAAGGTGTACGTGTCCTTCAGAATCGTGTTTGGACTTAATCATTGGCCTATGTGAGGGCAACTCACAAAATGGCTGCCGTACACAAAATGGAAGCAGAGGGTTCAGGACGAAAATTACGATTTCGAGGTGAAATCGTCACTCGAATATGACGAAAATGCTTATACATAGTGTACTAGCCATTCTCGGTCTTTTGATACCAAAATCGCCATGATACGACAAAGTTTATTACACGAGTCCAGAATTTTCAGAACCACAAACCCTTCTTTTGCCCTTACATAGGCAATTAACCTATCCTCATGCTAATCTGAGTCCAGGTCTATATTCCTAAAGTCATTGAGATGTTGCTGTAACATCATCCTAGTACTTAGCTCGTCTCTTGATACAGGTTTCCTTACACAGGATGTAGCACAGAGGCTACATATTGCAGGAGCACACTGCACGCACAGACAGAACAGGAAAAGAAGGGCTAAGACCATCCCAATGACCATCAGAATTTTCCATCCCCAGGCGGATATCAGTTCCCAGAACCATCCTATCAACGACCAATCTCCTTTATCCACATGAATAGATTCGGAAATCTTATGCAGTCTGTAGATGGCCTGGTACACTGTTGGAGCGTTATCTGGAATGAAAACACAGCAACTCGATTGGATCAATTTACATACCCCACCTCGGTCTGCAAGTATGACGTCTAACGCGACCCTGTTCTGAAGGGTCATGAGACGATCCGACTGGAGCTCAGCAGTCAAGTTACTAAGGGCACCGGCAGTTTCAACCACGGTGGATTCAACCACCCTTGTCAATTGCCTTATGTTCCTGCTGTTAACCATTGGTCCCCAGAACGGCAGAAAACCCTTTACGAAGTCCCCAAATTCTTGTCCTGCAGTGTCTTCTTTACTGAAGACACCTCTAACTAGCCTTGTCTTATGGTAATCTGCCGCAGCTGTGTAGGAGGGAGGCAACAGGAACGAAACAAAACATGTGCCCGAAAAGTCAGGGGGCAACCATGTATAGGCTCTATCATGGCAGATGAAATAGGTACCCTTAGCTTCTAAAAACGAAGGGGAAGTCTGAGATGCAAAAACATACGTTTCAGTACAGATACTCTTCCCTAACTGAGCTCTGGGATTCTTGCCAGTACCTTGCAGACACAGGTGACCCTGATGGGGTACAATCCAAATCGGGGAAGATCTCTTAGCTTGCTGTTTCTCACTCAGAGTTGCTCCATATCCGGTCACGTTCCATCCTATATATACTAGTGTCTCATCTCTCGGGATAGTCTCGTAGGAAATATCTTCCTTAATCATGTCTACTATACCCTTAACTAGAGCACTATTCTTAGGGTTGTCTGTTACAGAACGTAGGGGGTAGACTTCATGTGCGTAGATGAACATTGTTCTGTATGCCCACACAGAACCATTGTGGCTGCAAGGCAGGACCAGATAAGGGATACCTTTATCCGTTGTGTGAGGCATAAGACCACACACCCAACAGTTAGTCGTGTTTATTACTAGTTGGTGTTGGTGCAAAAGCTGAACGAAGGAGTTATTAATAAACTCTAATCTCCTAGCGGATTCATGTTCAGGAAGGGGCTGAAAAGAATGTGGGGAAACAGTAGAAGGAGGAGGTATAGGCGATGTAGTGGGTGCAAATGTCACTCGAAAAGAGAATAAAACATATCCTATTAAAAATACCATTACACTGAATAACATGAGAATGCACAATATCAAAAAGCTTTTCTTGGTCATCATTTTACATATTCTGCTTTTAAAGTTCATTTCTTTGGCAGGTCTCTCCATCTCGAAAAACTCCATCCTCTCTAAAATGCTGCTCGCGATGGTAGGGTGTTCTATGCTAAGGAATGCTTCTGTCAGTCCAGGGCAACTCCCTTAGACCAACCAGAACTCTCAACCTAACGTCTTCAGCTGCACCCCAAAGACTTTGGGCAACCGCGACCCTACAGCGGAACCCGGATGGTGGTTCGAAAAACTAAAATAAAAAAGTTTCTCAGATGAGAGAACTGCACTTTCAAAAATAGCAATAGAAAAGAAAATTTTTATTTGTCCATAGTTCTCCGTCTCAAATTATGTTGTTGTTTTCCCGGTATTGTCTGGTCTCGGAAAAGGAGTTCAGGTTCTGTAGTGTCCAATCGAATTGACGGCGGCACAGCTGCTTGCAAGAGATTGTCACTTTCTTTCTCAGAAATTGTTCCTTTTATACGTGCATCACTGAAAGGCAGAAAACGAGGCACTGTTTCAGTCTCTGAGTCGGCGACACCCTCCTGGACCCACTGGTCGTACGGCAGAGGCAAAGGCACGCTCTTGCAGTGTACACCGTGGATCCAGTGCTTCTTTCCTTCCACTCGAACAGCTGATCTTGTTGAGAGAAGGACGAGGTGAGGGCCGGTCCACCTGGGCTGGTCGTTCTTTGTTCGCTGAAAATTTTTCACCAGGATCCAGGATCGATGTGATGACCTGGAGCTTCAGAGGCTTGAGGCAGAGTATCGTGAACCTGTTGGTGTAAAACACGCAATTTAACCGTCAATTCGTACAAATAGTCAAGCAAAACAGGATATCCAATTTCACTGAATTTTGTGGGCCTTGGCACTCCCCATATGTTGGCCGGGCGGCCGAAAACTATCTCATATGGACTAAGTCCCACTCGCGAATGCACAGTCATTCTTGTCGATAGGAGTGCTAAGGGCAGAGCGTCAGGCCATTTAAGACCAGAGCTCGCTTGAATTTTGGCCAGTTAAAGTTTTAACGTGCCATTGTAGCATTCTACCAGTCCAGCTGATTGGGGGTGATTTGCAGCGTGAAATTTCTGATGGATGCCTAGCCCTTCGCATACTTTCTTCATCACTCGACCCACAAATTCACTCCCATTGTCACTCCAGACCATTCGCGGCATTCCAAATCTAGGGAAGAACTCTTTCACAAGGGCTTTAGCTGTGGATAAGGCAGTGTTGTCTTTTAGCGGATATGCTTCTATCCATCTTGAAAAGGCACAAACAACAACGAGTACGTATTTTAAATTGTTGCACCTTTCCATGTGGATGAAATCTAGCTGCAAAACCTCGAACGGATACGTAGGAGGCGCAAAATGACCAGCTGGAGTTGGGGTTCCCCTACCAGGATTGTATTTCAGACACACCATGCAATTCTTGACAACATTCTCAGCACACTTGGGAATTCCAGCATTTTGCCATACTGGAGCCAACAACTTGCAAATCCCTTTCTCACTGATATGAGCCATTCCATGGGCCATCGTAACCACTGCAAGCACATACGCATCGGGTAACAACCATCTCTGATGCTCTGACAATTCAATCCAACAACCATTGGCATCCATTTTACCCGTACTTTCTCTCCACACACTCAATTCTTTCTCTGTAGCTTCAGCTTGAATCGATTTCACACTCTATCGTATCTTCTTTCATTCCAATGTCACCAATCCATCTCGCAGGGCCCGCAACATACATTCGACTCATCACATTCCTTGCTGTTTCTTTTGCGATTTCGTCAGCAAATGCATTTCCACGACCAACATCATCAGTCACCTTCTTATGTGCGCTACACTTCACAATCGCAACTTGTAACGGCAAGGTCAGTGATTCAAGAAGCTCATTCACCAACTGACCATGCTGAATCTTAGCTCCATGCGAAGTCAGGAACCCACGTTCTTTCCACAATCGTCCAAAACTGTGAGCCACACCAAATGCATACTGGCTGTCGGTATAGATAGTCACTTTCATTCCTTTCGACAACACACATGCTCGTGTAAGTGCAATCAACTCTGCTGCTTGAGCTGAATTATGTGGAATACGTGCAGCTTCAACAATCGTATGCAAAGTCGTGACAGCATATGCTGCAGTCGTATCACCATTCGGAAGCTTGAAGCATGAACCATCCACCCATAAGGTACCATCACACTTTACAAGAGGAGTATCTTGGAGGTCTATTCTCCCTTTCGTTTCTTCTTCTGTTTTGAGAAAACAATCATGCTGTTCAGAAGC